>NC_083413.1:27066413-27787663 GCF_020745735.1 Hemiscyllium ocellatum
AGGCAGTTTGCGCGTCGGTTCCGTGAAGGGCAAGGTCAGAGATCATCCTATCGCAGAAGACTCAGTTGAGGGTCTCAGTGGGGTTGACTGGGAATGTGGTTCATACAGAAATCGCATTGGCTGGCAATCCCAATGGCCTCCTGTCTTGCAAAGAAGCACTGAGGAGTCTGATTCTAAGTTGGCAGAGGGTATTGTTCAGAGCTGGTACTCTTTGTTCCATCTCATGGTCCTGCTGGAAGCCCAGAGTAACTGTCACTGCTGCCTTCTCCAGCTTGGTTCCAAATCCAAACTGAGATGCCGTTTCTCAATGTCTACCTTTCAAACACGTGTGTTATCTTAAAGATTTATTTCTGCTCACCTTTCAAAATCTTTTTGAGAGAAATAAGTTACAGCCTTTCCTGACAGGTGGGACCTCTTGGTTCCAGTAACATCTCATAATTCTTCAATGCATTTTGTCCAGTGCTTCTGTAAAATGGAGACGGAACAGTTCAAGGTACAATTGCATTGCAATGCTTCAGAATATATCAAATGAGTTTCCTCATAGAAGATCAAAAAATAGATAATACAGTTGGCATGGAGCTATAGGGCCCTCTGCAGGAGGCTTCATAAACTCTTGATGGTAAATAAAAATTCAACAACTGAGAGCTTCTGTGATCTCAGCTGCAAATGTGTTGCTGGTCTAAGCACAGCAGGCCAGGCAGCATCTCAGGAATAGAGAATTCGACGTTTCGAGCATAAGCCCTTCATCAGGAATAAGAGAGAGAGAGCCAAGCAGGCTAAGATAAAAGGTAGGGAGGAGGGACTAGGGGGAGGGGCGATAGAGGTGGGATAGGTGGAAGGAGGTCAAGGTGAGGGTGATAGGTCGGAGTGGGGTGGGGGTGGAGAGGTCAGGAAGAGGATTGCAGGTTAGGAGGGCGGTGCTGAGTTGAGGGAACCGACTGAGACAAGGTGGGGGGAGGGGAAATGAGGAAACTGGAGAAATCTGAATTCATACCTTGTGGTTGGAGGGTTCCCAGGCGGAAGATGAGGCGCTCCTCCTCCAGCCGTCGTGTAGTTGTGTTCTGCCAGTGGAGGAGTCCAAGGACCTGCATGTCCTCGGTGGAGTGGGAGGGAGAGTTAAAGTGTTGAGCCACGGGGTGATTGGGTTGGTTGGTTCGGGCGGCCCGGAGGTGTTCTCTGAAGCGTTCCGCAAGTAAGCGGCCTGTCTCACCAATATAGAGGAGGCCACATCGGGTGCAGCGGATGCAATAGATGATGTGTGTGGAGGTACAGGTGAACTTGTGGCGGATATGGAAGGATCCCTTGGGGCCTTGGAGGGAAGTGAGTGTGGAGGTGTGGGCGCAAGTTTTACATTTCCTGCGGTTGCAGGGGAAGGTGCCGGGGGTGGAGGTTGGGTTGGTGGGGGGTGTGGATCTGACGAGGGAGTCACGAAGGGAGTGGTCCTTGCGGAACGCTGATAGGGGAGGGGAGGGAAATATATCCTTGGTGGTGGGGTCTGTTTGGAGGTGGCGGAAATGGCGGCGGATGATACGTTGTATGATAGATGATGTGTGTGGAGGTAGCTTCTGTGATCTGCCTGTTTCACTGCTGTCCAAGGAGACTTTGCTGGTAACATTCAATTATTAACTGTGCATCTAACGGCCACTCTTCAGCCAATTCAGACAAACGATGCAATATCAAGGAATGGCTGAAGGCCTGGATACTGCAAAGATTATGGGCCCTAATAACATTCCAGCAACAGTACTGATAACTTGTGCTCCAGAACTAGCCATGCCTTGAGCCAAATTGTGCTGGTAGTACAGCATCAAAATCTACCTCAAAATGTGGAAAATTGCCAAGGTATATCGTACACACAAATAATAGGACAAATCTAATTTGTTCATTGCCACCCAATTATTCTATTGTCAATCATCAGCAAAGTGACGGATGCTAGTTTTTAACAGTATTAATTTGTATTTACATAACACTGACCAGCTCGTCAATTACTAACTTGCCTTCTGCATTGAAACTGAAGGTAAGATGATTGACCTCCAACAATCACACCATCATCTTTAGTGCAAGGAATGTCTCCAGCCAATGGAGCATTTTCACACTGTGTATAACATGGTTCCAAAACTGACCACTGCAGACCTGCGCTAGTCATAACTGCCACCCTGAAAAAGAGCCTATTAACCTTACCCTCTGCCTTCTGCCAGTTAGCAAATCCTCAATCCATGCCATTACATTGCCCCTAACACTATGGATTCTTGTCTAATCTTGCAGTCATCTGTGCAACATATTGTAAAAGACCTTCTGGAAAACCAAATAGATTGCATCCACTTTATCTAACTTGCTTATTACTTCCTCAAAGTATTTTAACTTGTCAGGCATGAGCTCCCCCTGATGAAGCCGTGCTGACTCAGCCTTATTTTGCTATGCACTTCCAAGTATTGCATCCTTATTAATGGACAATAAAATCTTATCAACGGTTGAGAGCAGGCTAACCAACCTATAGTTTCCTGTCTTCTGCCTCTCTCCCCTCTTAAGTGGGGGTGCTCCATTGGCTATTTTCAAGCCCTCTGAGACCCTTTCTGACTCCAAACATTTCTTAAAGATCACTAGCAATGCATCTGCATTCTCCTCGGGTATCTCCTTCAGAATTTGGGAGTGTAGTCCATCTGGTCGAGGTGATTTATCCACCTTTAGACCTTTCAGGTCACCAGCACCATCTATAGTGATGGCCACTACACTCACCTCTGCCCTCTGACTCTCTTCAAAATCTGGTATGTTGCTGGTGTCATCCACTGTGAAAACTGATGCAAGCTGATTCAATTCATTGAGTACTTCTTTGTTCCCAATTACTACCTCTCCTCTATCCAATGGTACAGTGTTTACTCTTACCTCTCTGTAACCTTTTAGCCATCTAAAGAGACTTCTTGCAATCTTAAAGTCATACAGCACTGAAATAGACCCTTCGGTCCAACCAGTCCATGTCAAACATAATTCCAAACTAACTTAGTACCACCTACCTGGCCCATATACCTTTCCTACTTATGTACTGATCCAAATGTCTTTTAAATGTTGTAATTGTACCCATATTCACCATTTCCTGAGGGAGTTTATTCCACATACTTTTATACTGTGAGCTAGTTTACTCTCATATTTCACCTTCTCCCCCATTATTGCTTTTTTAGTTATCCTGTGCTGATTTTTAAAAGCTTCACAAACCTTTCACTTCGCAATAATCTTCACCACATTATATGCTTTTTTTCAGCCATAGTTGCCTCACCGTCCCTTTAGTGTGCTTTTTTCCTCCTGAATTAACCTGATAATCCCTGCCATTGCTGCTCCACTGTCTTCTTTGCTAGGGTCTCCTTCCAATCAACTGTGGTCAGCTCCTCCCTCATGTCTTTGTAGTTACCTTTACTCAAATGTAATACCATTACATCTGACTCCAGCTTGTTCCTCTCAAATTGCAGGGTGAATTCTATCATATTATGGTCATTTCCCCTAGTGGTTCCTTCATCTAAAGCTCCCTGATCAAGTCTGCTTTATTACATATAATCAAATCCAGCCTTGCCTGTTCTTTAGTGGACTGTACCACAAGCTGCTCCAAAAAAACTATCTTGTAGACATTCCACAAATTCCTTTTCGTGAGATCTGCTACCAACTTGATTTTCCCAGTGCACCGATATAGTGAAGTCCACATGATTATTGTAATAGTGCCTTTCTTACATGCCTTTTTCAATGCTGATTTATTTTCTTTCCCACATCCTGACTACTGCGAGGAGGCCTTTACATAACTTCCACCAGAGGACTTTTTCCTTTGCAGTTATAAAGTCATAGAATGATAAAGATGTTCAGCATGGAAACAGACCCTTTGGTCCAATTCGTCCATGCTGACCAAATATCCTAACCTAATCTTATCCTATCCACGCCCCTCATGATTTTATAAACCTCTAGAAGGTCACCCCTCTGATGCTCCAGGGAAAACAGCCCCAGCCTTTTCAGGTTCTCCTGAAACTCTACTTTCCTCAACTCTACCACACAGATTTTACACCTTCTGACTTTATATCACTTCTTGCTAGCGGTTTAATTTCATTTCTTGTCAATAAGGCAACCCCAACCCCTCTGCCCATCTGGTTGTCTTTTCAATAGGGCATGTACTCTTGGATATTTAGTTCCCAGCCCTGATCCCTTGTAGCCAGGTCTCTGTGATACTCACAATATCATATCCCCAATTTCAATCTGCACTATAACTCATTTATGTTACTTCATATGTTGTGTGCATTTAGTACAATACCATCAGTCCTGCATTGACTCCCACCTTCTGATAGTTGCCCCCTTATCTACTGCATCTGAAGTTACATTCCTGATTCTTTTCAAACTCTCTGTCCCATTACTTGTTCTCAAAAGTTTAATAACTTATGCTCAGCCCTCTCCAACTTTAACTTTTTCCATAATTTTCCATGCAACTGACACCCCTCCCATTCCCCTCCCCACCCCTACTCCTCACATTATCCCTTCTCTTACAACCTAGTTTTGTGAGTCGCCCAAGACTGAAATTAAACCCGGTGCCTGGTGCTGTGAGGCAGCAATGCTAACCACTGAGCCACTGTGCCACCTCGGTATACCCAGTTACTCTTCAATGGTGTCACTCTTCTGTAAGAAGTTCCTGATCCTGGGCTTCAATTTATCCTGTCAAAAAAACTTTACAAACTATGAGCCAAAAAAACAAGCAAAAGGCACCTCTTCCCACGTTGCCTCCAAATTTCCCGAACTATATATTCACTTGGTCTGTGTCTCACTCTGAATAGGATCTCTCCTGCCTGACTGTGCAAAGCGTACTTCACTCCCGAAGAAGCGTTAGTGTGCAGAACTATAGGGACAATGCTTTGTGAACCAATATTAACAGGGAGTTTTGACTCACTGCAAATTTCCCAAACCAATCTATTATTTGCTGATAATCAAGAATCAACTGACGGGGTGGTAATTGACTGGATTGAATTTTTTTTCTGCTATTTGTAGACGGGACATACCTGGGCAATTTTCCATATTGACATGTAAATGCCAGTATTGTAGTTGTAGTGGAACAGCTTAGCTAGGGCACAACAAATCTGGAGCACACATTTCCAGTACAATTGCAGAAATGTAATACTCTAGGCAATATCCAGAGCCTTCAGCAATTTTTTGAAAGCATTCGGAGTGAATCAAATTGGCATAAGCCTGGTAACTGTTGAAGTGGGTCAGTTTTATCTTTTGCATTGATGTACTGGGCTCCAAATTATTGAGGATTGGAATATCGTGGTGCCTCCTTGTGCAGTAAGTTGTTTGATAGTCCACCACCGTTCACAACTGGATGCAAAAGCACTGCAGAGCATAGGTGTGATCCATTATTGTGACATTGCTTATATCTATCTATTGCATATTTATGCATGCTTATACTGATTGGCATAACGTAGTCCTATATGTAGATTTATCAGGTTGGTACCTCAATCTTAGGTGTTACTGGTGCTGTTCCTGACATGTCCTCCTGCTCTCTCCATTTGAACCAGTGCTGATCCACTGATATGTTATAATGGTAGAGTGGGAAAATACAAAGCCATTGGCTGACAGAATACACTGCTCCTCCTGATGGTTCACAGCTCCTCATAAATACTCAAGTTTTGAGTTGTTGATTCGTTTGAATCTATCACATTTAAAACAGTGGTGCAGCCACAGAATGGGATCATCCTGAAAGACAAATCTGTCATAATAAAATCTGTGCAGTGCTCACCTTTGTTAATATATCATGCATAAGATGCACGCAGACTGCTGAAAGCAGGGTTAAATAAGATTTTACTTCTTGTTGGCGATGGAGTGCATTTCAGTTCCTGGATGAGTGTAACTGCAAAAACATTCAAGAAGCTTAACACCATCCAGGACAAAGCAACCTCTTGATTGGGATCCCATCTCATCCACCATCTTAAACATTCTTTGCCTTCACCCATGACACTCTGTAGCAGCAGAGTGTACCATTTACAAAATGCATTGCAGAAATTCTCATCGGCTTTTTCAACAGCATCTTCAAACCCATAACCACTGTCATCTAGAAGAACAAAGGCTACCAAATAAATGGGAACACCACTGCCTGCAAGTTCCTTTCCAAGCTGCACACCCTCTAGACTTGGGAATATGTCCACTATTCCTTTAGTGTTACAGACCAAGATGTGTACAATTGCTGCCCAGTATCACTGCTATGAAAACCTGGTTATTTCTCTACTAACTGATGGGATATGGCATCTCTCTCACCTTCTTTGTGATATCATGACACATCATTGTGACATCACAATTGATGCAAATTACAGGTTATTTCCCATTTGCTCCAACTGCCCAAAGCAGTGAATTGCATACCTTGTTCCTTATCTTGAAATGATTGATGGGCTTTGGTTCCAAAACTACCCAGCACTAACTCTGTTCTTCAAAAAATGATTTCTACAATCAGATCCCCCAATCATGAGGTAAGAGAATATTTCTCTAGGAGTGATGTTAATGGGAGATTTTGGGATGGGATGTTAATGAAACAGGAAGTGAATGGGATATGGAATGGGCACAATGGTGGGTGGTGGGGGGAGGGAAGAGGGATGATAGATGAGAATCTAACTCAAAGAGCTTGGTGTAATGGGGACACTTTGATTTCCCCATTGAGGCTAAAATATTGAGGATAATGGATCTTCTATAGCATTTTAACAACAGGAATGTTATTCATTGCTTTAAGAAGAGACATCTCTCATATTCAGGGAGAACATCCCACATTAGTGAGCTTTCCAACCACATCGTTAACCAATAATACGAGTCACAACAGCATCGGCCAGGATCAGAAGCCACAATTCAAATTAAAGGTTATCCACTAATGCCTGACAGTAGGAGTAGTGTAACCACCTGCCTGACCATGATTGGGTTTGTGATTAATTGCTCATATTTTGGAATTTGGAGCATTGAAATGAGAAATTTCCTTTGGCACTGTATATTTTCCAACACTTCAAACAGTTATGGCAAAACTTTTGTACTCTATGCATTGTTTGGATGCGAGCATAAGAGGTACAGTTAGTAAGTTTGCAGATGATACCAAAATTGGAGGTGTAGTGGACAGTGAAGAGGGTTACCTCAGATCACAACAGGATCTTGACCAGATGGGCCAATGGCTAAGAAGTGGCAGATGGTGTTTAATTTAGATAAATGCGAGGTGCTGCATTTTGGGAAAGCAAACCTTAGCAGGACTTATACACTTAACGGTAAAGTCTTAGGGAGTGTTGCTGAACAAAGAGACCTTGGAGTGCAGGTTCATAGCTCCTTGAAAGTGGACTCGCAGGTAGATAGGATGGTGAAGAAAATGTTTGGTATGCTTTCCTTTATCGGTCAGATTACTGAGTACAGGAGTTGGGAGGTCATGTTGCGGCTGTACAGGACATTGATTCGGTCACTGTTGGAATATTGCATGCAGTTCTGGTGAAACTTGAAAAGGTTCAGAAAAGATTTACAAGGATGTTGCTAGGGTTGGAGGATTTGAGCTATAAGGAGAGGCTGAAAAGGTTGGGGCTGTTTTCCCTGGAGCAACGGAGGCTGAGGGGTGACCTTATACATGATTACAAAATTATGAGGTGCATGGATAGGGTAAATAGGCAAAGTCTTTTCCCTGGGGTCGGGGAGTCCAGAACTAGAGGGCATAGGTTTAGGGTGAGAGGGGAAAGATATAAAAGAGACCTAAGGGGCATCTTTTTCACGTAGTGGGTGGTACATGTATGGAATGAGCTGCCAGAGGAAGTGGTGGAGGCTGGTACAATTGCAATATTTAAGAGGCATTTGAATGGGTATATGAATAGGAAGTGTTTGGAGGGATATGGGCTGGGTGCTGGCAGGTGGGACTAAATTGGGTTGGGATATCTGGTTGGAATGGACGGGTTGGACCAAAGGGTCTGTTTCCATGCTGTACATCTCTATGACTCTATGACTCTATTGAAAGTTAATGCCAAATTCCACATTCTCTCTCCTCACTAGGTTGATTCCAGGGTTGAGGGGGTTGGTTTATGAAGAGAGACTGAATAAGTTGGGATTAGATTCATTGGAATTCAGAAGAATGAGGGGGGAATATTATAGAAACATAAAAAGTTATGAAAGGAATTGATACAATAGAAATAGATAGGATGTTTCCATTGGTAGGTGAGACTAGGACAAGAGGGCATAGCCTCAAGATGAGAGGAAGCAGGTTTAGAACTGAGCTGAGAAGGAACTTCTTCACCCAGAGGGTTGTTAATCTATGGAATTCCTTGCCCAGGGAAATAGTTGGTACTCCTTCAGTAATTACTTTTAAAGCTAATGTAGATAACTTTTTGAAAAATAAAGAAATTAAGGGATATGGTGAAAATGCAGGTGAGTGGAGCTGAGTCCACCGAAAGATTCGCCATGTGTGGCTAATTGAGTGGCGGAGCAGGCTCGAAGGGCCAGACAGTCTACTCCTGCTCCTAATTCTTATGTTCTTATGTTCTCCTCCTAGCACCTCACTGTCTCTCATTCCACACACATTTGCATTTTGCTCTTCCTTCTTTTGCCAGCTGAATCTCACTTTCTCCCTCCCTTAGGACTCCTCTCTATACTTGGCTTTATTTAATTTTATACACACATACATGATATATTAACAGAATAGCTACATCATAGAATGAGACTATTTGGCCCATCATGTCTGCACTAACTTTCTGCAAGAGTAAATCACCTAGCTCCACTTACCTGTCTTTTTTCCCCAAAGCCTTCCATACTCCTTCTCTTCAGGTAATAACTCCATTCCTTTTGTAAATCCATGATTGAACCTGCCTTCCCCACATTCTTCTCCAGTGCATTCTACATTCAAACTACTCACTGTGCAAAATTACCTTCAATCTGTATTCTTTATCCTTCCACTAATGGGAACAGTTTTTCCCTGTTTCCTCTATCCGGGCATCTCCTGACTTTGAAGATCTCGATCAGATGTTTTCTCAGCCTTCTCTACTCTAAGAACAGCCCCAGTTTCTCCTGAATGTCATCATCCTTAGCATGATTCCCAAATCTTCTCTGCAATCTCTCTTCTACTTTCATATCCTTCCTAAAGTATGGGGCCTTGAATTGGAAACAATATGCCAGTTGAAGAATGACAGCTTTTTATTCAGGTTTATCACAATTTCTTCGTTTTTGTATGTTATGAAAGGAATACATGCAGCTGTATGTTGCAAATTAACTATTTGTAATTCATGCATGATGACACCAGATCCCTCTGTATCACAAATCTCTGCAATCACTCACCTTGTAGATAAAATGCTTTTTAACTATTCTGTCAAAATGGACAATTTCATATTTTCCTACATTATACTGTATTTTCCATGTCTTTGTCCAATCACTTAACCCTTCCATATATATATTTGTAGCCTTCTTACATCCTTTTAACAAATTACTTTTCTATCTATCTTTGCATCATCAGCAAATATAGATCATATCTTCTGTTATCCAATGATGCCTGGCTCAACCTCTCATGTTGCAGCCCTCCAAACTGCCTTCAAAAGAGATCACTGTAACTTTTCAGCTGTGATCAAATGGCCAAAAGAATGGCATTTTCTTTTATGGATGTGAGTTTAAAATTTTTTTTCACAATTTCAAATGCCTCTTTATTTACCTTCTAATGTGTATATGGAATTTTAAGTATTCATCTTAGCATCTACATTTCAAAGACCTGTATTTTCTTCCACAGGTCTTTATGCATTGTCCAGGTTTCTGAGGTGGATAAGTATGTGGACAGCTATAGCATCTTATAAATTATTTCCTTCATCTTCAAAAAATTACTTCTGACAATTTTTATCCTTCTTCTAAGATCTGCATTACATCTGCCACTAATTGTTATGATAATGATTTTGAAAACAAACAGTTCAGCAAATTTCTTAATCTCTCTAGAGGTGAATTGAGTTCCATTATGACTCTTTCAGAAGTCTCTTGCTCAGCAATCAAAACTCATACAGCTATAATAATTGAAATGGTTTCTTGGCTTGAACACAACTGTCAGAATGCTCTCATACTGCTTCTTTATAGGTTGCAAAACCATGTCTTATTATTTTTCTGGAGTTTGGTTCTGGATAAAAAAGAACTGGTTTAAAAGCCAATGATTATTGCAGGATTACTGGATTGCTTCTAAAAGTAATATACCTGACACTCTTTGTATGTGTTCTTTGTACAGCTATTTGTTCAAGTACCGAGGGCAGTCCATGTGCTGATGTGCTGAAGCCAAGGGTACAAGTGTACAAATGAACTTCAGCTGGCAACAACTATGTGATTATTCTGTGGCCCGTTGATAAGTTACTGATGGTCAGAAGCCTCTGACATACTGGTTTAAAGCTACAGCTTACAGCAACAGATGAGAGAAGGTTATATTGGCTTTCGTCAAGTTTGAGGGTTTTTATTGCAGAGAAAAAGAACTGATTTTTCTCTCAGAGATCCAATTGCTTCTCCCCGTTCACACCCACAAGCTGTTCAGCTACCTGGGAGTTAATTGCATCATTGTTGACAGGCAGAAGGCCTTCGTTATTGACAACTGGCTACCATTCCACAGACCAATCATCCATTTGTTGCTTGCTGATTTCCCCTTTTTACATAGCCTTTGGCTCCAGTCGACTTATAGTAACCTTTCCTCCTACTTGATCCAACAGTTATGTAATCACTATTCTCACGAATATCAGGTATCTTGCTTTTAAAAATTTGCAGCAATCCTTTTCACCAATCTTTGACTTTCAAAACAGTTATTTTTTCCATTTCAGTTTGTAATCAAAAATACAGAAAAATAGACAAATACAGCCATTACAGCTATCAAAGGGGCCTTGGTAAATTTCCGCAGTACATCTTGATAATGCTACACACGCTGCTGTTACTGAGCGTCGGTGGTAAAGAAAGTGAATGTTTGTGGATATGGTGCCAATTAGTCAGATTGCTTTGTCCTGGATAGGTACAAACATCTGCACTTCTGGCCTTATGATAAAGAAATGATCATTGACAAGCTGAAGGTGTTTGAATCTAGGACACTACTATAAAAAACTCCTGTAGAGATGTATTACAGTTGAGATGACTGTCATCCAACAAGCACAACCGTCTTCCTTTGGGCCAGGTAATACTCAAGCCAGAGTTTACCCCTGATTCCCACCAACTCCAGTTTTGCAAGGGTTCCTTGATGCCACACTCCAACAAATTTCTCTGTTCAGTTTCATTTGCTTTTTGTATCTTCATAGCAATTATTACAACTGATTGGCTTGTGAAGTCATTATAGGCCGGTTAAAAGTCAATCACATTGCTGTGGGTCCACAATCACATGTTGGCCATACTAGGGGAGAAGGGCAGATTTCCTTTCCTGATGGGTTTCCTCCTCTAAATGGGTTTTTTCTCTGACAATCAACTATAGTTTCATGGTCATCATTAGACATTTAATTCCAGAACTAAGGTCCTTGGGTTTATAAACAGAGGCATACAGTATAAAAGCAAGGAAGTGATGCCATAGCTCAACAAATTATTGTTCAGACCGCATTTGGTGTGTTGTGTTCACTTCTGGGCACTTCATTTAAGGAAGAATGTTAAAGTCCTCAAGAGAGCACAAAGAAGATTTATTAGAACAATAACAGGAATGAGAGCTTTTGAATACAAGGAACGGTTAGAGAAATTGGGCTTACTCTACTTGGAGCAGAAAAGATTAAGAGGTGACCTCATTGAGATGTTTAAAATTATGAACAATTTTGACAGGGTAAAGATGGATATTCTGTTTATATTAGTTGATATCTCAATAACTCAGGATCACAATTTCAAGATTGTCAGCAAGAGAGTTAGGAGTGAGATGATGAGAAGTTTCTTTATTCAGAGAGTTGTTAGGATTGGGAATGTGCTGGCTGGGAGAATGGTGCAGACAAATCCTTTAGGAGGTTTCAAAAGATAACTGAATATATATTTGAAAGTAATTAATTTGGAGGGTTACGGTGATAAGCTGGAGAATGGGACTAGCTGGGTAGCTCTTTAAGAACCAGTACTGACATGATGGGTCATATGGCCTCCTTCTGTACTGTAAAATGTTTTGATTCTGTATTTAGTGAATTTAATTTTCACCAACTGCTATGGTGGTATTTGAACAAGTTCCCAGAGCATTACCTGCATCTCTGGGTTAATAACCAAGCTATCATTAGGTGAAGTCATAATTTGTTGAATATTGCTTCTCAAAGACAAAATGTCTCTGTTCCTGGAGGAAAATATAGATTTTGTTCCAAAGAGGAGTCATAATAAACTTGAAATATTCACCAAGGCATATGATTGCAACTCTCATTATTGCATGCATCATCATTAAAGATTCACACCTACCTCGTCCTTGCAAAATACTGAGCCTTCTTGCCCTCTGCAATTCCTACTCAGTCACTGGGAATACACCTCAACTGTTCCTGCACCATCAATAATGGTTCTTGTCTCCACTCAGTCCCTCCCAATGCCTCATTGAAGGGTTAAATTGACTGAAACTCGCAGATTGATGCTTCCACATCACCCTGACTCACCTACCTGTAATTCTTGGACTGGTTACTCTTTACTCATTTGATTGACCTTGAACAACCCTTCTGACTGGAATTGGAATTGACTGGCAGTGGTGATGCCCCTGACTGATCATAGTCCCCCTTGACTTCATTAAAGATTGCTCCTCTTGACTTTTGCACATCTTCATTGAGTCCATGCTCTTGGTCCAACCAGGAAAGAGGTATTGCTGGATCTGGTGCTGGGAAATGAGGTGGTTTATATGGACCATGTATTTATGTGGGATTACAACATGACTGGTACCTGCCCACTTTTCATTCATGAAGCACATGCAGTGTGTTTGCTACATATGATAGGATGTTTTTGTTCTTTTTTTCCCCAACATTTCCAGCTCCACAATCCTCCAAGGATCTCTGCGCTCCTCTAACTCAGAGCTCTTGAACATCCCTGACTTCAGTTGACATACCTTACCTCCATCTTCCTGGCACTAACTTGTGGAAGTATCTTCCTAAACCTCTTCACCTCATTTTGCTCTTTTCAAACCTTTCAATAAATCTAACTCTTTGTTGGAACCCTGTCTTAATAACACGTTATGTGACATGTAACTGTGTCTGCTTCAAAACACTTAAAAGGTTTTAATTAATTTATGGGGTGTGGGTTTCGTGACTGGGGTAAGATGGGGCAGTAGGTGATGAAGGTCCAGTGAGGAAGCAGAGGATCTGGACAGGGGAGGGGTGAGAGTCTAGTGAGGTGGGTATTGGGGTGAGTGTGTAGTGAGGGGAGTGAGGGATGAGCATGTAAAGTGAGGGGATGGGGGGTATGTTGAGAGGGTGAGTGTATATAAAGTGAGGAGAGTGAGGGTGTAGTGAGGGCATTGAGGATGTAAAGTGAGGAGTGTGAGGGTATAGTGAAGGTGGTGAGCGTGTAGTAGGGGTGAGTGTGTAGAGGGAGTGAGCGTGTGGAACAGGGGAGTGTGTTTGTGTAGTGAGAGATGAGTGTGTAAAGTGAGGGTAGAGTGTGTAGAGAGGTTGAGTGTGTAATGAAGGGTTGAGTGTGTAAAGTAAGGAGAGTGAATCGAGCATGTGTGTTTCAATTGAGAGGTTAGTGTGTAGATGGTAGTGAGCGTGTAAAGTGTAAAGTGAGGGCTGTCTGGACCTGGCCCGGTGATTGCGAGAACGCAGTGCTCTAGTTGCTGGGATGTGCCAGCAGCTGGAGTTTGAGTCGAGGGGGTGGGGATGGGGAGTGGGGGGGAGCTGTAGCTCCATCGGAGATTTGGACTTTCTGTTCTCTTTGTGACTGCGGGACCCAGAGCCGGGAACGCGACGTGAATGAGAGCGGCTCCAGGAGCTGGGCAATACGAACAGGCGGCATGGGGTGAGTACGGGGGCCAGGCTGCGGGCTGCCTGGCCCGGCCAGGGTCACTCTCTTTGTGCCGGGTGGGGTGGCGGGGAGGGATCGAGAGCGCTCCCTTTGTGTGGCCGCAGCCCGGCTTTACAACTCCCCAAGTGGAAAGTTCAGTCCCGGACTCTCCCCACCGTCAGGCCGCTGCTTTGACTTTCCCATCTCCCAGTGTTAAACACACCGAAATCAAAGTGAAACTGTACCAACTCCTGACATTGTTCCAGCCACTGCCCGCAATGAGGCCATTCAGCCAATCAAGTCTGTTCTCGACAGAGATCAATACCAGATTCCTGCTCACATTCACCCAACTACATCCTTCAATCTCAATGTTGACATCTTGCATAAGGAATGCTGGCTTCACCTGAGAGATTAACGGGCATCTACTGAGAATCGTTAAGTAACAGAGGAGAATATAAAAGTTGGCAGTCTGTGAGCAGGAAACCTGCATACTCCAACTGCTGACAAATCTGTAGCAATGATGTGGCTGGGGGAGTGGGGGTTGGGTCGTTTTTCCAAATAATATTCCCAAATTTGCTGCAAACACAGAGTGTGTGACTCTGAAGAGACTTGTAGGAAAGGCATCACGAGATTTAGTCAGGCTGAGTAAGTGGGCAGGAGCATGGCAGAGGGAATATAATGTGGATACGTGTGGGGTTAGGAAACACAAGCACTGAATATTTCTGAAGTGATGAAGCAATTAAAAAAAAGTGTTGCTGTCCAAAAGATCCAAGGTAGGAAGATGCTCTTCTTGTTCATAAGTCACTGAATTCTAGCACACAGGTGCGGCAAGCAGTTTGGAAGGTAAACAACATGTTAATCTTGGTTACACGAGGATTTCACTACATCAGCAAAGACATCTTACAGCAACTACACATAAAACTGGCTAAACCATTCCTGAGGATTGAGTGCAGTTGTGGTCCCATTCCGTGACCCTGTAGTTCTGAGGAAGGGTCAATTGACCTGAAAACATTAACTCTGATTTCTCTTCACAGATGCTGCCAGACCTGCTGAGCTTTTTCAGCAATTTCCGTTTTAGTCCCTAATCCTACAGAGCCTGGGCTCCGTTATGAACCCCAAGTGTACTTTTGGGGTTCATGATCTCTGAGGAAGCATTGGCAGCTGTGGAGCCCTCCAGCTGAGCCATAAGAGTTGCACTCTGTCTTAAACAGACCCCTGCTGACTCAATTCTCACGAGAGGTTGTGACAATTTAAAAGACTCAAAAATGGAGTCACATTGGGAAACACTGTCAAAGAATACAGTTCATCTGTGGAATTCCCTGCCCAGTGATACAGTTGAGGCTATCACATTGAATGTTTTTAAGGCAAAAATAGATCTTTGAACAGTAACGGAATTCAGAGTTATAGGGAACAGGGGGGTTGGTGGAGCTGAGTCAACAAAGAGATCAGCCATGATTTTATTGAATGGTGGAGCAGGCTCAAGGGGCCAGATGGCCTACTCCTGCTCCTGTTTTGTATGATCTTATGTTCACCAGATTCCTGGCATTGTGGGACTGTCCTGCAAGGAGACATTGAGGAGACTTCTCTGGAAGAATAAAGAATAAAAGGCAATCTCATAGAAACTTGCAAAATTCTTAAAGGGATAGACAGGGTAAATGCGGAAAGAATCATTTCCACAGGCTGTTGATTATAAGCTAGGGACATAGAATCAGGGATAGGCCCTTTCAGACTGAGATGAGGAAGAATTTCTTTACTCTGAGAATGTTGACTCTTTGGAATTCTCAATCTCACATTTTTAAAAAAAATGTGGAAACAGGCCCTTCGACCCAACAAGTCCACACTGACCCATTCCCCTACATTTACCCCTGACTAATGCACCTAACCTACACATTTCTGAACACTTTGGGCAATTTAGCATGGCCAATTCACCTAACCTGCACATTTTTGGATTGTGGCGGGAAACCCATGCAGACAGGGCAAGAACATGCAAACTCCACACAGACAGTCACCTGAGGCTGGAAGGAAACCCGGTCCCTGGTTCTGTGAGGCAGCAGTGCTAACCACTGAGCCACCATGCCACCTGTGGAAGCTCAGTCATTAAGAATGTTTCAACAAAATTTGATAGGTTTCTAGCTTTTAATAAAGACAAGCAATATGGGGATGGTGTGGGGAAATGTCATTGAAATAGATTATGAGCTATGATTAGAATGGTGGAACAGGCTCAAGGGGCTGAGTGGCCTGTTCCTGTTCCCTACTTATTCTGTTCCATGAATGAACAACAAAATAATTCACTGCCTGGTCTCAGCAGCAATTTGAGAAGGTGGGTCTTGTTTGGATGTATTGGTTGCCAGGCTTCAAAGTAGCTTACACTCTCCCTCGCTCATGCACTCACTCACAAAAGCTTATATGATGCCCTGTTTGAATCAGTGAGGTTGAAACTGTAGTATTATTCTGAGGGAATGCCATGTATATGATGTGGGAGGGCAGTTGCTGAGACCATATTTTGCCTCGTGGAGGATTTTAAATCAAGGGGCACAGTTTCAAAATAAATGATATTTCCATTTAAGATGGAGGTTATAAGAAATTTCTTCTCTCAGATGATTGTTCATTTTTAGAATTCAAATTCATAGTGAGCAGTGGAGGTTGGATCACTAAATATATTCAAATCTGATTTTGACAGAATTTTGATTGACCTGGGATTCAAGAGTAATGGCAGGAATGTGGAAATTAGGCCATAACTTGATCAACCATGACCTGAGTGAATGTTGCAGCAAGTTGGAGAGGCTGAATGGTCTACTCCTCCTATTTCTTCTAATCAGATGATCATTGCAGAGACTGGCTGCAAACTGGTCATAATTGTGTTAAATATTCCACAAAATTATAAGGTATTTAAAAGGTCAAGAAAAATTACGTGAACAACATTTATTCAATTTGATTGCAGATATTATTATGAGGAAGAAGTAGGTTGTTGCCAGGGAAGGCATTCACCAGAGAGTGGATTGTTGCAAGTAAAGCAGAAACCAAATTTTAGACATGTAATGGGAATTGTCAATCGACTTCTTGATAGCAGCAATGAAATTACAGATTGGACTAATTCATGGACTAGAGCAGTTTGTAACTAAAGCATAGTTATTTTAAGAAGTTTTAATTTCCACATAGGTTAAGACACACTGCTCCACAATCAGAAAGTTGGTGAATTTCTTCAGTGTATTGATGCTAGATCTCTGTAGCAACATTTTTAGAATCAGTAAGAGTGCAGGCTATTTTAGATTTATTAATGAGTACTGAGCCAAAGCTAATAATCTTCTGTAAGAGGAATTTTAACTTACAGTAAGCATAATATGAATAAATTCTGTGTTGGATATGAAAAGAAGAGGTACCCAGTAACTGTGATTACTAACAACATTAATGTTAATTTTATGGGATGAGACAGAAACTGAAATAGCAAATTGGTTAAAGCTGTTATCAGGTAAAACTACAGATAAACAATGAAAGGTGTTCAAAAATATTAAATTTAATACAGGACCATCCAGCAATCTCTATGAATGAAAATAGCTTAAGTCATTTGCAAAGTTGAAATGTAAAATACAACTAATAGGATATATGTAAGTGTAAAGTTTAGTCGGATTGGGGATTGGCAAAGAAACAAAGACAAAAAAGGCAAACAAATCCCAATAACAGCTTCAGAAAAGCTATTCTAACAGGGGGATTTAAGAGAAATGTTGTGAAAGTAGAGGACAATGTAGTCAGAGCAATGGACACAATTCTCTGTAGCTAAGATTGGAGGTCCAGACAGCTATGTTCCCTGTTATACACCAAATGATAGCTGTATTTGAATAAAATTGATGACCACACTGTTATGCGAGAGCTTTATTTTAGTTAGCACACTCCACAAAATTCGCATTCCACTGATTACAAGCTATGTTTATATAACCAATTCAAGCCCAGTTAACGTTTAAGTAATATACTGCATCCATCAACTGTTCCCTCATTCCATTACGTTTCAGGCATTCCTTCAACTACATTAGATAAACATTGCCAAGAGCTGAGGTTCAGGACTCCTATGTGGGCAGAAGTATAACTTGCAGTGGAAGGAGGAATGTCCAGTTGCTAAGGTCCACGTAGATACCAATGCCAATGACAGAACAAAGAAAGAGGTTCATACAGAGTATGAGCAGCTAAGGTCTAAATTAAGATGTATAACCTCAAAAGGTAATAATCTCTGGATTATTAACTAAAGCACAGCAAATGAGCATATAGTAAATAAAGGTTTCTATGATGAGGCACTGGGAAACATCATAATACCTGAATAACTTGGGACCTGGACTGTGCTGGAACCAGAGTTCCAGTGAGTCATTAATACTGAGGACTTTAAACTAAATAGTGAAGGCTTAATGAGTGGGCAAGAACATGGCAGATAATGTAATGTCCATGAAAGAAATATTACCCACTTTGTTATGAAAATCAGATATCCAAAGTATTTTTTGAATGAGAGGTTGGAAAATATTAATGTGCAAAAGAACCTGGGAGTCACTGTTCACAAAAGAATAGGAAATGACATCACCAACCCAAGGAAACCTAAACACCTAAATAGCAAGTGGTCATAACACCAGTGCTTCGTTGGAGGCTCACTGACGATGTTACCTACTATGTTGACAAAATGTTTGAAAACGAACCATCCAGCTCAGCAAGCAAACCTATATCCAGAACCTCAACCTGAACTACACATCTTCTCAAAACCCATCAAATATATTCTGTCAGAAGGTTATGAGTCTTTGGAACGCCCTTCCTGAAAAAGTGGTGGAAACGGAATTATTTTTTTGAAGAGCATCCCTACAGTATGGAAACAGGCCCTTTAGCCCAACAGGTCCATGCTGATCCACCGAAGAGTATCCCACCCAAAATCATTCCACTACCCTATTACTCTACATCTACCCCTGAATAATGCACCTAACCTACACATCCCTGAATAGTATGGACAATTTAGCATGGCCAATTCACCTGACCTGCACATCTTTGTGTAGTGGGAGGAAACCCACACAGACACAGGGAGAATGTGCAAACTCCACACTGTCAGTCACCCAAGACTGGAATCAAACCTGGATTCCCAGCACTGTGAGGTAGCAGTGCTAACCACTGAGGCACCATGCCGTTCATTCTTGTATATTTTTCAGGAAAAGTTAGATAGATTTTTGTTCAGCACAACTGGGTGAAAGGTTAACAGAGGCAGGCAGGAATGTGAACTTTTGGTTATATTCATCTTATTTAATGGCAGATCAGGCTTGAGGGGCTGAATAGCCCATTTCTGTTTTTGATTTGAATGCATATGTGTGGTATACAAATATAGTACCATGCAGCTATAACCTTGTGTATTCATAAATTTAGTTTCCAGTACGCATATATGTGCCACACTGCAAACTCAAATTACACTCAAACTTGGTTGTCTGTTTAATTCATTGCACATCCTTGATTATTCAGTAAATGCTATCCAATTACAGAATCAAATCTAATGTCAGGTAATGTTTTATGAGTTTTTCAAGTGCATGCTGGTTGGATTGATGCAAACAGCCAAAGAATATTCCATTTGGTATGAGCTACTAGTCTTTGGGATATAAGGGTAAAAAATGAGGTCTGCAGATGCTGGAGATCACAGCTGAAAATGTGTTGCTGGTTAAAGCACAGCAGGTTAGGCAGCATCCAAGGAATAGGAGATTCGACGTTTTGGGCATAAGCCCTTCATCAGGATTCCTGATGAAGGGCTTATGCCCGAAACATCGAATTTCCTATTCCTTGGATGCTGCCTAACCTGCTGTGCTTTAACCAGCAACACATTTTCAGCTCGTTTGGGACATAAAGCTTACATATCTGGCATCACAACAGCACTGAAATTTATATACCATCTTACCCATTTGTGTGATAACAGAACATCTTTTTGGTATGATGGCAGCATTCTGTTAACGGCAAACATCACTCACATTGCTACTACTTAGTCCCACGATTGAATAAGCATTAATGTGAGGTGAGATTGGTAATAGGTGATTAATCTATGCCAAGATCTACTCTACACTTGGTCTGAACTGTGCAAATTTCTTCAATTTTTTGATTTGATCTGTTGATGCTGTTATATTGCTTTAATAGATGACTACACTATAAACTCACTTAAGCAAAAATAGTTTGGCAACACAATTAGTGACCTCACTAAATATGTAGTAAATCTCTCTGACCACATACTATCTGAAAACGATGAGTTTATCCTTGCATGTGATTTCAGCTTGGTGTGCCTTGACCCCACATCAAACAGGAAGAAATATTTGCTGAGTTAAGATCTCTTAGTTCCCAGCAAGTCCAACACAGATCAATGTCCACTGAAAACATAAATCCCTGAAGGTACACCTAGCTGATTGAATGTACATATATAATGAGGTTCCCAAGTGACTGGTCTGATTTTCATGTGCAATCTTGATGTTTGGCAGCATTATGAGGCCTCAAAGCCAACACTGATGTACAAATCAGTCATCCCGACAACGATTGGAATAGTCATCCTTAACTGTATGCCTACATCTGCAAAATGCATGCCATCTTTAAATACTGCATCCATTGGACCTGGTGCTCAGAATGACCAAACAGCCTTTTTCAAAAGCAAGCTATCAAAACGCTTGCTGAACTCTGAAGAGCAATGAGTTACTTGGTGATGTTATGGTAGGGTGTATCCTCACATTCACTGCGTCTGTGTACATACAGGCTGTCCAACCCTCACAAACGTGATTTACAATTCTGCCCTATCTTATCTATGAAGCATTTCTTCACCTAAAAGTTAGGAGAATTCTTAAGTTCTCAAAATCCCACCCCACTGACTTAAAAAAAAATTCAGTCTGACACCACTGAGTTTCTCTGCCAAGTTTATTAATGGATATAGAGCCAGGTGGAACTGGGTACATATCATCTATGATCGTATTGAATGATAGAACACATGTGAGGGGCTGAATGGCCTCCTCCAGTTCTCTGAATAGCCTCCTACCTATATGATGTGAGTCTATATATCAGTCTTCATTTAATCCTTGTTGATCTGATTTATTTTACAGCACTGTGCAAATGAGGAAGTGTTTGACTCTGGTTGTTAATTCCTGTCCCTCCATTCCCTTAGTTCCTGCCCTCCACTTTCAGTGATTTAAACATCTTGCCTCTAATCAATTCTCTTTTTCCTTTGGCAGATGCTTCTGGTTGTTTGTGCTGTACCTCTTCTCCCCAGCTGGAGCAAACTTCACTGAACTGACAGGGATGTTTGGGCAGATTCAGTCTCCCAATTACCCAGAAGGTTACCCGAGTGATTTAGACTCAACCTGGAATATCACAGTTCCTACAGGATTCCGAATCAAACTCTATTTCATGCATTTTGATCTGGAGCCTTCCTATCTTTGCGAATACGATTATGTGAAGGTGAGATGGAAACTCACACTATTACCAGCCCAGTTGGTATTCTGCATATTCCTGATCTCTCTGTCGATAGCTCAGTTAACAATGCAGGGTATATAAATGCCTTTGGACACAGAGGAAAACTTTAAGCTATCAAATGTTGATTCATAGAAACAGTGCAAAGTTCAGAAAAAATCAATCTGTCACTTTAACACAAACATGATCACTCAGTTCTTGACACAAACATATGCCCAATGGAGAATCCAAAATACTTTTGAAAAAGAAGTGAAGAATAACTAAATAAGGTTAAGGATCAGATTGAAGAGGATATGGGGAACATTGTAATTAGTGGAGTGCTACAGCAACCAGCGCTGGGGTCACAATTATTCACGGTCTGTATTAATGCCTTGGCTGATGGAAATGAATGTATGATTGCAAAATTTGTAGATGACATAACAGTAGGTGGGAAAGCAAGTGGTGACGATGACAAAAAGTTTGCAGAGAAACATCGACAGTGAGTGGGCAAAAATGTGGCAGATGAAATACAATGTGGGAAGATGTGAGCTTATGCACATTGGCAGGAAGAATACAAGAGCTGAATATTACTTAAGTGGAGAAAAAACAACTACAGAAAGTTGTATAAAGCTGCAGCACATAGAGATGTGGGGTCCACTTGCATAAATCACACAAAGCTAACATATCAGTTGAGTGGGTAATAGAGAAGGTATTTGGAATGTTGACCTTTATTTCAAAGGGATTGGAGTAAAAAATATAGGGAAGTATTGCTAAAAATGTACACGGCTGTGGTTAGAACACATCTAGAATACTGTGGGCAGCTTTGGTTCCCCCTACCTGAGAAAAGATATATTGACATTACAGGCAGTCCCGATAAGGTTCACTAAATTAATCCCAGCTTTGGATGGAGGAACTCAATTTGCCAATGGTCAGCTTCTGTTCCTATATCTTATGGTCTTATGGTCTTAATTATTTTTGATCTATATCCAAACTGATTCTACATTTTGATATTCAGAACCCAAATCATTTCTGACCACAGTGCTTTATCTGCTCCTTGTTAACAGAGCTACTCTACCTCTTTTTCCTTTTCTTCTGTTCATCCAAAATATCAAACACACTTCAATATTTTCAGTCTTGGTCATCTTTCAACCATGTCTCTGATATTGCTAACAACATTATACTCATTTATTTTGTTTGAGCTGTCAATATTTCCTTCTTCCCAAGAATGTTGCATGCATTCAGATTAAGAGCCATTAAGTTCTACATTTTTAATATTTTTGTCAACTTTGACCATATTTGCTGGTGCACACTATGTTTGTTTGTGCTCAATCCCTTCCTGTCACACCCTAACAATCATTACCCTAGTCGTTATCCTGCACTATTGCCTTGACTATTCTCAACACTTGGCGAAAGTGAAGACGGCAGATGCTGGAGATCAGAGTTAAGATTAGAGTAGTGCTGGAAAAGCACAGCAGGTCAGGCAGCATCCGAGGAGCCGGAAAATCGATGTTTCAGGCAAAAGCCTTCCATCAGGAATGAGGGGATATTCTTGATACTTTTCCAGATGACCCTCCCACCCCATTTAGTTTAAAGCCCTCCCTGCAACATTAGTTATATATGTCTTGCAGAACTCTAGTCCTACCACAGTTCAAGTGGACCATCCTAGCAGTTTAATTCCCACTTTCCTTTGCACTGGTGCCAGTGCCCCAAGAATCCAACTCATTTCGCCCAAAATGTCTTTGAGTCATTTATTCAACTGTTCGATCTTGTTCCCCTTATGCCAAGTTACTCCTGGTTCAGATATAATTTAAAGTTTACTCCCTTTGTGGTTCCATTATTTAACCTAGCCCCTACTTATAACCCCTCAGCAGAACCTCTTTCTTAGTCCTATCTATGTTGTTGGTACCTACATGAAGTATGATAATTAGATCCTTCTCTTTCCACACTAATTCCTCACTCCAAGGTGTGATCAATAAAACTGGCAAAGGACAGTCACCATGGACTTTGGGATTAGAGGAATGAAAGATATTGTTTTTGGAACATATTAAACTCTGAGAGGGCTTGATAGGGCATGTGCTGTGAAGATGTTTCCCTCTTGTGGGGGAGTTCAGAACTACTGGTTGCAGTTTCAGAGTAAGGAGGCTTCCCATTTAAGACAGAGATGAGGAGAAATCTCTTCTGTCAGGAGTGAATTGGTTGGGGGCCATGTGCAGGTGGGAATATTGGCAGCTGGATCCTTCTTTTATGGCACCATGTCATTGACAGTGAGTCATCCCCTAGTGAGCCCACCTGTACCGAGTCCACCACTCTGTGTGCCCACCTTGAAGCCCACCCCCAACAACTCCATTCCCAGTAAGACTATCCACAGCAAGCTCCTCCATGTGTCTACCTAAGATTGGTCACATCCTGTGAGGTCACTCTCAAGAACCCATCCCCAAGAAGCCCATCTCTTATCGTCTCATTCCCAGTAATCATGCCCCCAGCAAGCTCACTCCCAGTGAGTCTAACCTCCCAAGTAGTACCCCGATTAAGCTCATCACCAAAGACTCACTCCAGCAAGCCAACTTCCCATTCCCATCCCAAGCAAGCCCATCTCCCAGCATTCCCATCATCAGCACACCCACCTGCCAGAATTTCCATTCCACACATGTTCTATTCCCAGCATTCCCATTCTGAGCAAGTCCACTTCCCACTGTTCCCATTCTGAATGAGCCCACTCCCAGCACTTCCATCCCAAGTGAGCCCACTCCCCAGTGTTCCTATTCCAAGTGAACCCAGTGATAATTGCCTGAATACATCCATTGGAGGGTGAGGAGGGCATGCCAAGCACAGCACCGAAAAGTGAGGCTTCAATCTATGAAGTCACCAAACAGTACTATTTGCACATTCTCCACGTGTCTGTGAGGGTTTCCTCCCACAGGCCGAAGATGTGCAGGTTAGATGGATTGGCTATACTACATTGCCCAGGGATGTGCAGACTAGGTGCATTAGCCATGGAAATGCAGGCTTACAGTGGTAGGGTCGTGGGGTAGATCTGGGTGCAATACTTTTTGGAGGGTTGGTCTGGACTCTGTGGTCTAAATGCTCTGATTCCACACTGTAGGCATTCAATGATCTCCATCAAAGCAGAAACTAACCTACAGACATGGCATTTAATGCCGTTACCGTCACTTAATCCCCCGCCATTAATATCCTGGAATTTCCTTGACCAGAACTAAACTGGACATGCTGTGTAACACATAAGCTACAAGAGCAAGTCAGTGGCTAGGAACCCTGCAACGAATAACTCATCTTCTGACTCTCAAAGCCTAGCCAATATCCAGTATGAAGCAATCCGCTTGAAGCCACATTAACAAACATCCAGTCTCTTTACCACTGATGCTCATAAGGTGCACTGCAGAAATTCTCAAGGGTCCTTGGTATCTTCCAAACCCACAGCCTGTTCCATCTATAAGGACAAGGGCAGCAGATACATTGAAACTCTATCTTTCAAGAGTCACTGGAGTCAGGAAAGGTCCCGGATGATTGGAAGATGGCTGTTGTAACCCCCTTGTTTAAGAAAGGATCAAGGCAAAAGATGGAAAATTATAGGCCAATCAGCTTAACCTCAGTTGTTGGTAAAATTCTAGAATCCATCATTAAGGATGAGGTTTCTAAATTCTTGGAAGAGCAGAGTCTGATTAGAACAAGTCAACATGGATTTAGTGAGGGGAGGTCATGCCTGACAAACCTGTTGGAATTTTTTGAAGAGGTAACATGTAGGTTAGACCAGGGAAACCCAGTGGATGTGGTCTATCTGGACTATCAAAAGGCCTTTGATAAGGTGCCACACGGGAGGCTGCTGAGCAAGGTGAGGGCCCATGGTGTTCGAGGTGAGCTGCTGGGATGGATTGAGGATTGGTTGTCTAACAGAAGGCAGAGAGTTGGGATAAAAGGTTCTTTTTCAGAATGGCAGCCGGTGACGAGTGGTGTCCCGCAGGGTTTGGTGTTGGGGCCACAGCTATTCGCATTATATATTAATGATTTGGATGAGGGGACTGGGGGCATTCTAGCGAAGTTTGCCGATGATACGAAGTTAGGTTGTCAGGCAGGTAGTACTGAGGAAGTGGGGAGGCTACAGAAGGATCTAGACAGGATGGGAGAGTGGTCCAGGAAATGGCTGATGGAATTTAACATGAGCAAGTGCGAGGTCTTGCACTTTGGCAAAAAGAATAAAAGCATAGACTACTTTCTAAATGGTGAGAAAATTAGTAAAGCCAAAGCACAAAGGGATCTGGGAGTGCTAGTCGAGGATTCTCTAAAGGTAAACATGCAGGTTGCGTCTGTGATTAAGAAATCGAATGCAATGTTGTCTCTTATCTCAAAAGGGTTGGAATATAAAAGCAGAGATGTGCTACTGAGACTTTATAAAGCTCTGGTTAGGCCCCATTTGGAGTACTGTGTCCCCACACCTCAGGAAGGACATACTGGCACTGGAACGTGTCCAGCGGAGATTCACACGGATGATCCCTGGAATGGCAGATCTAACATACGAGGAACGGCTGAGGATACTGGGATTGTATTCGTTGGAGTTTAGAAGATTGAGGGGAGACTTAATAGAGACGTACAAGATAATACATGGCTTGGAAAAGGTGGACGCTAGGAAATTGTTTCCGTTAGGTGAGGAGACTAGGACCCATGGACACAGCCTTAGAATTAGAGGGGGTCAATTCAGAACAGAAATGCGGAGACATTTCTTCAGCCAGAGAGTGGTGGGCCTGTGTAATTCATTGTCACGCAGTGCAGTGGAGGCCGGGACGCTAATTGTCTTCAAGGCCGAGATTGATAGATTCTTGTTGTCTCGAGGAATTAAGGGCTACGGGGAGAACGCTGGTAAGTGGAGTTGAAATGCCCATCGGCCATGATTGAATGGCGGAGTGGACTCGATGGGCCGAATGGCCTTACTTCCACTCCTATGTCTTATGGTCTTATGGTCTTATAAAATGCAAGTTCCCCTTAAAGCTACTCACCATCTTGACTTGGAATTTCTTTAGAATTGCAGGATCAAAATCCTGGAAATCCATCTCTCATTATGGGTTTATTCAAGTCAGCCAGTTCAACAAAACTCTGCCTCACAGACCATTTCAGTGTGACCCTGACTCCTTGGCCAATTCTGCAACACTCTCTGAATTGTCCAGAATGGAGGTTTTCATTGCTTCCTCTCCTCCCTGAGTTGCCTGCGATATCAGCTGCAGCAACCAATTCTGATGCAACACAAAGCTGCTGGTTTTGATTGGTCAGCAGCTCAAAGAGGCATAATTTACTTTCGAAAATTAATGGAAGCCTGGTTTCTTACTAATTAAAGGACTGTTGACTAAACCGTTTTACTCACTCGTGTGACATGGACATTGCTGGCTGGCTAGCGTTTATTGCTCATATCTAGTTGTCCTTGAGAAGGTAGTGTTGAGCTGCCTGCCTGAAATGGGGCAGTCAGTGTACTGTGCCTAGGTCAATGCCTAGTAATCAGTCTAGTTTCATTTGTTGTTATATCGTCATGGTTGAGCAACTTGCTAGACCATTTTAGAGGGCATTTGAGAGTCATTCAAATTGCTGGGGTCTGGAGTTATGTGTGGGTTGATTTCCTTTCTGAAGGACATGAGGGAACCAGATGGTTTCATGATCATTAGATTCTTAATTCCAAACTTTCTTTAAAAAATGGAATTCAAATTCTACCGTGACAGGATTCAAACCTGGGTTTCTGGGATGTAAGCTAAATTTCTGGATTAATAGGGTGGCATAGTGGCTCAGTGGTTAGCACTACTGCCTCACAGCACCAGGGTTCCAGGCTCAATTCCAGCCTCAGCTGACTGGCTGTGTGGAGTTTTCACATTCTCCCCGTGTCTGCATGGGTTTCCTCCCACAGTCCAAAGATGTGCAGATCAGGACAATTGGCCATGTTAAATTGCCCAAAGTGTTAGGTGCGTTAGTAAGAGGGAAATGGGTCAGGGTGGGTTACTCTTCGAAGGGTCAGTGTGGACTGATTGGCTGAAGGGCCTGTTTCCACACTGTAGGGAATCTAGTCTACTAGGCCATGGTGTCCTCCAACTCATTTACACCCTCTCCCAGAGAATCCCATCTTTCTTACAATCTGGTAACCAAAACCTCATGCAACACTCCAGCTTTGACCTAATTAATATCTTCTACAGTTCCACCATAAAATCCTTGCTCTTGAGTTTAATGTCTTCAACTAATAAAGGCAAATATCCCATAAGTTCTTAATCAATATATCCACCCATAATTTTGGCACCAATATTTGTGGACATGCACACTAAGGTCCCTCTAGTCCTCTGTATTTCTTTGGGTCATTGTGTGTTCCCTTGCCTTGTAAGTCTACCTAAAATGCATCACCTCTCCCTTTTTAAGATTAAATTCCATTTGCCTTTGTTCTGCCCATCTATATCACCCTATTGCCTAAAGCTTTCCTCTTTGTTATTTATCACATCAGTTTTTGTAACACCTGCAAACTTATTGATCAAACCTCCTACATTCATGTCGCAATCATTAATGTACACTACAAAGAACAAGGGGCCAGCAATGAGCCTTGCAGTATGTCAGTGGACACAAGCTTCCAGTCACATACACAATCTCTGTTGTTGATGCATCTGTTTCCTGCAACCAAAGTCAATTTTGGATCCAATCTACCAAATTGACCAGGATTCCATGGCTTGCCCCATGCAAGACTTTGTCAAAAAGACTACAGTCGCTGCAGTACTGTCATCTGCACATCTTGTCATTTCCCTTAATTACTCAATCATACCTATCAGACTTGATCTCTCTCTGACAAAGCTGACTATTCTTGAGTAGTCCTTACTTTGGAGATTAATTCTGTCTCTCAGAATTTTCCTAGAATGGGGAATGGAGCTGGGGATAGCAATCAGATCAGCCATGATCGTATTGAATGAGGGAGCAGGCTCAAGGGGCTGAATGCCTCCTCCTATTTCTAATTTTTATAATGTAGTACTCAAACACTGCCACAGCAGATATAGCGTGTAACCTGTACTACAGATTTATACATCATGTGATTTCCAGGCATTCTTTGATTGCTCTTCTGAAAACACATGATCAGGATATATTTACTGGAAAGTTCAAAAGGCAAATAAATAATTAGCAACGACCAAGGGTTTGATAACAGTAAATGTTACCATCTCCAGATGCTAGTGTTGTTGTTACTGCCAATGTGTGTAACTGATCCTGTTCCCAAACTTGGACCAATCAGTGACAAGACTCACATTGTAAAGCAGCTGGAATGGTGGCTGATACTCATTGGCTGATCTGCCAGCAGCTGTTCCCAATCATGACTTGACCAAATATTTGGAGCCTGAGGGATCCCAGAACAAAACAATTTTAACAAACAGAATCAAGGCCTCATGAGCAAAGTCACAAACAATCTGCTCCATTTCTTTGAATTGTTTGATAAAACACTTCTCCTCACCCAGACAGGGAGTGCTGCACTGTTAGAAGTTCAATACTTAAAGAGAGTGACACTGTCAAAGGATCAGTATTGAGGGGACACTGTACTGTCAGAGGGTCAGTACTAAGGGCACACTGGACCGTTGGAGGTTCAGTACAAAGCCAGAACTGCATTGTTAGAGGATCAGCACAGAGGGAGAGCAACACTATTGAAGGGTCAGTAGTGAGGGACTGCTGCATTGTCAGTGGATCAGTGCTGAAGGAGTGCTACACTGTTGGAGGGTCAATACAGACGAAGCACTGCACTGTCAGACAACATTTATGAGGGAGCGTTGCACCATCAGAGGATCAGTACTTAGAGAGCACTACTGTTGATAGGTGAGTACCGAGGGAGCAGTGGTAGTCGAACACTCTATAGTCTGGGGTAGGCATTTTTGTGATTGTAAGTGAGGCTCCAGGATGGTGTGTTGCCTTCCTGGTGCCGGGATCAAGAATGTTTCTGAAGGGCACAAGACATTCTGAAAGGAGGGGATCGAAGAATGTGCGACTGCAAAAGCACAGCCAGTCAGGCAGCATCCGAGGAGCAGGAGAATCGATGTTTTGAGCATAAGCCCTTCATCATTCCTGATGAAGGACTTATGACCGAAATGTTAATTCTCTTGCTCCTCAGATGCTGCCTGACCTACTGTGCTTTCCTAGCAACACACCCTCGACTCTGATCTCCAGCATCTGAAGTTCTCACTATTTGAAAGGAGGGGGTGAATAGCCAGAAATCGTGGTCCATATTGGAATTACCAACATAAACAGGAAGGACAATGAGGCCCTGCAAAAGGAATTTAGGGAGTTAAACAGCAAATTGAAAAGCAGAATCTCCAAGGATGTAATCTCAGAATTACTTCCCATGCCATTTGCCAGTGAGGCCAGATACGGGGAGATAATGCAGCTGAATACATTGCTAAAGAGCTGGTGTGGGAGGGAGGGAATCGGATATCTGGATCATTGGGATCTCTTCCAGATCTGGTAAGACTTGTAGAAAAAGGACAGGTTGCATATAATATTGTACGGAGGTTTGCTAGTGCCACTTGAGAGGATTTAAACTAATGGGGGGGATGTGAACCAGAGCAGGAGGTGGAGGAAAGGTGGAGGTTAATAGGATGAACAAGCAGGGCTGGTTTAATGAACAAGGCAGAACTATTAAAAAGTGTATTGAGTAAGCCAGGAGGGAGAAATAATAAAATGATGCTGAAGGATAGGATAGAGTGTACAGCCAAAATTGGAGTTTGCCATACAAATGCATGGCATGTAAGGAACAAATTAAATGAGCTGCAGGCACAAATTCAAATTGAAAGTGATGATAAAGTAGGTATTTCAGAATCATGGCAGAGGGATGATCAGGACTGGGTTTACAAGAGAGATAGAGAAAACGGCAGAGGGGATGGAGAACATTACTGATTAGAAACAGAATCATTCCTATGATGAATGAGTGGAAAGCAACCAGTGGAGACCTTATGTAGTTATACAAAAGGAAAAAGTGAGGACTGCAGATGCTGGAGATCAGAGCTGAAAATGTGTTGCTGGAAAAGCGCAGCAGGTCAGGCAGCATCCAAGGAGCAGGAGATTCGACATTTTAGGCATGAGCCCTTTTTCAGGAATGAGGAGAGTGTGCCAAGCAGGCTAAGATAAAAGGTAAGGAGGAGGGGCATTGGAAATGCAATAGTTGGAAGGAGGTTAAGGTGAGGGTGATAGGCCGGAGTGGGGGTGGGGGCGGAGAGGTCAAGAAGAAGATTGCAGGTAAGGAAGGTGGTGCTGAGTTCGAGGGTTGGGGCTGTGACAAAGTGGGGGGAGGGGAAATGAGGAAACTGGAGAAATCTGAGTTCATCCCTTGTGGTTGGAGGGTTCCTAGGTGGAAGATGAGGGGCTCTTCCTCCAGCCGTAGTGTTGCTATGGTCTGGCGATGGAGGAGTCCAAGGACCTACGTGTCCTAGGTGGAGTGGGAGCGGGAGTTGAAGTGTTGAGCCACGGGGTGGTTGGGTTGGTTGGTCCGTGTGTCCCAGAGGTGTTGTCTGAAACATTCCGCAAGTAAGAACGTTCCAGAGAACACCTCTGGGGCACCTGGACCAACCAACCCAACCACCCCTTGGCTCAACACTTCAACTCCCCCTCCCACTCCACCAAGGACATGCAGGTCCTTGGACTCCTCCATCGCCAGACCATAGCAACACTACGGCTGGAGGAAGAGCGCCTCATCTTCCACCTAGGAACCCTCCAACCACAAGGGATGAACTCATTTCTCCAGTTTCCTCATTTCCCCTCCCCCCACTTTGTCTCAGTCCCAACCCTCGAACTCAGCACCACCTTCCTTACCTGCAATCTTCTTCCTGACCTCTCCGCCCCCCACTCCCACCCCGGCCTATCATCCTCACCTTAACCTCCTTCCACCTATCGCATTCCCAACGACCCTCCCTCAAGTCCCTCCTCCCTACCTTTTATCTTAGCCTGCTTGGCACACTCTCCTCATTTCTGAAGAAGGGCTCATGCCCGAAACGTCAATTCTCCTGCTCCTTGGATGCTGCCTGACCTGCTGTGCTTTTCCAGCAACACATTTTCAGTAGTTGAACAAAACCCTAATTAGACCCCACTTAAAATACTGAGAGCACATCTCAGGAAGGTTGTTTTGGCCTTGAGGGGAATTCAACACAGGTTTGCAAAGATGATACCTGGACCCCAGAGGTCAAGTCATATGGAGTAATTAGACAAATTAGGCCTTTATTCTCTAGAATTTAAAAGGTTTGGGGGTGTTCCAATTGAGGTCTTCAGCACATTAACAGGGAAGACAGGGTAGATATATATACTTATCCCACGACTACATCACCTGTGGGATTTTTCATCTATTAATTACCACCAGTATATCACTTGTGCTTCTGATTATTAAATTTTCATACACAACCAAACCACATCTCTCTACATTTTTTTTAATATCCAGCAGTACATGTACACAACTGAACAGGTATTTTTATTGCCCATCACCAAATTACCATGGTATTTTTTTCAAATATTAACCACTACCAATAAATCATCCATGGTTCCAATTGAATAATGTATGTGCCTGTTAAGGGCAATGTATATCATCAAAAGGGAGGGAGAAATAGGGAGAACGGAAAGGGGTTAAGCAAAGGGGAGAGAATTCCTTTTTGAAAGCCATGATTAAATCTGTCTCCACAATACTCTCTTGAAGTGCAATCCAGAACCTAACTGCTATCTTTTCAGATTATTTCTTATCAACCCTGTTCAGAAATTTAATTTTTTTTTATTTCAAAAATATACTTTATTCATAAAATATGCATAGAATAATTTGATACACTGTACATTAGGTAATGCCATTCATATTTCCACATTTACATACACAGCTCCGAATTATCATTATTCCATACAGATCTGTGCATCTCTCACTCACGTATTGAGCTGAGGCGTCAGCAGAGCCCAAATGACTGCATGGGCCCCCTGCTTTTCTTTAGAGAGGCAGATGTTAAACGGTGGTCTTTCCCCACCTCGCCTTGGCGGCAGCTGCCCCAAGCTTCAGCGCGTCCCTCAACACGTAGTCCTGGACCTTGGAATGTGCCAGTCTGCAACACTCAGTCGGGGTCAACTCCTTCAGCTGGAAGATCAACAGATTTCGGACCACCCAGAGAGCGTCCTTCACCGAGTTGATGATCCTCCAGGCGCAGTTGATGTTCGTCTCGGTGTGCGTCCCGGGGAACAGGCCGTAGAGCACGGAGTCCCGCGTCACGGCGCTGCTCGGGACGAACCTCGACAAATACCACTGCATTCCTCTCCAGACTTCCTCTGCATAGGCACATTCCAGAAGGAGGTGTGTGACAGTCTCGTCCCCCCCGCAGCCGCTTCGAGGGCAGCGTGCGGTGCGGCTGAGAGTCCGGGCGTGCATAAACGATCTCACAGGTAGAGCCCTTCTCACCACCAGCCAAGCCATGTCTTGGTGCTTGTTGGAAAGGTCTGGCGATGAGGCATTCTGCCAAATTGCTTTGACAGTCTGCTCAGGGAACCACTCAACAGGATCCGCCCTCTCCTTTTCCCGAAGGGTCTCGAGGACGCTACGTGCTGACCACTTCCTGATGGACTTGTGGTCAAAGGTGTTTTTCTTCAGAAATTTCTCCACGAAGGACAGGTGGTACGGAACGGTCCAACTACTCGGAGCGTTCCGCGGCAGCGAGGCCAGGCCCATCCTTCGCAACACCGGGGACAGGTAGAACCTCAGTACGTAGTGACACTTGGTGTTTGCGTACCGGGGATCCACACACAGCTTGATGCAGCCACACACAAAGGTGGCCATCAGGGTGAGGGTGGCATTGGATGTATTTTTTCCCCCGTTGCCCAGATCTTTGTATAGTGAGTCCCTTCGGACCCAGTCCATCTTTGAACTCCATATGAACTGGAAGATGGCCCGGACGACTGCAACGGCGCAGGTTCTGGGAATAGGCCAGACCTGTGCCACGTACAACAGCAATGACAGTGCCTCACACCTGATGACCAGGTTTTTTCCCGTGATGGAGAGCGACCGTAGCCTCCATCTGCCCAGTTTCTGCCTCACTTTACTGATACGCTCCTCCCAAGACTTGGCGCACGCCCCAGCCCCCCCGAACCAAATACCCAGCACCTTCAGGTGGTCGGTCCTAACGGTGAAGGGGATCGAGGATTGGTCGGCCCAGTTCCCGAAGAGCATGGCCTCACTCTTGCCTCGGTTTACCTTGGCCCCCGAGGCCCGTTCGAACTGGTCACAAATGCACATGAGTCTGCGCACGGACAGCGGATCCGAGCAGAAAACGGCGACGTCATCCATGTACAGGGAGGCCTTAACCTGCAGGCCCCCGCTGCCCGGAATAGTCACCCCTCTCAGGCTCGCATCCTTCCTGATGGACTCGGCAAATGGCTCTATGCAGCACACAAACAAGGCAGGAGAGAGAGGGCAGCCCTGCCTGACTCCAGATCTGACTGGGAAGCTATCTGATTCCCACCCATTGATTGAGACTGCACTTAATTACACGTGTGCACAAATCAGAAATTGCTGCAAAACCTCAGCAGGTCTGGCAGCATTTGTGGAGAGAAAGCAGAATTAACATTTCAGATCCAGTGACCCTTCTTCAATCAACCTGAAACATTAACTCTGCTTTCTCTCCACAAATGCTGCTAGACCTGCTGAGTCTTCCCAGAAGGAGGGACATCACCACTGCACCAGACAAGCCCCATTCCAACATTCACTAATTCCTCTATGCAAATTCAACAATCTCACACCCAGCACTAATAGGTTCAATTTATGTAAAGATTTCAGTTTCTATGCATGGCTCAACAGACAAATGGAGTCTAGGGATTCAGCAACTACAATAAATATTTTCTAATCAGAGATATTATGATACACCCTTGAAACAGGTGAGACTTGAACTCAGGCCTTGTGGCTCATTGATAGGAAACCTGTCACTATACTATCAGCATCCACTCCATCTCTCTCCACATACTTGGCCAAAACCCCAGAATGAATCAGTGACCTTTACATCTTCTTTAAGTCAACTGATCTATTTCAACTCCCATCTCTCTCGAAGGGGGAGCATACTGAGTGAATTCACCTGTCGTTATTTCCCCCCCCCCTCCCCAACCCCTCAGAATTTGTTTTCCTCAGAATATAATGCAATTACCAACTTGAATAACTCCACTTCTGAGTCCCACTCAGGCAATGTTCAAGCCATGCAGCTGCTCAGAGGGTCCAGGATTTTCAACATGCCACTGGCATACAGACCAATTGACATCTGGTTCCAGAAGTCACTGCTGTGATGGGACCTTGGAGATCCATGTAGCAAAAGGAAGAATTAGAGGCAACATGGCCATTGCACAGTACATTGTATATGCTCACCAGTTACTACATAAAAAACATTTCCTTACGTCACTTTTGCTTCTTCCACCCAGATGCCCTTTCTAATCCCATCTTCCTGCCCTGTAGCTCACAGCATGCAAGGTGCAAATCCACATACCTCTTAAAACAGTTTAGGGTCTCTGCAGGCATCACCAACTTCGGCAATGTATTCCAGACTACCCAGCATTCTCTGCATAAAAAGGCTTTCCTCACATCACCTCTAGTTCTTCTGCCACTGAGCTTGAATCTATGACCTTTTGCTTTTCAACTCTGTGCTAAGAGAAAAAGGTCCCTCCTGTCTACTCTATTACTATGCCTCACAATTTTGTATACCTCCATCATGTCACCCCTCAGCCTTCTCTGTTCCAAGGAAAACAACCCCAACTTCTTCAAACTCTCTTTGTGGCTGCAGTTCTCCAGTCCTGGCAACATTCTAGTAAATCTTCTCTGCACTCTCTCCAGAGCAGTTATATCCTCCAGTAATGTGGTGACCAGAAATGCACACGATACTCCAGTTGTGGCCTCACCAGTGTCTAAAACAATTTCATTATTAGATCCTACTTTTATATGCTATACCGAGCAGTGTGGTGCCAACAGTTCCCATCATCAGTTTGAGGTTACCATGTAGGACTCTCCTTCTCAACCTCTTCCCTTGCCTGAGGTCTGGTGATCCTCAGGTTAAATCACCACCAGTCACTTCTTTCTAATAAGAGAGCAGCCCCTATGGTTTGGCAAGACTATGGTGACACAACACAACAAAGTTCTATACCTCTGCCAATGAAGGACAGCATTCCATAGCTTCTTTACAATCTTATTTAACTGTATTGCTAACGTTAGGGACTTATGCATTTGCATAGCAGATCTCTCACTTCATCTACCCTTCTCAATATATTCCCGTTTATTGTGTATTTTTTTTTTGTTTGATCTCCGAAAATGCATTACCTCACACTTACCAGTGTTGAATTCCATCTGCCACTTTCCTGACCACTCCATCAACCCATCTATATGATTTTGGAGCTTACAGCTATTCTCTACACTATCCACTATGTGGCCAATTTTTGTGCCATCTACAAATTTCCCATTTATGCCCCTATGTTCCATTCCAAATCATTAATGGATAAAACAAACACCAGGGGTGCAAACACCTAGCCCTGCACTTGAAACAGCTTTCCATTTGCAAGGGCAGTAATCAACCATTACACCTTGTTTCTTGGTATTAAGCCAACTTTGGATCCAATTTGACACATTATCCTGTATCTGAAGGGCTTTTACGTTTTTGACCAGTCTGCCAAGTGGGACCTCGTCAACTCCCTTGTTACAATCCATGGAGAAAACATCCACAACATCCTCATCGATCCTCTTTCTCACTTCCTCAAAGCATTCAAATTTGTAAGGCATGACTTTCCATTAACAAAGCCATGCTAACTATCCCTGACTGTCCATGCCTAAGTTTCAGTTTATCTGATGTGTCAGGATTGATGTTAACAATTATTTCTACCAACAAAGTAAGATTAACTGGCCTGCAATAGTTTGGCATATCTTTTGTCCCTTTTTAAACAGCAAAACCATTTTTTGTATTCTCCATTCATTAATTAAAGTTAAATACCACCAACAGCCATGGTAAGTTTGAACCCGTTCCCAGATTATTAGTCTGAACTGCAGGATTACTGACATTACCATTACACCACAACCTCTGCACATGAGCTAATTCTGGCTCCGTAGCAAGGACAACATGGTATCAGCATTGAACTGAGGCACTGAATGATGATCATGAGATTCTCCCCCTCTATAATCAAAGAGTCCTGAGGTACATCTGATGTGCCCAATGACACTGCTTCAGCACAGGGCTGAGCTGAATTACGGTTGTGCCATTTGTGACAAACATGGAAAGTTTCTCTGATCCCGTGAGATCATGGATCAGCTCAGGAATAAACAGCTAAAATTGAACAAACTGATGAAAAAGGGCAGGAATGTAAATTGCTCTGAAAGTCATCCTGAAGATGTGGTGAAAATCAAACTCAAATTGCCTCAGATTTCTTGAAGTAATCTTTTTCCCAAGGCGCTAAGTTTCTAACAAGACACTGAGTGAGTGTGTGAGTGTGTGAGTGAGCACGTGTATATGTGTTACTGTTTCACGATCTCCGATTCATTGTGCTCAGGAGGCCTGTTATATTTTGATGCTTGACACAAAATTTGACATGGAAACAGGCAGTGCTGAGTCAGAATCTGAGGAGGGAAGCATTTGCACTGAGAGACATCAAGGAGATTATGTCCTGAAAATTGAAGAGTTGCAGGAGGGTTTGGATTAACAAGATGGCTGTGGAGAATGGAACCTAAGAATGAAAAGTGGGATCTTCCATTCCTTGTCTGTGGTGCTAAAATCTCTCTTTTGATTCTAGGTCATGTCTGATGATTTGCAGGAAACATTTTGTGGCAGAGAGAGTACTGACACTGAACGAATCCCTGGCCAAGAGTTTGTCTTAACAAACAGCAACACCATGACTGTTACATTCAAGACAGATTTTTCCAACGAGGAGCGATTTACTGGCTTTGAAGCTCATTATTCCGCCGTCGGTGAGTTGCTTTTTAGTCTGTTTAGCAGATTATGATCCCAAAGCATGAGTATCAAACAGTAGGTGAAATCTTGTGACTTCTCTGTGGCTAGATTAGTGGCAGGGGACATTTAGTCAGGACAGTCACAAGTGGGGATTCTGTCACCTTGCAGTCTTTACTCCCATCAGTTTGGGAATGGGAAGGCACCTGGACAGCAGCACATATTCACCAGGTGAGTGCTGGCACAGTGGTTAGCACTGCTGACTCATTACACCAGTGACCTGGGTTCAATTCCACTCTCTGGTGACTGCTCGTGTGGAGTTTGCACATTCTCCTTTTGTTGTGTGGATTTCCTCTGGGTGCTTTGGTTTCCTCCCCAGTCCAAGGGTGTGCAGGTTAGGTGGATCAACCATCCTAAAATTTCTGTAATGTCAGGGACAGGACTTACATGTATTTGGAAAGGCAAGGACTGGTTAGGTATAATCAACATGGCTTTGTGTGTGGGAAATCATATCTCACGAACTTGATTGAGTTTTTTGAAGAAGTAATGAAGAGGATTGATGAGGGCAGAGCTGTGGACGTGATCTATAAGGACTTCAGTAATGCTTTCAACAAGGTTCCTCATGGTAAACTGGTTAGCAAGGGTAAATCTCATGGAATAAAGGCAGAACTAGCCATTTGGATACAGAACTGGCTAGAAGATAGAAGACAGAGGGTGGTGGTGGAGGGTTGTTTTTCAGACTGGAGGTCTGTGACCAGTGGTGTGCCACAAGGATTGGTGTTGGGTCCACTGCTTTTCATCATTCATAAAAATGATTTGGATGTGAACGTAAGAGGTTTGGTTAGTAAGTTTGCAGATGACACCAAAATTGGAGGTGTAATGGACAGCGAAGAAGGTTACCTCAGAGTACAACAGGATCTTGATCAGATGGGCCAATGGATTGAGGAGTGTCAGGTGGAGTTTAATTTCGATAAATGTGATTTGCTGCATTTTGGAAAGGGAAATCAGGGCAGGATGTATACTTTAATTGGGAGTGTTGCTGAACCAAGAGACCTTGGAGTGCATGTTCAAAGTTCCTTGAAAGTGGAATCACAGGTAGATAGGATAGTGAAGAAGGCATTTGGTATGTTTTCCTTTATTGGTCAGGGCATTGAATATCAGAGGTAGGAGATCATTTTGCAACTGTACAGGAAACTGGTTAGGCCACTTTTGGAATATTGTGTGCAATTCTGGTCTCCTTCCTGTAGGAAGGATGTTGTGCAACCTGAAAGGGTTCAGAAAAGACTTACAAGGATCGTTGCCAGGGTTGGAGGATTTGAGCTATAGGGAGAGGCTGAATATGCTGAGGCTGGTTTCCCTGGAGCATCCCTGGAATGGTGGTGGCAGGAGTTAAAGTGTAAAAGAAACAATCCTGGTGAAGGCAGTTAAATAGAGCACTTCTCTGACAGGAACTCACAGGGTGGGAATTCATCTCCCAAACACAAAGTAGCAGCAGCCCTCTGCCGCACGCTGCTCAGTTCCTATGCTGATTGGTTTGAAATGTTTCTGGCATAGGAAGATTTGAGAATCAGTGGTGTCACCTCAACTAGTCCCCTGACCAGTAGACCAGAAATAAAGAAATATTTTTAAGTCAGAAGGACATAATTCAGCCTATTTTGTCCAAACTGACTGAGAAAGAGCACTCATGTATGTCCTTTCTCATCAGAGGAAGCAATTATCTTGTGGTATGATCACTTGACTGTTAATTGAGAGACCCAGATAATGCTCTGGGGATGCAGGTTCAAATCCCACCATGGTGGATGGTGGACTCTGAATTCAAATATTTTGAAGAAAGTCTGGAAGTAAGAGTCTGATTGATGACTGTGAGACCATCGTTGATTGTTGAAAAAATCCACCTGGTTCACTCATGTCCTTTGGAGAAGGAAACTTCACCTGGTCTGACCTACAGGTGACTCCTGACTCATAGTAATGTGGTTAACTCTTAACTCCTATCTGTGCAATTAGGGATGGTCAATAAATGATGCTCACATTGTATGAATTAATTAAAAATGAACTCTTCCCACTCCTGATCTGTTTCCCTGTCAGTGCCAGCATTTTAGGGGCATGCCCATATATTTATGCAATGGATTAAGGGGTTTCAGTCTGGAACACCCAATAAGGCAGTGAGCCCCAGATCCCCACTGACCTCTAGTGAAACGAAGGTGGCATGGTGGTTAGCACTGCCACCTCACAGTGCTAGAGACCTGGGTTCAAATCCTGCCCTGGGCAACTATCTGTATGGAGTTTGCACATTCTCTCTGTGTGGGTGTGCTCTGGTTTCCTTCCACAATCTAAAGATGTGCAGGTTAGGTGAATTGGCCATGCTAAATTGCCTGTAGTGTTAGGTGTAGGCGAATGTGTCTTGGAGTGTTGGGCTGAAGGGCCTGTTCCCACACCGTAAGTAATCTTAACTTCTGTTTAATCCTTCTATCAAATGTTTTAAATCACTTTGTCACTGGTGATTGACCTCTCTGCTCAGGTAAATCTTTCCTCAGCACTGTACCTCAGCTCTCATTATGCTATACATCAGTTACATTTCTCCTCAGGTACTACTGTTAGAAAGGAAACAGACCCAATCAATCCTATCCTTCTTCCTGGCTAAAACTCTCCATTCCTAGTAACACCCCGTGATGTGATCATGTTCTTCCTGCAATGTGGTGACCAGACTGTGTAAACTTCTGAAACTTAAGTCAGCTTGCTCTTATACTTTAGCTGTTGGCCACTAAAATCTTCCATATTCATTGTGAGCACTGTAAATACCTGGCTGTTACTGTCGGAGTCTAGTGGATAAGTTCCAAGATCTTTCCAATTTTCTCTGCTCTTCATTGCTGTGTATATTGTATAGCATGTATCACACATACAATATACCATATAGATTGTAGATTGTACATGGCATCAATTCTCTTGCCTTATTTGCTCTTCCTAAGTGCATCACCTCACACACTTTGGTATGAATTCCACCTAGACGTCATAGAGATGTACAGCATGCAAACAGACCCTTGGGTCCAATTCGTCCACGCCGAACAGATATCCAAAATTAATCTAGTTTTATTTGCCGTCCTATCTTTGTGAACCTTACTTATTCATATACCCATTCAGATGCTTTTTAAATGTTGTAATTGTACCAGCCTCCACCACTTCCTCTGGCAGCTCATTCCATACATACCCCACTGTTTGCATGAAAGAGTTGTCCATTAGGTCCCTTTTAAACTTTCCCCTCTCACCCTAAACCTATGCCCTCTAGTTCTAGACTCCTCCATATTTACTCTATCCATGTTCCTTATAATTTTATAAATCTTTATAAAGTCACCTCTCAGCCACCAACGCTCCAGGGTAAACAGCCCCTATAGTGCAAATCCTCCAACCCTGGCAACATCCTTGTTAATCTTTTCTGAACCGTTTCAAATTTCACAACATCCTTCCTATAGCAGGGATACAAGAACTGTACACAATATTCCAAAATTGGCTTAGCCAATGTTCTGTCCAGCCGCAACATGACCTCCCAACACCTTTATTCAATGCATTGACCAATAAATGCACGCATACCAAATACTTTCTTCACTATCCTGTCTTTTTGCAACCCCACTTTCAAGGAGCTATGAACCTGCACTTCAAGGTCTCTTTGTTCAGCAGCACTCCCCAGGACCTTACCATTAAGTGCCTAAGTCCTGCCCTGATTTGCCTTTCAAAAATGCAGCACTTCACACCTATCTAAATTAAACTTCATTTTCAAAGTTTGTGTGAAGATTTGTAGCTCGGGTGCTCGTTGTTGTGGTTCTGTTCGCCGAGCTGGGAATTTGTGTTGCAGACGTTTCGTCCCCTGTCTAGGTGACATCCTCAGTGCTTGGGAGCCCCCTGTGAAGCGCTTCAGTGATGTTTCCTCCGGCATTTATAGTGATTTGTACCTGCCACTTCCAGTTGTCAGTTCCAGATGTCCGCTGCAGTGGCCGGTATATTAAGTCCAGGTCGATGTGCTTATTGATTGAATCTGTGGATGAGTGCCATGCCTTTAGGAATTCCCTGGCTGTTCTCTGTTTGGCTTGTCCTACTATTATAGGACAAGTCAAACAGAGGACAGCCAAGGAATTCCTAGAGGCATGGCACTCATCCACAGATTCAATCAATAAGCACATCGACCTGGACCCAATATAACGACCATTGCAGCGGACAGCTGGAACTGACAACCGGAAGCGGCAGGTACAAATCACTATAAATGCCGGAGGAAACATCACTGAAGCGCTTCACAGGGGGCTCCCAAGCACTGAGGATGTCACCTAGACAGGGGACAAAACGTCTGCAACACAAATTCCCAGCTCGGTGAACAGAACCACAATAATCTTCATTTGTTTGTCCTCGGCCTATTGGCCCACATCTGATCAAGATCCCGTTGTACTCTCAGGTAACCTTCTTCGCTGTCCACTACACCTCCAATTTTGGTGTCATCTGCAAACTTACTAACTATACTTCTTACATTCACATTCAAATAATTTATGTAAATGATGAAAAGGTCACTTTTCTAACCAGCTGACCAGTCCATTGATGTCTTCCTCCATCTACAGCTACCCCTTTCATGATCAACCACATGGCCAATCTTTGTGCCATTTGCAATCCTGTTAATCATTCCCCATATTAAAGTCAAAATAGGTAATGTGTATCACGAACAGCAAAGGGCCGTGCACCACCCCACTAGAAATAGCCTACCAGTTACCAAAACATCCATCAAGCAGAACCCTTTGCTTCCTGTCAGTCTGTGAATATCGGATCTAATTCATGGGGTGAAAGAATACAGTGTAACACAGACAATAAGGATCAGTCACCAAGACATGGAAGGATATTAACCAGGGGAGGCAGTGCAGCAAGGAACTCTGGGACTGATTAATTCCCAGTAATACAGGCTAGATTATCAGGTGAATATAGGAACTTTTATCAGAAATAATGTTCATTTGTTACTACGTTGAGAAAGTAAGGGGCCTAGAAATTTTCAGAATGTCTCTCTCTAAACTCCAGATGTGGTATAACAGAGTGATTGAACACTAGGGATAGGACTGTCACTGAGTAACACTGGGGTATACTATGAGTGGGGATAGGACTGTCACTGTATAACATTGGGGTGTACTACAAGTGGGGGTAGGACTGTCACTGTATAACACTGGGATATAGTACAATTGTGGATATGGTTGTCACCATCAAACACCTGAGTTATAGTAATTGGTCTGTCACTGTTTAACACTGAAGACAGTGCTTGCAGGAATGACTCTGTCATTGTGCCAAGTGTGGATCCCAGGGTAACACCATCAATTTGGGCATACATGCTGTCATTGAAAGTGACCTCAACTGTGCAAATTACTGAGTTCATAAACACAGTGAATACTGATTCACACAATGTTGGTGAGTCTAGATCACCATGATTTGTGCTGGAGTGCACTGAGCAAAGCCAAACAGTTAATTGTCAATCAGCGTCAATGAGTGCATTCTCAATGTCTATGCTAGTATCAATCACAGTGTACTTGCCAACCAGTCAATATTCTTCTCTCACACTAGACAAATATTCTTAATCTCTGAATTTTTACAAATTCTAGCAAATTTATCCTGAAGAGTGCAAGATGAAAAGCTCCAACAAATGTGTATTTCTTTCAACAAAAGATACAACTTTTATAGAGAGGGATAAAGAGTGAGTGATAAAGAGAGAGAGAGATAAAGAGGGAGAGAGCAAGACAGAATGTGAGGGACAGGGAGAACCTGGTGAATGATTCAGCCCATGGTCATGGGGTTGAGAGGACAAGGACACTGTGAAGAACATGAAATATGCCAAGGATGAGGAATAGTATTTGAACGTATACTTGCTGTGCCAAGGAATACAAGTCTATTGACCAAGTGCTAGAATAGTTAGGTGGCTGTTTTTAATCGATGTGGACTCAATGAGGCAAAGGATCGTTTTATGTGCTGTAGACCTCTGTGACTCTGCGAATCACTCAGCAGTTTACCTCAAGTGTTGATGCTGACAATCGACATAATATATTGGAAAAAGAGTTGGAGAAGGTGCCATGAAAAGAAAGCTCAAAGTCACTAAAATGGAGTAGAGAGACTAGTGATGCGATGAGAGATGGGATCAGTGATCCATCACTAATTTCTCCTGTCAGTAGCATTTCTCCAGCCAGTGGTTATTTCACTGGTCACTGGAATATCTGGTGTAGGATGCTGTGATTAATTGCCTTTTCCTTTGTAGATATTGATGAGTGTGTGGAGAAGTTGGATGAAGCATTGGTCTGCGACCATTTCTGTCACAACTACATCGGTGGATTTTACTGCTCTTGCAGATTCAGCTACATCCTTCATTCAGATAATCGGACCTGCAAAGGTAGTGTCACATTCACAATCACATTGGTTGCAAATTCTGACATTCACACAGCTTACTATTATGACTTACCAGGTTAACACACTGGAAATCAAGCCTTGCTATTCCCAGAGTGATCACAGAAGTTACATTTTAAAAAGTACTCATAATCCCCTAATTTATATGACTTTATATGCAAGTTGACAGAAACTACAGAGCAGGCTTATAGTAGCTTTTACTGCAGAGAACAGAGAGAGCTCCTGAACTGGTAGAATTTTGATGACTTGTCTCTTACTTGTTCCCAGGCCCAAGCTGTTCAGTTACCTGAGAGCCAATCACATTTGTTGGCAGGCAGAAGGCCTTTTGTCATTGATAACTGGTTACTAGTTCACAGACTAATCAGCTCCATGTTGCCAGTTGAACCTTCATTTGTATACACCTTTTGGCTCCAGCTTGTCTGCATGTTCTCCTGCTCCTACTTGAACCAGCAGCTGTGTAAATAGTGCTTACAATGACTGTCAGATTATTTTGTTTTAGTAACCTTTCTGGTTTTAAAACAATTCTTTTCCCATTTAAGTCCGCAATTTAAAAATACAGAAAAATTAAAAGACATAGTATTTATAGTACATTCTCACTGACTGCAAACACTCAAATTTGCACTGACAGTGTACACCACTCACCAAATACATTGCCACTCACACTGACCATGTACTTTCACACTAAGCATGTACCACACACCATCTGTGTATACTTAAACACATTGGCAATATATACTCAAGCTTCTTGTGTATATGGAGAGAAGATTACCTGACTAACAGGAAACTATCATCATGAATGGATCTTTTTGTGGCAGGCAAGAAGTAACACGGGGTGTGCTACAGAGACTGGTGCTGCAACCTCAATGTTTGTAATTAATATCAATGACTTGGATGCAAGGTTGAAGATGTGGTTACAGTTATGCAGATGAAATAAGGAAGCTGCAAAATATATAGATAGGTTAAATGAGTAGGAAAAGATGTGGCAAAGTGGAAAATTGAGTACAATGTGAAAAAATGTGAAATGGCCCATTTTGGCAAGAAGAAAAACAAAAGCATGTTATCTATATGGGGAGAGACTGCAGAGCTCTGAGCTGCAAATGGATCTGGGTCTCCTTATGCATTAATCACAAAGGTTAGACTGAAGGTGCAACAAACAATTAGGAAAGATAATAGAAACACTGAATCACAGAAATATCACAGGACAGGAAGAGGACATTTGGCCCATTATACCTGTGCTGAATCTTCAAACAAGCATCATTACCTAGCCCCAATCTCTTGTTTTCTCCCCATATCCTTGCACACCATTTCTGTCCAAATTATCATCCAATGTCCTCTTGAATGCCTCAATTTAATCGACCTCCACATTTCCAGATGGTACATTCCAGACACTACTTGCTGAGTGAAAATGTATTTTTCTCAGATCATATTTTCTCCTTCTACAAATTACACTAAACCTACGCTTATTTGCTCTTGTTCCTTTTAGGAGTGGGAACAGTTTCTCCCAATCTACTCTATCCATCCCACTCATGATTTTGAACATTTCTATCTAATCTCCTCTCTCCAAAGAGAACAGTACCAACTTCATCTATCTATCCTCAACTGAAGTTTCTTATCCCTGGAAATGATCTTGAATATTTTTGATTGTGAGGAGAAATGAATACACAAATAGGGAAGTTGTGTTTTAGTTATACAGGTCACTGGTGAGACCCCATCTGGAGTACTGGGCAGTTCAGACAGAGTGAATGAGAGGGTTATCCTATGAGGAATGGTTAGACAGGATAGGATTGTATCCACTGAGACATGTTAAGTTTAGGAGGAATGTTGTTATGGTAGGTGTGGAGAGGCTGTTTTCACTTGTGGGAGAATTGAGAACGAGAATCATTGTTCAAAAATCATTTTTTTTCTCATAATGGGCCCATGATGCTTTGGAATGCTTCCTGAAAAGGTGGTAGAACCAGGGTCCTTGAATATTTTTAAGTAGATACATTCCTGTTAAGCAATGCATGACCTAATCTCTGTTCATAATTTATGTATTTGGCTGTTTGCATACTATAGTCACAGTGTGCACTCACTTCAGACTCTGGTCTGTGTGTCATCACTATTATTGGATCAGAGAATAATAGAGTCCATGGAGCCTATTGTGGCATCATTGGCTCATTTGTCACATTTTCAAGCTAATCCTGCTCTCTTACTCAGTTGACTGAACTATCGAACTTGTTCTCTTTCACTAACATAACTGATTTCTTCTTCAAAGTTATGACTAAATCTGTTTGCACTGCCCACTCAGGCAGCGGGTTCTAGATTACAATACACTATACAATTTTTCTTTCCTAAAGTGCGATGTGCCCATATTGAATACAATGTGATCAAACCAATGATTGACAATGTGTCATTTTACTTCACATTGCTTGTTGTTTTTAACTCAATATATTGCTCCACTATTTTATGTTTTAAGTTTACGTTTTATTTGCCTCATGTCTGACTACATCACCCACTAACTGTTGCCTTCTGGGGTTTGTCACCACTTCCTCACCCTTTGCTCCATTTCTCAGTTTCCTGTCACCTTTTAACTTTGAAATTAAGCAAATTGTCTGCTGATCATGAGCAGAGTTCTTGGTCTGTCCCTGGTTAATGATTTGTTGACTTGCTGTTTGTTTTCATTTCTCACAAGTTGAGTGTCGTGACAATGTGTTCACTGAGAAATCAGGCGTGATCAGCAGTCCAGACTATCCCAATTCGTATCCCAAAAGCTCAGACTGTCTATACCGCATTGAACTGGAGGAAGGATTCACCATCTCTTTGGAATTTGCAGACATCTTTGATTTAGAAGATCATCCAGATGTGCCGTGCCCTTATGACTACCTGAAGGTGCGTCATTGTATGGGACATGTTACACTTGAGAAAAATTCAGCAATGACCTCAAGTACGGGATTAACAGAGAGGCAGGATGTCAATGAAGTTTCTCTGACAGTATGGTGCCCCTTCACTGCTGACCTTCCAACAAAACAACACTCTCAATACTAGCCCTCCACCAGAGATTAGATTACTTATAGCATGGAAACAGGCCCTTTGGCCCAACAAGTCCACACCAACCTGCCAAAGCGCAACCCACCCAGACCCATTCCCCGACATTTACCCCTTCACCAAACACTACGGACAATTTAGCATGGCCAATTCACCTAACCTACACATTTTTGGATTGTGGGAGGAAACCCATGCAGACACAGGAAGAATGGGCAAACTCCACACAGAGAGTTGCCTGAGGCAGGAATTGAACCTGGGTCTCTGGTGCTGTGAGGCAACAGTGCTAACCACTGCGCCACCGTGCCATCATACTCTCTCAGTATTGACTCTTTTGACTGTGCGGCATTCCTTCAGTCCTGATCTTTCAATAGCAAAGAGCTCTGTCAATGCTAACCCTCCAAAAGAGCAGCACTTTCTCAGTATTGACCCTCCAAAAGTGCAGCACTCTCCTAGTACTGACTCTCCAGCAGTACAGCACTCCCTCAGTTCTGATCCTCTGACAGTGCAGCAATCCCTCAGTTCTGACCCTCTGACAGTGCAACACTCCCTCAATACTGACTGTCTGACAGTACAACACTCCCTCAGTACTGACCCTGTGACAGTACAGCCCTCCCTCAATACTGACCCTCTGACATTGCAGCACTCCCTCATTACTGACCCTCTGACAGTTCAGCACTCCCTCAATACTGGCTCTCTGACATTGCAGCACTCCCTCAGTACTGATCCTCTGACAGTGCAGCAATCGCTCAGTACTGATCCTCCGACAGTGCAGCATTTCCTCAGTACTGATCCTCTGACAGTGCAGCACTCTCTCAATACTGACCCTCTGTCACTGCAGAGCTCCCTCTGTCCTGACCCTCTGTCAGTACAGCACTCCCATAGTAATGACTCTCCAACAGTGCAGCATCCTTTGATAGTGTGAAGCAGACTGGGAAGAATTCAGTATGAAGCAGCACAAGTGGACAGTGGTGATGTTTGGGTGAATCTTTAAATAGCTCTGAATTAGAAAGTATCTGGAGAAGGTCAGGTAAGTACTTCCATTCTTAGTTTTTCTACTGATTAAACTGCTGCAGTCCATTAGCTTAAACAAACTAAGGCAGGAATTTTGGACTGTGGTGGGATTGTTTGGAGTGGAAAAGGTGCCTTCTGTAATTATTGTTTAAAGGGCGTAAGTAAAGAACTTATTCTGAAGGGAAGTCACAGTAGTAGCTTCCATAACTGTAATATACTCCTCCTACACCATACGGGAAGTCATGGACATATCCAGTGTCTCTGGTGACCATGTGTGAAGGAAGTATGTCCAGATGCAGCAACTGCATTTCGGAGCTGGAGCAGTGGATGGACTTGCGCAGTGATTATCATCGACAACATGTTCAGTGAGGTAGCCATACTGCAGGTAGCAATTGAACAGGCAGAGCCGTCCAAAATGGGAAGCCTTCAGAAATGAAATAACAAGAATCCAGAGAAAGTATATTCCTGTCAGAGTGAAAGGGAAGGCTGCTAGGTATAGGGAATGCTGGATGACTAAAGAAATTGAGGGTTTGGTTAAGAAAAAGAAGGAAGCATATGTCAGGTACAGACAGGATAGATCGAGTGAATCCTTAGAATATAAAGAAAGTAGGAGTATACTTAAGAGGGAAATCAGGAGGACAAAACGGGGACATGAGATAGCTTTGGCAAATAGAAATAAGGAGAATCCAAAGGGTTTTTTACAAATATATTAAGGACAAAAGGGTAACTAGAGAGAGAATAGGGCCCCTCACAGATCAGCAAGGTGGCCTTTGTGTGGAGCCACAAAAAATGGGGGAGATACTAAATGAATATTTTGCATCAGTATTTACTGTGGAAAAGGATATGGAAGATATAGACTGTAGGGAAATAGATGGTGACATCTTGCAAAATGTCCAGATTACAGAGGAGGAAGTGCTGGATGTCTTGAAATGCTTAAAGGTGGATAAATCCCCAGGACCTGATCAGGTGTACCTGAGAACTCTGAGAAGCTAGAGAAGTGATTGCTGGGCCTCTTGCTGAGATATTTGTATCATCGATAGTCACACGTGAGGTGCCGGAAGACTGGAGGTTGGCAAACATAGTGCCACTGTTTAAGAAGGACGGTAAAGACAAGTCAGGGAACTATACACTGGTGAGCCTGACCTCGGTGGTGGGCAAGTTGTTGGAGGGAATCCTGAGGGACAGGATGTACATGTATTTGGAAAGGCAAGGACTGATTCAGGATAGTCAACATCGGAGGCTGGGGGAGTGACCTTATAGAGGTTTACAAAATTATGAGGGCCATGCATAGGATAAATAGGCAAAGTTTTTTCCCTGGGGTTGGGGAGTCCAGAACTAGAGGGCATAGGTTTAGGATGCGAGGGGAAAGATACAAAAGAGATCTAAGGGTCAACTTTTTCATGCAGAGGGTGGTACGTGTATGGAATGAGCTGCCAGAGGATGTGGTGGAGGCTGGTACAATTGCAACATTTAAGAGACATTTGAATGGGTATATGAATAGGAAGGGTTTGGAGGGATATGGGCTGGGTGCTGGCAGGTGGAACTAGATTGGGTTGGGATATCTGGTCAGCATGGATGGGTTGGACCGAAGGGTCTGTTTCCATGCTGTACACCTCTATGACTCTACAAGTTGCTTGTCTGGTGCCAGGGTCAATGAGGACTCAGAGAGGCTGCAAGGCACTCTTAAGGGGGAGGGCAAACAGTGGTCATGGTAAATATCAATACCAATATCATTGTAAAAAAAGAGATGAGATCCTATAAGCCAAATGCAGGGAGTAAGATGTAAATTACTAAATAAGACCTCAAAAGTAGTAATCTTAGGATTGCTTCCAGTGCAACATGATAGTTAGCATAGAAATATGGATATACCAAATGAATACACGGTTGAAGAAATGGTGTAGGGGACCATTCCTGGGTCATTGGGACAGGTTATTGGGAAAATGGGACCAATACAAACAGGATGGGTTGCATTTCAGCCAGCTATGTCCACTGTGTGGGGGAGGGGTGGGCAGTGCTGGCAGGGATGGTTTAAACTGAAATAGCAAAAGGCTGGGGACCAAATCAATGAGACAAAGAAGGGGGAAACAAAAATAGAAATGAAAGACAGAAAAGTAGAAGCAAAAATGGAAGGCAGAAAAGAAAATGGCAACAAACAAATGGGGCCATAGTGCAAAATCAAGCTTAGATAATTAACAAGATTATAAAGACATTGTATCTTAATGTGTGGATCATTTGCCATAAAATTGATTAATTAACAGCACAAATAGATATACATGATTATAGTATAGCTGTAATGAAGACATGGCTATAGAGTGATCAAGAGTGCAAACTGAACATCCAGGTATTCAGTATTGAGGAAGGTCAACAAATGGGCAAAAGAGGTAGCAATGTTAGTAAAGGAGGCAGTCAGTACAATCATGAAGAATGATATTAGCTTGGGATAACATATTGTGGAATTTGTATGGGTGAAGATAAGAAATACCAAGAGGCAGAAAACATTGGGTTGTCTACAGGCTCCCAATCAGTAGCAGCCTTGTAAGAGAAGGTATTAAACAGGAGGTTAGAGATACATGCAATAAGGTTACAATTGTAATCATGAGTGTCTTTAATTTACATATAAATTAATTTCCTGGAGTGGATATTGAACAATGTAAAAAGATTAATTAACAATCTATCATATGGAGTCCATTGGGGAAGATTAACCATTAAATGATAGAAATTTTCATGAAAATATAGGATGAAGAGGTTGAATCTGAAATTAATGTCCCAAATCTAAATAAAGGGAACTATGAAAATATGAGGCACGAGTTGACAATGATGGATTAGTGAACATTACTAAAAGGGTAGGCAGTGGATAAATTATGGCAAATATTTAAGGCATCTATTTACGAATAACAATAATTATCCATTCCTGTCTGGCGCAACAAGAAGGGTGGTTCAACATGGCTTATGGAAGAAATTAGAATTCTGTTTGTCTCCTCTTTGCATCTAATACTATCCCTAATTTGGATCTAATACTATCCCGAATTTTTCCCAAAATGGAAAAAGGCTCTAAGCCTGAGGATAGGGAGCAGTTTAGAATTCAGCGAAAGAGGACACTGAGAAAAAGGATGAGCTATAACCATATTGAATAGTGGAGCAGGCTCAAAAAGCCAAATGGTCTCCTCCAGCTCCAAGTTCCCATGTTCCTGTGGGAGCTCCCTTCATGATGACTGATTAGCTGGATTTTGATTCTCATTTGGCGAAAAACACAAATTTTATCCAGTTGAAAACAAGTTGTGAAATTTTAATCAGTTATAGTTAAATTTAATCAGTATGTTCACATGGGATGTCTATGGGACTGTTGATTAACATTTACTTTGTTTGTGTAATTGTTGATTTGTTTTTTCCCCTTATGAATCCACGAATAAGGTTCCCAGCTGAGTTCAGATTTCTCAGTTCATTCTCTTTGTTTGGTGTTTATTTGTTGCAGATTAAAGCTGGAATAAAGGAGTTTGGCCCATATTGTGGAGATAAAAGTCCAGGAAAGATCGATACGAACAGCAGCAGTATTCGCATTCACTTCCACAGTGATGATTCAGGGGATAACCAAGGCTGGAAGCTCACTTTCACATCAGTCGGTAAGTTGCCTGAGCTCAGACAGATGAGAGTTTCTCATTGTCACAATTATCCACTTTTCCTTTCCTAACTGCTAGTGTGGGACCAATTAATAGGAAATGCCTGTTGCCAGAGGGTCATCGAACTGAATGTCCTAGTCTGAGCCAACAGCTTGCTCTCAGTCTTTTGTAGCATCTTACTTAAGCCATCCCATTCTCAGAAAAATCATCGAGTGTAGATAATTTCCCAGGAGTCGGGGATATTTGGCAAATCACTGGGGGTTGATCTTTGCTTCCCCGAGGGTGCTCAACATTTCATCAACCATACCAGAAAATGAGCTCAAATATCCATTTGCCAGTGTGTGCACTCAGTCTCAGCACTGACCCAGCTTCACACTTTCACTATCTGCTGTGTGCTTATTTCTGCATGTGTATGAGGATGTGTGCACATAAGTGATATGCATGTGTGTATATGGATTTGTGTGCTTATACAGGTGAATTAGTGTTTATGTGTATGTGTACAAGTATATAAGTGCAAATGTATGCTTATATTAACAAATGTGTGAACCCAAGCATACAACTTTGTGTGCAGTTATATTCATAGAATCATAGATTCATAGAGATGTACAACATGGAAACAGACCCTTCGTTCCAACCCGTCCATGCCGACCAGATATCCTAACCCAATCTAGTCCCACCTGCCAGCAGCTGGCCCCTTCAAACCCTTCCTATGCATATAACCATCCAAATGCCTTTTAAATGTTACAATTGTACCAGCCTCCACCACTTCCTCTGGCAGCTCGTTCCATACATGTACCACCCTCTGCATGAATGTGTGTGATTTTTGGATGTGAAGCTAGTACTTGCAATTGCAATACTCTGTGGTTGTTTTGTGCATCTTACTGTTTCTGGGGATTGAGATGGAGTTAGTTTTGCGGAGTCAGCATTCTAAGATGGACCTGCTGATGGTTGTGTACATTTTGCTACCATGCTGTCTCATAACGGATTGGTCAGGGCAGCCACACATTCTGCCATTGTACACAAAGGTAACACAATCTCTGCCACTTCCCAGATACTGGTCACCATCAGTGATCTGTTTATCCCCAGTATTCTGGTTACCACTGATGATCAGGTTGCAATCACTGAATACTGATGAGATCAGTCAAGCTCTTGAGATGCTGCTTGAGATTCATCCAATCTCAACCACCCAAATCTCAGGAAAAGTTTTCTCCAAGTTCCACTTCTGCAGCCTGAACCTCACCAATGAGCCAGTCTCGGGTCACACCCTGCCCTCCTGCCCTCCTGGAGCTGCTATAAGTTTCAGGAAGTGGGCAATGGGTCACTTGGGGCAAGCGTGGGTCTCTCGGGGCAGATGTGGCTGACACAGGAGTAGGGGTCAGCAGGTGTTCATATTGATCTTCCATCCGACTTACATCCTCATTTATAAATCCCTCTCATTCCTTATTTCATTCTTCAGTCTCCAGATCTTTATGTTCACCATACTCTGTCATTTTGACTTGTTCACTCCTCATTCCCACTCCTTCCTACTCAGGCCACATTATGCTTTCTCATCCTGAGAAGCTGCCTCCTCTTTTCAACATCTTCCCCCTCAACCACATTTTGCATTTCACTCCGTGCTCTTAGTGACATTGTCCAATACTTTTCAAATCTTTCTATGGTTCACAATGGATATTGGGGATTATTACTATCGCTGTGTTTATATAGGTGATTATGGTCCTCAGGCCCAGTGATGAAATGGATGTGGTCAATGATAATGAATTTATATTGAAGATTTTGAATATGAGTTTGGTATGTGTGTGGTGTCGTCAGTGAGAATAATACTGGTGTCAATATTGATATTAGTGATACTAAAGTTGTTGTCAGTGATGTTGATGTTGGTGTTGGTAATTTAGGAAAACATTCTGGGAAATTCCTTCCTGATCCTGAAGGAAACCGAAGGAGCTCCGGGAGATCACAGTGACCAGGAAATACATCCTCAATTCCCAAAACAAGAACATCTCCAGCCTCCTTTTGAATGATTGCAGGAGTCTACACTAACTGCATGAGCCAATCAACAACAAACAGTGCAGTGAAATACCTTCTAACATCTAACATTCTTCTTTGCTTGTGGAATGTATTCTTGTGTTTTCTGATCCTTCTGAACTGATCTACAGAAGTCCCAGTTCTTTTAAGCCTATCTAAGGACCATTAAAACCAGTATCTAACCTTTTTCAGAATCTTCAGCAGGGATTTGAAAATATTCACCGTGAGAGGGGGAGGGGAACCAAAACTGGACACAGTATTCTGGATGAAGCCCAAAACGACTTTGTACAGAGACAGCATTGCCCTTTTGTGTTTTGTAATTGGCAGTGCATGAGGACACTGTATTTGCTTTCTCAATAACCTCACTGGTCATGGATTGTCAATGATTTAAGAATTATCATACTCATCTCATGGAGATTGATTTGCCCAGTTAGCTAGAAAGGTAGACAATGCATCAGAATAATGCTAATAGCAAGAGTTCAATTCAATCCTGGCTGAAGGAGACTTGGGCCTTCCTCATCGACTGCTCAATTCTTGATTTGAAAAGTCTGTTTTTCTCACTGAAGATTCTTGTTTGCATGAACCCCATGAACCTGCAGACATGACCCTGAAACAAAAAATTAAAAGTACAGGTCCAAACATTGATCCCTGTGGAATTCCATTTCACAGAAACAGACCAGTCAACCTAACACCCACCTACTGCTTAGTTTCCACATGAGCCTCATTTCATCTCAGCCAATGTAAATCTTTTTATTCCATTCTCTCCTCCCACAACCAAAATTCTGAACAAGCTTCACATTAACTTTCCATTTTTGAATGTTTTCCTCTTGAAATCTCTAAAAGGAGGTGGACACACACAAAACTGAAATATTTGCTTTAACTCAGGACAGCAGAAATACAAAAAGGTGAAGTAACACTGCAGCCAATACATCGAGCTCTGATCTGGCCACATCTTGAGTGATGAGATTCTGACAATGGTGTTAGGTTTTGGGGGTTCGTGATCACAGTTACCAAATAAAAGCAGTCAATCATTTTAAGCAATTTTCAGAAAGTATATTAAGTTTGTTGAGAAGCAATTATTTTGATATGATACGTTATTCGCTTCGGCAAAGAAAGGAAAATATGACCTGTAACAGGTGAAAGATCCGTACCAATCCCAAAACTATTCCGTAGATTGGAGAAGCAGAGTAGGTGGATCCTCATGGTTTTGGAGTGGTGGACTGTACATCTGTGATGTTTCACTGTCTTGGGTGGTAACGGTCTTTGCTCTTCCATGAGATGTAGGAGGAGAAGTAGGCAATTTTGATTAGCCATTTTGGCTGTTCAGTAGGTTCCTAGCTGATTTAATCATTTTCAACTATACTTTCCTCCCTTTTCCCCATAATCTTTGAATCCCATACTGATTAAAAAGCTACCTACAAACCAGCCTTGACAGCTCCCTGTCATAAAGCATTCTACAAATTCCAACTTTCCAAAAGAAGTAATTTCTCATCTCTGTCTTAAGTGTGTGACCCCTTACTCTGAGGTTATGCTTTGTGAACCTAACCTGTCCGCAAATCATCTAAGAATCTTGTATGTTTGATTAAGATTGCTTCTCATTCTTTTTTAAACCTTCCAATTCTACAGCTATTTTCAATATGCAGATTCAATCCATCTAGACCAGGGTTTCTATCCCTTATAAGTTTGATTAGTTTATCAATTGTTTCTCCCTTTTCTGTCTTAAATGACTTGATATTCTTGATTTTTTAACAGAAGGTAATTTCTCCTGAAATGACTATTAATTGAAATATTTGCCTTTGTCGCTTTATCTTTTTGTCAAGCTTGTTTTCTTGTTTACCTTCCTGACTTCCATTATCATTCCCTCATCATCAGCTTTTTAAATTATTTATTATTTTATCAGAGTTAACCTGCCTGGTTTAAAATTTAAACTTTTAAAAAAAAAGCCTGTTTGGTAATTCCCATTAATGGGTGTAATTTCCACAGAAATATCTTCATAAATCAGAGTTAATTAATCACTATTCACCACTCATAAATTTTGGTTTCCCCCTTGTGTTCTTGTAATTGTCCTGATGAATACAAAATGGAAAACTTCAACAAGGTATGTACATTTTCAGCAGAACAGAAAGTCGGTGCTAGCAATTGATTACTGTGAGCTTTATTCTTCGTTGGCTTTCTCAATCAATGGAGCAAAAATTGCTGGAATGGAGAAATGTGATTGAAGGTTAATCCCTAATCCCTGAGACTGCAGCATATTTATGGCACAGCTTCCTGTGATTGCAAGTTGAACATGGTGTGTCAACACATGGGGAGTGTTGCCAAAGAAAGAGATCTTGGGATGCAGATTCATAGTTTCTTGAAAGTGGAGTTCCAGATAGAGCAGAGTTATGAAGATGTGTTTGGTACTCTTGCCTTTAATAGTCAGCGCATTGAGTACAGAAGTTGGGATGTCATGTTGCAGCTGTACAGGACATTGGTTAGGCCACTTTTGGAACACTGCATTTAATTTCAAACATCCTGCCATAGGAAAGACGTTGTTAAACTTGAAAGGGTTCAGGAAAGATGTACAAGGATGTTGCGGGGGTTGGAGGGTTTGAACTATAGGGAGAGGCTGAATAAACCGAAACTATTTTCTCGGGAGTGTTGGAGGCTGAGGGATGATCTTGGAGAGGTTTATAAAATCATGAAGGGCATGGATAGAATGAATAGTCAAGTTTTTTTTTCCCAGGGTAGGGGAGTCCAGAACTTGAGTGCATAGGTTCAAGGTGAGAGGAGAAAGAATTAAAGGGACCTAAGGGGCAACCTTTTCATGCAGAGGGTGGGTGTGTATGGAATAGGCTGCCAGAGGAAGTGGTGGAGGCAGGTACATCTACAGCATTTAAAATACATCTGGATGCCAAAACAACTGTTGAAAGGCATCTGGTAAATGAATAGGAAGGGTTTAGAGGGACATAGGTCAAATGCTGGCAAATGGGACTAGATTAATACAGGATATCTGGTCGGCGTTGGACTGAAGGGTCTGTTTCTGTGCTATGACTCTACAGTGACATCATTCCTGTCCATCTCCTGAACCAGTGGAAGAAAAGCAACAAGAAAGATACAGAGAGAATGACAAGCAGGAAATCATCTAAAATAGGGTAAAATTACAATCAGAAAGAAAAAGACAATGAGTACATCAAGATAGAGTATAAAAGATGACAGAAAGGAAAGGAAGAAAAACATTAAGCGGACCAAGCTAAGAGAGAGCTCTTTGTATATCAGTCCAGTTTGGAAAGTGCTACATTTGCCTTGAAGAAGTTAATGGAGATTATTCAGGTGAAGTTGGAAGGCGGAACTATATGGGTTCTTTGTTAATAAAACACACCTGTTTGAAAAGCTGGAATTGGCATGCATTTTTGATTCAAATCTTAGATTATCAGAATTGACCTTTCCTTCATTGCTTGAGTCAGCCACCTGAGGGATTAACACTTGGTGCTGAATGGACACAATATTCTTACAGTTGCTTATGAGGCTGTTTACAGCCACTCCCAATGACGGCACACAATGTGCTGGTGACACACTGCAACAGGATCCAGGGTGGCTCAAATACTGAGAGAGAAGATTCACATAATGTCGGATATAGATAGGAAGCCCTGGTGAAGAAGGGATGTTCTGTACCCATAAATGGAAAGGAGCCTTCTTTAGCCTTTTGTCCTATTCACCTTCAGCAGCTGGTGCTACTCTGCTTAGCCTCATGTTGTCTTCCCATTCCACCAAGACACTGCACAACATGGTGCCCATGATCAAGGACTCCTTTCTTCTGGAAAATCCAATATGCTGGTGTAATACTTCATTTGCTGTGTATAGGGGAAAATTGCAGAGACTTTACAGAATAAAAATTGATAGAGTGCTTCTGAAGTTTCCCAGAAAGTCTTCTGATATATTTCAAAGTTTTTTCTACACAGCTGTTGTTGCAGTGATGATGAAATGTTTAGTAACTCATTATATAATACTAGGATGACTAGTTGATACCTAACTAATCACTGTTAAGATATGGCATTAGGTCCCAAAATGCCTTGCACCCTTTTTAATGAGTATTGAGCTTAAATTGAACATGGGGGCAGGAGTAAGCCATTCATCTTGATAATGCTGCTGCATCATTTAACGTGAACATGGCCTTTAGCGATACTATCACCATACTCTTCATCATTGATAATCAAACATTTATCAACATTTGTTTTAAATATACTTGACTAAGCTTCAACAGCTCTCTAGCTGAGAAAATTCCAAAAAATCACCACCCTCTGAATAAAAATAATTCTCCCAATCTCAATCACAAAAGGCATTGGAAACATTTGATCTGCAATGACCCTTTAAGTATTTTGTAGATCACAATCATGTCACATCTCATTCTATGAAACTATAGAAACTACAGGCTCAGTTTGCCTAATCTTTCTTCAGAGATTAGTTTTGCCATCCCAGGTATAAGTTTGGAGAACCTCTATGGCAAGAATACCTTGCCTGAGATCAGGAGAGAAAACTCCGTACAGTACTTAGGTGTCATCTAAACAAGTTCCTATACAATTGAAGCAAAACTTCATTATGGCTGTACTCAAGTCCTCCTGGGATAAAGACTACCATTCTATTAGACTTCCTAATAATTTGCTGCACCTGCATTTTAGCCTTCAGTGACATCTTGTCATATATGTCTAGGTCCTTCTGAAATCTATACTTTCTAGCCTCTTACCATTTGAGAAATACTCTGCACATCTGTTTCTCTTACCAAAGTGACTAACCTCATATTTAGACATATTATCTGCCATGTACTTGCCCAATCAAATTCTCCTGAAAACATTTTACATCTTCCTCACAAAACTGAGATAATTGGGAATTATGAGGTAAACTCTCTACTGTTGGAGTCATACCTGGCACAAAGGATGATGGTTGTGGTTATTGGAGGTTAAACATTTTAGTTCCAGGAATCCCAGTAGGAAATCCTCAGGGTAGGATGCTAGGCCCAACCGTATTTAGCTGCTTCATCAATTATCTTCCCTCCATTGTTTCGATAGAAGTGGGGATGTTTATCCATCATTGCATAAGGTTCAGCACCATCCATGACTCCTCAAATACTAAGGAAATTCTTGTCCATATACAGTAACTGTAGACAATATCCAGGCTTGTGTTCATAAGTAGCAAGTAACATTCACATTCACAAGTGCCAACTAATGTCTGTCTTCAACCAGAGATAATCTAAACATCACCTCTTTACATTCAATGGCAAATACCATTGCTGAATCGCCCACTATCAACATCTGGGAGGTTACCTTTGATGAGAAACTGAACTGGACTGGTCATATAAATATTGTGGTAACAAGAGCAGGTCAGAGGCTTACAATTAATTTACCTTCTGTCTCCCCAATGCCTGTCCACACTGTCCAAGTCAGGAGTGTGATGGAACTGCCTGCATGAGTGCAGCTTCAACAACTACAGCAGAAACTTAACATTATTCAAGACAAAGCAGCTCTCTTGATTGGCATCACATCTACTCATTCCACTACTGACAGTAAGGAGCAGCACTGTGTGCCATCTACTAACCTTCTTGTACCATCTACTAGGAGGAGGTAATGGTCTAGTGGTATTGTCATTCGAGTACTAATACAGAGACCCAAATAATATTTTGTGGATCTGAGTTTGAATCCTGCCATGGCATGTGGTGGAATTTGATTTCAATTGTTTTTTAAAAATCTGGAATTAAGAGTCCAACAGTGACCATGGGCAACACAGTGGCTCAGTGGTTAGCACTGCTGCCATTAGCACCAGGGACCCAGGTTCAATTCCAGCCTCAGGCAACTGTCTTTGTGAAGTTTGCTCATTCTCTCAGTATCTGCAACAATTTCCTCCCACAGTCCAAAGACATGCAAGTTAGGTAGTTTAGCCAGGGGAAATGCATGGTTACAAGGATAAATTTGGGGTTGGGATGCACTTCAGAGAATCGGGGTGGACTCAGTGAGCCTAATGGCCTGCTTCCACATTGTAGGGATTCTATGAAACTATTGTCAATTATTGGGAACAATCCATCTGGTTAACTGTTGCCCTTTAGGGAAGGAAACTGCTGTCCTTACTTGGTCTGGTCTACATGTGACTTTAGACCCACAGCAATTAATAATTGTGGATGGCCATTAAATAATGGCCTAGCCAGTGATGCCCACATCTCGTGAATTAATAAAAGAAGATGCACTGCAGAAATTCACCAAGGTTCCTTCGACAGCAACCCTCAGCTCATGACCACTAAGATCTAGAAAGACAAGGGCAGCAGATACATGGGAACAGCACCATCTGCAAGTTCCCCTCCAAGCCACCCCTATACTGACTTTGAAATATGTCCATCACTGGTGCTGGGTCAAAAGTCCAGAACTCCCTTCTTAAAAGCATTGTAGATATACCTGCAAAAAAATGGATTGCAGTGATTCAAGTAAGCAGCTCACCATCATTTTCTGCAGGACAGTTAAAGAACAATAAATGCCTGTCATGGCTACATTAATAAACAAAATGACTTTTGTGTCACAATTGACCTCTGAATGAAATATATTCTAAGTTTGGAATGTCAAAACAGTTTGTATCCTGAAACCTGTTTCCCTTCAACACCACAAGAATCTAAAAGCAAAATAATTAATGTAAATATACTGCCATGACATAAAAAATTTAAAACTTATCAGAACAATTCACAGCCTGCTTCATTAGAACTTCACAGCTTCTTTGTTCATTTTCAGGGCCCTCAGGTTTGTGACATGTCATGATTACACATCACATCTTTAATAAGATTCTCATCACTTGAATTACTCCCGTAATGTAAAATACTTTCATGTTACTACTGTAAAACCATCAGTTTTATGACAAATATCAGGGAGGAGACTTATTGCAAGATATTAATTTATTTGGTTTTGACAAATGGACCCAGATTTGTGGTGAATCAAACTTGGGACTTATCTCCTCCTCAGTGCATTTTCCATTAACTAACAATATGAGTACCACTAATTCACTTCATATCTCCAGCAATTTTTTACATCTTATGTTGTGTTTCTAATGGCCAGATGTTTCTCTGTGCTTCCTTCTTTTATGTGCTGTGCTTTATTTTCTGGATCCAGCTGTGATTCCTTGCTTGTTGGGTTTCTCACACACTGAGTATGGAATGCGTCCTGCACACACTGTTAGCATCCTACTCAAAATCAGTCTCCATTCAGAATCATCAATACTCATAGTTGCCATTTGTTTTTGACGAATCAACCAGTTCCTATTTGAACCCAAAATCTGTTTCTCAATCCCATAAGATCTTATTTAGTGATTTTATATGTTGCTGATAATGATATTTTAAATATTAATGTTGAAAATGAAGTCTGCAATGTTAATGGTGTTGCTATTAAAATTGATTATGTCAATAGTGATGTTGTTAACATTATGACTTTGATATTGCTTGTATTGATAGTTTAATGAGATGATTTGTGATGATAATAATTTCTCTGGTGAGTTCAATTAAATTGCCTTTTTGATGTGATGATTTGCTCATAGATGTTTTCTATTTTTTTCCTTTTACAAATACAGAAAGTAAAATTTAGGAACAAGCAGTTAAAGCCTCAATCTTGCTATGTCAAAAAATTGCATCTACTGGTGTTTTGAGGCTAGCAGTGCCTCTGCACTGCAGGCAGGGTTGGATTATTGTACATTTTTCACATTCCTCACTGACATTAGGAAACAGTAATGACCTTATGAAATATAACCACAGCAGCATTCTTTTTAAAATCTCTGCCTCTTGGCAACTACACTAAGGGATAGGGGGTAATTCTGACAGCTCTGATCTAAATGTATGGTGGGCAGGAGCCAAATGCCTTACTCTTGTTTCTATATCAAAGTAAGATGGTAATTTGCTGTTTTGAAAATCTGTGCAGAAAGCAGCTGAATCTTTTAAAAAGGTTTAATACTTCAGTTTAAGATGGAAAGGATAATAAATTATAGCAGACAATGAGGTAAATAGGAGAGTCAGATTGAATCAACTTGTATTTTAAACTCTGCAATCTAGTGACCTCTTGCTTTGCTATAAATTACATGATGGTGTCATAGAAAGGGTCAAAGACTGACAACGAATGGTGAGACATGAATGTCAATGTCGCTGCTGTGATTCTAGCACCAAATTTTCTGTCGGCAGGCTGATTCCAGCATTATGATTCCTATCTTTTTTGTTGTCAGTTCAAGCACTGACCTGATAAGTATAACAGATTTGAATAATATCAGTTGCAAATCAACTAGACATTAACATTACATTGACATTGTGATTGTGACCTAAATGTAGATTCACAGCTGAACCAGACATTGCAGTAAGGAGAGGGATTTTGAGGAGGGCAGATTCTCACTGCTCCAATTCATTGTGGGCTCAATTCTTGACAGTTGCAGTCCAGTCCAAGTCACATTGAAGCAAAAGTAATAATAATAGAATTTCGGTGAACACTCTACACTGGAAGAGTGTTAGGATTGTCAGACAGCAATACCAGATGGAAAAGATCTCACCTAGGGGAAAGGATCACAGAAATGTTGTAATTCAGATCTGAGTAAAGTTTTTACACGTTAAGGATGGTGGAAATATGGAAGGTGTTGCCTGAGAGGGTGGTGAAGGCAGGTTCTCCCACAACATTTAAGAAATATCTGGTTGAGCGCATAAGATACCAAGTCATCGTAGGCTATGGATCAAGTGCAGATAAGTGGGATTAGTATAGTTTGGTGGTTAGCATAGACATGGGCTGAAGAACCTTTTTCTATGGTGTATGACTCTATGACACAAGATCCCCATTTCGATCATCATGGCTATCATCACTCCAGGATTGCTGAGGGAGATTCTCAGTCTGGAATAAGAATAGAAAAAGGTTGCCTCAGTTTAGTGCAGATGGGTCTCATTATGAGATAACAGAAAATGAAAAACTTCCACTCAGATCAGTGAGAAAAATTCACTCTCTGGGATAAGTGAGATTCCTACATTGGGATCAGTGAGAAACGTTCCCACACTGGGAAAAATAGGAAAGATTCTTGCCGTGGGATAATTGAGAAAGAAGCCCACACTGGGATAAGTGAGATTCCTACACTGGGATGAGTGAGAATGATTCTCGTACTGGGATCGTTAAGATTAGTGCATTGGAATCAATGAGATTCTCCGATTGGGATGAATATGAAGAGTGCCTTGGATCAATGTCACTTTTATTTTAACAGTTGAGTAATTTTGTCACTTTGGAGGAAAAGATAGAACATTCTCAGCCTTGGAGAGGTGTAGAAAATTCTTACTGTGGAATTGATAGAGAATATTCTCACTTTGCAGATGACTACAAACAGTATACAACACAGAAAAAGACCATCACACAATCCATCTATGACCTCATGTATCTCCTCCCATTCCCCCTCAGCTGAACATGCTATTGTAACCATCTTTTCCCTTTTCCCTCATACGCTTGTCTAGCTTTCCCTTAATTACATCAATACTATGCACTTTAATATAAAGCCATGGGACGGAATCCATATTCTCACTACTCTTAGCCTAAGTTGCTCTGAATACTGAGTTGCATTTTAAATGTGCCACTCAACAGATTTGTGAAAAAAAGTTATATCTTATGGAATAACGGAACTAGACCAACATGGACATGAAATTGGCCAGATAATAGGAAATAGAGAGGTTAATTTTTTTTAGGCTGGTGGAAGGTTTGTAAAGGAGTTTCTCAAGGGCTCCCTTGCTTTTATTCATATTTATTAATGTTCTAGATTTCGGTAAGAAAGGGACAATTTCAAATTTTGAGGTTGTGATGTACTTTAGGTGCATAGTGAATTTTAAGGATGACAGTGTGGTACTCCAAAAGGCCAGAGACAGTATGTTCCTGTTAGGGTGAAGGGCAAGGCTGGTAGGTATAGAAATGCTGGATGACTAGAGAAATTGAGGTTTTAGTCAAGAATAAGAAGGAAGCATATGTCAGGTATGGACAGCAGGGATTGAGTGAATCACTAGAAGAGTATAAAGGCAGTAGAAGTACACTCAAGACAGAAATCAGGAGAGTGAAAGGGAACATGAGTTAGCTTTGGCAAATAGGGTTAAGGAGGATCAAAGGGATTCTATAAATACATTAAGGACAAAAGGGTAACAACAGAGAGAATATGGCACTTTAAAGGTTAGCAAGGCTGCCTATGTGTGGAACTGCAGGAGATGGGGAAGATACTAAAAGAGTATTTTGCATCTGTGTTTACTGTCGAGAAGGACATGGGGAAATAAATAGCAAGATCTTTAAAAACGGCCATATTACAGAGGAGGAAGTGCTGAATGGCTTAAATTGCATAAAAATTAATAAATCCCCAGGACCTGATCAGGTGGTAGCCCAGAACTCTATGGGCAGCTAATGAAGTGATTACTGGGTCCCTTGCTGAGCTATCTGTATCATTGATAGCCACAGGTGAGGTGCTAGAAGATTGGAGGTTGGCTAATGTGGTGCCGCTATTTAGGAAAGGTGGTAAAGGAAAGCCAGGGAACTACAGACCGGTGAGCCTGAGGGACAGGATTTATATGTATTTGGAAAGGCAACAACTGATTAGAGATAGCCAACATGGCTTTGTGTGTGAGAAAATCATATCCAACTAACTTGATTGAGTTTTTTGAAGAAGGAATGAAGGGGATTGATGAAGGCAGAGCAGTGGACTTGATTAATATGGTCTTCAGTAAGGCGTTCGACAAGGTTCCACCTGGTAGACTGGTTAGCAAGGTTAGATCAAGTGGAATACAGTGAAAACTAACCATTTGGCTTAAAAGTAAGAGACAGAGGATGGGAGTGGAGGATTGCTTTTCAAACTGGAGGCCTGTGACCAGTGGTATGCTGGATCCATTGCTTTTTGTCATTTATATAAATGATTTGGATGTGAACATGGGAGATATGGTTAGTAAGTTTGCAGATGACATCAAATTTGGAGGTGTAGTTGACAGCAAAAAAGGTTACTTTAGAATACAATGGGATCTTGATTAGATGGGCCAATGGGCTAATGAGTGACAGGTGGAGTTTAATTTAGATAAATGTGAGGTGCTGCATTTTGGAAAGGCAAATCAGGGCAGGATTTAAGAAAAAAGAGATTATGCTGAATTCACATAAATTACTAGTTTAACCTCAACGGCATATTGCGTACAGCCACACTTTAGGAGAGAGATGAAGGCATTTCAGAGAGTACAGACAGTTTTATGAGAATGGTTCCGGGGATGAAGAACTTCACTGATGAATCTGGATTTGAGAAGATGATAATGTTCTCCTTGGTGAAGAGAAGGCTGAGAGGATACCTGGTCGAACTATTCAAAATCATGAAGGATCTGTGCAGAGTCGATCAAGAGACACTGTCTTCACTTGTGAAAAGATTGAGAATGAGATGGTACAGATTTAATGTAATTATTAAAAGAAGCAAAAGTGAAATGCATAAAATCTTTTTCATGTAGTGAGGCAGATTCAACAGAAACATTGAATAGGAAATAAGCTTGAGCTTGTTATCTGGAAAGGATCAATTCACAGGATTATGGGAAAAGACTAAAAGAAGGGCACTAAGTGAGGATAGCTGAACACAGATACGATGGGCCAAGTGGCCTCTTTATGAATTGTAATAATTCTGTGATTTTGAGAATTTCCCACTGGATTTCTCTGTGACTGTAATGTAATGACGTCCTCCAGATATGCTCTTTTCCACAAGCGGAAACATTCTTTCTGAATACACTATCAGAAGCTTTTAATTTTCAAGATCTCCCAATAGGTTATACTTCAGTCTTCTTCTCCAAAGAAAAAGTGAAGGTAAAGTTGCTGTTGTCCTGGAGAGATGTAACTAGTGTTGGTTTAACCCGAGGGGTACCACACTTCAGGCGAGGGGAGAGGTTGAGTAGAAGAGTCCCTCATGGTAAGTCATGCTGTTGGCATCACTCTGCATCACAAACCAACCATCCAGTCAAGAGAAAATCGACCCAGCCTTTCAATATTTTCCTGATGAAAATCCCATACATTTCTGATAGCATCCTTGTGTGTCTTTTCCGAACCTTCTCGATTGTTACATCCTTTTAATAGTAAGTTGACTAGCACTGCAGTCAGTACTGTAAGTGTGGTCAAACTGAAGTTCAATATAGGTTTAGCATAAATTCCTGATTGTTCTACTCTATTGCTCTAGAAATAAAGCATCATGCTGTGTTTACTGTCTATGTCGCCTTGCTCATCTGACTGGTATATTTGTGTTCTGAGATTCCCTTGTTCTTCTATCCCACAGATACCTGCATTTTCAAAGTGATTATTAACCTCCATGTACAACTTCACCTTTGTATATATTGAACTTCATTTGACAACTATTAGTCCTTTCTGCAAATTTAACCATTTGTTGTCCAATTCATTGCATGACCACCTCAATATCACCAACACCAACTGTGCCCCTACCATGGTAATTTGCTGTCATCTGCAAATTTAGAAATTGTTTTTGAATCCAAAGGCCAAATGTTTATTGTAAACTATGAACAGCAGTGTCCAGTCTGAGAAACTCTCCTTGGTACACCCATTCAGATGCCTTTTAAATTTTGCAATTGTACAAGCCTCCACCTCTTGCTCTGCAGCTCATTCCATACACAGACCACCCTCTGCATGAAAAAGTTGCCCCTTAGGTCTCTTTTATATCTTTCCCCTCTCACCCTCTAGTTCTGGACTCCCCCACCCCAGGGAAAATACTTTGTCTATTTACCCGATCCATGCCCCTCATGATTTTATAAACCTCTATAAGGTCACCCCTCAGCCTCCGATGCTCCAGGGAAAGCAGCCCTAGCCTATACAACCTCTCCCTATAACTCAAATCTTCCAACCCTGGCAATATCCTTGTAAATCTTTTCTGAACCCTTTCAAGTTTCACAACATCCTTCCGATAGGAAGGAGACCAGAATTGCATGCAATATTCCAACAGTGGCCTAACCAACGTCCTGTTCAGCTGCAACATGACATCCCAAATTCTGTACTCAATACTCTGACCAATAAAGGAAAGCATACAGAACACCTTCTTCACTATCTTATCTACCTGTGTCTTCACTTTCAAAGAGCTATGAACCTGCACTCCAAGGTCTGTTTGTTCAGCAACACTCTTGAGGACCTTACCATTAAGTGTATAAGTCCCGCTAAGGTTTGCTTTCCCAAAATGCAGCACCTTGCATTTATCTAAATTAAACTCCATTTGCCACTCCTCAGCTCATTGGCTCATCTGATCAAGAACCCGTTGTAATCTGTGGTAACCTTCTTCGCTGTCCACTGCACCTCCAATTTTGGTGTCATATGCAAACTTACTAACTATACCTCTTAAGCTCACATCCAAATCATTTATATAAATGATGAAAAGTAGTGGACCCAGCATCGATCCTTGTGGCGCTCCACTGGTCACAGACCTCCAACCTGAAAAACAACCCTCCACCACCATCCTCTGTCTTGTACCTTTGAGCCAGCTCTGCGTCCAAATGGCTAGTTCTCCCTGTATTCCATGAGATCCAACCTCGCTCACCATTCTCCCATGGGGAACCTTGTCGAACACCTTACTGAAGTCCATATAGATCACATCTACTGCTCTGCCCTCATCGATCCTCTTTGTTACTTCTTCAAAAAACTCAATCAAGTTTGTGAGACATGATTTCCCAGAGTATATGATTAGGAAGGGTTTGGAGGGATATGGGCCGGGTGCTGGCAGGTGGGACTAGATTGAGTTGGTTGCTGATTGCCACATACCAAACCCCCTCGCCTGGTTGATGATTCAGTGCTTTTCCATGTTAAACACCATTTGAAGGAAGCATTGAGGAGTGATAGGAGCAGAGGATGCACTCTGGATCGGAACTTAAATGTCTGCCATCAGAAGTAACTCGGCAGCACCGCCACTGACCCGTACCACTACTGACCTGGTTGAGTCCTAAAGGAAATAGCTACTATCCTAGGCCTGTAGGGGGTGATGAAGGAAACACTAAGAGGAAAATACATATTTTTGACATCGTCCATAACAATTTGTCTGCCTCAGATGCATCTGATCATGACATTATCAGTAAGATAGACAGTCGTTGTGGAGATGAAGGTGTCAGTGGGGGAGCACTTTGGGGCCAGTGACCACAATTCTATTGGATTTAAAATGGTGATGGAAAAGGATAGACCAGATCTAAAAGTTGAAGTTCTTAATTGGAGAAAGGCCAATTTTGACGGTATTAGGCAAGAACTTTCAAAAGCTAATTGAGGGCAGATGTTCGCAGGTAAAGGGACGGTTGGAAAATGGGAAGCCTTCAGAAATGAGAATCCAGAGAAAGTATATTCCTGTTAGGGTGAAAGGAAAGGTTGGTAGGTATAGGGAATGCTGGATGACTAAAGAAATTGAGGGTTTGGTTAAGAAAAAGAAGGAAGCATATGTCAGATATAGTCAGGATAGATCAAGTAAATCCTTAGAATAGTGAAAAGGCATATACTTAAGAGGGAAATCAGGAGGGCAAAAAGGGGACATGAGATAGCTTTGGCAAATAGAAGTAAGGAGAATCCAAAGGGTTTTTACAAATACATTAAGGACGAAAGGGTAACTGGGGAGTGAATAGGGTCCCTCAAAGATCAGCAGGTGGCCTTTGTGTGGAGCCGCAGAAAATGGGGGAGATCCTCACCAAGTATTTTACATCAGTATTTACTGTGGAAAAGGGTATGGAAGATATAGACTGTGGGAAATAGATGGTGACACCTTGCAAAATGTCCATAATAAAGAGGAGGAAGTGCTGGATGTCTTGAAACGCATTAAGGTGGATAAATCCCCAGGCCTGATCAGGTGTACCCTAGAACTCTGTGGGAAGCTAGAGAAGTGAAATGATTGCTGGGCCTTTTGCTGAGATATTTGTATCATCGATAGTCACACGTAAGGTGCTGGAAAACTGGAGGTTGGCTAAGATGGTGCCGCTGTTTAAGAAGGGTGGTAAGGACAAGCCAGGGAACTATAGACCAGTGAGCCTGACCTCGGTGGTGGGCAAGTTGTTGGAAGGAATCCTGAGGGACAGAATGTACATGTATTGGAAAGGCAAGGACTGATTAGGGATGGTCAACATGGCTTTGTGCATGGGAAATCATGCCTCACAAACTTGATTGAGTTTTTTTGAAGAAGTAACAAAGAGGATTTATGAGGGCATCGTGGTGAACATGATCTATATGGACTTCAGTAAGGCACTCGACAAGGTTCCCCATGGGAGACTGGTTAGCAAGGTTAAATCTCATAGAATACAGGGAGAATTAGCCATTTGGATACAGAACTGGCTCAAAGGTAGAAGACAGAGGGTGGTAGTGGAGGGTTTTTTTCAGGCTGGAAGCCTATGACCAGTGGTGTGCCACAAGGACCGGTGCTGGGTCCTCTACTTTTTATCATTTATATAAATGATTTGGATGCTAGCATAAGAGGTACAGTTCGTAAGTTTGCAGATGACACCAAAATTGGAGGTGTAGTGGACAGTGAAGAAGGTTACCACAGATTACAACAGGATCTTGACCAGATGAGCCAATGGGCTGAGAAGTGGCAGATAGAATTTAATTCAGACAAATGTGAGGTGCTGCATTTTGGGAAAGCAAATTTTAGCAAGACTTATACACTTAATGGTAAGATCCTAGAGAGTGTTGCTGAACAAAGAGATCTTGGAGTGCAGGTTCATAGCTCATTGAAAGTGGAGTCGCAAGTAAATAGGATAGTGAAGAAGGCGTTTGGTATGCTTTCCTTTATTGGTCAGAGTATTGAGTACAGGAGTTGGGAGGTAATGTTGCGTCTATACAGGACATTGGTTACTGGATTAGAGTGGTGCTGGAAAAGCACAGCAGTTCAGGCAGCATCCGAGGAGCAGGGAAATCGATGTTTCGGGCAAAAGACCTTCATCAGGAATGTTTTTACCAGGACATTGGTTAGGGCACTGTTGAAATATTGCGTGTAATTCTGGTTTCCATCCTATCGGAAAGATATTGTGAAGCTTGGAAGGGTGCAGAAAAGATTAACAAGGATGTTGCCAGGGTCGGAGGATTTGAGCTACAGGGAGAGGCTGAATAGGCTGGGGCTGTTTTCCCTGGAGCGTCGAAGGCTGAGGCGTGACCTTATAGAGATTATGAGGGTCATGGATAGGATAAATAGACAAAGTCTTTTCCCTGGGTAGGGGAGTCCAGAACTAGAGGGCATAGGTTTAGGGTGAGAGGGAAAAAATATAAAAGAGACCTAACGGGCAACATTTTCACACAGAAGGTGGTACATGTATGGAATGAGATGCCAGAGGAAGTGGTGGAGGCTGGTACAATTGCAACATTTAAAAGGCATTTGGATGGGTGTATGAATAGGAAGGGTTTGGAGGGGTATGGTCTGGGTGCTGAGGTGGAACTAGATCGGGTTGGGATATCTGGTTGGCATGGACGGGTTGGACTGAAGGGCTTGTTTCCATGCTGTACATCTCTATGACTCTATGACTCTAAGTCCTGTCTTCACATTGAAGATTCCCTCAACCATATCACGTGGCACTATCACTGCACAATAAGACAGACCTCAAATAGATCTCAACAGGCCTGAAAAAAAAACAGATTTAATGCTTTGAGCCTGGTCACTGTTTATCAGAACAAGTCAAATCAAGGGAGAAGTTTCATAGTGAATGGTTTGGCCTTAAGGGGTGAAGTGGAACAAAGGCACCTTGGAGTTCAGGTTCACCAGCCTCTGAAAGTGGAGTTACAGGTAGACAGAGCAGTGAAGAAGGCTTTTGGCACACTAACCTTCATCAGTCAGGCATTGAGTATAAAATTTGGGCAGATATGTTGCAGTTCTACAGAACATTGGTGAGGCTGCACTTGGACTACTGTGTCCAGTTTTGTTCACCTATAAGTAGGAAGGATGTTATTAAACTAGAGAGTGCAGAAGAAATTTACAAGAATGTTAGCGAGTTTTGAGAAGATTTGTAGCTCAGGTTGAGGTTTTGGATGTAGGTTTGCTCAGGTGGGCTATAAGGTGTATTTCCAGACGTTTCTTTATTTTACTAGGTACATTTTCAGTGGACCTCATGCAAAGCAATGCTGAAAATTCCTGCTTCCTATTTATATGTTTGGGTTTCTTTGGGTTAGTTGCAAGAATGTTGCCTGGACTGAATGGTCTGAGTTATAGGCAGAGTTGGACAAGTTGGGACTCCTTACTTTAGAATGTAGGAGACTGAGGGGGGACCTTTTAGAGGTGTATAAGATCATGAGAGGCATGGATAGGGTGAATGCACTCAGTCTTTTTCGTGGAGGAAGAACTCATCTTCCGCTGCGGGATCTTCCAATCCAATGGCATCAATGTGGATTTCACCAGTTTCCTCATTTTCGCTCCTCCCACCTTATCCCAGTTTCAACCTTCCAGCTCAACACCACCCTCATGATCTGTGCTACCTGCCCATCTTCCTTCCCACCCATCCGCTCCACCCTCCCCCTGATCTCTCACCGTTAACCCCACATCAAAACAGCGATCGCACTCTCAGATACCTTCCCCCCCAGCCCCACCCCCTCCCATTTAACTCTCCACTCCTGAGGCTCCTAGACTCATTCCTGATGAAGGGCGTTTGCCCAAAATGTCGATTTTCCTACTCCTCAAATGCTGCCTGACCAGCACCACACTCTCAGCTCTCCAGCATCTGCAGTCCTCACTTTCGCCAAGAGGACTAGAGAGCATCAGCTTCAAGTTTAGAGGCGAAAGAATAAAGGGAACCTGATGGACAACATTTTTACATAGAGCTTGGTACGCATAAGGAATGAGCTACCAGTGGAAGTGATTGAGGCGGGTACATTAACAACATTTAAAAGGCATTTGGACTCCATGCGCAGGGAAATGGGGTTAGCATGGGCAGACATTTTGGTCAGCATGGATTAGTTTGGGCCAAGGGTCTGTCACCATGTTGTCGGATTCAATGACTCTATACCCACTCAAAGTTGGGTGCCCATGAGGCACTATGAGCCACCAACAGCAGCAGAATAGTGTTTAATTCCAGTCTGTAAGTTAATGCTCCAGAATTCCTCCACACAACCATTACAAGGATTAACCCTGGTTCAATGAAGGATGCATGAATGTATGCTAGGAGCAGCACCTGAAATTACTTAAAGGTGAGGGATCAACCTGGTGAAGCTACAGCACAGGACTCCTTAAGTGCCACACAGTGCCTCATGTGGAAGCATCAAGTGACAGAGTTAGGTGATTCCAAAACCAATGGATCAGATCTAAGCTCTGCGGTCCTGCCATATCCAGTTGTGAGTGATGGTGCACAATTAAACAACTCACTGGAGTTAAAGGCTGTACAAATATCGACATTCTTATTGATGGGGAACTCCAAAACATGAGTCTGAAAGATAAGCCCGAAGTAATTCTTCGGACTGGAGGTCTGTGATCATGGGTGTTCTGAAACAATCAATGTTGGTTCAATGCTTGTTGTTTGTAATTTATAATTGATTTGTGTGAGAATATAGGAAGCATGGTTAGTAAGTTTGTAGATTATACCAAAACTGGTGGTATAGTAGACAGTGAAGAAAGTCATTTCAGAGTTAAATGGGATCTGAATCAGCTGGGCCAATTGACTGAAGAGTGACAGATGGAGTTTAATTTAGATAAATGTGAGGTGTTGCATTGTGGTGGGACAAACCAGGGCAAGACTTAAGCAGTTAATGGCAGGACCTTGGGGAGTGTTGTCAAATAGAGAGACCACAGGGTTCAGGTACATTCTTTCTTGAAAGTAGCGTCACAGGTAGACAGAAAGGCATGCTTTTCTTAATTGGTCAGATCACTGAGTATTGGGTTTGGGATGTCATGTTGCAGCTGTACTGGACATTGGTGAGGCCATTTTTGGAGTTCTGGTTACTCTGCTAGAGGAAGGATGTTAATGAGTTGTCAAGGGTGCAGAAAAGATTTACCAGAATGTTACCAGGATTGGAGGGCTTGAGTTATAAGGAGAGGCTGAATAGGCTGAGACATTTTTTTCCCTGGAGCATAGGAAGTTGAGATTATAGAGGTTGAGGTTATTGAGGTTAAACTTTATAGAGGTTTATAAAATCATGAGAGGCATAGATTTGATGAATAGCCAAGGTCTCTTCACCAAGGTTTGGGAGTCCGAAATTACAGGGCATAGGATTAAGGTGAAAAGGGAAAGATTTAGATGGGTCCTAAGAGGCAACTTTTCAAGCTGAGGGTGATGCATGTATGCAATGAATTGCCAGAGGAAGTGGTAGAAGCCAGTACAGTTACAACATTTAAAAGATATTTGGGCAGGTGATTGAATAAGAAAGGTGAAAAGGATATGGCCCAAATGCAGGCAAATGGAACTAGTTTAGTTTGGCAAACCTAGTCAGCATGGACGAAGTGGACCGAAGGGTCTGTCTCTGTGCTGTATGACTCCATGACTATAGACTAAGTACTAAGTAAGTGATCCATCTCGGCATCCTCTAGTGATTCTTAGAATCACAAAAACCTGTATTCAGCCAGTTCGATTCAGTCCATGTGTTTCAAGAAACAGCTTGAGGCACTGGCTACTACAAAGGCTATAGGCCCTGACAACATTCCAGCAAGAAATCTGAAGGCTTGTGTTCCAGAACTTGTCATGTCCCTGGACAAAATTGTTCCAGTACAGCTACAATACTGACAATGCGAAAAAATGAGAGAAGGTGAGGACTGCAGATGCTGGAGATCAGAGTCGAAAGTGTAATGCTGGAAAAACACAGCAGGTCAGGCAGCATCCGAAGTGCAGGGGAATCAATGTCTTGGGCATAAGCCCTTCATCAGGAAAGGTGGAAAAATGTCCGGTATGTGCTGTACACAAAAAGCAGGACAAATCCAACGTTGCCAATTACCACCCAATCAGTCTACTCTCGATCATCAATAAAATGGTGGAAGAAGTCAACAGCAGTGCTATTAAGCAGTACTTGATAATAATAAATAACTAGCTCAGTGACACCCAGTGTGGATTCTTCCAGGGCCACTCAGCTCCTGACCTCATTACAGTGTTAGTTCAAACACAAACAAAAGAGCTGAATTCTAGAGGTCAGATAAGAGTGATAGCCTTTAACAACGAGATCATATTTGACCGAGCATAGTCTCAATTACTCCCAGCAAAACTGAGTTAATGGGAATCATTGAATTATACCTGGCACAAAGCAAAGTGATTGTGATAATTGGAGGTCTGTAATCCCAGTTCCAGGACATATCCTCAGGGCATTGTCCTAGGTCTAAACATCTTGAGTTGTTACATCACAAGTTCAAAAGTGGGAATGTTCACTTATGTTTGTACAATTTTCAGCACCATTCATGGTTCTTCAGATACTGAAGCAGTCCACATCCAAACCCAACAAGACCTGGACAATGTCCATGCTTGACCTAATAAGTCACAAATAATATTCAAACCATACAAGTATCACACAATGAGCATCCCAAACAAGAGAGAATCTATCAATCGCTCCTTGATTGTCAATGGCATTACCAATGCTGAATTCCCCACTAACAATATTGAGGAGGTTACTATTAACTAGAAACTGAACTGACCTAGTTGTATAAATGCAAAAATAATGCAAGAACAGATCAGAGGCTATGAATCCCTCAGTGAGTACCTCACCTTCTCACTCCGCACAGTCTGTCCACCATCTACAAAGTGTAAGTTAGGAATGTGATGGAATAAACCCCAATCATTTCGAAGAGTGCAGCTCCAACAATAGTCAAGTAGCTTGAAATCATTCCAGGACAAAGTGACCCACTTGACTGGTGGCACATCTATCACCTTTAACATTCATTCCTTCTGTCCCAATGTTCAATTGAAGAAATGTGTATTATCTTCAAAATGCACTGCAGAAATTCACAAGGCTTCTGAGACATTACCTTCCAAACCCAAGACTATAGAAGGACAAAGGTAGCAAATACATGGAAACACCATCACCATCACCATCCCCTCCACATCAGTCACCATCCTGACCTGGAAATATATCGCTGATCCTTTGGTGTCATTGAGTCAAATTCCTTGAACTCCCTCCCTAACAGCACTGTGGGTCTACCCGCAACAAATGGACTAGTTTAAGAAGGCAGCTCATCACAACCTTCTTGAGAGCAACTAGAGGTGGTGAACAAATACTTCCCCAGGAATTTATGCCATAGCCTGTGAATGAATAAAGAGAAAAAATATAATCTTATGCTACTTGGTAGGGTCTGGGACCTTACAGAAGATGACTTTGTGTGAGTGATGAGAGGTCTGGAAGTAAAATTAGAGATAACTGAGAACAAGGGATAAAAGGAACTTTACAATAACAACATAAAGGAGCAGACCAGGAAGGAGAAAAGTGAAAGGATGCACTTAACCTTAAAAACAAGTGCTACTTTCATCACAAACATTCTCCAAACTGGTGACCCCAGAGACAGCAATTGCAGAAAACTTGCTGTGTCTATTTTTGTCAAAAAAATTGATAAATTTGAAGAAAGTGAAGAGAATTTTACAACTTTTAGAAGATCAACACAATCATGGTTCAAACGATGATGTCTGTGGGAACATTTATTAAGACTGCAGCCAAAGACTATCATTTAGAAATTGTGCAAGGGGATATAGGAAATGTTTTGGACCATGAAACATGAGAAAATGTGCATATTGCCCGTGAAGCAGTGGGAAGCCTCCACCTTGGCGTCAGAACCTGCAGGTTCGAAACAGTAGCAGGCTGCTTAACCCCTCCTCCTTAAACCCAGATTCAGTAAGATTGTGACTGATCTAATTGCTCCGCATTTCCACTTACCTCTGAGCTCTCTTTCTTGAAAGGTGTTGAAAGCAGAGTCTTTGAATATTTTTAAGGTAAGAATGGATGAGGAAGCGGAACGGTGGGTTAGTAAGTTTGCCGATGACATGAGGTTGGTAGAGGACTGTTGCAGCTTGCAATGGGACATTGATAGGATGCAAAACTGTGCTCATAAGTGGCAGATAAAATTCAACCTGGAAAAGTGTGAAGTCATTCACTTTGGAAGGCCAAATTTGAATGCAGATTACAGGGATAAAGGCAGTATTCTTGGCAGTGTGAAGGAACAGAGGGTTTTAGATTACTTACAGTGTGGAAACAGGCCCTTCGGCCCAACAAGTCCACACCGACCCACCGAAGCGCAACCCACCCAGACCCATTTCCCTACATTTACCCCTTCACCTAATATTATGGGCAATTTAGCATGGCCAATCCACCTAACCTGCACATTTTTGGATTGTGGGAGGAAACTGGAGCACCTAGAGGAAACCCACGCAGTCACAGGGAGAATGTGCAAACTCCACACAGAGATCGCCTGAGGCGGGAATTGAACCTGGGTCTCTGATGCTGTGAATTTGTATCCTTCCTTAAATAGGGTGCCCAATATTGTTGACAGTACTCCAGATGCAATCTCACCAGTGTCATGATTAACTAAAACATAATCTTCAGGTAAAAAATGAGGTCTGCAGATGTTGGAGATCACAGCTGAAAATGTGTTGCTGGTTAAAGCACACCAGGTTAGGCAGCATCCAAGGAACAGGAAATTCGACGTTTCGGGCATAAGCCCTTCATCAGGAAACATAATCTCCCAACTTGTATTCAATCCCTCTCACTAGATCCCTCAGAGTTGCCACCCAAGTTGATAGAGTTGTTAAGAAGGTGTATGGTATGTTGGCTTTCATTAGCAGGGGGATTGAGTTTAAGAAGCACGAGGTTATACTGCACCTCTTTAGAACCCTGATTAGACGACACTTGAAATATTGTGTTCAGTTCTGGTCACCTCATTGTCAGAAAGATGTGGAAGCTTTAGAGAGTATGCAGAGGAAATTTACCAATATGCTGCCTGGACTGGAGGACATGTCTTATGAAGAAAGGTTGAAGGAGCTAGGGCTTTTCTCATTGGTGCGAAGAAGGATGAGAGGTGCCTTGATAGAGGCATACAAGATGTTGAGAGGCATAGATAGAGTGGATAGTCAGAGACTTTCTTCCCAGGGCAGAAATATCTATCATGAGGGGGCATAATTTTAAGGTAATTGGAGGAAGGTTATGGGGAGATGTCAGAGGTAGGTTCTTTACACAGAGAGCGACGGGTGTGTGGAATGCACTGCCAGCAGTGGTAGTAGAGTTAGATACATTAGGGACAATTAAGCGACTCTTGGTTAGGCACGTGGACGATAGTACAATAAAGGGTATGCAGGTTAGTCTGATTTTAGAGAAAGATAAAAGGCCGGCACAACATCGAGAGCCGAAGGGCCTGTACTGTGCTGTACTCTTCTAAGTTGTATGAATAGGTAGATTCTCAGGAACCAAGGGGAAGTCTGATGAGAAAATATTTCATCTCTTTCTTAATTAGGTGAGGCATTAGCTTTAAACAGTGGTTCCAATTCTAGATTCATGCAGAAGAGGAAACATCATTTTCACATCTACCCTGTTAAGCCCCCTCAGAATCTTAAATGTTTCAGTCAAGTTGCCTCTTATCTTCAAAACTTCAGCAGAGCTAAGCCTAGCCTGTCCAATCTTTCCTCATAAGACAATCTGCCCATTCCTGGTATTAATCTGGGAAACCATCCAGAACATCTTCCAATGAATTTGTATCCTTCCTTAAATAGGGTGCCCAATATTGTTGACAGTACTCCAGATGCAATCTCACCAGTGTCATGTTTAACTAAAACATAATCTCCCAACTTGTATTTAATTCCTCTCACATTGAAATGTGAGAGGATTACATTTGAAATGCTGGCAGATGGGATTAGATTTATTTCTGATTTATGGTCAGCATGGACGAGTTGGATCGAAGGGTCTGTTTCCATGCTGTACATTTTTATTATTCTATCATTATTATTATCTTTCCTAATTATTCGCTGTAACTATGTCCTGACCTTTCGTGATTCATACACCAGGACATCCTCTGCATCTCAGAGCTCTGCAATCGCTCAGCATTTAGATAAATTTTAGATAAATACAGATTTAGATAAAGAACATCTTAAAATAAAATACATATTGAGAGGGAGAAAGTGTTCGTGGTTTTAGCGGCTTGGAAGTAGGGATAAATCAGGGAACTATAGGCCCATTAGTCTAACATCTCTGGTAGGGAAACTATTGGCAAAAGGTTTTGAGGAACAGAATTATCTTCACTTGAAGAGGCAAAGGACTAATCAAGGATAGTCACCATAGCTTTGGAAGGGGAAAATCATGTCTACCAAATATGTTTGAGGAGGTGATCAGCTGTTTAGATGAGGGCAGTGCAACTGCATGGACTTCATGAAAGCTTTAGACAAAGTTACACAGGGAAACTGGTTCAGAAGTTATGAGCCCATAGGATCCAGGGCAGTTTGATAAATTAGATCCAAAATTGGCTTAGTGACAGGATGCAGATGATGATGGTTGAAGGATGCTTTTTGACTGGATGTCTATGTCCAGTGACTTACTGTTGGTTTTGGTGCTGTGTCTCTTGCTGTTTATTGCCTACATTAACAATCTAGACATGAATGTAGGAGGTATGATCAGTAAGTTCACAGATGACATGAAAATTGATGATGGTGATAAATAAAAAGGAGGAAAGCCTACAGGCGAATATAGATGGACTGGTCAGATGGCTAAACAATGACAAATGGAATTTAACCCTGAAAGTTGTGAAGAGATATGCATTTTGGGAGGACTAAAAAGGGAGTGCACATTGAATAGTATAACCCTTGGAAGTTCAGACAATCAGAGAGGTCTTACTGTGCATATCCATAGATTACTGAAAGCAATAGGACAGCTAGATAAGGTGGTTACGAAGGTATATAGGATACTTGCCTTGAATAGTCAAGAAGCTTGGAAGTTATTATGAAGCTTTATATAACATTAGGTGGGCCGCAATGGAGTAGTGTGCATTTCTGATTGCCACACTATAGGAAGGACATGATTACACTGGAGAGGATGGAGAAGAGATTCACCAGGAAGTTGAAAAGTTGTTTCCACAGATTGGGGAATGTAGAACGCAGGGACTTAGTCTCAAGATAAGGGGCCGATCATTTAGGACCAAGATGAGGATAACCCTTTCATACAAAAGATTGTGAATCTTTGGATTTCTCCACTGCTGAGGCTGGGGATGCTCTGTCATTGCAAATATTTAAAGCTGAGATAGATTTTTGTCTCTTAGGACATTGGGGATATGGGGAGCAGTGAGAAAGGGGAATTGAAGACCAAGATCAGCAATGATTATATAGATTTAACGAACAAACACAATGGATTGAATGGTCTATTCCTATTTACATTTCTTATGTTCTTATGTGAAAGACTCTTACCCTGTGACAGTTGAGGATGATTCTCAATATGGCTGGGAAATGAGGAAAATGTCCTTGATTGTACATAAATATCTCTTTGTGTTTTTGTAGGCACTCCATGTCCTATTGTACATCCTCCTGCCAATGGTACAATTGAACCTGTCCAGGAGCAATATTCATTCAAAGATCAGGTCCAGATCAGATGTAACACTGGATTTAAATTTGTCAAGGTACTTTACATAGCAGTTTTGGTTATTTTGAAATCAATTTGGCATCATTATTCTCATCAGTTGGTAGTTTTGTTGTCTTATTCTTGCAGTATTCAAATTTTAAACTAATCTTAACTTTAAAATCAGCTCTGATGAAACGTGTTTGGTAACACTGAAACTGGCCTGGCTGTCCAACAGGTTTAGAGGTTTATTCCCTTATTGTCTCCTTCCATCCCACTTTAAAATTGATAGCTAGGGTCAGTGTCAAGTAATACATTTTTGGAGCATTCTGTCACACGTGTCCCTCATATCGAAATGAATTGGTGATTAATTTCAAGGGAATCTGTGTCACACATTGTAAGGCAATAACTAACAGACAACAGTGAAACTTTATACCATTTTGGACCTCAGCCTTTCAGAGATTCATCTGACACAACCAACAACTTCCTAAAATCCAAATCTCTGAGACTGAGTGAACAGATTGCATTTTTGCACTTTTTCTTGTTTCATGTCTTACAACTTCAAGTCATAGAAATGTACAGCACAGAGACCATTTTTCCCATCAAATGTGAAGTCCTTTGTAAAAAGGAGAATCCAATCAGCCTACATCACCTTGTTCAGAATACACTTCTGCTGTTTATCTAATTCTCTTTTAAAGTCCATCTTTGAATCTTTATTTTCCAACTCAGGCTATGCATTCCAAATCATAACCAGTCACTACAGAAATTAATATGTTTTCCAGACATTGTGTATGGTTATTTGATAAGTCCTTTAAATCTGCATCTTTGATTCCTGAATCTCTTTCTATTGTCTACAGTTTTTATTTAGTCTGTTTCAAATTGTCATCAGTTCGAATATCACAATCAAATATCCTCCGGGTCTTCTCAATCCATGGAGAAGAGCACCAATTTCACTTGGTTCTCCTAAAATCAGAAATCCCTCATCCCTGACACTATTTTAAAATATTCTCTGTACTCTTTACAAACAATCAATCATTTGCCTTAAGGAAGACAATGTGCGAGATAGCTAGGAGAGAGCGCCATCTGACAACAACCAGAATCTTGTGTTGTGACACTATGACATGAGCTCTTGTGAATTTTAAAATGCCTTCTCACTCTGTTGTTGACACAGTCTTGTCCCAGTCAGTTCTAACATCACGACTATGATACTGAAGTGTATAGACACAGAAACTCAGTGAAATCCAAAGGTATACAATGATCTGCAAGATTGATTGGGTACCGAACTTGGCTATCAGAGTTCTCCAGATACCAGTGACTGCAGCAATAAAGCAATGCCAAAGCGAAGACAGAAATATTGTAGTAACATTAACCTTGGAAAGCAAATTTACATGCACAAACAGCTGTAGAATTGGCTGAGAAGCTAGTTAACAGTAACAAAAGACATTTCCTCCTCTGCTGCCAAATGAACAAAATGGTCATGATGTGGAGGAGTCCGTGTTGGACTGGGGTGGACAAAGTTAAAAATCACAGAACACCAGGTTATAGTCCAACAGGTTTATTTGGAAGCACGAGCTTTTGTTGTACTGCTTCTTCATCAGGTGGTTTTGGAGCAGAATCAGAAGACACAGAATTTATAGCAACAGGATTGCAGTGTCATGGAATGTAATATTAAACAAAGTTAGCTTAAGTCTTTCATCTTTTAGAATGATCATGGTAGTTTCAGGTCCTTCATATGAAAATCCCAGAACTTTTTAAAGTTACATCCCCAAGATAGCATTGACAATAAGTGCCGCCTCAGCTCAATGCATTGAAGTTGTGAGGTTAAAGTCTGTTCGTGTCCCAATGTTAGGTCAGACTGATTCTGTTTCTAAAGTGGGATTTACAGAAGTTTATATGGAGGTATGCAGTTTTTGAGCAAAATAAAATGTAATTCTGCAAGTACAAATTCACCCCACAATCTTATATGTGTGTGCATGCAGGGGAGACCAAGTGAATGTGTGCATGCGAGTGTGTGTGTGTGTGGGGGGGGATGAGTGTCTGTGAGAGAGTGTCTGTATGTGTATGTACCATGTTTCGGGGCATCATTGCCTGCAGCATATGAGATAGACAGCGCTGGCCGAGTCACATGAGTACCTGCTGCATACACTGCAAGACATGTCAGAGTGTCGACATGGATACTACCATTACACATAGGGACACCACCCACCATGTATGCAGCAGGTACTCGTGTGACTCAGCCAGCGCTGTCAATCTCATATGTTGCAGGCAAGGATGCCCTGAGGCATGGTACATTGGCGAGACTGAGCAGAAGCTACGGCAACAATCACCAGCCAGATGTGTTCCCTCCCAGTTAGGGAAAACTTCAGCAGTCCAGCACATTCGGCCTTGGACCTTCAAGTGACCATCCTCCAAGGTGGACTTCAGCACAGGCAACAACGCAAAATGGCCAGAGGCTGATAGCCAACTTCGGTACCCATGGGATGGCCTTAAATGGGAACTTGGATTCATGTCACACTGTATGTGTCCCCACTGCACAATACACTCTCTCACACACACATGTACACAAGCACACATGCACACACGTGCACACATACATGCATGCATAAACAGACATACCTAAAAACCTACCCACTCACACAGACCCTCTGCCATACTTCTCGCATCCACTCACACATACTCCCCCCACATTCACAGCCACACACGCACCCTCTCACACACTTATACCCCATTACACTCACACACATACACATACACATACCCTCTCACAGACACTCACACACCCACTTGATCTCTCCTGCACCTACACACATTTAAACTTGTGGGCTAAATTTGTACTTGCAGAACTATACTTTATTTTGCTCAAAAGCTGTATAAATCCATGTAAACTTCTGTAAATACCACTTTAGAAATAGAATCAGTCTGACCTAACAATTAGGACACAGACAGGCTTTAACCCCACACCTTCAATGCACTACCTGAGCTGAGGCGGCACCTATTGTTAATGCTACCTTGAGAATGTAACTTTAAAACCTTTCTGGGATTTTCATATGAAGGACCGGAAACTAACATGATCATTCTAAAAGATGAAAGACTTAAGCTAAATTTGTTTAATATTACATTCCATGACACTGCAATCCTATTGCTATAAATTCTGTGTTTTCTGATTCTGCTCCACAACCACCTGATGAAGAAGCAGCGCATCAAAACTCGTGCTTCCAAATAAACCTGTTGGACTATAACCTGGTGTTGTGTGATTTTTAACTGATGAAAATGGTGTAATTTTAGAAGGTCGATAGGCAGAAAAAGGAGCTTTACTCTGTATCAAATCCTGTACTAATCCTGTTGTGGGAGTTTTGATCGGGGCATATAGAGGAAGGTTTACTTCGATCTAACCCTGTGCTGTAACTCTATTGGGAGTATTTGATGGGATGTGGATCTCCCTGCATCTGAGGGTAGTGCAGGCAAAAACCATCCTAACATTTTAGAAGTATTTAGATGTGCACGTGTGATGCCAAAGTAGACAAGGCCATGGGTCAAGTGCTGGTAAAAGAGATTCGAATAACTAGGTGCTTGTTTTTGACCAAGCAGACATGATGGACCGGAGGGCTTTTCTCTACGCTGTACACCTCTATGACTTTGACTCTGTGTTTGATGGAGACAGATGAATTAAAAGGAGCTTCACTCTGTATCTAATCCCAAGCTGTATCAGTTCTGGGAGTGTTTGATAAGGACAGTGTAGAGGAAACTTTACTCTATATTTTACCCTTGCTGTACCTGGCTTGGGAGCATTTGGCGGGGACAGGGTAGAGGGAACATTGCACTATATGTAAACTGTACAAAGGATGGAGGCAGCAGGTATCAGTAGGTTGAAGATTAAAGGAATGGCCAACTGCACATGGGTAATGATAACTACAGGTTGAGAGAAACAAATAGTACACTTCTTTTAATACTAGATAAGATCTGAACGATCGTGAAAAATGATCTTGATTCCGGAGGTCGAGATGTAAAATAAGTTTGAATAGAGCTAAGAAATAGCAAGACAAAGAAGTGGCTATGGGTCCCCTGACAGTAATTACGTTGTTTCAGTATATACAATAAGAAATAATGACAGTTTGTGGAAATAATACTGTAATGTTACCAAGTCAAATTATTAAATGAAGACTTGAGGATGGCTTAGGAGAGTGTATTCTAGACAGTTTTTAAAAATAATACATTGTGGAACCAGCCATGGAATAGGCGACTGTAGATCTGGAAAGGTGTAATGAAATATGATTAATTGATGATCTTATAGATTGGGGAAGAGTGATTAATAACATGAGGAATTTCACATTCAGTTTGAGAATGGGAAATTTGGATCTGAAACCAGTGTCTTAAACATAAATAAAATTATGAAGAAAGATATAATTAAAGTAGACAGGGAGACTTGATTAAAAAGTAAAAGAGCAGATCAGCAAAGATAGATCTTTCAGGAGATATTTCATGATTGCCAGCAAAGATATATTCCATTGAGAAAGTATCAACAAGATGAATGAAACATCCATGATCAACAAAGACATTTGACAAGGAGTGTTAAACTAAACAAAAGATATACATTACCATGCTGATTAGGGGTTTGCCTGAGGGTTGGGAACATTTCATAAACCAAAAAAAAAGTAACAATTAAACATAGAAAGATATAAAATAGGAGCAGAAATAGAAAAATTGGCAGTTTCAATCTGCTCTTCTATTCGGCCATTAATCCAAATCAGTACCTTGTTCCTGCTTTCTCCCCATGCCCATTGATCCCTTTAACCCCTAAACACTATATATAATTCCCTCTTGAAAAACTCAATGTTTCAAGCACTTTCTCCATTTCTTAGAGGGTGAGACTGGATAATTAACAATATGAAACACAGTGATGGCAAAGACATGGAATAAAAGTGAGCAATGTCCTGCTTTCTCAACTATTTTCAATTTCTGTAAATGACTTGGGTGAAGGGATGGAAGGAATGGTTGCCAAATTTGCTGATGAATCAAAGAAAGGTAGGAAATCAAGTTGTGGAAAGAACTTATTAGTATGTTTTTCTAAACTGTTTTAAGTGAGGAGGCAAAGATGCGGCAAATGATATATAATATAGGAAAATGTAATAGTGTCCACTTTGGCAGGAAGAATAAAAGTAATTAGGAAAGCTAATAGAATGTAATGATTTATTGCGAAGAGAATTGAATGCAAAATTAGGGAAGTTACGCTTCAGTGAAACAGAACACTGCTGAAATCACAGCTGGAGTACTGAGCACAATATTGGTCACTTTATAAGGTGGATGAGCTTGAGGCTCATTTGGAAATTGGAAGTTGCAATGTAGTGGGATAACTGAGACATGGCTTCAAGTGGACAGGGCCTGGGAAATGAATATTCAAGGACAGACTGACTGGCAGAGGGGGTGGGGTGCACCTGTTGGTAAGGAATGATATTCATTCCCTTGTGCGGGGTGACCTAGAATCAGGGGATGTAGAGTCAGTATGGCTAGAGCTGAGAAATTCTAAGGGTAGAAAGACTCTAATGGAGTTATCTACAGGCCACCAAACAGTTGAATAAGGACCTGAAATTGGCCTGTCGCAAAGATATTACTATAGTTGTGATGGGGGATTTCAACATGCAGGTAGACTGGGAGAATCAGGATGGTACTGGACCCCAAGAAAGGGAGTTTGTGGAGTGCCTCCGAGATGGATTCTTAGAACAGCTTGTGCAGGAGCCTACCAGGGAGAAAGCAATTCTGGATCTGGTATTGTGCAACGAACCAGATTTGATCAGGGACCTCGAAGTAAAGGAGCCAATAGGAGGTAGTGACCACAATACAATAAGCTTTAATCTGCAGTTTGAAAGGGAAAGGGTAGAATCGGAAGTGACAATATTTCAGTTGAATAAGGGGAACTATGGAGCTATGAGGGAGGAGCTGGCCAAAGTTCAATGGTGTAATACCCTAGCAGTGATGGCAGTGGAACAACAATGGCAGGTATTTCTGGGCAGAATGCAGAAGATGCAGGATCAGTTCATTCTAAAAAGGAAGAAAGATCCTAAGGGGAGGCAGGGGGGTGGCCGTGGCTGATGAGGGAAGTTAAGGACCATATAAAGACTAAAGGGAAAAAGTATAACATAGCAAAGATGAGTGGGCTGTCGGAGGACTGGGAAGCTTTTAAAGAACAACAGAGGATAACTAAAAAGGAAATACGCAAAGAAAAAATAAGGTACAAAGGTAAACTGGCCAAAAATATAAAGGAGGATAGTAAAGGCTTTTTTAGGTATGTGAAAAGAAAAAAAATGATTAAGACTAAAATTGGCCCTCGAAGACAGAAACCGGGGAACAAAGAAATGACAGAAGAGTAGAATTGGTACTTTAGATCTGTCTTCACTGGGGAAGACACGAGCAATCTCCCAAATGTAATAGTGGCTGAAGGACCTGAACTGAAGGGAATTTATATTAGACAGGAAATGGTGTTGGAGAGACTGTTAGCTCTGAAGGCTGATAAGTCCCCGGGACCTGATGGTCAGCATCCCAGAGTACTGAAGGAGGTGGCTGTAGAAATCGTGGATGCATTGGTGATCATTTTCCAATGTTCTATAGATTCAGGATCAGTTCCTGCGGATTGGAGGGTGGCTAATGTTGTTCGACTTTTTAAGAAAGGAGGGAGAGAGAAAACAGAGAATTAGAGACCAGTTAGTCTGACTGGTGGGAAAAATGCTGGAGTCAATTATAAAGGACAAAATTACGACACATCTGGATAGCAGTAACAGGATAGGTCGGAGTCAGCATGGATTTATGAAGGAGAAATCCTGCTTGACTAATCTTCTGGAATTATTTGAGCATGTAACTCTGAAGATGGACAAGGGAGATCCAGTGCATGTAGTATACCTGGACTTTCAGAAAGCTTTTGATAAAGTCCCACATAGGAGGTTAGTGAGCAAACTGACGGCACATGGTAGTAGGGGCAAAATACTGACATGGATTGAAAATTGGTTGGCTGACAGGAAACAAAGAGTTGTGATAAACGGCTCCCTTTCGGAATGGCAGGCAGTGACCAGTGGTGTGCTGCAGGGATCAGTGCTGGGACCGCAGCTTTTTACAATGTACATCAATGATCTAGATGAAGGTATTAAAAGTAATATTAGCAAACTTGCTGATGACACAAAGCTGGGTAGCAGGGTGAAATGTGAGGAGTATGTTAGGAGAATACAGGGTGACCTGGACAGGCTAGGTGAGTGGACGGATGCATGGCAGATGCAGTTTCATGTGGATAAATGTGTGGTTATCCTCTTTGGTGGCAAGAACAGGAAGGCAGATTACTACCTAAATGGAGTCAAGTTAGGTAAAGGGGCAGTACAACGAGATCTAGGTGTTCTTGTACATTAGTCAATGAAAGCAAGCATGCAGATACAGCAGGCGGTGAAGAAAGCTAATAGCATGCTGGCCTTCATAACAAGGGGAATTGAGTATAGAAGCAAAGAGGTCCTTCTGCAGCTGTACAGGGCCCTGGTGAGACCGCACCTGGAATATTGTGTGCAGTTTTGGTCTCCAAATTTGAGGAAAGACATTCTGGCTATTGAGGGAGTGCAGCGTAGGTTCATGAGGTCAATTCGCAGAATGGCGGGACTATTTTACGCTGAAAGATTGGAGTGACTGGGCTTGTATACGCTTGAGTTTAGAAGACTGACAGAGGATCTGATTGAGATGTATAAGATTATTAAAGGATTGGACAGTCTGGAGGCAGGAAGCATGTTTCCGTTGATAGGTGAGTCCCGAACCAGAGGACACAGTTTAAAAATAAGGGGTAGGCCACTTAGAACAGAGTTGAGGAGAAGCTACTTCACCCAGAGAATGGTAGGTGTATGGAATGCTCTGCCCCAGAAGGCTGTGGAGGCCAAGTCTCTGGATACTTTCAAGAAGGAGTTGGATAGAGCTCTCAAGGATAGTGGAATCAAGGGTTATGGCGATAAGGCAGGAACAGGATACTGATTGAGGATGATCAGCCATGATCATAATGAATGGTGGTGCTGGCTCGAAGGGCAGAATGGCCTACTCCTGCACCTATTGTCTATTGTCTATTGTCTTTTGCCTATGGTCTATTTAAGGAAGAATGTAAAAGCATTGCAGGGAGTTCACAGAAGGTTGACTAGACTGATACCTGCAATGGGTAGGTTGCCTAATGTGGAGAGGATAGAGATGCAAGTATTTTATCTGCAGGAGTTTAAAAGAGGAAAAGGTGACTGGATTGAAACATACAAAGTTTTGATAGTCGTAACAAGGTAGATGTGGAGAGAATGTTTCTTTTTATGAGAGAACCTAGAACTGGACTCACTATTTAGCAATCAAGGTAATCCATTTAAAATGGAAATTAAGTGAAACTTATTTTCTCAGTGAGTAGGGAATCTTTGAAATTTCCTTCCTGAAAAGTTGTTGGATTTAGAGTTCTTAAATTTTTTTAAAGCAGGCGTCGATAGATTTTCTTTAAGTCAGGGGTTGAAAGGTTATCAGGTTGGGAGGAATGTGGATTTGAGGATACAATCACGTCAGCCATGATTTTATTGAATGCTGGAGAAGACTCAAGGGGATGAATAGCCTTTTCATATACCTGATTTAAATGTTTGTAAGTAAAGACTCCTTCTGCTCCCACTTGTGGATGTAACAGAATCTAGAATATCACTTCAAACAACAATTATGAAAGTTCTTTCCTGTGTCTTGGCTAATATTTATCCATCAATTATCATCATCACAGGGAGAACAGATAAAGTAGTCACTATTTCATTGGCCTTAGTGAGATTTTGCTGAATGCAAATTGACTGCCATGTCACAAATGTTTTAACAGTAAATATACTGCATAACTATATCATTGGCCATAAAATGCATTTAGATTTCCGGAGGTTGTACAACGTGATATATAAATGCAACTCTACCTTTCTTTTCACAAACAGATGCTATCTGCCTATTCTCTAGAATATTGAATTAAACAATGTAGAGTTGATAAGTGGTTCCTGATGACATGTTTGGTGGTTTTCAGGGTGGTGACGAGGTGGAAGCTTATCAGATTGAATGCCAGAAATCTGGAACATGGAGTAGCAGTATTCCTACATGCAAGGGTAAGATATAATAAGACCATAAGACAGAATTACTGTAAACATCTTGAAACAGAGATGTACCGATATGAAACAGCATCAGGTACCCTTTCATGTTCAACCAGGACATCAATGCACAAGTTCCTCCACAAAATCTGAACCATTTTCAGTTGCTTCATCAATGACCTTACTTCCATCGTAAGGTCAAATGAGGATGTTGACTCATGTTTCTACAAAGTTCAGCACTATTCACAATTCCTCAGATGCTGAGGAATTGTGAATAGTGAAGGAGTCCATACTCAAATTTAGTTAAGCCACATTTGGAATATAGCCACACTTCCAGAAGGATATGGAGACTTTGGAGAAATGGTTTACAAGCCTGATTTGGAAGGTATTAGCTATGAGGAGAGATTGCCATTCTCTAAGTTTTTGTAAGTGTCAAGAATGTAGTCTTCTAAATTTTCAGTTATCGATTGTGGAGCACCCCGACCACTAGAGGATGGATTCATTACTTTCCACACCACAGACAATCTAACACTGTTCGGGAGTCACATTGAATATTCATGTCATGCCTTATATTACCGGATGGAGACAGAATTGAACAGTAAGTGGATCAGTTTTCACTCAAACAAACAAAATATTGATCGCTTATTGGAAAAAGTAGGACACACCAATCCACACTGCAGGCAGAGGATTGTATAATTGATAACCTCTCTCAAACCCATAGGCATTCAAACTAAGTTCTCTTTTATACCAGGGAATATTACAAACAGAAACAAATTCTGTCTGTCTGTATCACTAGGTTCTTTACATAACTCATCTTGCAGTGTGGGATTGGACTTGGGGAGGGGAGGAGTGACAGATATTCAAGGATGCAGGGAGCAAATGGAAAATGGAATCAGACTGGCTAGGGTGTGGGGAATGAGGTGAGAGTGTGTTAGACTGATACTGAAGTGTCAGAAGAATAATGGAAGAGTGAGATTAGCCTGCATGTGATATTAGAGAGTTCAGGGAGTGAGTGGAGAATAGAATTAGAGTCGGGTTATTAAAGGGTGCAGAAAGTGAAGGAAGAGTAGAATAACATTGCGTAACATTTGAAACCATACACAGATGCAAGGACAGTGCAGTTAGACTGGATGGCATTTTATAAGAGCAGAGAATGTGAGATAGAAGGGGTGAGATAATAAAGGATGCAGGAAGTGAGAGCAGAGTGTAAATAGTCTGGGTGGTATAATGACAAAATATGATTGAATAAATTGCCTGGTGTGTTTTAGAGAATTCTTGCCACTTAAATCAGAACAGTATTCCTGCACATCCTGTTTTCATATCATTTTCTATCTTCTCACTGACAAATGCAATCACTGTACTTTACCAGCTACGTACACCTGTATGGAGAATGGGTTTTGGGTCAATGATGAGCTGGGCACAGATCTCCCTACCTGTCAACCAGGTAAGGCTGAAGAGCTAAATGTTGATTTAAAGGTTGGCTTTTGAAATGGTTCTTGGTGTGTGTGTGTGTGTGTGTGTGTGTGTGTGTGTGTGTGTGTGTGTGTGTGTGTGTGTGTGTGTATATGTATCACAAGATTATATCAATAGCACAGGCAAAAACATTGAATGTTTCCAAGAATATGTTGGATATACTGTAGTTCTTAAAGCTAAAGAGATCAAAGGGTATGTGGAGAAAGCAGAAACGCTGCTGAGTTGGATGGTCAGCTAAGATCATATTGATTGATGGAGCAGGCACAAAAGGCCAAATGGCCTAGTCATGCTCCTATTTTCTATATTTCAAAGATTCTAAGAACTGCTTTCTCATTCTTACAGACAGCAGAAATAGACAGATAGGCTGAGCCTCTCACTGTTATAAACAGCAGAGCCAACCACAGAGCCCCTTTATTTTCCCTCACTTTCACTCCAAAACAGAAGGTTATCATTTTGAAAAGAATGAGGTGTATTTCCTGTTGGTATGAAAGCAATTTTAAAAAAGTAAATACCAGACTGTCTTAGGTTTAAGCCTATAGTATCATTTATTTCTGATTCCAGAGTGGTCTTATATAATTACATGCATGCCACACATACAGACGAATATTACAGTAAAAGGAAAATCATGCAGCGAAATGTTAAAACTAAATATCATAGAAGATATCATTAAATATCATTAAAGATCAGAATTCAAATGATGGAGTTGGAATCTGTAGAGTCACTTCAAAGTTGTGGGAAGGTAACAGGTTGAGATAATAGTTACTGGTAATGTTCTTGGACAGAGGATCAATTAAATTTTCAGCTGAATTCGTAATCCCTCGGAAGCAGGAATTGAGGCTCTAACCTTCAAACAGGTCTTGCTGTTAGCCTGATATCTGCTGCTTTCTTGATGCTGGTGGCATCATCCTGCTTTAAAGGTTCAGAATGTGTGTTTGAAGTCTCCAGAATTCTAAATGAGTTCAATCACATTAGTTGGCCATGAACAGACATTGGTGGTCATTAGTGAGCTGTTTATTTTAATGAAAGAGATCCCCTGCTCAAATCTATTGAAATCATGTCAGCAGCTGGTTAGACATTTTCAGCGCCTTTTGTGGGCACAATGACCAGGCTTCTGAGGGACTTTGTTGTGAAGTTTTGCAGCCTTTCTATACAGTAACAGGTGAGAAATTCCACAAACATCATGGGTCTAGCTATGTCTCACTGCAAACCAACGAGCGATGCTTCTAGACATTTGATCATTTTCTATGTTGTGTAATTTGTAGCAGCCATTGTTAAAAGACCAGTAAAGTCACCTTTCAAAACAAAAAGAAAGTATAATACTTTAATTTTCTTTTGGACATGACAATCATCCCCTATTCTAGGAGCTCTTATGTGACATCAAATGCCTTTTGGAAATCCAACAGCACTCCATTTCCTGGCACCCAATTATTAATGTCACCAATTACACCCTCAAAGCATTCTAATAAATTGGACAAACACTATATCCTTTTTGTAAAAGGATGTTGACCTTATCAAATCACAGAATTGTTACATATGCAGAAAGAGGCCATTCAGTTCATCACGTCTGTGCTGGTTTTCACCCAGTCACATTCTCTCACCTGCTCCTGGCAACAGTGCACTTTCTCACTTTTCAAATAACCATCTAATTCCCTTTCGTATGTCCCAGTTGAACCTGCTTCTGCCAGGTATTAGGCAGTGCATTCCAGACCCAAACTATTCACTGTGTAAGAAAGAGCTTCCTCACCATTGCTTCTTTCACCAGTTACTGTAAATCAATGTCATCTGATTCTCAATCCTTTCACCAAGGAGAATGGTCTCTCTTGTCTCCTGTACTATCTGAGTTGTAATTGCACTGGAGAGGACACAAAGGAAATTCAGATTGGAGGGTTCAAAAAGATGTGAGGAAAAGTGGTTTTACCCAGAGGGTGTGGGAATCTGGAACTCACAGTGTAAGGGTATGAGAGGCAGAAAATGTTATAACACTTAAGAAGTACTTAGATACTCTTGAAGTGCCAAGGCATACATGGATATGGGATAGGTACTAGAAAATGAGATGAGAATAGTAAGATGCTTGTTTTTGACTGGTGCAGACTCAATTGGCTGAAGGCATTTTTCTGTGCTATAGTTTGCAATTACTCCATTAGATTTGTTACATCCTTACCACAAATTGGCTGTCGACTGACCTCAAAAACATCCTGAGACTAACAGTTGCTTGTTCCTGAGCTCTGGCCAAATTGATGCTGTCCTTGGAGTCTCTGAAACATCCTCTTCCTGTAGCACAGCAATGTTCTCCCTAAACAACATTGCCATCCTCCATCAGTTCTTTCCTTCTCTATTTTTTTCTGAACACCTTGCACCCAGATACATTTAACAGCCAGTCTTGCCCTTCCTTTAGCCAATTATCACCAGGTCATACTTCCCTTGGGCAATTTGTGCCGATAACTCTCAATCATATTTCTAATATTTAATGCATTCATATACTTGAATGTGGAACTCTGATTTTGGGCTTCATTCCTTTCTTCCATACTCTGACTTCATCAATTTGCTTACTGTATTCACTGCTGGTACCCATTGCATCTCGTAAATATTGTGTGAACCTGATATTTTGCTCTACTATTCTGTCTTGGTCCCCAAACTTTGCCAGGTTAATTTAAAGCCTTCCCAACAGCAATAGCACCTCATATTGCAAAACACTCTCCTATAAGGGAAATTACACTTTCCGCAGCTACCTGATCAAGTCACCTAAGAATCCTGTATATCTCAATAAAGTCATCTCTCATTCTTAAAAACTCCAGTGGGTACAGGTCTAACCTTCTCAACCTCTCATCATAAGACAGTCATTCCAGATCTGGATCAAGCTAGTCAACTCGCTCTACACTGCCTTCAATGTCAGTATATCTTTTCTCAGATGAGGGGCCCAAAACCGTTCACAGTATCCAAGGTATATTTTAACCAATGCCTTGTGTGGTTTTAATAAGGTTTCATTCTTTTTTATATTCTATTCCCTTCGAACCAAAGACCAATAATCCATATGACTTCCTATTAACTGCTGTTTGACTGCACATGGAACCCCCAAAGTCTCCTATCTGAATTATTCTGCAGTCATTCTCAATTTAAGTAATATTCAGCTCCTCTGTTCTTCCTGCCAAAGTAATATTTCATACCTCTCCAGGCAACATTCCCTCTTAGCTGCTTGGCTGCATGCACAACAGCTGCTCTGATGCTCCGCACAGGGTGATTGGTATCAACGCCAATCACGGCACTGATTTACAGATATACAAGTCACTGTCATGCATGGGCCTCAGAGGTCTAAGAGGCAGCAAGAAAATTAGAGGAAACACTATCTTGAGGACCATTATAGTTGGGCAATAAATTCTGAACTAGACAATAAATAATACCCACATCACCTGAACAAATGAAAAACAAAAAAAATCTACTGTCTCTCCATTATTTATTCTTCAATTACATCCTCAAAAATTTATATCAGGTTTGTAAAAAATGATTTCCCTTTCATAAATCCATGTTGACCCTGCCCAGTCCTACCATTATTTTCAAAGTATCCTGTCAGCTTCATATTCTACATTCACTGCAACTGATGCTATGTCAACAGGTTTGTAGTTCCTGATTTCCTCTGTTCCTCCTTTCTTAAGTAGGTGGAGTTACATTTACCATAATTTAATCTGCTGTTTATATTCCAAATACTCAGGTAATGCACTAGAAATCAAGTCCTGCTATTTCTGGAGTCATCACAAAAGTTGAAGTTATTTTAAAATACTCAAAGTTCCCCAATGTACCTGATGTTTAAACGTTGTTTGATGGAAAGCACGAACCAGATTTCTACTTTGCAAGAATTTGAATTACTATTTATTAGAAGTAATAAAACTGTAGCTATAGTTTAATAGTTTAAAAGTAGTCATTAAAATATTAACCACACCAAAGTAGATTATGGACACATCAAAATAGATTACAGATAGGGCAGAAAAAATTAGAAAGGCAATTCTGTAATCTTTGTTGCCAGGTTCTGATCCCCAGCACACAGTTTACTTGTCTTTCTCCAAATGCTTACAATGCACAAAGTGGTCAATTCACTCTGACTTCATTTAAAATTTATTACTTACAACAACTGTTGCAGGAAATGTAAACTGGTTTTCTTCATGTTTACGGTAAGTTTTAACTGCACAGAACAGAGAGACCACTCGCAAGATGACAAACAGAACATTTCTCTCTGCAACTTATTCCAAGCTTCAAACTGTTCAGTTACCTGAGAACCAGTCAATCAGTCGGCAAGAAGGTCTCTGTCATTAATAACTTGGGACTAGTCTACAGAATACTGAACTTCTTGTTGCCTGCGAAAGCTGCATCTGTACACCCCTGTGCTCAAGTCTGCAACTCAAACTTCAATTATTGCTGGTTCTCTCTGTTGTTTATACTGCTTGCCATGGATGTCAGGTTACTTGCTTTACAAAGCAGCATCCATCCTCTCATGCATTAGTTTTAGAACAGTTCTTTCATATTTCAGCCCATAGTTTTCTTTAGAAAAACACACAAAGTAAAATGTCATGGTCTTTGCACAAAGTGTACAAAATTTTGTAAGATGACTATCAATGCATCCATTATCTCCACAGCCATCTCTTTAACACTCTGGGATGTAGACCATCAGGTTCAGAAGATTCATTCTCATTGGTTCTCAGTAATTTATCTTGTATTATTTCTTTGCTAACTATAATATCTTGCAGTTCCTATTTTATACTAGTCTCAAGAATCTCCATTATTTCTGGGAAGTTTTTAATATTTTGCTCCATGAGGATAAATACAAATTGTTTCTTTAGGTTTTTTTTGCCATTTCCTTATTCCCCATCATAAACCCCTGATTCTGGTTGTAATATATTCGAATTTGTTTTTGCTAATTCTTCCTTTTTACATACCTTTACAATCCATTTTTACATCATTCATTAATTTACTCTCATATTCTACTTTTGCTTTCTTAATCTTTCTCTTGGTCATCATTCATAACATTCCAAAATGCTCCCTATCTTCAGCTTTAACCTTCTTAATTTTATATGCCTCTTCCTTCGATATAATACAGGCTTTTTTTTTGTTAGCCATGGTTAAACACTTTGCTTGCTGAGAATTTATGCATGAAAGGAAGTTATTTTTGTTGCATACCATAAAACACTGGAGTGTAATCTGACAATTTCACACAAATGAACTTCTACCTCCTCTATTTGCACAATTATTTAACTGCATTCACTGTTGTTTTTTTTATTTGTTAATGATAGTCTGTGGAAGGCCAGCTCGATCCCTGCCACCACTCAACAAGCGTATTATTGGAGGGCGGACTGCACTCCCGGGCCTCTTCCCCTGGCAGTTATTGATGGTGGTGGAGGACATGAGCCGAGTCCCAAAGGACAAGTGGTTTGGCAGTGGAGCTTTGCTGTCCAGCACCTGGGTATTGACTGCAGCTCATGTATTACGCTCGCAGAGATGGGACACCATCACCTTTGTTCCAAGTGAATATGTCACTATCTACCTGGGGCTGCATGATGTTCGGCAGATGGAAGCTGCTGTGAAGAGAACTGTTGAAAATATCATTCTTCACAAAGCATTTGATCCAAGAACTTACAATAATGACATTGCTTTAGTGAAGATGAAGGACAAAGTCACTATGAATGTCTTTGTGATGCCATTATGTCTCCCCAGTCTTCAGGAGGTGGAAGAACCACAGCCAAATACTCTAGGATTAGTGGCTGGCTGGGGCATTACCAACCCGAACCTGACCATGGATGACGCCACTGATGGTGACCATGCAACACTGTCAAATATCTTACAGTACGTGAAGCTTCCAGTCACACTCCAGGCTGAGTGTAAAAGCAGCTATGAGTCACGTTCTGACAGCTACAATGTGACAGATAATATGTTCTGCGCTGGCTTTTATGAAGGTGGCAAGGACACATGTTTAGGTGACAGTGGAGGAGCGTTCATTACATATGACTCAGTCACACAGAGCTGGGTTGCTCAAGGACTGGTATCTTGGGGTGGGCCTGAGAAATGTGGCAGTAAACGAGTATATGGAGTTTACACCAAGATTTCCAAGTATAGAAGGTGGCTGGCAGACAAAATGAACAATTCCTCAGACTAATGCAGAATGTACATGAACTGCACCCTCAGAAATATCAAATATTTCTTTTCCAAAGAAGGAGTCTGCTACATTAATGTGGACTGGGTTTGTGTTTTGTGTGGTATATATGGACTGCATTTGGGCTCTGTGTAATTCATATCTGCTTTGATGTGGCTCTGTGTGAACTATATACACTGGGTCTGGGCTCTGTCTGATTTAAAGGGGCTGGATCTGGATGTGATATGATAAAAATGGATTGGTTCTGAGTTCTCTGGGATTGATAGGGGCTGGATCTGGGCTAAGAGTGATTCATATGAACTTTGGCTGGGCTCTGAATGAACTTTATGGATTAGATTTAGACTGTGTGATTTACAGGGACTGGATCTAGGCTGTATGTGACATATTTAGACTAGGCCTGAGCTTTGTGTGATTTACATGGATTTTTGACTGGGCTTTGTGCGATTTTACTCTGGAGTGTGTCTTGGCAATGTGTGAGTTTTATGGACTGGATCCAGTTGTTTTATGATTGAAGTTCACAATATATTGAATGTGACAGGACAAGGTGGTTAAGTGAAGTTATGTTTACTTGTCTTTGTAAATAGAGGTACTGAACTTACTACAACTCTGAAAATGCCTAATTAGACCCACCAATAATATTATGTCCAATTCTGGCATTGGACTTGGAGAAGACAAGATATTTCAGGAATGAGAGGTATCACTTAGAAACATGGATCAAATGGCTTTCTCCTGCTGTTCACACCTGTCAGAATTTTATATGTTTCACTGAGATCTTCTCTCATTCTTAATAAATTCCACTGAATATTAGCCCACTGAACCTAATCAAAATTGCCATCCCAGGAATCGGTCTGATGAAACTTTGCAGCACTCCCTCTCTGACAAGGCATATTTTCTGAGCTAAGGAGATCATTGCGCAACATACATCAGGTGTGGTTTCATCAAGGCCCTGTTTTGCTGCAGTAACACATCCTTATTCCTGTATTCAAACCTTCTTGCAACAAAGGCCAATATAGCACCTGCCTTCCCTGTTTGTTGCAGCTGCATGCTTGCTTTCAGTGACTGATGTAGTATCAACTTTTAATGACGCCTGTTTGAAACTATTACGATTATTAACTTCTTTTGGTAACTATGGTTAGGCCATTTTGCCTATAGTATTATTTTACCAAAGAAGTATATAACTGCTGCAATGCATGCATTGTTCCTTAAATATTAACCATGGTTAAGCCCTTTAATGACATTACTCAACCTATCACAGCCAACTCACTCCTCATGTCTTCACAGTTTAGATTTAGGGCCCTGGTTTTGATCAGATCACTTCACATTCTACCTAAAGAAGAATTCTCTCATGTTATGGTTATCTTTTCTTCTCACAGTAAGATTTATTTATTAACCCATTCATATTGCACAAAATCAAATCTAGAATAGCCTGCCCCTAAATTTGTTTGTCAAGGTCTGGTCTAAAACAAATTTTGTACACAACTCGAGGAATTAATTTGTCACAGTATCATTGACAATATGGTGTACCCAGTCAATTCTTACATTAAAATCACCCATGATTACTGTTGCATGCATCTCTAATTTCCTGTTTAATGCCATACCACAACTCACCACTACTGTTTGGAGAGCTACAGGCAACTTCTACATTTCACCCCTTGTTGCATTTTAGGTCCATTCAAACTGATTTCACATCTGGATTTCTTGTACCAATATCCTTTTGTATTTTTGCACTAACAATACCACCCATCTCCTTTTCCTCTTTGCCTAAAGATTGATACTCTTGGAAGTTAATTTCTCAGCCTTGGATACCATGCAGTCATGTCTTTGTAATCATAATCATGTCATAATCATTCAAAGGTAATTATGATGTTAATTCATCTGCCTTATTGTGAATGTTTCATTATTCAGACGGTATCTTTAGACTTTTGTTTTGGTTTCTTTTAACATCTATTGTGTACGATGGTCCTATTTGTTGCTATGGCCCTTATTTCCTTTGTTATCTAGTTTTGCTTTCTACTTATTCTTGTCTCGCTACTTAGTTTTTTTTTGCCCACTATGGTTTAAATCCTTCCACTGAACTAAGAAATGCCTCTACGTTCAGTTGCAGACATTATAAGAAACTAGGATGGTTCCCTTTGGAACAGATGAAATGAAGCCTTCAGAATGATGATGGATCTTGATGCAGCAAATGGTGACTAAAGGTTACAAACTGAAAATAATTGGAAAAGGAGAATCAATGTTGAGAAGTTTTTTAACATAGAGGGTTGTTAAAAGTTGGAATGAGAAAGATGGTTACATAAGATGATATAGCAACACTCAAAAAGATATTTGAGGAAGACAACAGAGTTTTGCAAAGACACCAGGCTGATTTAAACAATACTAAAGGTAAAATCACCCCATCCTACTCTCTGATTAGAAAGCGGTATCTGGTGATGGTTTAACCTAAAGAAACGTCGAATTCTCTATTCCTGAGATGCTGCCTGGCCTGCTGTGCTTTGACCAGCAACACATTTGCAGCTGTAACCTAAAGATCACCACACCTCAGGCAAAGGGAGAGATTGAAAAGGAGGGACCTTCTTGGTAACCTCAGTCAACATAAAAATTGAACATGTATTGTTGGCATCACTCCACATCGCAAACCAGCTGTCCATCCAACTGAGTTAACTGATGCCCTCCCACACCACACCACTGTTGAAGAGCCATGACAGGATTGGCAACCTAAATGACCTTCTTATGTTCTGTGAGATTAGATAATTCTGGTTTGAGTTAAGAGTAGGATGTATTTGAAAATATTTGGACATTGGCTGATAAACATAGAATATGCAGCAGCAAAGCAACATGAACCTCTAGATACCAAAGACCCAAAACATGAACCCAAGTCCTGAAGTCACAAAATAGCGGATCTTGCAGAGGAATGTGGAAAGTGAAGAGGATTGCTTCAAAAAAAGTTAGGAGAGTGAAGAAAGGACATAATACCTCATTAACATTAAGAAAAATCCAAAGTGTTTATAAGAATATTAGGGGCAAGAGAATAAACAGGGGAGAAAAGGGCCCATTAGGGATCATGGTGGCCATCTGCATGTAAACCAAAGACATTACTCAGGCTTTCCATAAATACTTTGAATCTGTATTCACTATAGAGAAGGACAGCATAGGTGTAGAAATCAGAGAGGTGTATGTGATATACTTGAATGAATTGTATTTTGAGAACAGAGATATTCATTTATTTACCAAGTTTGAAAGTGGATAAATCACCAGGCCCAGTTGAGGTGAATCTCAGGCTGGTTTGGGAGGCAAAGGACATTGCAGGGATTCTGACATTAATCTTTTTAGGTCCTATCTGATCACAGGATGCGTGCTAGCGGATTGCAGAGTAGTTAATGTGATAGTATTATTCAAGAAGTGTGATAGGGATAAGCTAGAAAACTACAAGTCTGTCAGTTTGATATCTGTGGTAGTGAAACTATTGGAAAAATGTTAAGTATAAAAGTAGGGAAATCTTACTCCAAATGCATAGGGAATTTGTGAGATCTTACATGGACTTTTGGCCTCTTTACTTAAGCAGGGTTATATTTATACTTAAGGCAGTTCAGAAATGGTGCCCAAGGCTGATTAAGGCATTACTTGTGAGGAAAACATGGGTTGCACCTGCACTCATTGGAATTTCAAAAAGAGTGGTTTCCTGTTGAAACTCATAGGATTTTGAGGGAGTTTGACAGGATGGATGGTGGAAGAACGTTTTTCCTCATGGGGGAAATTAGAAGCAGGCAGTATAATTTCAGAATCTGAGGTCTCTCATTTAGGATGGAAATTAAGAAGTTCCTCTCTCAGAAATTCTTTAATGTTTCAAATTCTCTTTCCTAAATAGTGTAAGCTGGCTCATTGAATATATTCAGAGTTGAGAATTGAGACCTTTTTATTCTGCAAGATAGTGAAAGGCTCGAAAGGAGCAAACAGAAAGGTGGAGTTAAGGCCATTATCACATCAGCGATGATCTTAATGATTGTTAAGAGCAGATCTGAGGAATTGAATGGCTAATATCTGCTGCAAACATTTATATTGTTGTCTTATAATCAACCTCTGCTTCCCTCTCAAGAAATGCATTCCAGATCCCAATAATTCATTGTCACATCTGGTTCTTTAATTGCAGCAAACCAATGTTTCCTGACCCCCTTTCTGATGTAAAGTTTTTTTTCTTACTTACTCTGTCAAAATCCCTCAACATTTTGAACACATTGTTCAATTGCCCATTTACCTGTCCTGGAGTCAGGAGAACAATCCCAGGATCTCCAGTCTCTCCTCATTCATCCCTGATCCTATTCTAGTAAATCTCCTCTGCAGCATCTCTAATTTCCTGAAGTGCCTGAATTTAGTGAAATGCCTAGTCAGTGATTTTTAAAAGCTAAGCATAACTTCCTTCCTTTTGGACTCTGTGTTAGCTCAGTTGGCTAAATGGATAAAGTGTGGTGCAAAATAAAGGTAAAAAACACACAATGCCAGGTTATAGTACAACAGGTTTATTTGGAAGAACTAGCTTTCAGAGCACTGCTCCTTCACCACGTGGCTGTGGAGCAGGATCGTAAGACACAGAATTCATAGCAAAAGATTACAGGGTCATGCAACTGAAATGATACATTGAACAAACCAAGATTGCTGTAAATCTTTCTTCTTTTAGAATGGGTTGTAGGTTTCATTAATATGTAAATCCCAGAACTTCTTTTAAGTCATATTTTTGAGAGATAATTTAAGATTTTATAAAAAAAATGACATTTCAGCTGTTTACATTGGGGAGACCAAACGTAAACTGAGGGAACAGTTAGCCGGGCATTGCAGTCGGGTCCGCAGGGGCCAACCAGATCACCCAGTCACCGCCCATTTCAATTTCCCTTCCCACTCCCTTTCTGACGTGACTATCCTTGGCCACCTCATTGTCACAATGAACCAAACCACAAATTGGAGTAACAACACCTCATCTTCCACCGGGGCAGCCTACAGACTGGAGGACACAACATTGAGTTCTCTAATTTCAAATAACCTCCCTTCCCTACTCCCGACTCGTTTCCGAGTCCCTCCCCTTCCCTTCCACTCCTCCCAGCCATCTACCAGATTCATTCCTCCCATTGAACAACCAGGTCATACCCTCTACCTGTGTTCAGCTATCCCTACTTCACCACCCTGCCCCTGCCATCCCCTTTATCTGCTGCTCCCCCTACACCCATTCCTAGTTCTGAGGAAGGGTTATGCCCAAAACATCAACTTCCACACTCCTGGTGCTGACTGGCTTGCTGTGTTCTTCCAGCATCCTGCTTGTCTACCGTGAATTCCAGCATCTGCAGTTTTTTTTATCTCGAACTATGATTATGTCGAATGGCAGAGCAAGCTCAAAAGGCTGAACGGCCTATGCCATTCCTAGTTTCCATGTGTGTCTCAGTGATCAAAACCAAGGATATTTTATTAAATCATCTGCCCTGGTACCTACAAAGATCAATCTGTATACCCGAGTTCTCACTTTTCAAGTATACCCTCCCCCCACCACCGAAAACTAGATCATTTCACTCTCCATTCTTCCTACACAAATATGTTGTTCTTCATTTATCCATGTTCAACTTTACCTCTCTTGTGTCTGTTTAAGTAATTGAAATGGCCTGAAGTCTGTCACTATCCTACCTATACTACATTTATGATACTTTAGTGAAGTGAAAATTTTGAAGTTATTCTTTGTATACACCTTTGGGTTCTCTTTATGTTAGATTTTAACTTGTTCTCTTCATCCATCTTTCTCTTGGGGCTGCTTTATTATGAGACTGACAATTACCACTGACTGTGTTTTTTATCTCATTTTAATAGAATCCATACAATGTGGAAACAGGCCACTTGGCCCAACAAGTCCACACCAACCCTCCGAAGAGCATCCTACCACCCCTTCCCCGTAACCCTATATTTCCCGTGGATAAGCACCTAATCTACACATCCCTGAACACTATGGGCAATTTAGCATGTCCAATTCACCTAACTTGCACATCTTTGGACTGTGGGAGCATGTGTCAGAAACCTATGCAGACACGGGGAGAATATGTAAACTCCACACAGACAGTTGTCCAAGAGTGAAATTGAACCTATGTCCATGGTGCTGTGAGGCAGCAGTGCTAACCACTGAGCCCCGTGCTGCCCATTTAGCCTCTCAACAGCTCAAATACCTCTAAACATCTCAAATACCTCTCAACAACCCTAGCCTGTTTCAGTGATGAAACGGTCCATTTGGGAGTTTCTTCTTGTTGAGAGACAAGAAGTAGGACCTACAAATGAAATGTATCCATATATCTAATCATGAATTCAGAAGAAAACTCTGGGGGATTTAGTTATAGCCATGCCATAAAATGTCAAGGAGCAATGGTTGGATTCCTACTTGTTGCAGATTGTCATTGCCTGGCATTTGTGTGACATGAATATTACTTACTACCTTTCAGCCCAAGCTGGAATATTGCCTTGCTCTTGCAGCATTTGGTTGCAGTCTGCTTCAGTGTCTGAGAACCCATGAATGATGCTGAACATTGTGCAGTTATAAGCAGACATTCCCAATTCTGACCATCTAAAGGAGAGAAGGTCATTGATGAAGCAACGAAAATGGTTGGGCCTAGGACATGACCCTGAGGACATGACCACAGCTCAGCTGACCAACCTCCAACAACCATGGACAGTATGCCTGGTATGACACCAAGCAGTGAACAGTTTCTCCCTTGATTCCCACTGTCTCTAGTTTTGTTTGGGATTTTTATTGCTAAATACAGTCAAATACAAAACTGTTGACTAAATGTCAAGTCAGGAATGTGAGGGAACCAGATAATCTGAACCCCCAATAAAATCGACTACTTTTCCACAGAGTGACCACTAACCAAAATATTGTTCAACTGACCCAGTGACTGAAATACTGCCTGACAAAATGATTACCAATTGAAATACTTTTCTACATAGCGACCATTAACTGAAGTACTTCTCAACTAACTCACAGATTGGGATACTGTCGTGCAGAGTGACCATTGACTGAAATACTGTTTCACAGAATGACTACCAACTGAAATTCTTTCCTACAGAGAGACCACTGACTGAAATACTATTCAACTGACTCACATATTGAAATACTATCCTACAGAGTGATCACTGACCAAATTATTGTTCCACAGAGTGACTACTGACTGAAAAACTCTCACAGAATGTCCATTCACTGCAATACTGTCCCAGAGGCTGACCACTGACTGGAATACTTTCCAACAGAATGACCACTGACCACTCTCAAGACCTGAAGACCAACATTCCAAGGTTCGAAAGGAGATAGCTGAAATGATATTAGGTGCAGTTGCTGTGAGCTTCCAAAGTTTCTGAAAAAGTCTGCACTGATTCGCCAGCGGTAAATGTATCTCAGCAAGACTCAGAAACAGAGACTGATTGCTCAGTTAACGTGAGAACAGAATCAGGAAATTGTTGGAATTTACTTTTAACAGGGCATGTTGATGATTTGGCAGTCAGTTTATTTTCTCAAAGTTAAATAGTGTTTGATAAATTTATTTCTGACTTTTCTTGTGAATAAATGGGAACCAGTGAATGCTGTGTATTTTAATTCCTACAAGGCATTTGACAAATTGCCACATAAAATGAGATAACAGTAATGGCTCATGGAGTTGGGTGACATATTAGCACTGATAGAGGATTTGGTAACAGGAAACTAAGAATAGACTTAAAGCATTTCCTTCAAGTTGACAGATTTTAACAAGTGGAGTGCTCAGGTAGCAGCTATCTATAATCCAGATGAATGGCTTACAAAAGGTAATGTATCTAAATTTGCTGGCAACACAGAGCTACGTGTGAATGAAAGCTGTGGGAAGATCACAAAGCTTGCACAGAGGTCATAAGAGTCATACAGTGCGTAACCAGACCCTTTGGTCCAAATGTCTTTTAAATGTTGTAATTGTACCTGCATCTACAACATTCTCTGGCAGTTCATTCAACATATGCAACACCATATGTGAAAAAGTTGCCCCACAGGTCCATTTTAAATATTTCTCTTCTCACCTTAAAAATATGTCCCGTAGTTTTGAACTCCCCCAATCCAAGGAAAAGGCCTTTGATCTTCACCTTATCTATGATTTTATAAACTTCATTAAGATCACCCCTCAACCTTCAGTGGAAAAAGTCTCAGCCTATCTGGCTTCTCCTTATAACTCAAACCCTCCAGGTTAAGTGAGAAGCAAATTAGCAGATGGTCTTCAATGTGGAAAAGTATACACTTTGATCTTAAAAATAGAAAAGCTCAATACTTTTGAAAAATGTGAAACTTGTAATGAATGTTGGCGCAAGGAGAGACTTGTGTAAACTCATATAAGGAATGTGAAAGTCAACATGCAGCTCAATCAAGTAATTAGGTAAAAAATTATTATTAGGGAATTGGAGTAGAGGAATGAAGAAGTCTTACTACAACGCTTTGATAAGACCACACCTGGAATACTTATTACAGATTCATTCTCTTGAATTAAGGAAGGAATACCTTGTATTGGAGAAAATACTGCAAAGGTTTACTGGACTAATTCCTGGGTGAAGAAGATTGTATATCCTCTTTATTGGAAGAAAATTGACTGCAAAAATTCCCTAAAGCAGGAACATCTTCACCTGTGCATGCCAATAATGAAGTGGTTGCAGGGCAGTAGGTATCGGGGTCCATTCCTAGCTGACCATTCCAGTGGTGGGATGCGAGACTGCCACATCTGAAAATTCCCACAAAAACTATGTGATCAAGGTTCATTGTACAGTATCAGGGTTCAGTAACCAGAATGTGTACAGTATTGTGTTCAGCAATTGTCATTGGAGCATATTATCATGACAATCTATTTTCATGATTGTGTACAGTATTGAGGTATTTGTAAGTGGGATGATGTATACCTTAAGAATTTTGTAATCAGGATGGTATATATAATATTGGGGATCATAACCAGGATTATGTACTGTATCAAGTTTAGTAATTTGGCTGTTGTATATTATGGGGTTCTGTAATCAGGATTGTGCCCAGTATTGAAGTTCGTTAATCAGAATGGTGTAGAGACCAGAGGATCTGTAATCAAATTGCTGTACAGTATCAGGATTCAGTATTGGCATGGGGTAGACTTCTGGGACTCTGTAATTGGAATTTGTAAATTGCTTGGGTTCCTTAATCAGGATTTGAAAGTTTGAATGTGATTTAAATTGGGGTCCTGTGCTTCTTGCAGGACCCTTCCTGATTCTGCTGATCTGACCCAACTACAGCTGGCGCTAACCGGCAGGAAGGGATCATCCCGAGCTCCCAGGTCAGTTGTTGGTTTGTTCTTTCTGGCTGCCTGTTAATTTCTGAGTGTTTCTTGATTTGGTTTCAGATTTTAGAAAATTCACTTCATAATTTTGTTCATGTTGCTGATCTTGTTTCTCAAGTTATGGAAATGGGATTGTATACAGGATGGGCAGTGATAAGGGTGTGTGATGAGGAAGCAGATTGTAGCATGGAGATGGCAGAAGAGGACAGGACAGGCCTGTTAATGAGCAGTGGAGCTGGAAGAGGTGGTAGACATGAAAGAGACTGTGTTGAATGGCAGACCCGCAGCAGATCTGCAGTCATTACACTGGAGATCTTGAGCAATGAGCCATCGCAAGCCTTGCACCACACTAGCCAAAGCTTATTCACTAATCCTGTGTCTAAGTCTTTTTCTTTGCTTCTTTCATGAGATGTTGGCATCACTGGCAAGGCCAAAATTTCTTGCCCATCCCTAACTGCTTGTGAATTGAGTGGCTCTTTAGTTCATTTTAGAAGGCAATTAAGAGTCAATCACATGATTCTGGGTTTGGAGTCAGATATACGCCAGACTGGGTTTGGATGATAGTTGTCAAGATTAGAGTGGTATCGGAAAAGCACAGCAGGTCAGACAGCATCTGAGGAGCAGGAAAGTTGACGTTTCAGGCAAAAGCCTTTCATTCCTGATGTACAGTACAGTATCTAGGTTCAGTAATCAGGATGATGTACTGTATCGAGGTTTGCTGCTGTTCACTATTTGGATTTATGCACAGAACTGAGGTTCAAGAATTATTATGGGGTATAGTATCCAATTCAACAATCAGGATGGTGTACAATATCTGAGTTCAGAAATTACAATGTCAGAGTCCAGGAATTGGGAAGGTGTACGGTATGTTTGGGCTCACAAGTTCAGAAAGTGTAAAGTAGCAGGATGAAATACAGTGTCGGGATTCAGTAGTTGGGATTGTGTGCTATATCTGGATTCAGTAATTGGGATGGTGTACAGTATCAGAGTTCAGTAATCAGCAATGTGTATAGTATCGGAGTTCAATAGTCGGGAATGTGCACAGTATCGGAGTTCAGTAATTGGGAATGTGTACAATATTGGAGTTCAGTAATCAGGAATGTGTTCAGTATTGGAGTTCAGTAATTGGGAATGTGTACAATATCGGAGTTACAGTAATCGGGAATGTGTACAGTATTGGAGTTCAGTAATTGGGAATGTGTACAATATTGGAGTTCAGTAATTGGGAATATGTACAGTATTGGAGTTCAGTAATTGGGAATGTGTACAATATTGGAGTTACAGTAATCGGGAATGTGTACAGTATTGGAGTTCAGTAATTGGGAATATGTACAGTATTGGAGTTCAGTAATTGGGAATGTGTACAATATTGGAGTTACAGTAATCGGGAATGTGTACAGTATTGGAGTTCAGTAATTGGGAATGTGTACAGTATTGGAGTTCAGTAATCAGGAATGTGTACAATATTGGAGTTACAGTAATCGGGAATGTGTACAGTATTGGAGTTCAGTAATTGGGAATGTGTTCAGTATTGGAGTTCAGTAATCAGGAATGTGTACAACATTGGAATTACAGTAATCGGGAATATGCACAGTATTGGAGTTCAGTAATTGGGAATGTGTACAATATCAGAGTTCAGTAATCAGGAATGTGTACAGTATCGGAGTTTAGTAATCAGGAATGTGTCCAGTATCAGACTTCAGTATTCTAGATGATGTCCTTTATACGGTTTCAAGAATCAGGACGGAGTATAGTTTTATGTTCAGTAATCAAGATGGTGTACAGTATCAGTTTTGAGTAATTGGAATGGAATATAGTGTCAGATGGTGTACTGAGTAGGGGTTCAAATGGTGTACAGCTGTCTAGTATTGGGGTTTAGTAATTGAAAATGGTATACAGTATTGGGGTTCAGTATTTGGGATGGTGAAAATTTATGTTCAGTAATTGGGGTGGTGTGCACTGTCAGGTTTGACAGATCGAGATGCAATACAGTATCAGGGTTCAGTAATAGGGATAGTGAACAGTATCAGTATTCAGTAGGCTAGATGGTGTATAAGGTTCAGTAGTTGGATTGGTGTCCTGTATCGGGGTTCAGTAATCAGGAGGGTGTACAGTACCAGGTTTCTGGAATTAGGATGGTGTACAGTATCAGAGTTCAGGAATGGAGTTGGTGCCCAGTACCAAGATTCTGCAGTTGGGTTGGTGTATAATATCGTGTTTCAGTGATCAGAATGGTGTATAGTTTTGGATTCAGTATAATTTGCATGGTATACATTTTTGATTTCATGTATCAAGATGGTGTAACGTATCTGGGTGCAGGTATATTGCATTGAAGATCAAAACTTGGGTTTGTGTGCAGTATCAAGGTTGTTACAGGGGTGATGCCATACTACATAGGGCTTCAGTTATTGGGATGATGTATAATTTTGGTTTCATGTATAAGGATGTTTCAACGTATTTGGGTTCAGTAATCAGAAAGGTGTATTGTTCAAGACTTGGGTTGGTGTACAGTATCAGTGTCCAGTAATCACAATGGGATACAGTATCAGGATTCAGCAATCAGGATGGTATACTGTTTAGGAGTTCAGTAATCGGACGGTGTACAGTTTTATGCTTGGTAATTGTGATGGTGTACAGTATGAGGGTTCAGTAATTGGAATGGTGACTGTATCAGGGCTCAATAAATGGGATGGTGTAGAGTATCAGGGTTCAGATATCAGGATTGTGTACAATATCGACATTCAGCAATTGAGATGGTGCACAGTATTGGGTTCAATAAACAGTATCGAGGTTCAGTAATTAGGATGGTGAGCAGTTTTAAGTTCAGTAATGAAGGTGGTGGACATTATCAAGTTTGACGAATTGAGATGGTGTACAGTATCAGGTTCAGTAATCAGGATTGTGTATGGTACCGAGATTCAGTAATCAAAATGGTGTTCAGTATCAGTTCAGCAATTGAGATGGTATACAGTATCTGGTTCAGTAATCAGGAGTCTGTACAGTATTGGGGTTGAGTAATCAGGATTGTGTGCAGTATCAAGGTTCAGGAATCAAGATGGTATACAGTATTGGGTTCTGTAATTGGGAAAGTGAACAGTTTTATGTTCTGTAATTGGGTTTGTGAACAGTATGAAGTATGATGAATTGAGATTGTGTACAGTGTCATGGTTCAGTAATAGGGATGATGCATAGTATCAGCATTGACTAATTGGGATGTTGTACAGTTTTGGGTCCATCTAGGGAAATCATGTATAGTTTTATGTTTAAGCTAGATTGGTGGGGGGCGGTAATCAGAGTTATGGATCAGATGATGGAGCAGGTAGTGAACTGCCAGCTACAGAGTGCATTGAACCTGTGAAGAGGGAGAGGCACTTTACAGGGCAAAACTGCAGTCAGTGTGATGGGTTGAAGTGTATCTATTTTAATGCAAGAAGTATCAGGAGTAATGGTGATGAACTTAAAGCAGGGGTGGGCAATTAGTTCTTCCAAGGTGCCACATGAGAAACCTGAGTTGTGTTGGAGGGCCGAACCAACAATAAGTTGAACATAATTTTGTTCAGTATTAATTTTCTTCCATTGTAAAAAGTACTAAATTATATAGTTTTGCACTGAAATTTATAATCAAAAGAATAAGAATATTCTGTTACAATAAAGATATGAAATTGTGGAGTAGGTCAAATATACAAGAAATAAATAGTAAAAACAATAATTTCAGTATTTCATTTTATTTTTAACATGTTAATCTCAAAAAGTTGTTTCATTATTGTTCAGTATTACAAACAACAAACAACTCTATACAAAAAGCAATAAGTGCTTTTGATGTTTTTCAGTTCATTTTACTTGTTTAGTGAGAAAAATCCTGTCTGTTTTGGGCTTGAACAAGTGCACTGAAATCTGGTTGAATATCTGAGGTGGATACGCAAAGGACAGCTGAGAGGTGATCATCAGTGATAGAGGATCTGTATTTGGGTTTGTTGAACTTCATCACTGAGAATGTCTGTTTGCATATGTAGGTAGATCCAAAGAAGACTAGAATCTTCTGAGCATGCCTCCTCATGTGTGGAAAATTCTCCTCTTTGAGGGAAGAGTAAAAATCAAGCAGTGAGACTGACCTAAAGTACTCTGCCAGACGTGTGTCAGACTGCAAGTCAATGAGTTCAAGCTGAACATCACTAGGTGCATTCCCCGCATTGCATGTAAATGGGGGGGAAAAAAATCATGTGCATTTCATTCTCAACTGTTTGAAAGTCTTGAAAGCGCCTTGAAAATTCACCATGCAGTGCTTCTAACATAGATGAGTACCTGTGGAGGTGATCAGCTGAAAGTGTGGCTTCCTTCAGTGTTGGCAAGTGGGTGAGAATGTTGCCCACCATTTGGCTTGAGAGAAGCTGCAAATTTTTCATAAAAGCCTTCATCAAGTTTTACATTTCATGCACAAAAAGGCCCTTGCACTGCAGTTTCACATTTAGTTCATTCATAAATGCAGTCACATCAACAGCAAAACCAAGGTCTGCAATCCAGTCTGCATCTGAAAGCTGTGGAATGCCATTCCCTTTCTTCACCCAGAAATCCTCAGTCTCTTCTCTCAGGTCCCATACACTTTTCAGCATTTTGCCCAGGCTGAGCCGCCTGACAGCTGTGTTCAGTCTCATTTTCCTCCAAAAGTGCAACAAACTGCCTATGATTCAAAGCTCTTGCCCTGATGAAGTTAACTATTTTAGTTACAACATCAACCACATGTTAATTTTTAACACTGACTTGCACAACACTTTCTGATGTATAATACAATGCAAAGAGACCAATTTCTGTTCAGGGTTAATTTCTGTCACTTTATCCTGCATTGTCTTTAAGAGTCCAACATTTTTTCCCGTTAGATTTGGACAGCCATCCGTTGTCTCACCCGCCAGCTTGTCCAAACATGCATTTACCTCCGTGAGTAAATCATTAGCAGTTGTCGTTCCTTTCATTGACTGCATGGCTGCCAGCTCCTCCGTGATTTTAAAGTCCGTAGTTATCCCACGTACGAAGATGAGAAGTTGAGCTGTGTCACGTACATCGTAGCTCTCATCCAAAGCCAAGGAAAAAAAGTCAAAGCTGACCGTTCTGTGTTGCAGCTGGAGCTCCAGATTTCTCACGACGCCCCCAATCCTTCTCGTCACAGTGCATCGGGAGAGGGGCACATTCTCAAATGCCTCCTTTTTCTCTGGGCATATTAGTTCTGCAGAGTCCAACAACCACTCCTTAGTAAACTCTACATCAGAAAACAGTTTACTGTTTCTGGCGATTTTGTGTGATATGACATAACTTGTCTTGGCGTGGGCTGACATTTTGAGGGCTAGCCAGCAAGCATCACTTTTAGCTGTTCACGCACGCACATACACACGCATGTGAGTCCATAGGTCAATAAAAAAAGCATCCTTTTCAAAACAAAAGCAACACAGTTGTATTGCACGCATGGCGTAAATATGTTTTCATTTATGTTCTAATTTAAGATTGACCTCATGCGGGCCAGACAGGAATGACCAAAGGGCCGGACATGGCCCGCGGGCATTAAAATGCCCAGATCCGACTTAGAGGAGAAAGTGAGGACTGCAGATGCTGGAGATCAGAGCTGAAAATGTGTTGCTGGAAAAGCACAGCAGGTCAGGCAGCATCAAAGGAGCAGGAGAGTCGATGTTTCAGGCCTGAACCCTTCTTCAGGAATGAGGAAAGTGTGTCCAGCAAGCTAAGATAAAAGGTAGGGAGGAGGGACTTGGGAGAGGGGCGTTGGAAATGCGATAGGTGGAAGGAGGTCAAGGTGAGGGTGATAGGCTGGAGTGGGGGTGGGGGCGGAGAGGTCAGGAAGAAAATTGCAGGTTAGGAAGGCGGTGCTGAGTTTGAGGGATTAGACTGAAACAAGGTGGGGGGAGGGGAAATGAGGAAACTGGAGAAATCTGAGTTCATCCCTTGTGGTTGGAGGGTTCCTAGGCAGAAGATGAGGCGCTCTTCCTCCAACCGTCGTGTTGTTATGATCTGGTGATGGAGGAGTCCAAGGACCTGCATGTCCTTGGTGGAGTGGAAGGGGGAGTTGAAGTGTTGAGCCACGGGGTGGTTGGGTTGGTTGATCCGGGTGTCCCAGAGGTGGTCTCTGAAATGTTCAGCAAGTAGGCGGCCTGTCTCCCCAATATAGAGGAGGCCACATCGGGTGCAGCGGATGCAGTAAATGATGTGTGTGGAGGTGCACGTGAATTTGCGGTGGATATGGAAGGATCCCTTGGGGCTAGGAGGGAAGTAAGGGGGGAGGTGTGGGCGCAAGTTTTGCATTTCTTGTGGTTGCAGGGGAAGGTGCCGGGAGTGGAGGTTGGGTTGGTGGGGGGTGTGGACCCTGACGAGGGAGTCACGGAGGGAGTGGTCTTTTCGGAACGCTAATAGGGGAGGGGAGGGAAATACATCTCTGGTAGTGGGGTCCGTTTGGAGGTGGCGGAAATGACGACGGATGATACGATGTATATGGTGGTTGGTGGGATGGTAGGTGAGAACCAGTGGGGTCAGCCTGTCTCAGCCTGCTCCTGTCCCACCAAACACATCTCTGCATACCTCGACACGGTCCTGTCCCCCTTAGTCCAAGAACTCCCCACCTACGTTTGGAACACCACCCACGCCCTCCACCTCCTCCATGATTTTCGCTTCCCTGGTCCCCAACGCCTTATCTTCACCATGGACATCCAGTCCCTGTACACCTCCATCCCCCATCACGAAGGACTCAAAGCCCTCTGCTTCTTCCTTTCCCTCCGTACCAATCAGTACCCTTCCACTGACACCCTCCTTCGACTGACTGAACTGGTCCTTACCCTGAACAACTTCTCTTTCCAATCCTCCCACTTTGTCCAAACCAAAGGAGTAGCTATGGGCACCGCATGGGCCCCAGCTATGCCTGCCTCTCGTAGGATATGTTGAACAGTCCATCTTCCGCAGCTACACTGGCACCACCCCCCCACCTTTTCCTCCGCTACATTGATGACTGTATCGGTGATGCCTCGTGCTCCCATGAGGAGGTTGAACAGTTCATCTACTTTACCAACACCTTCCACCTCGACCTCAAATTTACCTGGACCTTCTCAGACTCCTCCCTCACCTTCCTAGACCTTTCCATTTCTATCTCGGGCGACCGAATCAACACGGACGTTTATTATAAACCGACTGACTCCCACAGCTACCTAGACTACACCTCCTCCCACCCCGCCCCCTGTAAAAATGCCATCCCATATTCCCAATTCCTTCGTCTCCGCTGCATCTGCTCCCAGGAGGACCAGTTCCAATACCGTACAACCCAGATGGCCTCCTTTTTCAAAGACCGCAATTTCCCCCTAGACGTGATCGACGATGCCCTCCACCGCATCTCCTCTACTTCCCGCTCCTCCGCCCTTGAGCCCCGCCCCTCCAATCGCCACCAGGACAGAACCCCACTGGTCCTCACCTACCACTCCACCAACCTCCATATACATCATATCATCCGTCATCATTTCCGCCTCCTCCAAACGGACCCCACCACCAGAGATGTATTTCCCTCCCCTCCCCTATCAGTGTTCCGAAAAGACCACTCCCTCCGTGACTCCCTCGTCAGGTCCACACCCCCCACCAACCCAACCTCCATTCCCGGCACCTTCCCCTGCAACCACAAGAAATGCGAAACTTGCGCCCACACCTCCCCCCTTACTTCCCTCCAAGGCCCCAAGGGATCCTTGCATATCCATCGCAAATTCACCTGCACCTCCACACACATCATTTACTGCATCCGCTGCACCCAATGTGGCCTCCTCTATATCGGGGAGACAGGCCGCCTACTTGCAGAACGTTTCAGAGAACACCTCTGGGACACCCGGACCAACCAACCCAACCACCCCGTGGCTCAACATTTCAACTCCCCCTTCCACTCCACCAAAGACATGCAGGTCCTTGGACTCCTCCATCACTAGACCATACCATCACGACGGCTGGAGGAAGAGGGCCTCATCTTCCACCTAGGAAGCCTCTAACCACAAGGGATGAACTCAGATTTCTCCAGTTTCCTCATTTCCCCTCCCCCCCCCACCTTGTCTCAGTCTAATCCCTCGAATTTAGCACCACCTTCCTAACCTGCAATCTTCTTCCTGACCTCTCCGCCCCCACCCCACTCCGGCCAATCACCCTCACCTTGACCTCCTTCCACTTATCGCATTTCCAACGCCCCTCCCCCAAGTCCCTCCTCCCTACCTTTTATCTTAGCCTGCTGGACACACTTTCCTCATTCCTAAAGAAGGGCTCATGCCCGAAACGTCGACTCTCCTGCTCCTTGGATGCTGCCTGACCTGCTGCGCTTTTCCAGCAACACATTTTCAGCTCAGATCCAACTTAGAGCATGGATCAGTACTTGGAACTATGATGTTGTCACTAATACAGAGATTTGGATATCACAGGGGCAGGAATGGTTATTAGATGTTTCAAAAGGAAGTGGGCGGGAGATTAAAGAAGTGGAGGAGTGGCATTGCTCATCAGGGATAGTAACACAACAGCAGAAAGGGTGATCATCGAGGAGGGTTTGTCGACAGAGTCAGTATGGGCGGAAGTCAGAAAAAAGAAAGGAGCAGTCACTTTGTTGAGAGTTTTCTACAGACCGTCCCAAAAGCAAAAGAGACACAGAAGAGCAGATTGGGAGGCAGATTTTGGAAAGGTGCAGAAGTAACAGGGTTGTTGTCATGGGTGACTTTTTAACTTCCCTAAAATTGATTGGAACCTCCTTTGTTCAAATTGTTTGGATGGAGCAATTTTTGTCGTGGGTATCCAGGAAGGGTTCCTGACTCAATATGTAGATAGGCTGACTAGAGGGGAGGCCATATTAGAATTGATGCTTGGCAACGAACCATGCCAAGTGTCAGATCTCTTAGATTAGATTAGATTAGATTACTTACAGTGTGGAAACAGGCCCTTCGGCCCAACAAGTCCACACCGACCCGCCGAAGCACAACCCACCCTTACATATACCCCTTACCTAACACTACGGGCAATTTAGCATGGCCAATTCACCTGACCCGCACATCTTTGTGACTGTGGGAGGAAACCGGAGGAAACCCACGCAGACACGGGGAGAACGTGCAAACTCCACACAGTCAGTCGCCTGAGGCGGGAATTGAACCCAGGTCCCTGGCGCTGTGAGGCAGCAGTGCTAACCACTGTGCCACCGTGCCGCCTAAGTTGGAGAGCATTTTGATGATAATGATCACAAATCCCTGACCTTTGCTATACTCATGGGGAGGGATTGGAACAGACATTATGGGCAAGTATTCAATTGGGGAGGGGGAATTACAATGCTATTAAGTAGGATCTGGAGTGCCTAAATTGGAACAGATGTTCTCAGGCAAATGCACGACAGAAATGTGGAGGTTGTTTAGGAAGCACTTTCTGATAGTGCTGGACAGGTTTGACCCACTAAGGCAAGGAAAGAATGTAGATTGAAAGAACTGTGGGTAACAAGGGATGTGGAATATTTATTCAAGAAGAAGAAGGAAGCTTACTTAAGGTTGAGGAGGCAAGGTTCAGACAGGGCTCTACAGGGTTACAAGGTAGTCAGGAACTGAAGAAAGGACATGGGAGAGCAAGAAGGGAGCATGAGAAAGCTTTAGCAGGTCAGATTAAGGAAAACCCTAAGGCATTCTACACTTACATGAGGAACAAGAGGAAGGGGAGGTCCTTAATGAATACTTTGCTTCAGTATTCACTACTGAGAGGGACCTTGATGTTTCTAAGGACAGTGTGAAACAGACTGATATGCTTGGACAGGTTGATGTTAAGAAGGAGGTTGTGCTGAAAAGTTTGAAAATTGTAAGGATAGGTAGGTCCCTGGACCATATGGGATATACCCTAGGTTACTACAGGAGGTGAGGGAAGTGCGCCTTTAGCGATGATCTTTGTGCCTTCACTGTCCAATGGAGAAGAGCCAGATGATTGGAGAGTGGAAAATGTTATCCCCTTGTTCAAGAAAGGGAACAGCAATAATCCTGTGAATTACAGACCAGTCAGTCTCACGTCTGTGGTGGGTAAAGTATTGGAGAGGATTCTGAGAGACAGGATTTACGATAACTTGGAAAACCATAGTTTGATTAGACATAGTCAGTCTCATGAGGCAGGCCTCATAAACCTTATTGAATTTTTTTGAGGATGTGACAAAACACATTGATGAAGGTAGAGCAGTGGTTGTAGTATACTTGGATTTTAGTAAGGTATTTAATAAGGTTCCCCATGGTAGGCCCATTCAGAAAAAAGGAGGCATGGGATACAGGGAAATCTGGCTATCTGGATACAGAATTGGCTGGCCCACAGAAGACAGAGGGTGATGGTAGATGAAAAGTTTTCAGTCTGGAGTTTTGTGACCAGTGGTGCTCCGCAGGGATCGGTTTTGTGACCTCTGCTGTTTGTGATTTTTATAAATGACTTGGATGAGGAAGTGGAAGAGTGGGTTAGTACGTTTGCCGATGACACAAAGGTTTGTGCAGTGGTAGATAGTGTGGAAGGCTGTTGTAGCTTGCAATGGGACACTGACAGAAAGAAGAACGGGGTTGATAAGTGGCAGATGGAGTTCAATCTGGAAAAGTATGAAGTGATTCAATTTGTAAGGTCAAATTTAAGTGCAGAATGCAGGGTTAAAGGCAGGATTCTGGGCAGTGTGAAGGAACAGAGGGATCTTGGGATCCATGTCCTCAGACCCCTCAAATTTGTCACCCAAGGGATATAGTTATCAAGAAGGTGTATGGTATGTTGACTTTCATTAGCAGGGGGATTGAGATTAAAAGCTGCTAGGTTATGCTGCAGCTCTATGGAACCCTGGTTAGATCACACTTGGAAACATTGTGTTCAGTTCTAGTCACCTCATTATAGGAAGGATGTGGAAGCTTTAGAGAGGGTGCAGAGGAGATTTCCCAGGATGCTGCCTGGACTGGAGGACATATCTTATGAAGAAATGTTGAGGGAGCTAGGGCTTTTCTCATTACAGTGAAGAAGGATGAGAGGTGACTTGATAGAGGTGTACTAGATGTTGGGAGGCACAGAGAGTGGATAGCCAGAGACTTTTCCCGAGTGTGATTTTAAGGTGATTGGAGGAAGGTTTAGGGGAGATGTCAGAGGTAGGTTCTTTACATAGAGAGTGGTGGGTGTGTGGAATGCACTGCCAGCGGTGGTGGTAGAGGCATAGACATTAAGGACATTTAAGCAACTCTTGGATAGACATATGGAAGATAGTACAATGAAGGGTATATAGATTAGTCTTACCTTAGAGGAGGATAAAAGATCGGCACAACATTGAAGGCTGAAGGGCTTGTACTGTTCTAAGCTTTATGTCAGTAATCAAATAGTGTTCAGAATCAGGGTTCAGGAACTAGAATGATGTGCAGAATCAGGGTAGTATATTGTATCAGGAATCAGGATAGTGTAGAATATTGGGGGTTCAGTAATTGAGATAATGCACAATATCAGGATTCAGGAATCAGGCTGATGTACAGAATCGGATTTCAGTAATCGATAGGTTGTACAATATTGGAGTTCAGTAATTGGGATAGTGTACAGTATTGGGATGCAGTAATTGGAATGGAGTGCCAAGATTCAATAATCAGGATGATGTACGGAATCAAGATTCAATAATGAGAATTATGTACATAATCTGACTTTAGTAATTCATATAGTGCATTGCTTTCAGTTTACTAATTGGGATGGCATATTTCTTTATGCTCAGCAGCTGAAAGGTATACAGTATTGTTTTCAGTAACTGGAATGGCGTACAGTATCAGAGTTCAGTAGTCAGGTTGTTACTGTTTTATGTTCGGAAAGTGAGATGGTGTCTTTTATTGGGATTCAGTAATTGGAATAGTGTACTGTATCAGGGCTCCATAATTGGAATGGGGTACTGTATCAGAGTTCAGTATTCAGATGGTTACTGTTTTATGTTTGGAAATTGAGATGGTGTCTATTATTTGGACTCAGTAATTGGAATGGTATACCGTATCAGGGCACCATAATTGGGATGGTGGACAGTATCAGAGTTCAGTAATCAGATGGTGTAGAGTATCAGGGTTCAATCATTGGAATGATAAACAGTTTTATGTTCAGTAATTGGAAAGGTGTGCAGTATTGGGTTTGACAAATTAGGATTGGGTTCAGTATCTGGGTTTAGAAATCGGGTTTGGTGGACATTATCAGCATTGAATCATTGGGATGCTGTACAATTTTGGGTTCATTTATGGGAATGGTATACAGTTTTATATTCAGTAATTGGGACAGTGTACAGTATCAGATTGAGTAATTGGAAAGGATAGAGGTTCTGTAATTAGGATGGTACCCTGTATCAGAGTACAGGAGATGGGATAGTCGATTCAACCTGGGTTTAGGAATCAGGATAGTGCATCTTGCTACCTACCTTTAAGCAATTGAGTTCATTTGCACCAAACCTTCTGTCTCAATCCCACAATTTTCCAAAACTCAACTTGTAAAATCTGTTTTTTTCATTCTTGGTCTGTGAGTTGTGTTTGTAGAAATTTACAATTGACCAAAGTAGTATCACTTTCAGCCTTGAGGTGTCCAGGCGACTTCAAATCACCTCAAAAAGGTCAAGCAATGCAAAAATTTGAACAACAGGTTAACCAAATCATGTCATGCTGTAATTGTGCAATGGCTGTGTGAATGGTATTTCCCACCAACCAGAAGTCTTTTAAGAAAAGGTCTTCTGCCTACCACACAACTAGCCAACCAGCCTAGAATTTCTCATTCTTGTGTATATCCTACTGAGGGCAAGACAAACAGCTTCAATAATATGTCTCTGGTTAAGAATATTCAAGTTCTATACAACCAAGGCTGTGTTTTCAAATTGTTAGATGGGGCTTGAATGGTGAAATGTTTATATAATTGGGTATTTCCAATCCTAAACAAATCCCATATCAAATCTCAACACAATTTCTACAAACAATATTAAAACTAATTATATTTCCACCTCTAAACACTCATTAGTTAAAGGTCAGATGTACTGATAAGTTGTGTTTTGAACCATATTTAATCCTGAACTTCAGCATAAATCAAAACAATTGGTCAGAACATCCATGCCGGATTTATTTCATAATGTACCCATGATATACTGGAAAATTCTGTAACCCAGTTGAAATACTTGTGGCAATTGTAGACTCGAAATAATAAATCTTCTGTTTTGGTTGATATGCATTTGCCTCTCTGGTTAATTTGTCAAATTAACTTTTGAAACCTGGAATGGGAAACAAGTCAAACCACACACCAACCTGTAGATCTGCAATCAATGTCTAATCAAACACCACAGACCCATATCCTTTGCAGGTTTTGAAGGATAGAAACTTATGTGTCCAACATTTGCTAGGAGCAGTCCTCAACAACTTCAACCCATTCTCTGTAATTGTCTGTGAAACCCTCCACCTCCAATTTCATAAAGAACATTTATAAAGCCCACTCCTTCAGCTTCTTACTGCTCTGACTCTCGCGTGCTTTGTTTGCACCCTTAGTTTATCTTCACCCTTTACTGAAACATCTTGTGACATGTTTATACATTAGAGGCACAAGATTCATGTCTTTATCATTCCTGAGTCCAAGCTACACAAGGTCATGAGATTACGGATTGTGTTACAGTACGGTTCTGCTATCGTTGATTGCCTACAGCATCTCATGGATGCCCAGTCTTGGGTTGCTAGATCTGTTCAAAGTCTATCCTATTTAGCATATTTGCCACCTTCAGTGATTTCTCCAAGCGTTGTTCAACATGGAGCTGTACTGAGTCATCAGTCAAGGTTGGTTTGGTACATCGTAATCAGCAGGAGATTTTGTTGCCAATGTTTGACACAATGCAATGAGACTTCATGGATTCAGAGTCAATATTGAGGACTCTCGAGTCAATTGCTTCCTACCTCTGACACACTGTTCTACACACTTCAGACTTAATATTCAGGCTTTTTAATGGATGATGTGGTGAGTCTGAAGCAATCAAAGAGCAGTAGAGTTCAGGAGATCAGAACATGTGAAATGTAGCTGTTGTTAAATTTATCCATGCAGAGGATATGAACTTGGTTGATGGGGCTCATCTGTAGATCCGTAGGTGGTTGTGCCTCTTTGAATTGCTGCTGCCATTTACTTTATGTACATCCACAGTGCAGTGAGGGAGGATGTTTCAGGATTTTGACCCAACGACACTGAAGAAACAGTGACAAATTTCCAAGTCAGCATGATGCATGGTTTTGAGGGGAATTTGCATGTGGTGGTGGACCCATGTATCTACTGTCTTTGTCCGTAAAGATGGAACAATTTGTGGGTTTGAAGAGCACTGAGTGATTGTTGTAAGCGACAGGTGTGAGTGACTGGTGTGAGTGACCAGTGCGAGTGCTGTATGAGAATGCCTTACTGATAGTTAAGAAAGGCTGCAAGCCAGTGTCTGACTCGACTGAAAAACAATGAAATGATACATGATAATGGAAGTAGTTTGGTGCAAATGATGAAATTCATGCCAAGTCACTCAGTCCTACATTGACCTGACAAGGCCTATTTATTGATTCGCGCTCTCCTTCAACAGCCAATTTCTCTGATATTATGTCTCTGTGATCTATTAATAAGAAAAATAAAGATTTATCCAGAGCTTCATTACTTAAGCATTGAACACAGAACAGTGCAACAATAGGAACAGGCCCTTTCTTCCAACGAGTCTACGCCAATTGTGATGCCATTCTAAACTAATCTCATCTATCTGTACATGGTCAGTATCACTCTATGCCTTGCCTGTTCATATGTCTGTCTAAATTGTCAGAATCCTCCAGAGAATTTCACATCCAGAGAGTTAATTTTGAACATCAGATAATTAACCAACAACTGGTGTCAGAGGAAACAAGGACATATCACCTTAGTCAGGCAGATCATCAACCAAGTTGGTATTGACAATGGATAAGTGATCTCTCAATTTTGTGAGCTGCAGAAGGATATGAGATGGTGAGAATTCTTAAGGGGACAGGTGATCAGTATGTATGAAGATTTCTACGCTGAAGGTATTGCCCATTTTCCACTGCATGATGAATAAACAATTATGTGTTGGAATCCACCATTCAGATGAGTTAAATCTTCATCTTTGATGTGGAACTCCTGTAACACTGAGCTACTTAATATTGCCATTTATTGATGCTTAACCTAATAGCATCCTTCTAAGCTTTAATAATTGTGTTTCTGTGAACATTTTCCCTCCTCAGTAATACCCTTACACACAATTGCATGGTATGTCTACTTAATATCTGCTCTGAAACAGGATTTGTCTGGGACAATGTTTAAGCCGTAGGTCTGTAATTCAGTGCATGCAATGGCATCTCACATTTTTCACATCCAACTGCATGTGCATGCCAGAGCATAAGGGGCCTAAAATCAGTTTGGTGTAGCTAATAATCTCGTGATTAATCTTGTCTTGTTTGTTCCTCAGTCTCAACACATTATTTTCTGCTTGTTTCTCATTTCAAATGAAACTTTTCTTTTGTAAAACATTCCAGTGTGTGGGAAGCCGAGAATAAAACCATCATCAATCCAACCTAAAATAGCACAGGGCCGAGCTGTATCAAAAGGAGCCTTACCATGGATCACAATGTTGTCGAAGAATGGCATTCCTTTCTGTGGTGGGTCATTAATTGGTGAGTGAAACAAACTTTGTTGCATTATTTTGAGCATTCTCTCTGCAGGACTAAGCTGATCAGACACAAATAGATTACCCTTCAGTAACTGACTCCTGATGTGTAGGTTGTTACTCATACAAACATATAAACTGGGATCAGGAGTATGCTATTCAGCCCCTCATGTTGGCTCTCCATTCAATAAGATCATGGCTGATCTGAGTTTGGCTTCAACTCCTTTTTCCGGCCTACCCCAAAACCCCGTGAACTCCCTTGTTAGTCAAGAATTTATCAACCTCTGCCTTAAAAAATATTCAATAACCTCATCTCCACAGCTCCCTGGGGAAGAGAATTCTGAAGACTCACAAGTTTCTGAGAGCGTTCTCCTCTATCTTAAATGGGAAACACCTTATTTTTAAATTGTGTCTCCAAGTTCTAGTCTCTCCCACAAGGGGAAACATTCTTTCAGCCTCCACTCTGTATTGGCCTCTCAGCATCCTTTATGTCTCAATAAGACCACCTTCCCCCCCACCCCCTGCAATTTCAGGAATCAGTCAGGAGAATCTTCTCTGAACTGCATCTAAGACACTTATATCTTTCCTTGAATAAGGAGACCAACACTGCACGTTCTTCTTAAGATATGGTTCATCAACACTGTATACAACTACAGTACACATTGAATTGAATTGAATTTATTGTCACGTGTACCGAGGCACAGTGAAAGGATTTGTCTAGCGAGCAGTACAGGCAGATGACATAGTTAAATAGCATAGATAGTAAATAATAGGTAAACAGCAGCAAAAACAAAAACACAGGTACAGGCAAATGTTAAGAATCTGTGAGTTCATTCAGTATTCTAAAAACAGCAGGACAGAAACTGTTGCAAAACTAGTGCATGTATTCAGGCTTCTGTACCTTCTCCCCGATGGTAGAGGTTGTAGAAAAACATTGCCAGGTGGGATGCTGGCAGCCTTTCCTTATCAGATGGCCTGGTAGATGGATTCTATAGGTGGGAGGTTGGCCTTTGTGATTATCCACACTGAGTTCACCAGCCTCTGTAACTGTCGCTGATCTTGAATGGTACAGTTGCCATACCATCCAGTGATACCTCCAGACAGAATGCTCTCTATGGCGCACCTGTTAAAGTTGGCAAAGGTATTTGCCATCGTGGCAAATTTCCTCAGCTGCCTGAGGAAGAAGAGGTGTTGTTTGGCCTTTGTAACCAGTGCGTCCACAGGAAGAGTCCAAGAAAGCTTGTTGTGGGTGACCACTCCCAAGAGCTTGACACACTCCACTCATTCCACCTCTGTGCTGTTAATGTGTAGGGGGGCATGAGTAACATTCTACTGAAAATCAATAATGAGTTCCTTGGTTCTCCTGGTATTGAGAGCTAGGTTGTTCTCAGTGCATCATTTTTCCAGGTCTTCCACCTCCCGTCTGTAGTCTGATTCATTGCCATCTGAGATTTGACTGACTATGGTGGTGTCATCAGCGAACTTGCAAATGGCATTAGTCTGGTATTTGGTGACGCAGTCATGGATAGACAGTGAGTACAGAAGGAGGCTGAATATGCACCCCTGGGTGGCTCCAGTGTTGAGTGTTAGTGAGGATGAAATATTGTCCCCAATCTTCACTGATTGTGGCCTTTGGGTCAGGAAACTGAGGATCCAGTTGCAGAAAGTGGGGATTAGTCCGAGATCACTAAGTTTAGTAATCAGTCTCAAGGGGATAATAGTGTTGAAGGCTGAACTGTAGTCAATGAGTAGGATTCCTACATAGCTGTTCGTGGTGTCAAAATGTTCTTGAAGGAGTGATGGCAAGTGTTATCACATCTGACGTGAATCTGTTGGTTTGATAGGCAAATTGGAGTGGGTGAAGAGTAGTGGGGAGGCTGGAGTTGATTAATGCCATTATCAGCCTTTCAAAGCACTTCATGGACACCAAAATTAGGGCCACTGTGCGGTAGTCATTGAGACATGCTGCATGAGCCTTCTTAGGCACAGGGATAATGTTGGCCCTCTTGAAATAAGCAGGGAAAGTGGCCTACTGCAGGGAGAGGTTGAAGATGTCCAAGAAGACCTCTGCCAGTTGATTTGTACATGCTCTGAGTGCACGGCCTGATACTCCGTCTGGTCCCAGTGCTTCCCTTGGATTCACACGAAAGAAAACTGATCTGACTTCTGACTCAGTGACTGTTCAATAGGTTCGTGAAAACTTGTCGGAATAGGTGTTACTTCTCCGCCGAAATTCTGCTCAAAGTGAACATAGAAGGGTTATCTGGGAGGGTTATGTCATCGTTTGCTTTCTTGCACTGTCTCTTTTTAGAACCTGTGATGTCATTCAGTCCTTGCCATAGTCGCCGGGTGTCTGTCTGGATCTCTAGTTTGGATCAGTATTGGTTCTTCACTGTCTTAATGGCTCTGCGAAGGTCATACTTGGATTCCTTATACCTGAGTGGGTCTCCTGATCTGAAGGCCTCATGCCTGGTTTTTAGCAGGTTCTATATGTCCTGATTCATCCAGTGTTTCCTGTTGAGGAACACCCGGATTGACCTCCTCGGTGTGCAGTCTTCCACATTCCTGTTTTTATATTCCATTCTTCTTGAAATAAATGGGCAACATTATATTTGCTTTCCAAATTAGTTTTTTTTTCAATGCTTTGCAACTTCTTATGATTCATGTACCAGGAAACCAGATCCCAGTGCAATATAACATTCTGATATTACTCACCATTTAAATAGTGCGCTGCTGTCATATTCTTCCTGCCAAATGAACACATTCACAATTGCTTCATCATGCTGTATTTGGCAAAGTTTTGCCAACTGACTTAACCTGATTTGGCTATTTTCTTGATATTGGAGAGTGACTCCATTACAATGAAAATGTTGAAAGATGTCAGGAATCCAAAGTACCATCCTTGGGCTCAGCACTTCTTATTTCTGTGGAGTGGGATTGGGGAAGAGCTGGGATTTATTTTGGGTGGTTCATGGATGCAGATGACTACATATGTGTCTAATTGCCTTCACTGAAATGCAAGTTCAGAGTGCCTGGTATCTAAAACCTGGAGTGTGGAGGTTAGACTAGATAAGAATAATGTTCTCATTGCATTTATTTTGGATGCCCTGGGTAATCTCTTTGGAGATTTGAAGATTGTCCCCAGCTAAACACCTTGGATGAGGGAGTGTCAGGGATCTTTTGGGGAGAAAAATCAGGTGACCTTTGAGACAATTGTGTGAGAGTGACTGGTGTGTAAAGAGGGCGCAAGCCCTTTGGAAGAGTCCAACTTTGAAAACCTGCGAAAAACTGTCTAGAAAGGTGAACAAGCTTGAGTATTACCCTGAGGGAGGACTCAGCAGCACCCAAAGGACAATGTGAGTGGAGAACCCTAAGACAGGCAGTCGGTAGCACCAAGAGGAGCATGGGTGTGTGGACAACCCTGATTCAGGCAGTCAGCAGCACTTTCTCTAACACTTAGTGTTTGTGGAGAACTCTTAGACAGGCAGTTGACAGCAACTACAGGGAGCAAGTGAGTGGAGGACTGAGCCAAGCAGTCAACAGTACCTAGAGAAGAAGGTGAAAGGAGGACACCACTTTCACAGTTAGCAATACCTTGAGGAGAAGATGAGAGGTCATAAATGATCATGGCACCATGGTACAGGAAATCAATCAAATTGGGGTACAGAAAGGAATGTGTTGGTGTAGGAGAATGTACAGTGAGAGGAATTGACACCATTCTGTGCAGCAAAGAGCATGTGTCCAGGCAGCTGTGATGTCCAACACTACCCAAAAAGTGTATTCACATTACATTATTGAACCATAGTAGCATTTCTTAAATCTTTATGTTCCAACATTTTATATTCAGGACACTGTATCTGCAATTACATTGTTTCTTCCAGTTAAATAAATAATCTTAACATTAAACAATTGCAACAAAAGACTCCATACGAATCATCTCATATTCCAAATTTTAAATTTCTCAATGAATGTTGGTGGATTGTGTTTAGCATGTGTTAGGCTTTCCTTGTTTTAATGCCTAACATCATCTTCAACGTGTTGAACAGCCAACAATATTTCCAAAGTGTCTTTTCTATGGTAGGCTACTACTTTTCTTAAATGTACTGAATCTCTGTAACCGCCACAACCTGTTTTACTGGACTCAACTGTTAAATATGTTTTATCAGTCTTGACTCTCCTGTGCACATCATCTCTAGCTATTGTAGTACATCCAGGTGGATTTCTACAGATTACCTCATACTTTCTCAGCAATCTTACAAGATCCTCCCTTGCTGTCTTTTCTTTAAATATAAGCGCACAATATCTAATTGTTTCTATATAGCTAAAGGAATTCTAAGAGGTTCACTTTGAGCATCATCTATCTCTCTTTCTACATCACTCTTATTGTCTCTGTCACCTCCACAATTTTTAACACCTGACACATTTTCTCCCCCTTATCTTCTTCCCTTTTCAATAAGCTTATGATTCTTTTCCCTATAATCAGGAGTATTCATCACCTAAGTCACATTACTAACCATTCTGTACTACTTTATATGAGCTACTAAACTTCATTTTAAGAAGTTCATTTTGTAATGGCTAGAACACTAATACTTCATCTCCTGGATTTGGGGACTCTCTGGAAGCAAATCTTGTGAATATTCATGACAGTATGCCATAATCATGGTTTTAAAACAGTTTTGTTCCAGATCCTCAACTTCTGCGGTTCTTTGTTTTATTATCATGGTTTTGACAGTCTGATGGTATCTCTCCAAAACTCCCCTGTGATTGCAGATGGTACACAGATGATTATAATTGGTTTAAACTCAAAGTACTAATGATTTCCTGATAAGCTTGAGATATAAAGCTGGTATCCTGATCAAACCATACCTCAGTTGGTATCCATAACTAGTAAATAAAACTATTAACTTTTCAACTACTACTACCCTACACTAAAGAAATATCATCTGGGAATTGAGTTGTCTTACTCATAATTGTAAGGATACAATGATGTCCTGCTTTTATTTTTGGTAATGGTCTGCACAATCCATTAATACTCAACTAAATGGTTCTTCAAAAACTAGTACAGGTATCAAAGTGGGTTAACTACATGGTGAGATTTTCCTACCTCTTGGTATGTATAATAATTTTACTGAACAGCACGACCTCTTATGAAGTCTTGGCCATGCATGTTTATTGATGTCGGTATTTTCTATATTTCTATACATCCTGCTATTGGTACTTCATACCTACCCCCAATTTCTCCTTATGATATCTGGGTGATATCACTATATGATGAATAACCATCCAATCTTAATCTGCAGGTCTTTGAGAATGTCTCCACTTGCTCATTTGAATTCTGCATTTAATATAACATCACTCTGGAGCTCCTTCAGCCTCAGCCTCAAGTGAAAAGTGTCTGTCAAGATTTGGTCATCCATCAACTGAGGCTGACCTCCCAAATCAGTCGGGAGGTTTGGGCATTGTCAATCCTGAACAATGACAAGATGTTCTACTACACCGAACATTAGATAGAGTAGCACTCCCTTAGACAGGATTCTAAGGACAAGTACCCCCTGTAGTTTGATTATTGGAGCTGTTGTTACTGTGATAGTTGTTTAGAGTGGAACTGATGTAAAATGACAATATAGTGACAAATGTGAGTTTGTATTTCTAATGATGTGTGATCTTTTCCGTCTATGTGTCCTCAGAAGTTTTTCTTTTCCACTTCCTTGCTATTATGTGGAATATGAAGAGCTATTTGAGCTGTCAGTGATTGAACTGGTACACAGGTGGGCTTTAAATATGATATTGACAACAGAAATATTGGAGTGTCATAGAAGTGACAAATACTTCTGCTACTGGTGAGTGCATGATAATGTCATGAGCACTGCACCAGAGGAATGCGGTGCATTCATACTAAAGTGAACAGCAGATCATTTTGTGAGAAAACCTGCTACAGCTCACAGAGAGAAACTCTCTATGATATTCCCCAAAATTGACAGCCTCTTTTTTGGTAAACATGATGTGGAGGTGCTGGTGTTGGACTGGGATGGACAAAGTAAAAAGTCACACACACCAGGTTATGGTCCAACAAGTTTATTTGGAAGCACGAGCTTTTGGATACAGGCAGACTCTAACCTCATACCTTTAATGCATTATCTGAGCTGAGATGTCACCTTTTTTTGATAAAACATCAAGTTATCTCAAGAATGTGACTTAAAAGAAGTTCTGTGATTTACATATTGAGAAACTGAAACCTGCAATCCATTCTAAAAGATGAAAGACTTAACAGCAATCTAGGTTTGTTCAGTGTGTCACTTCAGTTGCATGGCACTGTAATCTTTTGCTATAAATTCTATGTCTTATAGTTCTGTTCCACAGCTACCTGATAAAAGAGCTGCGGTCCAAAAGCTAGTGCTTCCAAACAAACCTGTTCGTTGGTTTATGGTGTTGTGTGATTTTTTTACTTTTCTTGGTAAATATCAGTCGATATTCTTATTCATCTTTATAAGGATGGGGAATTAGAAGTAGCGTGATGGTATCAGTGTGATGGAATGAGTTTTGCTGAGCATTTTGTTACTATATGGCACTGTGTGCTGGAGAAGGAGTTTGATATTTTTCACAATAACAAAAATGTAAGTAATTCGTTGTAATTATTGCACCTAATACTCTATTTTTGCTTGTTCTGTAGGGCAGATGTGGATCATAACTGCAGCCCATTGTCTTCATCCTCCATATGACCCTGACAACCCAAATCTAAGCAACTTTCAACATATTAACATCACGTCATTTAAAGTTATCTTAGGTTAGTATTTACACATTATAAGGCCTGCTCATATCTGGACATGACAAGATGACTCAGACAGGCACCAGTGAGTGTCCTGGGCTACTGCCTGGTGTTATCCACAGTAAAGTGAGGGAGAGAGGTATCTTTAAAACTCCTACTCAGTTGGTGCAGATTATTCTGAACTATAACAGATATTAAACTTTGGTTCTGTATTCAGTTTTGAAGAATGAAAGGATTCCTAATTGCAACATATAAGATTCTTAGGAGGCGTGACAGGGTAGATGCGGAATAATTTGCTCCCCTGTTGGGACAGTCTTTGGATCAGAAAGCATAATGTTAATGTAAATGGTCACCCATTTAAGACAGAGAATAGGAAGGGTTTTTTTCTATAAAGTGGGCAGTGAATCTGTGGAATTCTTTACCACAGAGGGCTGGGACATTAACGGCACCTCAAGCAACCTACTTGGGCTACAAGGTTGACAAGACCCAGGTACACCTGTTGGCAGATAAAGTTAGAGCGATCAAAGGTTGCCCAGTTCACATGCCTATACCAGAGCTTCGGTCTTTTCTTGGGCTGATGAATTAGTAAAGAAAGTTTATACATTACCTGGCCTCCATACCTTTGCATCAACTCCTAAAAACGGGTCAGCTTTGAAAATGGTCATGTAGCCAACCTTCAGGGAAGTGAAGAAACAGCTATCATCCTCGAAGGTGTTGGTATTTCATGATCCCAAGATTATGATCTATTATTGACTTGCGATGCCTCCCCATATGGCATTGGGGTAGTATTAGCTCATAGCTGGCCCAGTGGAGAGGAATGCCCAATAGCATATGCATCCAGGGCATTAGCTAATGCAAAGCATAAATATGCCAAGATAAAGAAAGAAACTTTGGCAGTCATATTTAGAGTCAGAAAGTTCCACCATTATCTTTATGGACATAAATTTATAATAATAATGGACCACAAACCCCCACTCGGTCTACTTAAAGAGGACAAAGCAGTGCTAACCATAGCTTTAGCTAAATTCAGTAGTGGGCTTATAATTACTCTCCATTCAGTCATTATCTGAACACTCCCAGCAAGATCTCGCAAAGCACGCAGTCATGTGATTTCTTGTAAGAATTGTTAAAGAAAATCTTCAAATCCCACAGCTCCTGGTATTTCCACAAAATTTAAAGTTGAGTTTTTCTGCAATCTTTCAAATCTGAAGTCGCCTGAGGTATAATAAATTTGAAGCATCTTCATGAAATCTGGACATATCTGGAAATTTTGACTTGCTTTGTATGCAGTACATGCCTGGACATTTTCCTCACGTTGATGGGTTGATGAGTGTTGTAGTTATATTGGGGCAGCTTGGCTAGAAACACAGTACGTTCTGGACACAGTCTTCAGTACTATCGCTGAAGTGTTGTCACAGTCCATCACCTTGGCAAATTCCAGTGCCTTCAGCAATCTCCTGATACCACATTAAATGTATCAAATTAGCCAAAAATTGGCACCTGTGATGCCTGAGATCTTGGAGAGTCTGAGATTGACAACCACTTGGCATTTCCAATTTAGGAATGGTAAAGTTTTGGAAATTTTCAGGGCTGGTAACCCAGAGGGTGGACTAATGCTCCAAAGATAAAATCTCCAATCTGTCATTGGATACTGATGAAATTTACACAAAACTCACTGGTATTGTGAAATTTGAGGAGGTAGCATTAAGTTTCAAAAGCACATAGACGAGTAGGTAGAATGATGGACTCCTGGTGAAGGGAGTCAATACAGAGAAGTGTGAATTACGTGACTTCTTGTTAAGAAAAACAAGGACAGAGAATATAAAGTAACTCTAAAGAAGGTACAGGAATAGAGAGACCTGGGGTGTAAAGAGGTAAAGTTGCCATTGTTCCAGAGGACTGTAAGGCTGCTCTCTCATCAAACAGAAATGACGAGTGATTATTTAACCTGAGGGTCACAACACTACAGGAAAGGGGCAAGGTTGAACCTTTGTGGTAACCCCAGCCAACACAGGAGTTGAACCGTCACTGCTGGTGTTCCTTTGGCATTGCAAACCAGCTGTCCAACCAACTGAGCTAACTGATCCTCAGTGACCCCCACTGTGACAGCTGTGTAATTAGGAAAATGTTTCTGAAACCTTTATGTAAAAAAGATTAATCTGATTGTACCTGGACAAAATGCAAATAATATTGCTTCTACAATTCTATGTAACTGTAGATTATACAGAGCTTAGAGACATATACAGATATGTGAAAGAATTCCCATTTAACAGCACACAAAATTCATTGGCACCTCGTTATGAGAATGTAAATTTGGTATTGACTGGAATAAAAGCTGAAAAACACAGAAAATGAGCTGTCTCTGAATGCCATTGTTTTATATACAGTATGATTAGTTTTGATGTAGATCAACCAATGAATGAATCACAAACACCCTAGATAGGGAGACCCCATCTTGAACACAGAAATGAAAAGCTTTCTCCAGGCAAAGTGAGGAAGAGAGAGAGTCACAATCATCTCAAAACTGTTAGTAGCTTACTGTAAAATAACTGCAAATAAAAGTGCCACGTTAATAGAATGAGAAGCCAAGAGTCTTCTCTCTCCCAAAATCTATTAGAAAACACTAAACACACAACTGCAGAAGCCATCAAAACTGTAGGGACCTAACATCAAGTGGTAACTTCTTTGCTACATCAACGAGGAACTCAAGCAATTGGGCCTAATGATCTACTGAGGCTTCCTTATAAACATTCTTTTGTTTTATTGGTTATTCTTTTAATCTCAATGTCTGTAATTTCTTGTTAACAACGATAGCTCTCTGTTCTTAAAGAACCTTTAATAATAACTTGAGTATCAAACTTTTAACCGGTTTAAACAAAAGCTTGACTGCTGATCTGCTTTGATTCAAATCGTACAATTGAAAGGGGGACTTAATAAACAATGTTAATCAAGGTCACTGACCACATGGAGTATCTATGGTATCTGCAACCTCGGATAGGTATTGCAAATGATAGGACAGGTAGCAACAGTGATTAATAAAGCATGCAACATCCTAGGTTTTATGAAAGTGGGTGTAAAATACAAAAGCAAAGGCAGGTAATTACACATATATCAGTCCTTCTGGTGCTGTTTCCGGTATGCCATCCTGCATTCTCTATTGATCTCAGGGTTGAAATCCTTACTTGATCATAATAGTAGATTGGTAAAAATGTCGGGTGTTAATATTACACTCTCCGGTTGAATACGATTTTACTGCTCCTGATGGCCAACAGCAACTTATGATTTTGCTCGGCCTTGAGATACTAGATCTATACAATGTCTGTACGTTTACCATACTGGTATCCTCAACATGAAGACGGAACTTTGTGCGGTGGTCACTCTTGCCGATACTGTCATGGACAGTAGACTGGTGGGAATGAGGTCCTGTATGTTTTTTGTCTCCTGTAAGTTCTCTCAGAATTTGCCATAGACCAGTCTAGCAGCTATGTCCTTTAGGACCTGACCGGCTTGGTCAGATGTGGTGCTGCCCAGTCACTCTTGGTGATAGACATTGAAGTCCCCACCCAGAGTGCATTCTGCAACTGTGCTACATTCAGTACTTCCTGAAGTGTTGTTCCACATGAAGGAGCACTGGTTCATCAGCTGATGAAGGCTGTTTATGATAATTAGGAGAAAATTTCCTTGCCCATGTTTGATCTGATGTAATGAGCCTTCATTGGTTCTGGTGTCAATTTTGAGGATTGCCAGGGTACCTCCCAACAACCAAGCTACTGTGCCACAGTCACTACTGCTTCTATACTGTTGGTAGAACAAGACATATTCAAGAATGATGATGGTGATGTCTGGAACATTGTCTACAAGGTACAATTTTATGATTCTTTGAGAGAGCTCTCCCAATTTTGTCACAACCCTCCAGATGGCGGTAAAGAGGACTTTGCAGGCTCAGAAGGGGTGGGAAAAACACTTGTCATTGGTTAACATTGTTGTGGGGCTGGAAACACTTGAAGGTCAGCCAAGTAAGGACAGCGGATTTCCTTTCATAAAGAACATTAATGAACCAGATCTTGAACTAGTTTATTTTGAAATTATGATTTACATATAAACTGTAATTTTCTTTTAGAGCGAGGAAGGACTATTACACATTAATTGTGTTAAATTGGGGATTAACTAGGCATTTACTTGTGGTCCAATAACTGGCAATCAAACAAAAAAAAGTAGTTGCTGGGCTAGGTGTATTCCTGTGCTATGTAACAAATTGTGTAAAGATTAACTGAAGATCTATCCTTCACCATCAGGCTTTCTTGAAGATTAAACAGAATTCAGTTTAGTGAATAGTAAGTTTTAAGAAAAAGAGTTATTCAATACCATTCAAAGTGTTTCTATTAATGCCTCTACAACTAAAAATTCCAGTTTAGCTTAATTTTTGGAGCCTCCACAAAGGCCCAATCCTAAGCATAACAAGTGGAAATTTACCTTGGTCAGCATTCACATTGGAAATGTTGTCAGGTTTCTGGCTGGGGCTTCCTTGTAGCACACGTGATTCCAACATCAATTTGTGCTTGATGTTCTGTGATCAATTTGTTGATTTTGTTGAGATTGGGAGAATTGTAGTAGAAAAAACCAGCACAATCAAGTGGAAATTTCAGAACGTGATTTACTTCAGATTGGGATCCATGGATTGTGCTTATTTTCTCTGACTTCCCGGCCTCTCTGTTTCAGGGAGGCAGAAAACGTTGAGAAAAGAAGAAACAGAACAAGTGTTTCGTGCTAAAAGAATTATCTCTCACCCTTGTTACAATGGCTCAACCTTTGAATTTGACATTGCGTTGTTGGAACTCCCACATAAAGTGCAAATAACAGACTATGTGATGCCAATCTGTCTACCAGAGAAGTCCTTCTCAACTTTACATACAGGTACATTGGGAATATCTTATAAATAAACCTGAGGCCATTGCAGTTGTGTTCAATTCTCTCTTGGCACAATTGTCACTAATGTCCAACAGCTGGGATATTGATAAGGAGGGAACTCACCCTAGCCTGCATGGGTGGGCCCCTGTCCTGTTCCATTTAACTCAGCAGGATCAGGGGACAATGAATGAGCTTCTGAAGGTCAAATTTTGGACCACATGTAGTTTGCACAGCCAACCAACTGTGTCCTTCTTTTGGGTGACAGTCGCTGATGGCCATGACCCTCAGGAGGCTGACTGTCTGGAAGGGCATTGTTGGAGGCAAGCAGAAACGGGAAGCTCAGTCGGCTGAGAAGAAGGCCCAGAGAAAACAGAGGCAAGCAAATTGTACACCCTCTCAACCCACTGTCTCCCTCTGCACTAAATATGGCAGAGACTGCCATGCCGTATAGGGGCTCCTGAACAACACCAGGTCTTGCTTAAGCCAGGGTTGATTACAATGGCACAAACCATCATCTTAGGAAACACATGGTTGGCTCTCTGCCGATATTATCTTCAAGGAGTTGATAAAAATAAAAAATTGATGTTAGGTTTTCAGTAAGACTGTGCAGACCTAGATAAGGTTTATTTAAACTTAGGGTTAATGGGATATGGAATTTGGGGAGGGAGACTTTGTTAAGCATTTTCAAGAAATGGATAATTTTGTTGATGCAACTAAAACAGAAATTGCTGGAAAAACTCAGCAGATCTGGCAGCATTCTGTGAAGAGAAAATTGAGTTAATGTTCCAGTCCAGTGATTTTTCTTCAGAATGGGTATTCTGTGAACGTGTTTAATTTAGATTCATTTAGAGTTGTGGCACAAGTGATTAATCCATAGGATTGTAACTATCCTGCCCTGGATCTATGACAGCAGTTCCTTCACAGCTGCTGAGTCAAAATCTGGAACACTGTCCCTAACAGCACTGTGACTGTACCTTCACCACATGGGTTGAAGCCGTTGAAGAAGGCAGCTATTAGCAATTAGAGATGGGTGACAAATTATAAGTCAGTGACACCAACATCCTGTGAATTAATTAATAAAAGGAAAATGAGTGTGATGCTAATGTGACCCATGTATTTGAAAGTTGGAATTTATTTGCTATTTTGGTCCTAACTGTTAATTACCATAGTCTGAACCTGCCTCAGGCTATTTTATTCAATGACCAGCAGATGTAACACTGAATAGCTACAGGATTTGGAGATGCCAGTGTTGGACTGGGGTGTACAAAGTTAAAAATCACACAACACCAGGTTTCAGTCCAACAGGTTTAATTGGAAGCACACCCGATTTACAACCACCTGATGAAGGAGCAGTGCTCCAAAAGCTAGTGCTTCCATTTAAACCTGTTGGACTATAACCTGGTGTTGCATGATTTTTAACTGAATAGATACAGGTTTTTTGAACAGGTTATGTGTAACCATGTTATGGCCTCCACAAAGATTCTAACATTTTAAACAAATACACAGATTTCCTAGTGACCCATACGAATTACTGAAGGATAACATCTCATGTTTTAAAACTTTTATTCTAACAAACTAAATCAATATAAGGCAAATACTAAATGGATACCTAATGCATACAGTAAAAAAAAGATGCTTTTGCATTGTTATATAACAATCGACATGTATCACAACTGCAAGTGTCCAGCACATGTTGAGTGAACTAGTGATTAATATAGCTAATGTATCCCCCTTTTAATTTGCAATGATTAAGTTGAAGCAAATCAGCAGTCAATCATTTGTTTAACAGGTTAAAAATTTGTATATTAAAAGTTATTCCTGAAGGTACCTTAACAATAAAAAGGTAAAGTGAGAATGAGAAATTACTGTTGCCAAGATTGGAAAAGTAGCAAGAAGACAAAAGAGTAGTTAGAAGAAAAATCTCTGAATAAGTCTGCATGGTATAACCCTGGGGCTTGTGGCTTATGTTCCCCATCACTGAAGCAAAAGGATCAACATTCAGCAGCTGTGATGGTTTCTGTAGTTGGTTAGTTGATATTTCTTTATAAATGTGTATCTATAGCAGAATGTGTAGCAGAATGCAGGACAGAAGAAAATTCCTGGCTTCAGCTGTGTAAGCATGGTACTTTCAGCTGCACAGTTACTTTACAGAAGACCAAAAGGTATTTCAAGATCTTGCTCTCTCTCTTTCTCTGTCTTGCCTCTTCTGTCTGCCGAGAGAGGGGTATTCTTCCTAATGGTACAATATGCAGAAATGTTCTTTGTTTAAGTAGCTTGTGTTTTAAATTGTTCTTAATGGCCACTTTAACCAGGTGGTCCATGCAATAAACTAAGTCATGTTCCAGGTAAAGCACTGGCATTCTGGCCACAGCTCAGCAGCCACCGATGGTTTTGTTCGATTGAACTTATATTTTCACAATGAGTCAAAGAATATTATTAACTCCTGAACAATATTGTGCCTTTCTATAGTGATACAGTCAGGTGCCTTACTGCAACCAAGTGTCCTTGCCCAGACCAGTTAAATTATCCTTTTCTTAAGAAATGTGGGGATTAAATGTACATCCTGGTTTAATGATGACACAGAAGTAGGTGGATGCATCAGTTGTGGGAGATGCTTCAATGGGATTTGCAGAGACTAAACCAGAGAATATAAATATGGAATATAAGGTGGAAAAATGTGAGGTTTTCTACTTCAATAAGAAAAAAAAACAGAAAAATGGAATATTTCTTAAATAGTGAGAAGCTGAGAAGTGTTGAACTTTAAAGGTACTTAATAAGTTGATGAGTCACAGAAAGTTAACATGAGGCAAACAAGCACCTGATGAAGGAGTGGCGCTCCGAAAGCTAGTGTGCTTCCAATTAAACCTGCTGGACTATAGCCCGGTGTCGTGTGATTTTTAACTGAGGTAAACAAGCAATTAAGAAGATAAATGCCACAATAGTCTTTCTTGCAAGAAGATTTGATAAAGGAGTATTTTTTTTACTGAATTTATGTAGAATAAAAATAAAAAATCACCAGGTCTGAAAGTATTTGTGGAGAGAGAAACAGAGTTAATTTCAAGTCCATTAGGACTCCACTCATGACATTGCTTCCTGATAATTGGCTAAAATTAAAATGTACAATGGAAGCAGAGTCCTTGTATATTTTCAAGGTAGAGGCGAATAGATTCTCAATAAGAAAATGGGTAAAAGATTATCGGGGGAGAGGAGAATTCCGATTTTAACTTACAATCAGTTCAGCCATGATCATATCAAATGATGCACCAGGCTTGAATGGCTGAGCGTCGAAACTGTGATGCTGGAAAAGCACAGCAGGTCAGGCAGCATCTGAGGAGCAGGAGAGTCAACATTTCGGGTGGCCTACTCTTGCTCCTTGTTTGTATGGTCAGATGTATCTCTTTCTTAATCAGGCATTTACTGTTGGGAGACAGCATTAGTACAAGATGAAGTGAACAACATATCATGCAGCATTAATGAGCACTAGCACCTCTTAGAGGTGCTAATCAGTTCCTTAAAGATTGTCTGGGCAGCCATTCTATGCATAAGCTTTTGTTATTTCTCTAGATATAATCTTACACTAAATGTGGGCTAAACTATCATAGGAGCTTATGCCCCCAATATTGTTATAAGAGGCCTTTTTTGTATTCAGTCATGAGATGGAAGCATCATTGGCTGGATCAGGGTTCACTGCCAATCCCTCATTGCCCGAGAGAAGGTGGTGTCTTCTTGAACAGTTGCACTCAATTTGGCGAAGGTACCCGACAACTCTGTTAGGAGGGAGTTATCGGATTTTGATCCAGCAACACTAAAGGAATGGCGATATACTTCCAAGAGTTTACAATGGTGGGGCTCCCGTATACCTTCAGCTCTTGTCCTTCTGGATGGTAGTGGCTGTGAGTTTGGACGCTGCTGTCTAAGGAGCCTTCGTGAATTTTTGCAGTGCCTCTTATAGATAGTATTTATTGTTGCTGCAACCATCAGTGTGAAGGGAATGAACGTTGAAGGTGGTGAATGAAGAGCCAATCAAGTGGTCTGCTTTGACGTGGATGGTTCTGTGTTTTTTGATTGTTAGTGGAATAATTCAGTCCAGCTAGATGGGAGATATTATCTGATCAATCTACTACAGAAATATTATTACACATTCTGGAGCAAGTGGGTATTGAAACAAATGGCTGAGAGGCAGGGACACTATCATGGAGCCAAAGATGCCCCAAGATGTGTGTGAGTAGATTTTGACTGCAGAGCCTAAAGGCAGTTTTCTAGTTGTCTCCCCAGGTTATTGGAGCCATTACTGACAATTCCAAACATCTCAACAGGATACTCCAAACATCAAGCATTGAGAAACCAGCTGGTCTATCATCCCATGATTTGTATATTCCAGCAAATGTGACTTTCTGGGAATTACATGCCACTCAAAACTGCGGCGAGCATTCTGCACAGCATCCAGAGCCCGTAGAGCACCTACAGCAGCTCTACTGTTGCATTTATTAAAATGGTCTCAACTCTCATTCGGGATTAATGTTGAAACTGCCCCAATTTGTACTGTTGAATAGGAAATGTCCTTGAAGTTGCTGTGTTCTGAATACTAACATTTTCCATTGTTTTGTTTCAAAGGCGATATGGTGATAGTCAGTGGATGGGGAAAACAGTTCCTGCATTCAATTCCCGAAACTCTGATGGAGGTGAGTTTTCTATTGGCAAGTTACTGAACAGCATTCTAACTTAGTGTAGCTGTCACTGTCTGACCCTTGCTATGTAAGCCTCATTATCTGACCCTCACTGTGTGACCCTTACTATCTGACCCTCTCTGTGTGACCCTTACTGTCTGACGCTCTCTGTGTGACCCTCACCTGCAAATTCCTGCCCAAGTCACTCACCATCTGAGCTGGAAATGTACCGCCTTCCTTCAGTGTCACTTCCTTCCTGCAACTCCCTCCCTAATGGTGTTATGGGTCCAACATCATTAAATAGACTGTAACGGTTCAGGAAAAGTGCTCAACATCACCTTCTCAAGAGCGGCTAGCACAAAGTGCTAACTTACAATTCACTATAAATGAAATTCCACCCGATTGTAAAATGTTCCCATACACACAAAGAGGCAAGACATAAGTATTATGGCTGTGAAAGGAACACAAGTGATAGTCAATGAAACACAGTTCTAGCACAGACCAAATTGCAGGCTTCAATAAGATCTTTCCCGTCAGTTTCCACTTGTTTTTAACTCTTTTATAAGGTCAGGAGGTCACACAGACGAATTAGTGACTTCACATTCAACATGTGGGGTTCCCCCCTTTTGGTATCTCCGAAAGTTTTTTTCCCCTTTTTAGTTGAAAGAGGCAATTTGTCGAGGTAAAGAGAGAGTAGCTAGCTGCTCAGGAATTCATCTTACTTTTCCACTTACAGAAAGGAGAAACAGATGATTTCTTCTTCACAGGCTGCATATTGCTGTTGTCCAAACACCCAAGCAGTAGACTCTTGTCCAAGAGGGCAAGCAGCATCAGAGGAAAAGGGGAGTCAAGTTTCATGTCGCACTGATGAAAGGTTCCAACCTGAAACATCGACATCCTTTCTCCTCTGATGCTGCTTAATCTGCTGTGTTTTTTCCAGCTTCACTCTTTATCCACTTGACTCTCCAGCATCTGCAGTTCTCACTCTCTCCAAGCCTCTTGTCCAAGAACCATTCAAGAAGCTATTACTATGCTGAGTACTCCTGACCACACACAACTGGTCCTGTTGAAAAGACAGTCAAAATTCTGTCACAGGGCAAAAGTGCCCCGGACACTCACTCACAGAACTGAAGAATCCAACAAATATCCCCAGTGCTTGAATAAGGCCACCTTGTAAATGCAGCATAGAATAACTTCCAGTAAACAAAGCTATGTCTTCTTCCAGTTTCTCAGTTTAAAGCAGTATTTTCCCACTTTTAAATCCACAGTGCAAAAGAATAGTCTTTTTTCCATAAATTCCCTATAATCTCTATTCAAAATAGTAATTTTTATACCTAAACTTATAAACATACAATTCTGCTTTCCTTATATTCTCACCAGCTGGAGAAACCAACTGGCTTGACTTGATTTCTGTGAATTTCCAGACTATCATAATAATTTTGGAACATTTCTGCATCATCAATATTTAGCAGATGTTTCTGGATTGAGCCAGACATATGGGGTGAATCTACCACATTGTTTTAATTAGGCCTCCTGCGAGCCAAAAACCTCTGTGAAGCAAATTGAGATTACCAACATGCCGCATCATTTAACAGTGCAGCTGAAATCCTGATTATTTTCATTCCTTGTATATCACAATTGGCATTCATTGCATCCATTCCCAGGTACTGCAACCTAACAGTAAAAAGCTCAATATGCTCTTTATTGGAAGGAGTCATTTTTGAAGGTGATGGATGTGGGCGCCACTAATTGTCATAACTCAGAAGTGGCGCATTAGAAATCAAGCCCGACTATTCCTGGAATCTTCACAAAAACAAAAGTTTGTAAGAAATATGCAAAATCTCCAAACTACTTGATTTGCAGACCTAGGCTGATGGAAAGCATTGTCCAGATTTCTATACTTAATAAAATTGCTATTTATTACAGGTCATTATGTTTATTACAGTAAATAATTAAAGTAAATTAAGCAAAGTCTACAAATTAAAACTAAATCTCTTATAAACTCCTCCCTATGCACGTGCAGATATGCAACAGAAACAGGGAAAAAAGGGAGCAGAGAGAACACTGAGAAAAAGGTTCAATAGTCTTTGTTCATAAGATCTGTTGGACTGGATTTTGTTAATGTGAAAGTTTCTTCTCAAACTTCCTTTTTCCAAATGCTTCTGTTGGTTTGTAAGAGGCACAGGGTGGCTGTTTCATTTGTGAAATATCTCCGCCACACCCCATTCAGAGTCACACAACTTGTGGCATGTGCTGACTAAGAAGTAAGAGCCAAACTAGGCCATTCAGCCCATTGAGTCTGCTCTGCCATTCAATGAGATCATGACTGATCTGATAATTCTCAACTTCTCTGAATTTCCCCAGAATCCTTGAATCCCTTACTGATTAAAAATCTGTGTATCTCAGCCTTGAAGATACTTAATAACTCAGCATTGGCAGTAAAGAATTCCACAAATTCACTAACCTCTGAGAGGGAAAATTCTTTCCTTAGCTCTGCTTTAAAGGTGTGAGCCTTTATTCTGAGATTATGCTATCTGATCCTAGATTCTACACCAACCTGTCAAGTCCCTGAAGAGTCTTCTTTGCTAAAATTGTTTGCCTCTTATTCTTCTATGTTCCGACAAGTACAGACCCAATCTACTCAACCTCTCCTTACAAGACAGTCCCTCCATACATGGTATCAGCCTCGTGTACCTTCTCTGGACTGCCTCCCATGCCAGTGTATCTTTCCTTAGATAAGGGGTCCAAAATTGTTCACAATATTTTAGCTGTGATCTGATTAGTGTTTTGCATAGTTTTAGCAAAACCCCTCTACTTTTACACTCCAATCTCTTGAAATAAGGCCAACATTCAAGTTCCCTTCCATTGTAACTGCTGAACTTGTATGCTAACTTTTTGTGATTCTGTACCCTTCTTCTATTTAAATAAAATTCAGCTCTTCTATTATTCCTGATAAAGTGCATAACCTCACATTTTCCCACATGGAATTCCATCTGCCAGGCCTTTGCCCACTAACTTAAGCTCTCTAGATCACTCTGCAGACTCTTTATGTGATCCTCACCAGTTGTGACCTATTTTTGTGTAATCTGCAAACTTAGCAATGGTTCATTAACTTTCTTCATCCAAGTCACTAATGATTATAAATAATTTTGATCTCCAGCACTATTCTGCTAAAGGAAATATATCTTAATTTTCTTCTGGTTTGAAGTGGTTTACTGCAGAGAACTGTGAGATAGACAGTATATTGAGGCTGGTGCAGATCTACTGATACCTCTTCTGGTCTCACTATCTTCTCTCTGTATGCAGACCTTTGTCATTACTAATCAGTCCCTAGTCCACAAACCAATCAGCTTCATTTGTAAACACCCCATCAGTTCTAATTAATTGATTAACTCAAACTATCCTTGTTTTTTGTTTAGATTGAGATTCCTATTGTGGACCATGACAAATGCAAGCATGTTTACTCTCAGCTTGGGAGACAAGTAACAGACGATATGATCTGTGCAGGTCTGAAGCAAGGTAAGCACTATTCCTTGCATCCATTCCGATGACGTTAGATGCCACAACTATTCATTACTAGGCGGACGGGTTTGTTTGAGTGCATCTCTTAGCAATGAGCACTTGTGCACATGTCTCATAGCACTGTGTGTGCGACTTATATTTGTGTGTGTGTGTTGCATAGCAGGGTGCCTGTCTCACAGCAGCATTTGTGTGTGCGTTTACATCACCTAGCAGTGAGTGTGTGTATATCCATTCATTCACACTATATTTAGCAAAGCAGTGCCACATTATCATCAAGTAGAATTCATGCACTATGCCTTTTAGCCCACAGCACTGATATCAATTCTAACTAGCTATGCCAGCCCACCTTACAATTCAGTTTGGGCACCTCACACCACCTCAGTCATCAAATCCTCAGAGCTCCTTTGTGATGGAGAATTGGGGAATGACCCTGAATAAGTGTCCCAACAAACTCTTAAGGTATATCTTCCAAACTATAAACCCTGATCTTTCACTCCTATTTCTGTTAGAAGAATTTCATTTTACTTGTCATCATCTTCTTAAATTACTCATTTAATAACATGTAATATTTGCTAAAACTGAGAAACCATGAAGATAAGGAACATTTCATGATACAGTTATCCCATGCAATCAGCAAATCATGGGAGTAGGCTTCCAAATCATGAACGATTTAGAAGTTGTTCCTATTTGAGATAGGGGTGAGAATCAGAAGACACAAATTTAAAGTAATTGGCAAAAGAATCAAACACTACATAAGAAGAAACTATTTTATGCAGTGAGTGACTTGTATCTAAAAATATACCCTGTCTTAGAGTGTGATAGTTGCAGAGTTAGGTGTGTTCTTTTTAACAGAATTGGATAAACACTTGATGATAAGGCAATAACGAAGTGTAGGGAGAATGAAATCAGATAAATCACCCTTCTCAAGAGCCCTTACAGAGACAAATGGCCTTTTTCTTTGCTGTAACTATCCAATGATGACCTGTGTGAATTTAATTGCCTTTGCTGATAATTCCAGGTGGGAGTGATGCTTGCCAAGGAGATTCTGGGGGCCCAATGGTGGCGCTCGATAATAAGAAAAATCGCTGGTTCCTGGTAGGGACGGTCTCGTGGGGAGATGGCTGTGGAGAGGACAACAGATATGGGGTTTATTCCGATGTCAGGAAAAGCCTGGAGTGGATCCACAACGTGACAAAAGTCAAGAACTTTTGATAAATTTTAGGGACCAAGAACTTCAAAAATATCAAGTTGTTTTCAATGATTTTTACTGCAACTTTGAATGAGTACAATAATCTACTGTAAAAATTTAATTCATTTGGGTAAGTTATATAACTATAACATCAAAATTCAGCAACACATTTCTGTCTAAGACATGAAGATGATCAGAAACATTCATCATGGTATGAATCTGCTCTTTTAATAAAGGAAGCATTTTAGCTTTACCATATGTTCTGACTTTTACTTATGGTCCCCACCATCCAGCCACCATCAAATTCACCAGCCTCCACAATCTTCTCTATGCCAACATTGAAGGCTCCCATCAACAGATCTAGGATTAAGGAGCACATCAACCAGACAGCAACAAGAACAGGAAATGGTTACACTGCTCTTCAGTTTCTCATTTCATCAATCACATGGTGATCATGACATTACTGGATAGTTATAAAAACATATCTTATACACTAGTTTCCCTTAGGGAAGGAAATCTGCCGTTCCTTACCTAGTCCGACCTACATGTGTCTCTAAATCCACAGCAATGTAGTTGACTCTGATCTGCATTTTGAAATGCCCTGCCAACTCATGCAGTTGCATTGGACTGTTACAGAAAAGCCAAGGAACATTCAAAACAAATACAACACCTGGCATTAATCAAGGCACCAAAACAACAAAGGCATACGATGCTGGAACAACTCTGTAAGATCTCTCCTTGTAAGAACTACAGCCCAGTTAGCTTATATCTGTCATATGGAAATGTTAGAAGCTGTTATTAAAGATGTTATGGCAGAGGACTTAAAACCATTCAAGCTAATCAGACAGAGTTGATGTGCTTTTCTGAAAGGGAAATTATATTTAATTTATTAGCGTTCTTTGAATAAGTAAACGTACTGTGGATAAACAGAAACTGGTGCATTTCCTGTCCTTAGATTTCCAGAAGGCATCTGTATGGAGCCACATCAAAGGTTATTGTGAAATAAAAGCTATGGTGTAGGAGGTATGTTGGCGTGGATAGAAGATTGATCGACAAACAGGAACCAGACAGGCATAAAAGGGTCCTTTTCTCATTGGCACAGTGATTGTTACTAGGACTTCAACTGTTTACATTTTTCTTTAAGTGACTTGGATGAAGAGACAGAAAATGGGGTTGCTAAATTTGTTATATCACAAAGAGAGGTAGGAAAGAAAATTATGGAGAAGAAACAAGGAGGAAAAAAAGAATATAAGTATGTTACAAACATAGAAAAGGCTGAAGACAATAAACAGGTCTGTCAGCATCTGTGGAAAGTGAAGCAGAATTGATGTTTCCAGCCTCTATGATTCTTCTTCAGCAATCCTAAGTGTGACTTGTTAACTGGACCATTGATTGTCAAGACGGTTAAGAAATTACTTGGGCACAAAGTTGCTTTATTCCTGGGAAATAATTTAGCAGGACTAAAAATTAAAGCTTCACCTACAGTCACAGAAAGTCCATATGAAGCAGTTGCAAGAGATGGAGCAGTTGCAAGAACAGAGTCTAGGTATTTTTTTCATTGGATGCAGTGATCGGAGGAATGGCAAACCAATGTCTATCACCAGATGTTATAGTTATATCACTAGTGATTGGTAGCATAGTTGAAACTCTACTTAAGAACAAGGATAGTTTAAAAGAAGTATTTGGCATATCTTTATTACCTGAAGCTGAGGAAGTAGGTTCAAAGTTAAGTAAATTAGCACAGACAGCCCATACAAGGTAGATGCAATTCCAGAGAGCTAATATTTTAGAAGTGGAGTTCAGATGAGGATATTCAACCATCATCACAGGCCAGCTGGATGGTTCCTCATTAAATACCACCCAAATATTGTAAGTACACGTTGCAAGTAGCACATGAAATTCCTATGCTAGGCCACAAAGAAATATGAAAAACACAAGCATCAATAAACAAGTATTTTACATAAGACTTCACAAGGATGTAGTGCCGTTCTGTAAAAGGTGTCACACATGTCAAGTGGTAAGAAAACCACAACATGCAATTAAACCAGAACCTTTGTTAACCATACCAGTTTTTGAAGAACCATTCAGTCATGTGGCAGTGGACTGTAGCATCATTCCTGGAAGCAAAAGCAGGGAACATCAGTGTATCTTTCTAATTATGGATAAGACAACCCAATTTCCTTTTAGGATGGTGGTAGAAAGGTTAACTCATTTTTTGTTTCATAATTGTGGATTATTAATTGAGATAAAGTCTGATCAGAGTTTTAATATTATGTCTAAAGGTTTACAAGAGATTATGAGAAATTTGGTGTCGAACAATTGAGGAAACAGCATACCATCTGTAAACATGGGGAACATGGAAAAATACCATCAGGCACTCAAAAGTATATTTGTGCCCAAAAAGACATATTGTTATGAATATCCACATGACTGGGACAGGGGTCAGATTTCTTATGATTTGCTTCCAGAGATTTCCCTAAATGTGGTTTAGTCCATCTGAATTACTTTAGAGCCATGAGATTAGAAGTCCGTTAAAATTGATTAGACAGATGTTCTTGAACAAAAGATGAATCTTCAATATTAGACACTTGTCCACAGCAGTGAACCTCCACAGTTACTGCCTTTGCTGTTGAATTCATGTATCGCTGGACATTGGAGTGTGTCTAGGAAAATTAACAAACAGTGAAATTCACAACTGATCTTGGAGGAACCTGTTTCAGAGAGGTCACAGCACAGAAACAGATATATGAATTTTAAGTGTGGCGTTGCTGTAAGTCTGCAGTAATGAGTAGAGAGGGTTCTTTCTTCATTATAAATTTTATTGAGATATGTCTCTTGATTAAACTTAAAATATAATCCATAAGTATTAAGTTAGTCTGGCGCAGTGTTTTGTTGAAGAATAAGATGGAGCTATTTTCTGGGTCTGCAGATTGGAAGAAGGAAAAATAGAGTGATATGCTCTTCTTGTCAAATGTGGGAGTTTCGGAAGAGTTTATGTGTTACTGAGGAATATATCTGCAATAAATACCATTGGTTGCAGATTGAATGGATCAGTTGGAGTGACAGTTAGAGGCAATGAGGAAATTACAAGAGCAAGGGGTGTGATGGATGGCAGACATGGGAAGGGAGAAAAGTTGCAGATACAGTCACATAGATGGGCTAACTCCAGGAAAGGTAAGAGAGGTAGGCAGGTAGTGCAGGAGTCTTCTGTGGCTATCCCCATATGCTGTTTTGGAAAATGCAGCGGGTGATGGATTCTCAGGGGAATGTAGTACAAGCAGACAAGTTTCTGGTATTGAGGATGGCTCTAATGCAATGAGGGGTACGTCGGGTTACAAGAGATCGATTGTGTTAGGGGATTCTCTACTCCAAGGTACAGACAAGTGTTTCTGTGGCCAGCATGAAAAATCAGAATGGTGTGTTGATCCTGATGCCAGAATCAAGGATGTCTCAGAGAAGTGCAGGATGTTTTCAAGGGGGAGAGGGCCCAGCGGGGAGTCATTATACATATTGGAACCGACACAGGAAGGGAAAAGGATGAGATTCTGAAGGGAGAACATACAGAGTTAGGCAGGAATTTAAAAAGTAGGCCCTCAAGAGTATTAATATCTGGATTACACCTGATGCTACGAACTAGTGAGGGTAGGAATAGGAGGATAGAGCAGATGAATGCATGACTGAGGAGCAGGTGTACAGGTGAAGGAATCACATTTTTTGGATCATTGGAAGAATGGATTGCACCTAAATTGGAAGGAGACAAACATACTGGCAGGGAGTTTTGCTAGAGCTGCTTGGGTGATTTGAACTAGTGAGGTGGGGGGTGAGACCCAGGGATAGAATGAGGAAAGAGATCAATCTGAGACTGGTACAGTTGGGAAAAGAAGCAAGTCAAACAGTGAGGGCAGGTAGGGACAAAGCACAGAACAAGGTAGGATTGATAAATTAAACTGCATTTAATTCAATACAAGAGACCAAACAGGGAAGGCAGATGAACTCAGGGCATGGCAAGGAACATGGACCTGGAATATCATAGCAATTACAGAAACATGGCTCAGGCATGGGCAGGACTGGCAGCTTAATGTTCCAGTATACAAATGCTACAGGAAGGATAGAAAGGGAGGCAAAAGAGGAGGGTAAGTGGCGTTTTTGATAAGGTATAACATTACAGCTGTACTAAGGGAGGATATTCCTGGAAATATAGTCAGGGAAGTTATTTAGGTGGAACTGAGAAAGAAATGGATGATCACTTACTGGGATTATATTATAGAACCACTAATAGTCAGAGGGAAATTGAGAAACAAACTTGTAAGGAGATCTCAGCTATCTGTAAGAATAATAGGGTGGTTATGGTAGAGGATCTTAACTTTCAAAACATAGACTGGGACTGCCACAGTGCTAAGGGTTTAGAAGGAAAGGAATTTGTTAAGTGTGTACAAGAAAATTTTCTGACTCAATATGTGGATGTACCTACTAGAGAAGGTGCAAAACTTGACCTACTCTTGGGAAATAAGGCAGGGCAGGTGACTGAGGTGTCAGTGGGGGAGCACTTTGGGGCCAGCGACCATAATTCTATTAGATTTAGAATAGTGATGGAAAAGGATAGACCAGATCTAAAAGTTGAAGTTTTCTACATTGAAGAATACCAGGTTATAGTCCAATAGGTTTAATTGGAAGCACTAGCTTTCAGAACGCTGCTCCTTCATCAGGTGGTGGTGACGGTATTACGCAAGAGGTAGGGGATGGGACCCAGGCAAGAACCTTCAAAAGCTGATTGGGGGCAGATGTTCGCAGGTGAAGGGACAGCTGGAAAATGGAAACCCTTCAGAAATGAAACAACAACAGTCCAGAGACAGTATATTCCTGTTAGGAGGAAAGGAAAGTCTGGTAGGTGCAGGGAATGCCGAATGACTCAAGAAATTGAGGGTTTGATTAAGAAAAAGAAGGAAGCATATGTCAGGTATAGACAGGATAGATTGAGTGAATCCTTAGAAGAGTATAAAGGCAGCAAGAGTAAACTTAAAAAGGGAAATCAGGAGGGCAAAAATGGGACATGAGATAGCTTTGACAAATAAAATTAAGGAGAATCCAAAGGGTTTTTACAAATACATTGAGGACAAGAGGGCAACTAAGGAGAGAATAGGGCCCCTCAAAGATCAGCAAGGCGGCCTTTGTGTGGAACCACAGAAAATGGGGGAGATACTAAACGAGTATTTTGCATCAGTGTTTACTGTGGAAAAGGACATGGAAGACATAGAATGTAGGGAAATAGATGGTGACACCTTGCAAAATATCCATATTACAGAGGAGGAAGTGCTGGATGACTTGAAACGCATAAAAATAGATAAATCCCCAGGACTTGATCAAGTGTACCCTAGAACGCTGAGGGAAGCTAGGGAAATGATTGCTGGGCCTCTTACTGAGTAATCTGTATCATCAATAGTCACAAATGAGGTGCCAGAAGACTGGAGGTTGGCTAATGTGGTGCCACTATTTAAGAAACAGCAAGCCAGGGAACTGTAGACCAGTGACGTCAGTGGTGGGCAAGTTGTTGGAGGGAATCCTGAGGGACAGAATATACATGTATTTGGAAAGGCAAGGATTGATTAGGGATAGTCAACATGGCTTTGTGCATGGGAAATCATGCCTCACAAACGTGATTGAGTTTTTTGAAGAAGTAACAAAGAGGAGTAATAGACATGATCTATATGGACTTCAGTTGGGCATTCAACAAGGTTCCCATGGGAGACTGATTAGCAAGGTTAGATCTCATGGAATACAGGGAGAACTAGCCATTTGGACACAGAACTGGGTCGAAGGTAGAAGACAGAGATTGGTGGTGGAGGGTTGTTTTCAAGACTTGTGGCCTGTGACCCCCAGTGAAATGCCACAAGGATCGGTGCTGAGTCCACTACTTTTCTTCATTTATATAAATGATTTGGATGTGAGCATAAGAGGTATAGTTAGTAAGTTTGCAGATGATACCAAAATTAGAGGTGTAGTGGACAGCGAAGAAGGCTACCTGAGATTACAAAGGGATCTTGATCAGATGGGACAATGGACTGAGGTGTGGCAGATGGAACTTAATTTAGATAAATACGAGGTGTTGCATTTTGGGAAAGCAAATCTTAGCAGGACTTATACACTTAATGGTAAGGTCCTCGGGAGTGTTGCTGAACAAAGAGACTTTGCAGTGCAGGTTCACAGATCCTTGAAAGTAAAGTCATAGGTAGATAGGATAGTGAAGAAGGCTGTTGATATGCTTTCCTTTTATTGGTCAGAGTGTTGAGTACAGGAGTTAGGAGGACATGTCGCGGCTGTACAGGACATTGGTTAGGCCATTTTTGGAACATTGCATGCAATTAAGGTCTCCTTCATATTGGAATGATGTTGTGAAACTTGAAAGGTTCAGAAAAGATTTAGAAGGGTGTTGCCAGGAATGGAGGATTTAGCTATAGGGAGAGGCTGAACAGGCTGGGGTTGTTTTCCCTGGAGCGTCGGAGGCTGAGAGGTGACCTTACACATGTTTATAAAGTCATGAGGGACATGGATAGGATAAGTAGACAAAGTCTTTTCCCTTTGGTGGGGGAGTCCAGAAACAGAGAGCATAGGCTTAGGGTGAGAGGGTAAAGTTGTAAAAGAGACCTCAGGGGCAACTTTTTCATGCAGAGGGTGGTACATGTATGAAATGAGCTGCCAGAGGAAGTGATGGAGGCTGGTACAATTGCAACATTTAAGAGGCATTTGGATGGGTATATGAATAGGAAGGGTGCTAGCAGCTGGGACTAGATTGGGTTGGGATATCTGGTCGGCATCGACAGGTTGGACCAAAGGGTCTGTTTCCATGTTGTACATCTCTATGAATCTCTGTCTCTAGAATGACTCACATGTGCATGTAAGCTAGCAGAAGAGCTTCTGAAAGTTTCACAGATGAAAATGAAAGAATGGGCAGATAAACTTCAGCAACTAGATCATTTCAAGTTGACACAAAGTATTGTTGCCTTTGCAAAGTGAACTCTGAAAGTGAAATTAAGTGGTCCATACAAAGTAGTTAGGACGGCCAGTAAAGTGATTTATCTGATAAATACTCCTGATCATAGGAAGAATTAATATCACATAAGGTATCATCATAAGGGACAGGATAAGAAGAAATGTATGTCAGGTGATAAGAGTAGTAGAAGATCATGGAGATAATGAGAGTGAGGTTGAAGAAGAGGTAGACAATTCTCAAAGTGAACTACAATTCCACTAGCTAACACAGAAATACCAGGACTATTAAATACTCTGTTTCATCTTAAAAGAAAGGAAAAAGGAAGGATCTTAGAAAACTACTTGGAAAGTATAAAGTAACCTGTAGAGAAACATCTGATCAGATTATATTAGGAAGGCCTAAAGTGGACATAGGAGAATCAGGACCGTTAAGCAAAATCCCTATCCGTTAAGCCTGGACATTTGCAGATGGCACCAAAATCAGTGCTTTGGTTGACAGTAGAGAAGATTATCTAAGATTACAAATGGATCTTGAGTAATTGGGCCAATGGGCTGAGGAGCCGCAGATGGAGTTTAATTTGGATAAATGTGAGATATTACATTTTGTTAAAACAAACAAGGGCGGGACTTATACAGTTAATGATAGAGCTCTGGGCAGCATTGTTGAACAGACACCTCGGAGTTCAGGTATATAATTCTCTGAAATTTGTGTCACAGGTACACAGGATGGTTAAGACGGTATTTAGCATGCTTGCCTTCATTGCTCAGACCACTGAGTATGGGAGTTGGAATGTCATGTTGAGGTTGTACAGGAAGTACAGGAGTTTGGTGAGGCCACTTTTGGGATACTGTGTACTGGTCACCCTGCTATAGGAAGGATATTATTAAATTGGAGAGGATTTGGAAAAGAATTACCAGGACGTTGCCAGGACTGCAGGGTTTGAGTTATATGGAGAGTCTAAATAGGCTAGGACTTTTTTGACTGGAGCATAGGAGGTTGAGGTTTATAGAGGTTTATAAAAGCATAGTGGCATTGATAAAGTGAATAGCAAAGGTCTTTTCTCTAGGGTGGGGGAGTTCAAAACTAGGGGACATATGTTTAAGGTGAGAAGATAAAGATTTAAAAGAGCAACCTTTTCACATAGAGGGTGGTACATATGTGGAATGAACTGTTAGAAGAAGTGGTAAATGCAGGTACTGTTACAACATTTCAAAAAACATTTGATACAAATAGGAAAGGTTCAGAGGGATATGAGCCAAATGCAGGTAAATGAGACTAGTTTAATTTGGTTGGCATGTTTCCGTGCTGTATGACTCTATGATTATATGACTGTAAGCTCATGTGGAAACAGTTTCAATATGTGCTGAAGAAGCACTTGATTGAACCTAGCCAAAACTGCTGGAGATTACCTGTTGAGTTATTTCCTAAACTGGAGGGAACATATTGATTCTGTATGGTTTTTAGAAATGTATATTCAATCATGAAGACAAACTTGAATCCTAATCCATAGTTCAAGGAGTAATAGGGCCTTATTCATCTGTTGAAGGGGTTGTAAATCCATGTATTTTCTTATTTCTATGTATTTTTAATTGTAGACTGACAAAGCAATCATCAACCATGATCAGTTGAATGGTAGAGCAGGCTCAAAGAGCTGAATGGCCTATTCCTGATCCTATTTTCTATGTTTCTCTGAAAAGGGAAAATAATTATTTTAAAGCTTTAGAGGCTGAAGGACCACTATGTTTTTGAAAGCAAGTAAGCGAAACTTATTGTAGGTACTGTTTGCAGAGCTGATGATTCAAGCAGTGCCGGGAGAAGATGCAGACCAGCTGGAGTGGAGGATATCCACAAAAGGAGATTCAGCTAGCAACAAGTAGCTGATGGCGCTGTAAGCAATATTTGGAGAAGCCATCACATCCCTAAATGCTCAGAAGCTGTTTTCTCTGCAGTAAAATGCCACTGTAACCCTAATGAAACAGTAAACTTTCCCTTCAACAGTTGCTGTAAACTGAAAGGATAAATAGATATGTGTTGTTGCTTGTGAATCACATTTTCTGTGATAAACCACATTTTTGAAATGGTGTTTCATCTTATACAAGTGGAGGCATGTAAAGAGGATATATTTTTATTTTTGTACGGAAACAGACCCTCCGGTCCAACTCGTCCATGTCGACCAGATATCCCAACCCAATTTAGTCCCACCTGCCAGCACCAGGCACATATTCCAAACCTTTCCTATTCATATACCAATCCAGGTGCCTTTTAAACGTTGCAATCGTACTAGTCTTCACCACTTCCTCTGGCAGCTCATTCCATACACGTACCACCCTCTGCACGAAAAGGTTGCCCCTTAGGTCTCTTTTATATCTTTCCCCACTTACCCTAAGCCTACGCCCTCTAGTTCCGGACTCCCCCACCCCAGGGAAGAGGCTTTGTCCATTTATCCTATCCATCCCCCTCATGATTTTATACAACCTCTATAAGATCACTCCTCTGCTCAAGGGAAAACAGTCCGAGCCTATTCAACCTCTCCCTATAGCTCAGATCCTCCAATCCTGGCAACATTCTTGTAAATCTTTTCTGAACCCTTTCAAATTTCACAACATCCCTATGTGCTGAACTGAAAAACGGAGACTGTTAGGACTGTGGAAATAATTATTCAGTGCTTTAGAAGTAGGTTACCAGCACCCGTTGTAAGTGTTGTTTACATTGCTGTTTGTTCAAACAAGGATACTGCATACAAACTCTCACTGGTGGTGTGTATAACATGATGTTCAGCCAGTAACAACTAGCAGATTGGTTTACAGAATAGGAACAAATTGTCGATGACAAGGCATTCTTCCTGCCAATAACCATGTTCTTGGCTCCCAAATAGCTGAACACTTTTGGGTGTGAACAAGATAGCCAGAAGCCCTTGGACCTTTGGAAGACAGGTGCTTTCTTTCTTTCGCCACTTAAGTAAATAAGTTTGTTTCTCTTACCAGTTGTTATGAGCTGTTGCTTTTAATCAAATGATCAGATATATATTGTGAACTAGTTAATCCATTCAAACAGCAAGCAAGTGAAATTATCTGAAGAGAGATCGCAGTGCAGCACATCCTGGCAAACAAAAGGGATCACCTTAGTGAGCCCTGTGGACATGGACCATTGAAATGCCTCCTCAGTTTTTCTCTCCACTCAAAGCACCATTTTTTTTTGTACTTGTCTGTATGCATGTGCAGGGGGAGTTTTATAATGGGGTTAGAGTTTAACTAGGAGAGTTATATGTTGATGTTTTATAATTGTTGAGCCGTAGCTAGAGTCTATTTATTAGTCCTAAAATAATTTTTGTTAAGCACAGAAACCTGAGTCTAAAAGACAAAGTTTACATACTTTAATAAAATCTTTAATTTCAGTGACAACCTCTTAACAGGGCTTGATTTCCAGTCTACTACCGCAATGAAATGTGACATCATTCCTTCCTAAACACTGAATATCTTGAATGTTCAGTTTCCAGTCCTGGTTATAATGCAACCATGTGTCTCTATCGGCAATAATATTATAACCTTTAGGTCATCTATGTAATTGTGAATTCTGCATGTGTGTCCTTAACTTTGTGTCTTTACACATCATTCTACATTTGAGGCATATTCAATGCACAAGAGAAAGTGAGGACTGAAAATGCTAAAGAGTCATAGTCAAAAGGTGAGGTGCTGGAAGAGCACAACAGGTCAGGCAGCATCCAAGGAGCAGGAGGGTTGACAGTTCAGGCAAGTCCTTCATCAGGAATTCGTAGCTTTATGCATCATGTGTTCATTTCTCCCTCACAACGTTTCTCCTTCCTGTTACCAGATTAATTCCCTTCCAATTTGGGTTATCCCCAGGTTCATATGCCCTGACAATCTAGTCCAAGCTAACCCAAGCACAACAGCAATCACAAATCCCACTGTGAGCCTCACAGAATCAGTCTCAATCCTGCTAAGATTAGATTACTTACAGTGTGGAAACAGCCCCTTAGGCCCAACAAGTTCACACCAACCCACCGAAGCGTAACCCACCCAGACCCATTCCCCTACATTATCCCTTCACCTAACACTACGGGCAATTTAGCATGGCCAATTCGCCCAACCTGCACATTTTTGATTGTGGGAGGAAACCGGAGCACCCGGAGGAAACCCACTCAGACATGGGGAGAGTGTGCAAACTCCACACAGTCAGTCGCCTGAGGCAGGAATTGAACCCGGGTCTTTGGCGCTGTGGGGCAACAGTGCTAACCACTGTGTCACCGTGCTGCCCACCTGGAGGTAACCCAAATTGGAAGATGTGTTCCAACCAGCTTGTACACATCCCTCCTGCCTCAGAACCAGTCCAAATGTCTCCAAAATCTGTTGTCCCCCCTCTTACACCAGTTCTCTAGCCACATGTTCAATTGATTGACTCTCCTGTTCTTATGCCGACTAGCACATGGCAATTGTTTTCAAGATCTGCTTTTCAATTTCCTCTCTGACATCCTTGACTCTGTCACCACAGAGGGAACATAGCATCCTGGAATCATGTTTCATGCTGCAGAAACACTTATCTGATCCCATGGCTATGTGATCCCCGTCATTGTTGTATCCCCATTCTTCTTTCTCCCCCACTGTACAGCTGAGATGCCCTTGAAGGGACATGGACTTGTCACTGACTGTACTCCCCTGAGGAACCATCACCTTCACTCATTTACAAAATGGAAAACAGACTGACAAGCATGATAGGCTGGGGTTTACTATGTCTGCCTGGTTGTTACCCATTCCTTCTCTGCCTGTATACTTCTAACCTGCAGTATGACCACCTCCATACAAATAACATCTGCCTCAAAGATGCGCAATAGTGACTTCAGCTATTGTTAAAGTTCTAAAAGCTGGAGCTCAAGCATTTGCAGCTTGTGACACTTCTTGCAAATGTGTTTGTCTGGGAGACACAAACATCCATGACTTCACATGTAACACTTCTCCCCATTGACATGCTATCACTCTGAAAACTATTTTCCTCCCTTAGAATAAATATAAGCTAACTATAAAAGCATACTCATAACAACACTTCGTGTATGTTCCCTTTGTTTTCTTTCAGTTTTACTTTATTAATTTTTAGGTTTTGACTTGAATTAATTTTATCCTCTTTTTTCAAATTTTTTTTCCCTGAAATCCAAGCAGCCATGACTATCCTTTATAAATGCTCCTTTCTTTTAGTTTTAATTTTTTTTGGATTCAATCCTGACAATAACTCCTCACCAACCAACAACTTCATAGATTTCATGACAAGTCACTCTTGGAATTTTCCACTCAGCCTCGACTGCACTGTGTTCAGAATGAAACCTCTCCTAGTCCTCCATACTGTTAATCTTTCTACTTCCTCTCTTGGTATTGTGCTCAGAATACACCATATCCTTTTGATTTGCAAACGTACATCACCCCCTTTACTTAGTTTAAAGCCCTCTCTAAGTCCTAGTTGTTCAATTCTTTGGGACACTGATCCCAGCACAGATTACATGAAGCCCTTCCAAATGGAAAACCTCCTGACTACCCTAGTAGTGATACCAATGCCCCATGTGCTGAAACAATTACTCCCATACCAATCATTAAGCCACATATTTACTCCCTTGATTTTATTTCCTCTATGCTCAGTTTGGCCAGGGCAGAGGACAGTAATCCTAATGTTATTGCTTTTGAGATTCTACTTTTAGTTTACCTTCCAACTGTTCAAAATCCTCTAGTAACAATCCCTTTACAGTCCTATCAATCTTGTTAACAGAAACAGGATCCTCCCCTCCTTCTCTGCAGAGAAATCCATTTGTTTCCTCCATTCCTGAAGGCTGTGTGCATTTGAGTATTTCATAGTCATTTTGAGAAATAAACACAATATTCACAATTGCTGGCTCTGTTTGATAGAAAAAAGTGAGGACTGCAGATGCTGGAGATCAGAACTGAAAATGTGTTGCTGGAAAAGCGCAGTAGGTCAGGCAGCATCCAAGGAGCAGGAGAATCGACATTTCGGGCATGAGCCCTTCTTCAGGAATGAGGAGAGTGTGCCAAGCAGGCTAAGATAAAAGATAGGGAGGAGGGACTTGGGGGAGGGGCGTTGGAAATGCGATAGGTGGAAGGAGGTCAAGGTGAGGGCGATAGGCCGGAGTGGGCAGAGGAGATGACCTGGGGTGTGCAGTGAGAGGGCAGAGGAGATGACCTGGGGTGTGCAGTGAGATGGCAGAGGAGATGACCTGGAGTCAATATTTAGGTCATGTTTTCCCAAATATATCCTAGAAATTCCTTCACGTTTTAACCATTTTCCTCTTACATGACTCATCCAAATATCAACTAAGCTGAAGTTCCCTCCACAGCTTTTATCTGAGTTTTCCTTACAGATTTGCTCTTCTCCTTCACTATTTGGGGAACCATAGTGTATACCCAATTGAATGTGTGGTGTTGGAAAAGCACAGCGGGTTAGGCAGCATCCGAGAGGCAGGAGATTGACATTTTTCATCAGTAATGAAGGACTTATGCCCAAAACATCGATTCTCCTGCTCCTCAGATTTGCCTGACCTGCTGTGCTTTTCCAGCACCACACTCTCGATTCCGATCTCCAGCATCTGCAGTCCTCACTGTCTCCCTGTACACCCAATTACCAGATCAAGCCCTTCTATTTTTCAACTCCAAGCAAATTGCTTCTGACTTTTCCCTCTCTTTCAAACACTATGTTATTCTTGATCAGTACTGCTACTCCATTCTCAAACTGTGGGTGGTGTGGTGGCACAGTGGTTAGCACTGTTGCCTCACAGTGCCTGAGACCTGGGTTCAATTCCCAACTCAGGTGACTGACCGGGGAGTTTGCATGTTCTCCCTGTGTCTGTGTGGGTTTCCTCTGGGTGCTCCAGTTTCCTCCCACAGTCCAAAGATGTGTGGGACAGGTGAATTGGCCATGCTAAATTGCCCGTAGTGTTAGGTAAGGGGTAAATGTATGGGTGGGTTGCAGGTTGGTGTGGACTTGTTGGGCCGAAGGGCCCGTTTCCACGCTGTAAGTAATCTAATCCATCTTCCTTCCCTTTTTTTTAATACATTACATTCTTGAATATTTCCACTAAGGAAACAAGAGGTGAGCTTTCAGAAGTGAAATTAGCTAAAACTTCATCACACGATGGATTGTAGAAATTTGAAATGTTGTTCTCCAGATTGAAGCATCTTCCTCCTGTCCATATGTTTCCATATACCTGTATTTTGCTAACAAGATTTGCTAACAACAACAAATTGCATTGTTGGGCAGATGTAACAGTTTGGCTTGGATCAGGGGGTCGTTCAGAGACACTGATAATGTTTGAGGAGGAATGGGGTGATTGTCAGGAGGGTTTGAGGGTGGGGAGTTGTTTGGAGAGACAAATAGTGTTTGAGAAGGGTTTGAGTGTGGGGAGTTGTTTGGAGATACGGATAGTGTTTGAGGAGGGATGGGGGTGATGGGAGAGGGTTTGAGGGTGGGGGTTGTTTGGAGATAGGAATAGTGTTTGAGGAGGGATGGGGAGAGTTTGAGGGTGGGGGTTGTTTGGAGATAGGGATAGTGTTTGAGGAAGGATGGGGGTGATTGGAGGAGGGTTTGAGGTAGTTTGGAGATAGATAGTGTATGAGGAGCGATGGGGGTAATTGGGGAGGGTTTGAGGGTGGGGGCTGTTTGAAGATGCAGATAGTGAATGAGAAGGGATGGTGGTGTTTGGGGAGGGGGCTGTTTGAAGATACAGATAGTGAATGAGGAGGGATAGGGGTGTTTGGGTGGGGGTTGTTTGGAGATAGGGATAGTGTATGAGGAAGGATGGGCTGTTTGAAAATACAGATAGTGTATGAGGAGGGATATGGGTGTTTGGAAAGATGGTAAATATGAGGGGTAAGCGAGTTATTTCAAAGAACTCTAACTCAAACAAACCAGTTAATGTCCACAACGACTCACTTCATTCGGTTTAGCAGCTGGTTATTCTGGTGAAATCGGTCACCGGGTAACGAGCCGTGGGAGAACATCCGGGTTATGACCCAAAGGCACGTGACCGGATGTGGCGACACCGGGATGGCGGTCGAGGGATTGGGAGAGAAAATTAACAGTAAAAAATAAATAACAATTTATCAGAGATGGTGGGGGAAGAGAGGAGCAAGGTGGAGAGAGATGGACAGACAAACAGATGGGAGGCGAGAAAGATGAGACTGCGGAGCATTGGAAAGTCGTGATAAGATTTGACAGAGTCAGCGCAGGAGCTTGGTCAATGGGGAGGTCATTCCTGACAAATCAGTTAGAATTCTCTCAGGAGGTAAAGAGCAAGTAAGACCAGGGAAAGCCGGAGGGCGCGATCTGTTTGGATTTCTAGAAGGTCTTTGATATGGTACCTTACAGGAGACTGCTAAATAAGAGCCCACAGTATTCGGGGCGAGATACTGGCGTCAGTAGAAGATTGATTAACTTGTGGATGACAGAGAGTAGGGGATAAAGGGATCTTTCTCGGGATGACAGTCGGTGCCTGATAGTGTTCGACTGGGGTCTATGTTGGGGCTATAACTGTTTGTGTTATACACTAAAGGTCTGGAAGAAAGAACGGAGGACATTATTGCTACATTTGTAGATGTCACAAAGATACAGGTATTTCTGGTATAATGCATGTTTTGTCGATGTGATTTGGCTGTAATACAATTGATGAATAGTGGATGCTGTTTGAATACCACAAACTTCTACTGCATAGCTATAGCAATTTTCTATATATTTTCACAAGAATGCTACCATCACATTATACCAGAAATATTTGGAGGGTTAGGTAGTGTTGAGGAAGCAGGAAGCTGCACAGGAGTTGGGCATGCCAGGCAAGTGGGCAAAGAAGTAGCAAATGGAATTCCTGTGTGAAAGTGTGACATTAGACACTTTTTGTGTAGACTATTTTCTGCATGTGAAAGGGCTTTGGAAATCTGAAGTATAATGGGATTTGGGAGTTCAAGGGATTAACATGTGGGTTGAGTTGGCAGTTAGGAAGGCAAATGTAATGTTAGCATTCATTGCAAGAGGACTAGAATACAAGACCAATCGTGTTTTGCTGAGGCTCTAAAATGCTCCGATCAGACCACATTTGGAATATTATGAGCAGTTTTGGCCCTGTATCTAAAGAAGGATGTGCTGGCCTTGTGGAGGTTTACAAGAATGAACCTGGGATGAAGGGCTTGTCACTTAGGAGTGTTAAGGACTCTAGGTCTGTAGTCAATGGAGTTTAGAAAGATGATGGAAAATCTAATTGAAACCTCCAGAATACTGAGAGGACTGGATACAGTGGACGTGGAGAAGATGTTTCCTCTAGTAGGAGAGACTAGGACCCAAAGGCACAGCTTCTGAGTGAAAGGACACCTATTTTGAACTAAGATGAGGAATTTCTTCAGCCAGAGGGTGCTGAATTTGTGGAATGCATTGCTCCAGAAGTTGGTGGAGTGAGGTCATCGAGTGTATGTAGGATAGAAATTGATATTTGATTAGTAAAGGGATCAAGGGTTACAGGGAGAAGGCAGGTTGAGAAACATATCACCCATGAGCGAATGATAGAGCAGCCATGGCCAAGTGGCCTAATTCTGCTCCTATATCTTATGTTGAAAAGTGTGGTGCTAGAAAAGTGCAGCAGGCCAGGCAGCATCCGAGGAGCAGGAGAATCGACGTTTCGGGCATAAGCCCTTCTTCCTCAGATGCTGCCTGACCTGCTGCACTTTTCCAGCACCCCACTTTTCAACTCTGGTACTCCAGCATCTGCAGTCCTCACTTACTCCTATATCTTATGGTCTTATGGAAAGGGAGAGAGAGAGGCAGGGCATGGGGAGAGGAGAGAGAAAGAGAGAGAGAGAGAGCAATGGGGAAGGACAGAGAATGGCTCATGGGGGAGAGGAAAAAAACAAGGGAGAAGTTGGACAGAAATGGGGTAGTTGAGGGGAGACAGGTATTTGAAGGATTGCTAATTGAATTGTCTGCTGGATCTCACTGAGTTTGATTACTGATATTTTACAGTGACCTTGGATTTCCTTTACTAATGTGTTATCGCAATGATTTGCAGCTGAGAGCTGATCAACACTATCGGCCAGAATGCAGCAGGTTCATCACTGCAAGCAACTCCTTGACCAGCTCCAACAGCAGCGCCTTGATGGCTTTTTGTGTGATTGTACTGTTGTCATTGGCCAGTTGCAGTTCCGAGCCCACCGAAATGTTTTAGCTGCGTTCAGCAACTATTTCCGATCTGTTTACGGGCTCAGTCTAGACAATAATGTTGTGTTTCTCGATCACAACCACGTCAGCTCTGATGGGTTTCAAAAGATCCTGGATTTTATATACACTGGAAACATGAATATCGATGGGTGAGAACTTGTCTTTCTGTTAAATTGTTAGCTGCAGGCAGAATTACTCATTTCCGACTAAAGTGATGAAATGCAAGGTTCTACCTGCTGCTCCAGTGCTGCATTCTTCAGTAGCCAATTGGAGACCAGCTTTTCTGCCCCTTTGCAGATCCCTTTCACCCCACCACCACAAACAGTTTCCCATCACAGGACTCATTTTACCTCCCTCCAACCCATTCCTTCACCCACGCTGACACATTTCACTTTGTTTCAGTCCCAGGAGTCTAATAGAAAGGGGATCTCATTTTCACGTTTTGTTCACCTGCTTCTGTGAGAAAGCAATCTAAAGGTCAGGTACATGATAAAATTTGATATTGATCTCTAATTGACATCCAAACAGATCTTTAAAAGATCAGGGCATGTGCAAACCTCGTGAAGAATGTACGAATTGCGGTTTCCCACTGTGGCTGTGGAGTGATTATTCCTGGAGTTCTGGAGGAATTGTTGAAATGTTGAACTGAAGGTTTTAATTTGATTCAGTTGGTTATGGTGTTGAATGAGCCAGGACATTCCAGATTTAATTGTTGGTCTGCTGTTTCAACTAATGGCTCCCTGAAAGACATTTGGTCTTCATACCCACATGAAGCCAACATGAGTGGTTCATGTGTCTGTTTAGAAACAGGAGTTTATTTCTCTGCCTGAGCCTGGGACTCGTGTTTGATGTGTTATGACTGATCTGTGACCTGACTCCATGTATCTGTCTTTATTGCATCCTTAATATCTTGCGTGAAGAAAATTTTAAATGAGATTAACCAGCTTAACAATTGATCTAAGCATCAGTTGCTCTTAGTGTAAAAGCACTCAACTATCACTGCTGTGTCTCCCCTCGTCCGGCCAATTGCTTAATCAGATCAGTGATTTGTCCTTAATTCCATTAACTTCAGCTTTAGCTAATAGACTGTGTTTTGAAGATATCTTCTAGAAGTCCATATAAGTAATTTTCTTAGACATTTCCCTATCTGATATGTTAGCCAGCCTTTTATAAACATTTAGTCATATTCTCAGGTAATGCCTACTGTTTATGTTGCCGTACTGACCATACTTCTTAGGAGCATAAGTACATCATTTTGTCCATCGAGACTGCTCCAGCATTCATGAGACTGGATAATCTGACAATCCTCAACTCTACTTCCCTGCCTTGCTCTCGTAACCCCATGTCTGCGTGGGTTTCCTCCGAGTGCTCTGGTTGCTTTCAACAATCCAAAGATGTGCAGGTTAGATGGTTGTCATTGTGGTCTTCTAAGGTCCGGACTTGCTGCTCGAGAGTCCGGACCCGATCCACGGCTGATTCTGCAATGGCCTCGGAGGTCGTGGCCTTTAGCTCCGCCCCTCCGACTCAGCATTCAATTTCTTCGGTGTCTTGGCCGTGCTTTTGTAGCGCGGCTGAGAGTGAATTCCACCGACTTCGGGACTCTTCTATGAAAGCATCGATCTTCGCGTCAAGTTTAGAGATTATTTCCGCGAGGCTCGCCACTGAAAGTAAGTCCCCCGGGGCTGCTGTGGACGTCTCTGCTGCAGCTGGGGAGGGGCTACTGCCTGCTGAGAACTGCGGGCTCCTTTCCCCCTAGTCATTTTTACAGGAGACTGAATTGTATAAATTTAGTACTAAACCACTAATTACATCAAATCAACTAAAAATAGTTTTTATTTAGTGAGTGTGGTGGGGGAGGGTGGCCCACTTTGCCTAGGTCTTGGGAGGAGCACTTGGGAGGAGACTTGCTGAGTCACCGCCATCTTGGATCTCTCCAAAATCACACTTATGTTGCAATTTTCAACAGTCTTTCCCCATTTAATTATATTCAGCATTTTTTCTTGTCAAAGTGCCCTATAACCTCACATTTTCATATGTTGTGTTCCATCTGCCAAGTTTTTGCCCACTCAGAGCTTGCCTATGTCCTCCTGACTCCTCGTGTTACCCTTACATTTTGCCTTACTTCACTTTGTGCCATCTGCAAACTTAGTACATTACTTCTCTCATCCTACTCAGTAATATTAATGGCACTGGTTCTGTAGTCAGCTGAGCATTTCAAGATGTTATTTGGTTTGTTAGTGATGGACTTTAGACTAATCTTAATTATAGACTTCAGCAATTTCGCAGCAACAACTGTTAGGCTGATGAAATATAGTTTCCTGATTTCTCTTTATCACCTTTTAAGCAGAGTGAAATGGACAATTTTCCAATCTAAAGTTGTTCCAAAGTTGTGAGGACTTTTGAAGTTTATAGAATGTTTGCAATGTTCTTACTATTTTTGTTAAAAACCAAAAGTTTTAAACCATCTAGTCCTGAAATTCGTCATTCTTTAGTGTGGTTATTTTCTTTATTACTGCTATTTTGGTGAATCATTATTCTTTATTCAACACTAGTTCCTTTAGAACATCAAACAAGCTGATCTTTTCCTTTGCTGGAAATACTGATGTGCCATTTATTTATATTGATGATTAGTCATCAAAAGGCAGTCACATTGCCGCTGACCACCACCTTATCCTAATACTGTATAAGCCTAAACAGTTGTGTTGAATTTGGTATGCATTAAGCATGTTCTATGGAATCCATCAGTTTGCCAGAAAGTACACAGTGTCCCATATGCCACATTCAAACATCTGAATGTGCACCCAGTGACCAGGTGTGATTGCTGAAAATTTTCCATAGGATTTAGTTTTAGCAGGGTTACTGCTGGATAAAATTTGTATTTGTGCTCAGGCCATCATTTTGAAAGGCAGTTTAGATGTTTTTGCCTGGTTACTGCAAATTGAAACACTTCTCACAAAACCAGTGTATTATCAGTTCTCAGTGATCTTTGATATTTCTGGTTTCCATCTTTTGCGTTTTGTCAAACCAGTTGTTTGGCAGGCTAAAAGCTGCTTGACAACAGCAGTGACTGAGTTGGATGTTCCAGCTTATAGATTTTCCTGAATAGACATGTCAGGCCCCCTGAAATTGGGTGCATGAGATACTCATTGCAACTTTTGCTGTCTTAACCTGATTTGTTGTGTCCACAGATGTAATGTCGCTGCAATAGAGGCTGCTGCTGGTTACCTGCAGATGGAAGATGTGGTGAAAATATGTAAAGTAAAAATGGAATCACCTGTGATTAATTTGAACACTGTCTCTAAAGCAGCATCTGGCATACCGGGGAACATAGAGCTAAGCAGCTGCTTCACCTCTACAGGGACAGAGAAGGACATTGTTCAGGAAGGATCTGGAACAATGGTCAGCTGTGAAGAAAAGTTGCTAAATACTCCAGATTTCAGCCTTCATCTCAAATCGGAAGAACTGCAGATGCAGCCAGCAAATGCAAACACTGTGTCAGGAACCAGAGGCCAGAAACCAAAGGCTGACCACAATTCTGTGCTGCCAGTGAGAGGTATCAGTCCCAAAAACATGCTCAAGTGTACTAAGATGAAACGAAAGAGTGGCTGTGCTGTGAGAAGGGTGGAGAGGAGAATACGCAGTGAAAGTACAGTACAGTTAGACACAGTCAGCTCTGCCCTCCAGCCTAACAAAGACTCTCAATCAGCTTTGTTTAATAACTACAAAAATTCTTTAGCAGAGAATAAGATTATTCAGAAAACAAACAGGAAACAGAGACGGAGATGCTCTCAGCGGCAAGAATCTGTAGGAGAAAGGAGCAAATCAAAGCTGATAACTGGAGGAAGTGGTGTAAGGCTGGTGGAGCCAGGGAATACTGACATGAAGCAGCTGAAAATGAAGCCAATTTGCAACATTTGTGGCAAAGTATTCTCTGAGGCTAGCAGTCTGCGCCGACACATGAGAATTCACAAAGGACTAAAACCTTATGTCTGCCAACTTTGTGCAAAGGCTTTCACGCAGTGTAACCAGCTCAAGACCCACATCAGGACCCACACAGGTATCTGCAAATACAGCAACTAAATGAGACCAGTACTAATTGTATTGTCTATGTTATTACTGGGATTTTGGTGAAAGTGTAATGGTGGATGATGACAGATGTTATAATGTCTAGATTTTGCACATGGAAACAGCTACCTGAACAGGGATAAATATATCTGTCACTATAACACTGGGGTACAGTAAATGTGGGACAGTTCTGCCACTGTATCATCGGTACAATATGGTTTGGGACAGATCTGTCACTACGTAGTACTGGGGTACAATACAAGTGGGGGCAATGCTGTCATAATGCTGGAATACAGTACCAATGTGGACAGGTCTGTCAGTGTGTAACACTGCAGTTCAGTATCAGTGGGGACAGGTCTGTCACTGTGTCACACTGGGATACAGCACTAATCCAGTATGCCTTGAATGCAGAATGATGTCAAAAAGACAAAGTTATGTGCACTCTGCCTGAATGCTCATAGCATTTGTGTAAAGCTAAATTACCTAAAGGCACAAATAGAGCTAAATTGTTATGACATAATTGCCATTACAGAAACATGACTGAATAGTGATCAGAACTGGTAACTGAATATTCCAACGTTTAGGATGGACAGACAAGAAAGGAAAGAAGGTAGAGCTGCACTGATGGTAAAAGATGGGATCAGTGCATTAGTAAGAGAGGATCTCCACTTAGAAGAACAATGCATGCAATTTTTTCAGTAGAGCTAAAAAAAACAGTAACGGACAGCAGACATTGGTTGGAGTTATTTATTGGCTACCAAACATAATGTTAATCTGGGGCGTGATATAAACCAGGAAATGAGAGAAGCTTGTAGCATGACCAACATAGTTGTTAAGGGTGACTTCAATCTGCATATAGATTGGCTGAACCAGTTGAGCACTACACCTGTAAAGGACAAGGTTATGGACTGACTTAGGAATAGCTTTCTAAAACAGCATGTTGAGCCAACTGGAGAAATAGTATTGTGTAATGAGGAACAACTATTGTGCTGGAGAAATTAATGGAGCTGGAAGTTGATAAGTCTCCAGGACCTGATGGTCTACATCCCAGAGTGTTGAAGGAGGTGGCCATAGAGAATGTTGTTACATTGGTAATTACCTACAAAATTCTGTAGGTACCAAGATAATTGCTGTTGATTGGAAGTGAACAAATTTCAGCACACTATTTGAGAAGCGAGTGATAGAGAAAATGTGGAACTACAGATCTTTTATCCATTAACAGTAGCAGGAAAAATGTTACAATCTTTTACAAAGGATGTGCTAAGTGGACGTGGACAACAATTATCTGATTGACTTGCAGTATCCCAGATGTGAACATCACAATTCCAGTGGCAGGACAGGCACAGCAAATGTGACAGTGTGGTGGTATACCTTTGGGAGAGACCTGCCCTGGCAGTCCTCAACATGGAGTCAGGGCACCATGAAGTGTGACGGCATCAGGTGAAACCTGTTCAAGGGAATCTGCTTCTGGTTACCACATGCCCTGCCTGCCACAAAAAACTTAATGAATGAATACTCCTCTATATCAAATGTCACTTGCAGGAAGCATTAAAGGTGTGGAAGATTTTCTGGGTGGGAAATTTCAGTGCCCACTACCAAGAGTAGCTGGGCAGCAGCCCTACTGATCCAACTGGTTGAATCTTAATGGATATTGCAACTAAACTAGGTCTGCAGCAGATAGTGAAGGAAAGAAAAGAGGAAGAAACATATTCTACTTCCTATTCATGGATCTGCCTGCTGCAGGTGCATTTGTCCATGACAGTTTTGGTAAGAGTAATCACTGCACAGTCATTATGAAATTGAAGTCCTTCCTTCACACTGAGAATATTTTGCATTGTGTTGTATGGCAGTATCACTGTATTAAGAAGGACAGATTTTAAACTGATCTAGCAACTCAATACTGGCCACCCAGAAGCTGTGAGCGACAGTGGCACCAGAACTCCAATATAATCTGCACCCTCCTGATTCAGCTATCCCCTGCTCTGCTATTACCATTTAATCCAGGGTATCCACCCTGGTTCAGTGAAAAGTGTGTGAGAGTATGCCAGGAACAGTATCAGGCATACTTAAAAATGAGCTGTCTACCAGGTGAAGCACAAAATAAGACTACCTGCAAGCCAAACAGCATAATTTGCAACTGGTACATAGAGCTAGGGAATTCCACAATCAGTGGATCAAATCTAATCTCTGCAGTCCTGTCACATCCAGTCATGAATAGTGCTGGGCAGTTGACTCACTGAAAGAGGAAGCTCCATAAACATCGAAATCCACAATGTTAGGGGAGACCAATACATCAATGCAACAGATAAACTGAAGCATTTACAAGAATCTTCAGCCAGAAAAGGAAAGTGAATGAACCATCTCAACCTTCTCCAGAGGTCCCCAGCATTAGGTGCCAGTCTTCAATCAACCTCTGTTGGATAGAGTCATGTCTGACACAAAAGAACATGTCCATGGCTGTTTGAAATAATCACCTCAGCTCCAGGACAGCTGTACAGGAGTTCTTGGGGCAGTGTGCTAGGTCCAACTGTTTCATATATGACTCTCTGTCTGTGTGTGTCTCTCTCTTCTCCCTCCTCCCACACCCCAACATAAGGTTACTGTGGGAATGTTTGATGATTAGTGCACAAATGTTCAGCATCATTTGTGACTTCTCAGATACTGAAGCAGTCCATTTCCAACTGCAGCAAAACCTAGATTATATACAGGCCTGGACTGACAAGTGACAACTAACATTCATTTATTCTATACCAATGCCAAACAATGACAATCTTCAACCTGCGCATACACAACATGGGTGCTGGGAAAAATAAGCACTACTGCAGTTAGATGGTAGTGTGGGGGCTGAGAAAAATAAGCACTACCTCAGTTAGACGGAAGTATGAGGGCTTTAAAGAAAAAAAAGAGAAATCTGACCACTATCGTCCTTTGACATTCAGTGGTGTTTCCATAACAATCTACCACATCAACATCCTTGGGTGGTTGTCACTGACCAAAAACTGAACTGGACTAATCATGTAAAAGCAGGGCTACACAAAACAGATCACAGGTAGGAATCTTCCAGTGAATAACCCACCTCCTGACTTCCCCAAAGCCTGACCACTATTTACAAGGCACAAGTCAGTAGTGTGATTGAATATTCCCCACTGAGTTCCAGAAACACTCCAGAAGCTTCGCAACATCCAGGACAAATCAGCCCACTTGATTGGCACCATATCTACAACCATTCACTTGTCCCATCGTTGACACTCTGGAGCAGAAGTGTGCTCCATCTGTCAGGTGCACTGCAGAAATTCAACAAAGATCCTTAGATATCTGCTTCCACAACAATGTCCACATCTGTGTAGAAGGTCAAGGGTAGCAGATACATGGGAACACCACCCATTCCCCTTCAAGCCCATAACCATCCTGACTTGGGAACGTATTGCTGTTCCTTCTGTATTACCGGGTTAAAGTCATGGCACTCCGTCCCTAACAGCATTGTAGGTGTACCTACATCAAATGGACTACAGCACTTTAAAAGTGGAGCTCACCACCACCTTTTCAGGGTTCAGCCAGCAGTGTCAACATCCCATGACTGTTTTTTTTTGAAAAAAAAGGACCAAGGACATCCCTGCAGGAATTTTTCACAGTAAGTCACCAAGATTCCTCTGACAACACTTTTTAAAAATCATGATCTCTACAATCTAGTAGTGTGTACAAATGATGAATATGACTTGTATTAGCTTGAAGTATCTGTCCTGAGAAATGAAGACACTACAGAGGCTGCAGAAAAGATTTGAAAATAGTTCTGGGACACAGACCTTCAATTACAAGGATACATTTGAGAAATTGGAACTGTTCTCTTTTGAGAAGGGAAGGCTGAGTGGAAATTTGATCAACGTATTCAAAGTCCTACATGTCTGGATGAGGTAGATAGGGAGTAACTGTTCTCATTGGTACTATGCTGGAGATTGAGGAGATGCAGATTTAAGGCAACTGTCTAAAGAGATAATGGCAACATGGGAAAATTCTTCTTACACCGTATGTAGTTTCAAATCTGGAATGCACCGTCAAAGAGTGTGTTGGAGAAAGGTTCATTTGAGGCACTTAAGCAGAATTTGAATTACTGTTTGGAAAAGGAAGAGTGTGCAAAAGAAATCAAGGAATGTTTCTTGATAAATCACTATTTCAGAGAGCCACCGCAGACAGCAAAGCTGAATGGCCTCCTGCTGAGCTGTAACCATTTTGTGACGCTCTGATTCCTTTGCAAACCTTTAATTCCTTAAGTGTGATTACGAGAACTGGATCCACTTCCAGTGTTTACCCTATACAAAGCCTTATAAAGATTCAACCTAACTTTATAGATTCACTGAATTCTAGGAGAAAATCTTTTAGGAAATTAAGCCTTTCTACAACCTCTAGCCCCAATTTCTTTAATTTGGGATACAAGATATCTGGGCCAAGTAACTTATCTGCTGTAAGCATGACTGATCTTACCACTAAGTTATCCCTATTTGCCTGTTAGTTTGCACCCTATCTTACATGTATCATTGCTGTTCATATTGTTATTTCATCATGTTATTTTCTCAGTGCACTTAGTATTCCAGCATTGCCATATACCTTGAAGCATATGTTATCCTCCTTGTCCCAAAGATAATCCACTCCATGTCTTACCACCCACTTGCTATTCCAGCATTCACTTTTATATTGGCTACTGTTCCATTCTCATATTCTGTTCTTTGCCAGTCTTTCAGTATGTTGAGAGGGAAATAAAAAGGAAAGTATTTGGCCGCCTCCTACTCGCTTGAAAATTCAGCACCATGCATCAGGCATTTTTTATTTGTTGTTTCTTCATATTCTCTATCTCCCTCATCGTATGAGCAGTCCTAGTTTTGGATTCCCTGCCTTTCACCTCTTGTCAATTATACTTTGCCTATAACTGAAACATCTTTAAATGTCATTTATTATTAATTATAGTATTTCCTATCAGTCCCTGGTTTGTCTGTCTTTTTCAGTGAATTCCATTGATATCCTCATGAAGAAATTGATTACAATAAGATTGAAATGGATTGTCATACGTGGATCAAAAGCACACTTTTTATAAAAATAATTTTTCGATCATAAATCAAATCTATAAAGCTGAAAGGCAAATCTGAAGGTTGTTGTTGGAAGCAAAAGAAAATTCCAGTGATCCATAACTGTCTGAGTGGAGGAATCCCTCCTTATCTCTGACTTAAATGGCTTACCCTTCATCTTGAGGTTATGTTTCCAGCTTTTGATTTACCACCAGGGAAATGTCTTCTCTATATCCACCCTGAAAGAATGTTGTAAGTTTCAATGAGGCAATCCCATATTCTTCAAGACACGAGGAAATGCAAGTGCAATTTCCTCATTCTCTCCTCAGAAGACACGCCTACCATTCTTAGGGATCAATCTGGTATACCTCCTCTATAGCATGTTCTTGTTTCAATAAGAGGACAGGAGCTACACATAGTACTCCCACCAAAGCTTTATACAGCTGCAGTAAGACATTCTTACTGCTGCACTCAAATTCTCTTGTGATGATGCCAACGTAATATTTGCCTTCCTAATTGTTATGGCACATCTCCAATACCAGTGAGATTTGTTGAAACCCCCTTGTAGATATTTTTAATCAGCATGTTCAGATATGTTATGACGCAGGTAGAAATATGGGACTTGAACCCAGACCTTTTTGTCCAGAAAGTAGGAACACTACCATCTGCCATTCTCATTTATATAGATCATGAACAGCTGTGCCCGAGCATTGACCTTTGTTGTATCTCACTAGTAACAGCCTGCTATCTTGAGAAATATCCATTTACTCCTCTCTTTTCTGACTATTAAACAATTCTCAATTCATAGTATGTTTGCCACAATCCGTGTGATCTAATTGTATTTGAGTGGGACCTTATCAAATACAATTAGGTCACATGGGTTGTGGGAAATATACTTCTGAAGCCATCTGAAAATCCAAATGCACATCTATTTGTTCAGTTGTTAATGTTACAAGTATTCTCAAAACACTCCTAAGTTTATCAAGCATATTTTCCCCTTAAATTGAGAAGAGGCAACATAAATCCATGTTGACTCTTAATTTTAGTATTTGTTCCTTAATGCCCAGTTACCACATCCTTCATAACAGACTCTTAACATTTTCCCTAGTACTGGAGTCATGCTCATATATCTGTTGTTCTCCATTCTTCTTCCTCCCTTCTTAAACAAAGGGTTACATTTGCTGCTTTCCACTCTGCAGAAGCCTTTCCAGAATCTAAAGAATTTTAAAAGATAGATAGTAGATACATTTGTGGCTATCAGTCCATCTCCTTTAATCTATTAAACATCAGCCAACACCACCCTCACCATTTATCCTCTTTAGTCCTGCCCATTAAAATTTTATAGCCCTCCCCTCTGAAATCTCTATTGAGTTGCCTCAGCTGTATATCATACGTCCTGGCTTTCAAAACCTTCAGTTTAAACTTTGCTTTCATTTCCCCAAGTTTAGCCACTGTATTTTCCCATGCTCTGTATGTTCACTGCATCCTTTCATCAAAAATGCTCCAGCATTTTCCTGCAACTAAAATGCAACCAAAATCTATTGGACAAAGGAAAATCCTCACTTTCTAATTTCAGTTAGACATTCTAAGTTACAGTTGCACTTTCAGTCTTTTCCTGCAAGCTGATGTACTGCTGTAACCTGTTGCAGGTGAGAAGCCCTATCAGTGTGACATGTGCGATAAAAGCTTTGCCCAGAAATGCCAGCTAGTCTTCCACAATCGCATGCACCATGGTGAGGAGAAGCCATATGCTTGTGACGTCTGCAGCCTTCAGTTTGCTACTTCCAGTAACCTGAAAATTCATGCCAGGTAACGTACAAACCACACATTATGTCAAGTCCATTCTTGAGCATATTCCATCACTGTCATCCGTGGAGTCAGATTTGCTATTTTACAACCAGAAAGCTGTTTCTGTTCATTTGAAAAAACTTTCTTTCCTTTATTAAAAGTATATCTGAGATTTTTATTTGTTTCATTCATTGATTCATGGTATGTAGATATCACTGGCTAGACCACAATTTTGTGTCCATCCCTTCTTTTTTAAATTCAAAAATGTGATTGGTTACCACTGGCTAGACCAGAATTTGTTGTCCATCACTAATTTAAAAAAAAATCATTCATAGTATGTGGGTAACACTGGTTAGGCCAGCATTAATTGCCCTGTTCTAAATATCCTGATGAGGATGATAGTCAGTTTCCTTCATGAACCACTGCAGTCCATGTTGTGTAGGTATGTCCATCTAGCAACAAAAGAACATCAAATATAATTTCATATCAGGGTGGTGTGTGGTTTGAAGGGTATTTGGAAGTGCTGGTGTTTGCATGCATCTGCTCTCCTTGTCTTTCTTGGAATGTATTGTTGAAGGAGTTTTAGTGAGATACTGTAATGTATCATACAGCTGGCTTTCACCACTGTGCATCAGCGCTGAAGAGACTGAATGTTGTAGGTGATTGGTGGGGTGCCATTCAAGACTTGGTAGATTGCTGCAGAGATCAACCCTGTTTCTACTTAGTATTGTTACTGATTTGGACTATATCATCTAGACTTGCATCTTCTCTCTCAGTGCGGAACAAATCCACTTATTCAATTGCAATTTGTAGCTGGCTGGCAATGATTTCTTATCAACCTTTTATATACAAGCTATTTCCTGTACTTAGATCATGTTAAGGGCCGAGAGAGAAATTTCCAAACGTTCATCTTCTTAAACTGGTGTTGGGTATTTTTGATTATTAAACTTTTAATCCACAAAAGCAACAGTGAATTGAGAGTAGAAGATCTGTTCTCTTTGAAATAGGTCTCTTATTCCCACACCATGATATTCTCATGTGGTTGTTGACACCTGAGCTCACCAACCTTATTTATCTCATTTTATGGATTCACATAGATATGCTGTAAACCTAATTTATACCCTAATATGTTTCACCTTCCTCTGACACCACCTAACAGTCATTATTTCTTACTCTAATTCTCTTTGTCTCCCATAATCCCTTGTGCATATTGGTTCCCAACCCCTGCCGAGTTAGTTTAAATCCTTCCAAAAGTAAGAGGAAACATCTCCATGAGGACGGAGATTATACTTCTGTTTAAATGTAGCCTGTTCACGTGTATAAGCTAGTCCCAAGTCCTAAAGAATTCTATTTTGCATAATTCTTCCAGCCACCCATTCATTTTTGCAAGGTTTGTGAAGGTTTGTTGCTCAGGTTGAGGTTTAGGGTGTAGGTTTGCTCGCTGAGCTGTAGGTTTGATATCCAGACGTTTCATTAGCTGGCTAGGTAACATCATCTACAAACTACAAACCTGTGTGTACAGAAAACTGACCAAATACTTAACTACACCAGCAACCATCCCAACACACACAAGCAAAGCTGTACCAGAACACTATTCCAACGAGCCACCTCACACTGCAGCACAGACGAACTTCGGAAAACACAGAAGAACCACCTATACAACATATTCAACAAGAACGGGTACTCAAAAAATACAGTCTGCAGATTTCTCAAGAATAAACCACGACAAGCAGACCAAACACAGCCAGAAACCCTAACCACCTTACCATACATCAAAGAAGTTTCAGAAATGACAGACTACTAAGACCCCTCAGAATCCTAGTAGTACACAAACCCACCAACACTCTGAAACAAAAACTAACAAACTTAAAAGACCCATTACAACCCATGGACAAAACCAACGTTGTCTACAAAATTCCATACAAGGACTGCACAAATACTACGTAGAACAAACAGGAAGAAAGTTAGCCATCAGGATACACGAACAACAGCTAGCCACAAAAAGACACGACCCTCTCTCCCTCGTAGCCCTATACACGGAGGGAAAAAAACCATTTCGACTGGGACAACACATCTATCTTGGGACAGGCTAAGCAAAGACATGCCAGAGAATTCCTAGAGGCCTGGCACTCCAACAACAATGCCATAAACAAAAACATAGATCTAGATACCATCTATCAACCCCTCAGAAAATGAACAGGAAATGACATCACCACAAACCCTAGGAACCTCATCCCAGACAAACATATAAATAGAAAGCAGGAGACAACAGCTTCACTTCACTTGGAGGTCACCACTCATGATATTACCCAGCCAGATAATGAAACGTCTGGATATCAAACCTAGAGCTCAGCGAGCAAACTTACACCCTAAACCCATTAATTTGCTTTATCCTCCTCATGTTCTTCAGGGAAGGAAACTGCCATCCTTTCCTGGTCTGGCCTAAATGTGACTGCAAACCAACAGCAATGTGGTTGACTCTTAACTGCCCTCTGGGCAATTCGGAATGGGCAATAAAAGCTTGCTTTGGCCAGTGGCGCCCTCATCCCATGAATGAATAATAAATATATGTATGTGTCAGTACTTTAGTCCTAAAATCTGCCCTTATAAAATTACTTTTACATGAGAGATGCTCAAACCCATTTTTGCTCCTTCCAAAGAAGCTTTGAGGAAGTTGTGCTGAACTGCCTTGCGCCAATTTATTGGAATTCTTTTTGTGTTGTACACCCACAGCGCTGTTAGAGAAGAAATTCCAGGATATTAACACAGTGATAGAGAAATGAGTTTGTTTTTGTGATGTTGTTTGAGGTATAAAGGTTGACCAGGGCACTGGAAGGATCTTCTCTGATCCTTTTCAGAGTGATTTTTAAATTAATTCTTGGGTGTGGGTGTCACTGGACAACCTACCATTCTTGCGTATCTCTAGTTGCTCTGGAGAAGGGGGTGATGGTGAGCTGTCTTCTTGAACCATTGTGTGCCCACACTTTTGGCAAGAGAGTTCTAGGGTTTTGACCCAGCGACATTGCAAGAATGGTAATCTGCTGCCCTTTTCCTTCTAGATGGAAGTGATTGTTGGTTTGAAACGTATGGTTGGAGGAGCCTTTTTTTAAAATTCATTTGTGGGGCTTGGGCGTCACTGGCTGGCCAGCATTGATAGTCCATCCCTATTTCCTCTTGAGAAGGTGGTGGTGAGCTGCCTTCTTGAATTGCTGGAGTCTAGACGTTGTGGTTGACCCACAATGCCGGCAAGGAGGGAATTCCAGGATTTGACCCAACGACTGTGAAGGAACGTCGGTATATTTCCAAGTCAGGGTGGTGAGTGGCTTGGAGGGGAACTTGCAGGTGATGGTGTTCCCAAGTATCTGCTGCCCTTGTCCTTCTAGATGGAAGTGGTTGTGGGTTTGGAAGGGACTGTCTAAGGATCTTTGGTGAATTTCTGCAGTACATCCTGTAGATAATATACACTACTGCTACTGAGCGCCGATGATGGAGGGATTGAATGTTTGTAGATGTGGTACCAATCAAGTAGGGTTGCTTTGTCCTGAATTGTGTCAAGCTTCTTGAGTGTTGTTGGAGCTGCACCCATCCAGGCAAGTGGGGAGTATTTGATCACACTCAAACTTGTGCCTTTTAAATGGTGGATAGAGTGGTATCAGGAGGTGAGTTACTCACCGCAGTATCCCTAGTCTCTGACCTGCTCTTGTAGCCACGGTGTTTATTTGGTGAGTCCAGTTGAGTTTCTGGTCAATGGTAACCCCCAGGATGTTGACAGTGAGGGATTCAGTGATGGTAATACTGTTGAATGTCAAGAGGTGGTGGTTAGAGTGTCTCTTATTGGTGATGGTCATTGTCTGGTGTTTATGTGGCGTGAATGTTGCTTGCCACTTGTCGGCCCAAATCTGGATATTTTCCAGATCTTGCTGCATTTGAGCACAGAATGCTTCCGTTTCTGAGGAGTTGCAAATGGTGTTGAACACTGTGTAATCGTTGGTGGACATCCCCACTTCTGACCTGATGACAGAGGGAAGGCTGATGAAGCAGCTGAAGATTTTTGGGTGTTGATGAGTAACTAGAGTGTGTTTTGTAGTGGTGCACACTGCTGCAATTGAGTATTGGTGATGGAGCGAGTGAATATTTGTGGATGTGGTGCCAATCAAACAAGTCACTTTGGCTGAAGCAGCATTTTATGTACTTAGCGATGAAGAGATAGCATTACTTTCTAGCAAACCTAACCACAAGTGAACAACTCTCAAGTCAATGGCAAAACAGGAACCAATCTGCAGACTGTAACTCTGCAACTTTCAGCACTAGACCTTTTCTAAATCTCAGTTTGTTTGTCAAGGAGCTAAAGTAATTAAACAGTTCTTTATTTTTGTTTTGGTTGTCTTTCTGCCAAAGTCTGACAGTCCCCATCAAATCAAGCGTGCAGTCTTCCATCACACTTCTGACTGTGCCTTGTAAATGATGGACAGGCTTTGGGGAGTCAGGAGGTGAGTTACTCATCGGATTCCTCACCTCTGATCTCTTGTAGCTCCAGTATTTGTATTGTTGGTACAGGTCAGTGTTTGAATTGTTCAATTTCTATAATGCCATGGCATCTTTTACATCCACTTTAACAGGCTCCTGGAGCCTCAGTTTAATGTCTCACCTGAGATACCACCACCTGTGCACAGCAATGTACTGCAGTGCATCCTCTGTACAAGAGCATTAGTCTTCTCCTGGATCGAGGGGAGTCTAGCACCAGGGGACACAGGATCAGGATACAGATTAGACCATTTAGGACTGAGATGAGGAGCAATTTCAAAGGGTAGTGAACCCATAGAAGCCTCTATCACAAGGCTGTGGTGATCAAATGTTTAGGTTTTAAAGGTGTCAAGGGAATGGGGAGAAAGTGGGAACATTGCTTTGAGATGGAAGATCAATCATGATTATGTTTAATAACAGAACAGGGCTAAAGGACTGAATGGCCTTCAGGGTTTAATTTCTATGATGGTCTGCTCAAGTCCCTGTGAGGGAAATGTGGTCTCACCAATACCCTCTATAACTGAAGCATAATATGTTAAACTCTTCTTGTAACAAAGGGTTGCACCCATTACTCCTCTTTGGTTGCATGCTGTTCTTACATACTAACTTTCCAAGCAATATAACACCTATATTGCTATCCCAGAATTCTGCAGTCATTTTTGTTTAAGTCAAACTGCAACTTGTTCTTTCTGCCAAAGAGCAACTGCACGTTTTCCCAAATATACTCCAAACAGGTTATCTACTAAGCTAGGGTGCAGAATTAGGATGAGGTGCACAGCTCTGCAATATCATTTGACCCTGTTTATCAAGAGCCCAAGGTATCATGGGGTGACTTTCTCTGGGTTCTTTCAGTTAAAGAATTCCACAGAGTCACTCGAGAAAGAGAGAGACGGGGAGAGAGAGAGAAGTAATTACTTGTCATCCTCACCACTTGCCTTCCTACCCATTTGCTGACACAATCACATTGCTGACAGCTACAAAACAATAGAAGGTTTGGGTAAAAGGTCAGTTAAATATTGATTTACTATTGAATTAACAATTTAGCTTTCAGAGGTTGATATCAGAGATATTGATTCCTGGAGATTTCTGTGATTCTCAAGAAATATTTTCTGCCAGTGGTTTGGTTTTCCTCAAGGGTTATGTTGTTACTTAGCGATGAAGAGATAGCATTACTTCCTTGCAAGCCTAACCGCAAGTGAACAACTCTCAAGTCAATAGCAAAACAGGAACCAATCTGCAGACTGTAACTCTGCAACTTTCAGCACTAGACCCTTTCTAAATCTGTTTGTTTGTCAAGGAACTAAAGTCATTAAACAGCTCTTTATTTTTGTTTTGGTTGTCTTTCTGCCAAAGTCTGACAGTCCCCATAAGACACTGCAGTAGAATCTGCTTTGCCATTAAATGATGTTATAACTCATCTGATAATCCTCACCTCCCTTACTGATTAAAAATCTATTTCAGCCTTCAATATCTTAAAATATAATTAGAAATCCTGCAGACTCTACATCCATCTGCATTAAAGAATCCTACAGATTCACAGCTCTCTCAGAGAAGAAATTACTTGTGGTGAAGATGACTTGCCTTCCCATGTACACTTGTCATCTGCAAACTTGGAATAGTATGTATATCTTTCTTCATCCAAGTCATTAATGTACATTGTAAATGGTTGTGGCCCTAGCAATGATCCATGTGGCACTCCACTACTTGTTGCTGTCATGAAAAAGGCCTCCTTATTCCAACTCTGTCTTCTATTAGTTTGTCAATCCTCTATCCATGCAAATATGCTAGCTTCAACACCTAGGGCACTTATTTAGTAGCCTAACATGCACTTTTAACAAATGCTTTTGGAATTACAAATATATTACATTCACTACTTCCCTTTTATTTATCCAGTTTGATACCTCAAAGACTTGTAATAAATTTGTTAAGCATGACTTTTCCTACATGAAGCTAGACTGATACTGCTTAATCCTATTTTGTATTTTTAATGCTCTACTTTTACATCCTCTATAATAGACTCTAGCATTTTCCAAATCTAAGATAGAGTCATAGAGATGTACAGCATGGAAACAGACCCTTCGATCCAACCTGTCCACACCGACCAGATATCCCAACCCAATCTAATCCCACCTGCCAGCACCCGGCCCATATCCCTCCAAACCCTTCCTATTCATATACCCATCCAAATGACTCTTAAATGTTGCAATTGTACCAGTCTCCACCACATCCCCTGGCAGCTCATTCCATACACATACCACCCTCTGCGTGAAAAAGTTGCCCCTTAGGTCTCTTTTATATCTTTCCCCTCTCACCCTAAACCTATACCCTCTAGTTCTGGACTCGCCGATCCCAGTGAAAATACTTTACCTATTTATCCTATCCATGCCCCTCATAATTTTGTAAACCTCTATAAGGTCACCCCTCAGCTTCCGATGCTCCAGGGAAAACAGTCCCAGCCTGTTCAGCCTCTCCCTATAGCTCAATTGGCCTACATTTTTTGTCTACTTCTCTTTTAAATAATATGTCACATTGGCAGTTTTCCAATTCTCTGGGAATCTAATGATTAAAAGATTGCTATCAGTGGATCCACTATCACTGTCTTCTAGCTACTTCTTTGGTTCCCCATTTTCATTCTCTAAGGGGCCTGTGTTAACTTTGATGTCTGTTTCTTTATATTTAAAATAAGCTCTTGCTGTCTGTCTTGATATTACTTGCAAGTTTATCTTTACCTCAAAGTTTATCCTTTTTTTTAAATCAGCTTCTATTGGTTTCTAAAGCTGTCCCAATTCTCTGGCTTACCACTAATCTTTGCCACAGTGTATGTTTTTTTTTCCTTCAATTTGATGCTAATCTTAACTTCCCTGGTTAACCATGGTTGACTTACCCACTCCTCAAATCTCTCTTTATCACTGCAATACATCTTTGTTGTGAGTCATGAACCATTTTCATAAACATCTGCATTGTTCCTCAGGTGTCTTTGCTGCTTAACTCCTTTTCCTGTCCACTCCAGCTAGCTCTTCCCTTGTTCCAAGCTACCCAAGTTCCTCCCTTTCAAGCTAAATGCTAAATTCTGCCAAATTATGGTCACTGTTCCTGAGGGGATCTTTTTCTGACATCATTTATTAAAACTGCCCCATTACATATTATAAGATCCAAAATAGCTTGATTTGTGATTGGATCCATAACACATTATTCCAGGAAACTGACCCAAACACACACAGTTTTTTTTTCTCGTGGCTAACTCTGCCAACCTGATTATTCAAATCTGCAGGATGATTAAGGTCATCCATGATCAGCAATATACTGTCATCTTTTTAAATGCCGTGATTATCTCCAGATATATTCTCTGTCTCACCATATATCTACTTACAGGAATACCTAATAGACAATTCCTACCAGTGGCATCTTCCAGTTTTTATTTCTTATTTCCAGCCGTATAGATTCTATAATATACAATCCAAAATCATTTCTTACTACCATATTTATTTCATCCTGTATTAGCAATGGTACCCACCACATTTTCCTTCCTGCCTGTCTTTTCCAGAAGTTAAATACCTCAATATTGGATTCCCAGCTTTGATAGCTTTGTGACCATATCTCTATATTGAGTATAAAATCATATCCAGTAACCAGTAATTGTGCAATAAATTCATTCATTTTGGTCTCAATACTGTGTTCATCCAAGTAAAGAGCTGTTAATTTTGCCTCTTCACCACTTTTCCCTCTTTGACACTATTTAATGCTGTCATTTCATGTTTGTACACTGTCTCTTCCTGTTGCATTCTGGCTGTCCTGGAAAGCTGCCATCTCCTCTTGCTTTGCAAGTCTACATTTTCATCCCCAGTTAGTTCAAAGCTCTCTCTACAGCCCTAGTTATTCAATTCAACGGGAGACTGGTCCCAGTATTGTTCGAGTTAAGCCCATCCCACTAGAACAGCTCCCTTTACAGTGTGAAAAGAGACCATTTGGTCCATCGCATCTGTACTGATCTTCTGAAGAACATCCCACCTTAACCCCTATCCTATCCCCAAACCCCTGCATTTACCATGGCTAATCCATCTAGCCTGTGCATCTTGGACACTATGAACAATTTAGTACAGCCAATTCATCTAACCTGCCCATCTTTGGACTATGGAGACATGTAGTGGAAACCCACTCAGACATGGGGATAATGTGTAAGTTCAACACAGACAGCCACCCGAGGCTAGAATCAAACCCAGGTCTCTGGTACTATGAGACAGCAGTACTAACCACAGAGCCAGTGCTTCTGCCCTACTAGTGTGAATAACCCACAAACTGAAACCCGTTCTGCACACTCCAATCTTTGAGCCATATAATGTTTTGACTTTGTTTACCGTATGCCAGTTTGCCTGTCTCTGGTGGTACTTATGAGGTTATTACCGTTGAAGTTCTGATGTGTAATTTCGCTCCTAATTATTCAAAACCTTTCTGCAGAACAACCTTTCTAGTTTTATCAATGTTGGTATCATTTCTAAGTCATAATTTTGAGGTCCAGTAAGGAAATGTTTAAGTTTGCATAGGCCCTACCAAAATTTGAGGTAAAGGTTGTGGAGATGTTGTTTATGTCATGTGTGAAAATGACTAAACGAATGAATTAGACCACGTTGCAAGGGAAATCCATGGGATGAATCAGGGTTTGTGAGGGCGTGTCCAAAAACAAAAAGCCACAGATGACATTGTAGCTTTAACTACAGAAGAAGTTACATAGGCTGAACAAGACATATGGAATTTTCTGTCTGAAGGGAAGATAACCCCTTTGATTTCTTCAAAGGAATCGTTGAAGTCCATAACTGTATGAAGGAACACAAGGGCTGTTCAAACTCTTCATGTTGGAAAAGAATTTAGTTTTTCCTCCGGAGTGTTCGTTGAAAGGCATGGTGTTGGTAAATGGGATAGATGGAGAGTATTTCCAGTGACAGAGTTGATTTACCCCGCGGAGTGATTTAGCAGGACTAAATGTTATAGATTCAACTATGTTCACAGAAAGTCCAATTGAGGCTAAAGAGATGGAATAGTTACAAGAAGAGGTTTGAATATTTTTCCATCAGGTGTAATGATCAAAGCATTGACTAAGCAAAATCAGTCACCAGTGGTCAAGATAATAGCATACATATGCAGATATTGAAGGGATGCTAGCACATGCCAGTAACACTCAGGACAAATGAAATTTCTGCTTCAATTGCAACAGATGGGTTATGCCAATGTTTAGTGATGCCATTTGAATGCCACAGCTTCATTCCAGAGGCTATGAATAAATTTATAGTTTATTTCACTAACAATGTCGTTGATTTAGATGATGTCATAGTATATAGGGGAGGCAATGGCCTAGTGGAATTATCGATAGACTATTAATCCAGAAACTGTGCTAAAGTTCTGGGTACACTGGTTCATATCATGCCAAAACAGATGGTGGAATTTGAATTCAATAAAAGTAAAACCTGGTAATTAAGAATCCACTGGTGACCATGAAACCTTTGTTGGAAAAAACACATCTGGCTCACATAGCCCTTCAGGGAAGGAAATCCTCACTGGGTACGGCCTACTTGTAACTCCAGACCCACAGCAATATGTTGACTCTCAACTACCCTCTGGAATGTCCTAGTAAGCTACTCAATTGTGTCAAATTGCTACAAAATCTCAACAAAGACATGAAACCATACGGATCAAATTGACCAAATCAAGTTGACTCCTCAGAATCCTCCATAGAAACATCTGGGGGCAAGTATCAAAACTTTGAAAGCTGTCTCTGAAACTAGTCAAGCAACAGTCTGACATAGTCATATTTATGGAATCATACCTGACAGACAACATCTCAAACACCACCATCACCAGCAGGACAGACCCACCAGAGGTGGTGGAACAGTGGTGTATAGTCGGGAGGGAGTTGCCCTCAACGTTTGATTTCATGAAGTCTCATGGTTTCCGGTTAAACATGGGCAAGGAAATTCCACATACCATCCTCCCTCGCTTAATACTCTATGTTGAACAACACTTGGAGGAAATAATGAGGGTGGCAAGGCTGCAAAAAGTACACTACTCAGGATTTCAAAATTCTACCATTAGGAGTGGCTCAGCAGCACTGATTGATCTGGTTGGGTCTTAAAAGGGCAGAGCTGCTAAACTGGTTTGTGGCAAATGGTGAGGGAACCAACAAGAGGGAAAACTAGACTTGACTTCATTCCTTACCAATCTGCTGGCTGCAAATGCATCTGACCGTGACAGTATTGGTAAGAGTGACAACTGCACAGTTCTTGTGGAGATGAATTCCCGCCTTTACATTTAGAGTACCCACTGTTTGTGTTGTGTGGCACTATCACTGTACTAAATGCGTAGACTTCAAATAGACCTAGCAACTCAAGCAAGACAAGGCATTCGTACTGTGGGCCATCAGCAGCAGCAAAAGTTGTACTCCAGCACAATATGCAACCTCATGCCCTGGCTTATCCCCCACTCAGTTATTACCATCAACCCAAGGGATCAGCACTGGTTCAATGGCAAAAACAGAAAGGCATTACTGGAGCAGTACCAGGCATAACTAAAAAATGAGCTGTCACCCTAGAGAAACTACCAAACAAAGACTATTTAGATGCTAAACATCATAAGCAGCAAATGATGGACAGAACTAAGTGATCCCATAACCAATAGATCAGATCTAAGCTCTGCAATCAGTTGGAATCATATGTGCCACATAGGAATATAGTTGTGATTGTTGGAGGTCAGTCAGCTCAGCTTCAGGACATCTCTGCAGGACCTCTTCAGGGTAGTGTCCGAGGGCTATCCATCTTCACCTGCTTCATCAATTACCTTCCCTGTAACATAAGGTCAGAACTGGGCATGTTTGCCAATGATTGCACAATGTTCAGCATCATTCATAACTCCTCAAACACTGAAACAGGAGCCACAACAAATTCTGGACAATGTCGAGGCTTGAGCTAACAAGCGACAAGTAACATTAAAGCCACACAAATGCCAGGCTATGACCATCACCAATAAGACCATCTCCATTGCCCCTTTGACATTCAATGGTGTTACCATCATTGAATCACCTATCAATGTCCTGGGTGTTACCATTGATCAGAAACTCAACTGGAATTGCCACATAAACACAGTGGCTACAGGAGACAGGTCAGAGGCTAGCAGTATTACAGCAAGTGACTCACCTGTCTCCCCAAAGCCTACCTACTGTTTACAAGACACAGGTCTGGTAGGGCAATCTAGGGCAGCAAAATCAATATCTTTCAAAGCCAAGACCTCTTCCATCTGAAAGGATAAGGGCCTTTGGAATGAGAGACTCTTCAGATGGAATTGATTATTTAAACCATTTAATATAAAGATTATTTACATTTCTGTACTGGAAAAGTTATTTTAATTGCAGTCCCATTGTTTCAGGTATAAATTAAAGGTATAATAAACGGTAAGATAGTGTAAGGGGAAAAGAAGGATGATTGAATGTAGACCTTAATTCATTTTTTGTATATCACATAGCTTGTGATGAAACACATTTCTAAAATGGTATGGCCATTCCTTTAGTATCTTTGGGTCAGAATCTTAGAATTTCCTTCCGAATGGCATTGTGAATTCACCTGTAGAACATAGACTGCGGCCATTCAAAAGGCAGTTCATCACCACCTTCATAATGGCAATCCAATCAGTGATGCTTGCAATGGGAAAAGGGCTGTTTTTAAAAACCAAGGATTGTAGGAAGGATTGCTGCATCTTTTTTAAAGCAGGCTCCCAACACTGATTGTAGATACTGTTTACACTGCTGCTTGTTCAAGTGGTGGGGGAGGTGTTTAATGCAGATTAGCTGGTGCCAGGAGGATTATATAAAGGGAGATTTAGATGGCAACAAGTAATTGGTCTGTGGTGTGGTGATCATTTTCAGTGGCTAAGGCCTTCTGCCTTATACCAACTATGTGATCAGCCTTCAGATACTTAATCAGTGTTTGGGTGTGAATGATACTGTCAGAAGCCTTTGGACCTCCAGACTAGGTGGTAGTGCTTTCTCTCTGTCTCTCTCTAGCCACTAATAGATTCAATTGGGAATTGAATTGAGGAACGTTTACCCAGAGAATAGTGAAAATGTAGAACCAATGCACATAAAAAATGATTGAGGCAATTAGTGTTGATGCATGTGAAGGGGATATATTGTTAAGGTTAAATAGAGTTTTAAAGAGATTTGTGCTGATCATAGGAACTGCAGTGGGCCATTTGTTTCAAATGACCTTTCTCATGTTCGAAGTTGAATATCTCCTGGAAATTGTGATTGAATCTGCTTCCACCAATGTTTATAGCAGTACCTTCTGGACCATTATCATTTCTTGCATTAAAAGAAAATTCTTCTAATCTCTTAATTGGATGAATTACTATTTATCTTCAATCTGCATCCTCTCATAACCAGATTTTAGTGTGCCATTTTCAAAGTGTTTCTCTGGCCTTGTTTCTACAGGAAGCACAGTGGAGAGAAACCATATGTGTGTGACCGGTGTGGCCAGCGCTTTGCTCAGGCCAGCACTCTTACGTACCATGTGCGACGTCACACAGGAGAGAAACCTTACATCTGCGACACGTGTGGAAAGGCATTTGCTGTTTCAAGTTCACTCATCACACATGCACGGAAACATACTGGTATGGTCTGCTCAATGCAGGGCTCTATATTAATATGTAACTTCATGGTTTAGAAGAGGAAGAGATGACTTGATTGAAACATAAAATCATGAAGAGGTTTGACTGGGAGGATGTCAATAGGGTATTTCTTTTTATGGGAGAATTAGGGGTCATTGATTAAAAATCAGGGGTTATTGATTTAAAACAAAGAAAAGTCAAAATATTTCTTGAGATCCATAATGATATCAAACCTTGAGCACAGTTTCAATGGCACTCCAGAAGCTTGACATCATTAAGCAACAGCTAGGTTGATTGGTCCTACATTAGTACCTAAATGACCTGTGACCTTCAAGGCCAAAACACTGTATGATTTCAAGAAGCTATTGAAGCTGCACTCATCCAACCAAGAGGGGAGTGTGCTGTCACAATCATGATTCATACCGTAAAAATGATTGAAAACACAGGGGAGTCCAGAGGTGGATTACATTACTTGTTGCAATATTCCCAGCCTCTGACTGTTTTTTAGTCACAGTGATTTTATGACCTGATTGCATCCAGAGTAAGGTATGTTTCAGTGAGTATGTTCTGAGCTTCCTTGGTCCAAACTGTGTCTGATCAGCTGTGAAAGCCAAGCATGTTCTGCTGCTTGTGTACTCAAGCACTGACCTTCTGCCTTGGCACTAAGAGTATTACCAACTGAATCATGCTGGCATAATATAAAATGGTATGTGACTGGTGCAGCTGGAGACTGTATGTCATGGCAGGTGATTTATTGTGAGGGAGAACAAGAACCAAGGCCCCTCTTATCACTCATAATTAGTCACTGACAATAATAATTTTAAACTGTTTCACGTTGTTGAAAGTGTGTTACACAACCATGTTCCACTCTGTCTGTTGTAGGCGAGAAGCCATATAGTTGCCGGACATGTAATAAAAGTTTCATCTCTTCAGGAGAGCTGAATAAACACAGCCGATCACACACTGGTAAGTAGCGGCATTCTGAGGGGGTCAGGAACCTATGTTGGTCCTCAATCAGCAGAACTTTAAAATTCTAGTGCAGATTGTTAACTTATAGCTTTCCCAGTGGACCAATTAATAAAGAGTACTAGCAACTGAACCCCCTTACCCTCAGTTTGGTTTGGTACAGAGGATAGTTTTGGTGGGGAAGCATGTGAGGGTAAAGTAAGCGAAAGAGGCAATGGGGAAATCAATGGAGTAAGTGAATGAGTGAAAATGAATGTGCTGGGAACAAGGAAGATTGCAGCCTTCATGGGAATTCTGAGCAACTCAGCTGCTTGAGGATGGATCAGGGAAGATATGGCCACTTGCTGTACAAGCAGAACATGAGGAACTACTGAATGAGTGACTGTGGCCATGCAATAACCATTGCACACATGCTAAACTCCTGCCCTCAGAGATTCTGTCCTGTTTATATCACTATCATTCACATCATCCACTGAAGCCCTTGAATAGATTGTTAACCTTGACATCAAGCTACAAGTGCTTCCCCAGCTATACAAATAAAGAAAGGGCACTAAAAATAGAAAATATGGATTAACCAACTATGAGCTATAATGAAATCAGTGTCAAACATAATAGCAGTTTTGGAAATCTTGAACAGTTCTCTTAAATGCATATTAGCTAGTATAGCAAGTCCAACATGAGAGAGTTTAGTCAAGTGGAGGAAGTTCAGGAATGGAAATGACATGATGGGCAAGCTTTTCTATGGTGGAGATAATACGTCAGTAAGTTTAAATAGTTATGGAAAAGGACAAAGCTAGACCAAAAGTTTTAAATTTGAGAAAGGCTAATTTTTACTTAACTGCCGGGTGTTTCATGAAAGTGGACTGAAAACGGCTAATTGTAAGTAAATCAAGGTCAGAGCAATGGAGGCATTCTAGAAACAGGGAGCGAGGGTTCCACTTAAAAACATGGAGAGGAATCTCTGTAGTATTACCTGAGCCACATGCAAATTGGCTTAATGGAAATCAGATTAAAGAGATGAATGAAATACTGGGGCAGGTACATATGTGGTAATGGAAGAGACTTGTGAAATATTAGATGTCATAAATGCACTGAGGAATTTTCAAGTAATATAACATCTTTGAAAGTAGATATTGTCAGGCAGGCCCAAGTAAAATGTATCTTAGGTTGCTTAAAGTTGTAAGGAAGAAATAGCAGAGGCTCTGACCATCATTCTACAGTTGTCTTTAGCTGCAGGCATGGGATCAAAGAAAGGATTGCTATCACTACCATTGTTTTAAAGAGGGAAGAAGGCAGAATTGTTAAAATCATGGAAAGCCATTCAGCTGTCATGTCTATGTCAGTTCTCTGCTACAGCAATTCACTTTGTTCCACCCCTCCATCTATTGTTCTTCATTTTCTTTCTTCAGATAAACATGCAGTTTGTTTGAAAGCCTTGAGCCTACCTACACAGTCTAGATTAGAGTGGTGCTGGAAAAGCACAGCAGGTCAGGCAGCATCTGAGGAGCAGGGAAATCGACATTTTTGGCAAAAACCCTTCATCAGGAATATAGGCAGGGTGCCTGCAGGGTGGAGAGATAAATGAGAGGAGGGTGAGGGTGGGGAGAAAGTAGCATAGAGTACAGTAGGTGAATGGGGGTGAGGAGGGTGGGAAGGTAGCAAAGAGTACAATGAGTGAATGGGGATGGGCATGAAGGTGATAAGTCAGAAACGAGGGTGGAGTGGATAGGTGGAAAGGAAGATAGGCAGATAGGAGAGGTCATGAGAGTTGTGCTGAGCTGGAAGGCTGGAGCTGGGGTGAAGTGGTGGAAGAGGAAATGAGGAAACTGGTGAAATCCACATTGATGCAATGGGGTTGAAGTGTTCCGAAGTGGAAGATGAGGCATTCTTCCTCCAGGCGTCGGGTGGTGAGGGAACGGCAGTGGAGGAGACCCAGGAACTGCATGTCCTCAGCAGAGCGGGAGGTGGAGTTGAAATGTTGGGCCACAAGCAGTGGGGTTGATTGGTGCAGGTGTCCCAGAGATATTCCTAAAGCGCTCTGCGAGGAGGCGTCCAGTCTCCCCAGTGTAGAGGAGATCGCAGCGGGAGCAATGGATATAATAAATGACTTTAGATGTGCAGGTGAAACTTTGATGGATGTGGAAGGCTCCTTTGGGGCCTTGGATGGAGGTGAGGGAGGAGGTGTGAGCGCAGGTTTTGCAATTTCTGCAGTGGCAGGGGAGGGTGGGTTGTTGTGGGGGCGCGTGGACCTGACCAGGTAGTCACAGAGGGAATGGTCTTTGCGGAAAGCAGAAATGGGTGGGGAGGAAAATATATTCCTGGTGTTGGGGTCCATTTGAAGGTGGCAGAAATGGCGTCGGATGATTTGGTTTATGCGAAGGTTGGTAGACTGGAAGATGAGCACTAGGGAGGTTCTGTCCTTGTTACGGTTGGAGGGGTGGTTTGAGGGCGGAGGAGCGGGATGTGGATGAGATGCATTGGAAGACATCTTTAACCGCATGGGAAGGGAAATTGCGGCCTCTAGAGAAGGAGGCCATCTGGAATGTTCTGTGGTGGAACTGGTCCTCCTGGGAGCAGATACGGTGAAGGCGGAGGAATTGGGAATACGGGATGGCATTTTTGCAGGAGGTAGGGTGGGAAGAGGTATAATCCAGGTTGCTGTGGGAGTTGGTGAGTTTGTAAAAAATGTCAGTGTCAAGTCGATCGTCATTAATGGAGATGGAGAGGTTCAGGAAGGGGAGGGAGGTGTCAGAGATGGTCCAGGTAAATTTAAGGTCGGAGTGGCACACTCAGGCGGCCATTCCAGACCTGAATACTTACTGCTTCTTTTGCCATTTACATTAAATTGGTATTCTTTGTTTCTGAACACTCCTAGCAGTGGGAACAGTTTCTCCTTATCTCATCTTGTCCAGACCCTAAATGATTTTGAATGCTTCAATAAAATCTTCTTTTGCCTTCTCTCCAATCAGTCCACATAATTGAAGTTCCTCATCTTCCGAACCATTTTTGTGAATCTTTTCTGTCCTTTTCTAATGCTTTCACATCTGTCCTCAAATATGATGCCCAGAACTGGACACCAGTGGAAGCCAAACCAATTTTTAATGCAGGTTTGTCATAACTTCCTTACTTTGGTACACAATTCCCTATTTATAAATCACAGGATACTGTATGCTTTACTAACCATTCACATAGCCTGCACTGCCACCTTAATTATTTTCACACATGTCCCCAGGTCTCTCTGCTCCTGCACCCGTATAAAAATTGTGCCCAATATTTTGTTCTGTGCAATTTTCTGACCAAACTGAATCACTTGATATTTTTGTTCAATTTCCTGCCTACCCATTCCACTCTATCATTTTAAATTTCTACACCATCCTGTTAATTCACAGCACTTCCAATTTTATGTCATCTAAAAATTCTGCAATTGTACCATGTACACCAAAGTCTAGATCATTAATATATTCCAACAAGAATAGGGCTGGAAATTCTTGTATAACACTCTTCCAGTTCAAAATGTTCTGTTTCTAATTATGCTGCCAGGATCATAGCCATTGCAAGGTTTGTGAAGGTTTGTAGCTCAGGTTGAGGTTTAGGGTGTAGGTTTGCTCGCTGAGCTGTAGGTTTGATATCCAGACGTTTCATTACCTGGCTAGGTAACATCATCAGCGACGACCTCCAAGTGAAGCGAAGGTGTTGTCTCCTGCTTTCTATTTATATCTTTCTCCTGGATGGGGTTCCTGGGGTTTGTGGTGTTGTCATTTCCTGTTTGTTTTCTGAGGGGTGGATAGACCCCTCGGAATCCTAGTAGCACATAAACCCACCAACATTCTGAAACAAAAACTAACAAACTTAAAAGACCCAGTACAACCCATGGACAAAACCAATGTCATCTACAAAATTCCATGCAAGGACTGCCACAAACACTACGTAGGACAAACAGGAAGAAAGTTAGCCACCAGGATACACAAACACTAGCTAGCCACAAAAAGACACGACCCTCTGTCCCTTTTAGCCCTACACACGGATGGAAAAAAACCGCGATTTCGACTGGGACAACACATCTATCCTGGGACAGGCTAAGCAAAGACATGCCAGAGAATTTCTAGAGGCCTGGCACTCCAAACACAACACCATAAACAAACACATAGATCTAGATGCCATCTATCAACCCCTCAAGAAATGAACAGGAAATGACATCACCACAAACCCCATCCAGGAAAAAGATATAAATAGAAAGCAGGAGACAACAGCTTCGCTTCACTTGGAGGTCGCCACGGATGGTGTTACCTAGCCAGGTAATGAAACATCTGGATATCAAACCTACAGCTCAGCGAGCAAACCTACACCCTAAATCATAGCCATTGCAATTGCTCCTTTTAGACCATGACCTTAACTTTACTATCACGTCTGTTCTGCGTCAACCAATCAAACACCGCTTGGAAGTCTGTGTACAGCACGTTAACAGCATCATGCTCATTAACCCTTTCTATTATCCCCTCAAACAAAAACTTTAGTTAAACATGATAAACCCACAACAAATCACGTTCTGGTTTTTCTTAATTAATCCACATTTGCCCAAATGACTACTAACTTTCTCCAAAATTCTTAATGCCATCACCATTGCCTGCACCAGCTAATGTGCAACCTAGATTTGTACAAGTTCAACCTTCCTCAAAAACAGATCCAGAAATCTAAAGCCTCCAATGTCAAGTGATGCATTGCATCTATTCAATCAGGCTATTCCTATATTTATTATCCTCTGCTGCCCTCATGATGGACGGAAGGTCATTGTGAAGCAGCTGAAGATGCTAGAACTCAATCCTGAAGAAGTCTTGCAGTGAAGTGATGTCCTGGGACTGAGATGATTGACTCCACCAACCACAACCTCCATTCTTTGTGCTAGGTATGACTCCAGCCAGTGGAGAGTTTTCTCCATAATTTCCATTGACTCTACTTATGTTGGTGGTTCCTGATGTAGAAGTAATCACGCTCACCTCATCTCTGGAGTTCAGCTTTTCTTGTTCATGTTTGAACCAAGGCTGTAATGAGGTCAGGAGTTTAGTGGTCTTGGCGTAACTGAGACTGAGCATCATTGAGCAAGTTATACCTTTGCTAGCACTGCTTGATAATGCTCTCGAAACCCCTTTCCATCGTGTTGCTGATGATCAAGAGTGGAGTGTGTGTTGCTGGAAAAGTGCAGCAGATTAGCAGCATCCGAGGAGCAGGAGAATTGACATTTCAGGAATGAGGCTTGTAGGCCAGGGGGGCTGAGAGATAATAGGAGGGGGTGGGGCTGGGAGGAAGGCAGCTGGGAATGTGATATGTAGATGAAAGTGGGGAAGGGGAAAACTATGGGTCAGAGAGGAGCCTCTAACTCAACACTACCCTCTTGCCCTGTCCATCTTCCTTCCAACTTATCCACTCTACCCTCCTCGCCAACCTATCACGCCCCCCCCCCCCCCCCCCCCCCCCCGCCACCTTCATCTATCTATTATATTCCTAGCTACCTTCTCCCCCACCCCATCCCCACCTTGCTCTCATTTATATCTCAGTCCCCTTGGCACACAAGCCTCATTCCTGATGAAGGGCTTCGATGCTGCCTGACTTGCTGTGTTTTTCCAGCACTGCACTCTCAACTCTGATCTCCAGCACCTGTTTTGTTTTGTAATTGAAAATACCTGGGAAATTTTCCGCATTGCTAGGTAGATGCCAGTGTTGTAACTGCACTGGAACAGCTTGACCAGTTTCTCAGCAAGTTCTAGAGTACAAATCTTCAGTCCTATTGGCAAAATGTTGTCAGAATCCAATTAATCCGTTACATTAATCCACTGCCTTCAGCCACTTACTGATTTTACATTGAGTGAATAGAACTGGCAGAAGACTACGTCTGTGATGTTATGAACTGAGGAAGGGGTGCGATAGATCATTCATTTGCCATTTCTGCCCAAAGATGGGTGCAGATATTTAGCTTAGTCTTTTGCACTGATGGGTTATGGGGAGCAAGCTGGGCAGTTGGACTAGGATTCGTGCAGGGCTGTGTGGACACAGTAGAGGCCATGGCTTCATGTTTAGCTTTGAAAAAGGGCTTATAGTGAGTATGTGGTGAGTGAGATTAATATAAGGCAATGGGAGAGAGAGGGGCATTGGGATTAGTTTGGGTTTGATACAGGGATATGGATACAGAGCAGAGCAGCAGGATTGATTTTTGGAAGTGTGGCTTAATGCTGATCCTAACTGAAATTTCCATTAAAAAACAGAATAATTTTCTGCATGATAATTTGAACTATTTACATAAATATTTATTTTAAAATATTCCTTTCAGGTGAAAAACCTTTTGTCTGTGAATTATGTGGAAATTCATACTCTGATGTGAAGAATTTAAAGAAACATAGCAGTAAAGCTCATGATGGTGAGTATTTTCATCAAATTTTAAATACTGGCAGTGCAGAAACACATTATTCAGCCCATCTAACACCAAGATTTTCGATGTAATACATTGCCTTCTGAAAGTTCCTATGAAATCTGATACTGCCAACTTTCCAGATGTTAAAAACCTATTTGAGGAATTGATGCAGGGCCACAGGAAAGAAGGTGGACAGAGGAATGCGGATCATGACAGGGTCAGTGAGTTTAATTTTGATACTGATACAGGGCAATGGGGAGAGCACAGAACAGTGGGATTGAGAGCAGTTTATGGAAGAAAGCAAAGCAATGGGATAAATTTGAAAAGAAATTGCCCATTTCCTTTCTAGTTTGTTTACCAATTATTTAGGACTATGTTGCAACCAATTTAAGCAGGACAAAAATGATTTCCTTCTTTGTCTCACTCCTTTACACGTCACAACAAGATTTGAATTTAAAAAGGAAAGTGACGTGACCCATGAGATGTCAGAAATGAGTCACATTTATTTCATAATGAATAGTTAGTTTATTACAAACAAAACTTAGGTAAAGATAATTCAGAAAACATTTGAACTGTGCAAATGCGTACAACTACCCTTCTTGAAAAATGCTATAGACACATACATAAAATCTACACACAACATAGAACACCATGGGAACGGGTTCTTTGGCCCACCATTTCTGTGCCAACCATTATGTAATTTAAAACTAATTCTCTCTACCTGTACATGCCGTATCCCTCAATTCCCTGCCTTCTTACGTCTGACTAAATCCCTGTTCTATGGGCTATGGTATTGATCTTTACTTGTCCCTGCTAAAATGTTCCAGGCTCCTTCCACCCTCAGGGTAAAACTCTGGCCTTGTACATCTGTGTTATATTTCTCCTCAATCTCACTTTAAATCTATGCCCTCTAGTATTTGACATGTCCACCCTGGGGAAATGGCTCCACCTATCTGTGCCTCTCAATTTTATATACTTCTGACAAGTCGCCCTTCAGCCTCCAATGATCTAGCAAAAACAATCCAGGTTTGTCCAACCTCTCCTTATACCTAATATGCTCCAATCAAAGCAACATCCTGATAAATCTGATCCATCCTTTCCAAACCCTCTACATCTTTCCTACAGTGTGGTGACCAGAATTTTGTATAATACTCCAAATGTGGTCAAACTGAAGTTTTATACAGCTACAACATGATTTGCCAACTTTAATACTCAGTGCCCCAACTGATAAAGGAAAACATGCATATGCTACCTTTACCACCTTATCCACTTGTGTTGCCGCTTTCAGAGAGCCATGGACTTGCATCCCAAGATCCCTCTGTATGTCAGTAAATGGAATGCCTATCTGCACAGCTTTCTGCCTCCTATCTGCTCCGCAGTTAGTCCCACAGCAGCTGCAAACAATCCATGTAGTTGGAGAGGAGCTGCAGATGGACATACTTCCTACAGACATTGTTTTCAGGGACGTTCAACTTCTCACTGATCTCCCACATCTCACAGGAGGAGCATTCCACTCCATTAACTGCTGCTACTATTTTTCTAGTATCTATTAGATTAAAAGGAAAGGCAATGCTACTCACCTTCCTCAGCAAAAGCCAATGCTCATCTAAACCTGTGCTTTAACCTCAATAGCAGCACTCCAAAGTTGCCATTCCCTCAAAGAGCTTGCCTCCCTTTGACATGCTGCTGGTAGGAACAAAAAGGTATTCTCGGAATCTCCCAGAATCCTCCTCAGTCACTTTTCACTCCTCTGGTGACTATGGCCATCTGTAAGTAACTCTGACTATTTGTAGGCAGGCTTATCTTAAAATTGTGAAATAACAGTCAAATTCAGAAAATAAAAGTGGACCACAGTGAAGTCATTATTCACAAAAGCCTTGGCATTGGACAAGAGAACAAAGAGCAATACAGCACAGGAACAGACCCTTTGACCCGCCAAGCCTGAGCCACTACATTTTGCCCTTCCAGGCTAAAGCTCTTACAGGAACAGTAATCCTGTATCTCACTATTCCCTTCCTATTCATGTTTTCACCCTTCTTAAATGCTGCTTTGTGTCTGCTTCCACCATCTCCTCTGGCAAGGCGTACCAGGTGCTCACCATCCTTTGTGTGAAAAGCATGCCTCGTTCATGTGTTTGAAATTTCTTCCTTGCATCTTGAACCTGTGTCCCCTAGTAATTGACCTCTCCACTCTGAGAAAAAAGCCTCTACTCTCCACTCTATCCATGCCATTCTCAAGATCGCCTGTCAATCTCCTATGTTCCAGTGAAAACAAACCCAGTCTAGCGAACTCTTCTTCATAGCTAAGATCCTCTGTATTAGGCAACATACTGCTTACCTTTTCTTTACCCCCTCCAAAGCATCCACCTCCTTCTAGTGTTGTGATCAGAACTGTATGCAATATTCCAAGTGTGGTCTAACTAAAGTTCTATAAAGCTGCAGCATTACTTGCCTATTCTTATATTCAATGCTCCTTCCAATGAAGGCAGGCATGTCATAGGCCCTTTTTCACTATCTCATCTACTTGCACTGCCACTTTCAGTGATCCGTGGACCTTCATACCCAGATCCGTCTGCATATTGATACTTCTAAGAGTTCTGCCATTCACTGTATAATTTCTATCTGTACTTGACCTTCCAAAATGCATCACCCAACATTTGTTTGGATTAAATTCCATCTGCCATTTTTCTGCCCACGCCTCCAACTGATCAATATCTTACAGTATCCTCTGACGATCCTCCTCCACCAACCTTTGTATTGTCTGCCAAGTTACTAATTAACATAGAACATAGAACATTACAGTGCAGTACAGGACCTTCGGCCCTCGATGTTACACGCCCTGTCATACTAATCTGAAGCTCATCCCACCTACACTATTCCATGTACATCCATATGCCAGTCCAATGACGACTTAAATGCACTTAAACTTGGCGAACCTATTACCATTGTAGGCAAAGCATTCCATACCCTTACTACTCTCTGAATAAAGAAACTACCTCTGACATCTGTCTTTATACCTATCTCCCCTCACTTTAAAGTTGTGTCCCCTCGTGTCTGCCGTCCCCATACTTGGAAAAAGGCTCTCCCTGTCCACCCTATTTAACCCTCTGATTATCTTGTATGTTTCTATTAGGTCACCTCTCAACCTTCTTCTCTCTACCAAGAACAGCCTCAAGGCCCTCAGCCTTTCCTTGTAAGACATTCCTTCCATACCAGGCAACATCCTAGTAAATCTCCTCTGTACCCTTTCCAAAGCTTCCACATCCTTCTTATAATGCGATGACCAGAACTGTACACAATACCCCAAGTGTGGCCGTACCAGAACTTTGTACAGCTTTAGCATAACCTCCTGGTTCCGGAACTCAATCCCTCTATTAATAAAGGCCAAAACACTGTATGCCTTTTTGACAACCCTGTCAATCTGGGTGGCAACTTTCAGGGATCTGTGTACATGGACACCGAGATGTCTCTGCTCATCTGCACTCCCAAGAATCTTACCATTCGCCCAGTACTTTGCATTCCGATTACTCCGGCCAAAGTGTATCACCTCACACTTGTCCACATTAAACTCCATTTGCCACCTCTCAGCCCAGCTCTGCATCCTATCTATGCCTCTCTGCGACCTACTACATCCTTCGTCACTATCCACAACTCCACCAACCTTAGTGCCATCCGCAAATTTACTAACCCACCCTTCTAAGCCCTCATCCAGGTCATTTATAAAAATGACGAACAGCAGTGGACCCAACACTGACCCATGCGGTATACTTCTAGTAACTGGACATCAAGATGAACATGTTCCATCAACTATAACCCTCTGTTTTCTCTCAGAAGTCAATTACTGATCCAAACTGCTAGTTCTCCCACAATGCTATTCCTCAGCATTTTGTATACTAGCCTACTATGGGGAACCTTATCGAACGCCTTGCTGAAATCCATATACACCACATCAACCGGTTTACTCTCATCTACCTGTTTGGTCACTTTGTCAAAAAACTCAATAAGATTCGTTAGGCACGACCTACCCTTCACAAAACCGTGCAGACTGTCCCTGATCAGATTGTTCTTTTCTAGATGGCTATAAATCCTATCTCTTGTGACCTTTTCCAACACTTTACCAACAACTGAAGTGAGACTCACTGGTCTGTAATTACCGGTGTTGTCTCTACTACCCTTTTTGAATAAGGAAACCACATTTGCTATCCTCCACTCCTCAGGCACTATTCCTGTAGACAATGATGATTTGATGATCAATGCCAAAGGCTCGGCAATCTCTTTCCTTGCTTCCCAGAGGATCCTAGGATAGATCTCATCCGGCCCAGGGGACTTGTCTGTTTTCACACTCTGCAGTATTTCTAATACCTCTTCCTTGTGAACCTCCATCTCTTCTAGTCTAGATGCAAGTATCTTTGTATCTTCCTCGCCAACATTTTCTTTTTCTGTAGTGAATACTGTCGAAAAATATTTATTTAGTTCTTCCCCTATCTCCTCTGACTCCACACACAACTTCCCACTATTATCTTTGATTGATCATAATTTAACTCTCGTCATCCTTTTATTCCTGACATATCTATGGAAAGCCTTAGGGTTTACCCTGATCCTATCCACCAACAACTTCTCATGTCTCCTCCTGGCTCTTCTGAGCTCTCTTTTTAGGTCTTTCCTGACTTCCTTGTAACCCTCCAGCGCCCTAACTGAGTTTTCACATTTTGTCCTAACATAAGCTGTCTTCTTCTTCTTGACCAGGGATTCCACTTCCTGAGTAAACCATGACTCTCACGTTTTATATCTTCCTGCCTGCCTGACAGGTACATACTTATCTAGGACACAAAGGAGCTTTTCCTTGAATAAGCTCCACATTTTTAATGTGCTCATCCCCTGCAGTTTCCTTCCCCATTCTACGCTTCTAAATCTTTCCTAATTGCATCGTAATTTCCCTTCCCCCAGCTGTAACTCTTGCTCAGTGGAGTACACCTATCCCTTTCCATCACTAAAGTAAACCAGCTACATTTTCCTACAAACCCTTTATGTAGATCACGAACAGCAGAGGTCCCGGCACTGATCCCTATGGAACTCAACCAGTCACTGCCCTCCATTCTGAAAAGTATCCTTCCACCGCTACCCTCTGTCTCCTATGACTAAGCCAGTTCTGTATCCACCTTGCCAACTCATTCCTGATGACTTCATGTTTTGTACCAATCTGCCATGAGGGATGTCTTTTTGTACTAGTTACAGTTGGTAAATTCCCCATTAAGACTTCTTCATTTTCCAGCAATGAAAACTTCCCTTTCAGAACCCTCTACTTGGGGTAATGCAATATTCCAATAGTTTTTCAGTTGTCAAACTTTGAGATAGGTTTCAGGGTGGAGAGACAGCAAAGCCTGTTCCATTCAAATTTAATAGCTTTATTACAAATCCCTAACTGGATCATGTGACACACTTCGCCAAAACTATTATAGACTTGGTGACTCCAGTCGAGCAGCTTGTGTTCTTGATAAACGCAACATTTTTTTCCCACTGCAGCCAATTTGTTTTGTTTTCCAAAGTGTCCTGTCCAAAATGCTCAAGATTTGGATGTATGTCCAATCAATAATATTTAAAGTCAGCACCTCAGATATGAAGAGCCATTGGCATCAGAATTGTCTTGAATCACAGTAACCACAGAGCCCTTACTCCACCATTAGTATTAATCCATCAGTCTGGGAGACTAACTGTTCAATAAAGTGTGCAAAGGGGGTATACGAGCAACAGAACCAGGCATACCTAAAAATTAGTTGGCAAAGGTACAAAATTATATTTCGTACCTTTGCAGCTTTATAGAACTTTAGTTAGTCCATACTTGGAATATTACGTACTACCAGAAGGATCTGGATGCTTTGGAGAGGGTACAGAAAAGTTTTACCAGGATGTTGCCTTGTGTGGGGGATTTCAGCTATGTACCATATTTGCATAGTAAACAGTAGAAGCAGCATGCATAGACAGAACTAAGCGATCCCACAATCAATAAATCCAGTCTAAGCTCTGCAGACCTGCATCCAGTCATAAGTGGTGGTGGCTAATTAAACAACTACAGGAGGAGGCTTCACAAATATCCCCATTGTTAATGATGGGGGATCCCAGTAACTCTGCAAAACACGAGGCTGAAACATTCGTAGCCATCTTGAGCCAGGAATGGAGGAATCCGTCTTGGCCTCTTCCTGAGGTCCCAGCTATCACTCATGTCATGATATGATGTGATATGGCTGAATGCACTAGATAACTGCCAAAAGCTATGTGTTCCTGACAACACACCAGAATACTACTGAAAGCTTAAGGCCAGAATTGACATGCCTTTAGTCAAGCTATCCCAGTACAATTATAACTTTGACATCTACCTGGCAATGTAAAAAAATTGTCTAGTTATGCTCAGCTCAGGAAAAACAGGACAAGTCTGACATGGCCAATTACTGACCTATCCGTATACTTTCAAAACAGTGCTTTTGCCCAGCACTTGCACAACAATAAGATACTCACTGACAGTTTAGACTCTGACAGAGTTGCCCAGCTCTTCTCCTCATTACAGCTTTGTCCAAACATGGACAAAAGAGCTATATTTCACAGATGAGTAGCAAGTGCATCCCTTCACGTCAAGGGCATATTTGAATATGTGTGGCACCAAGAGCCTTAGGAGAAAGTGAGGACTGCAGATGCTGGAGATCAGAGCTGAAAAATGTGTTGCTGGAAAAGCGCAGCAGGTCAGCAGCATCAAAGGAGCAGGAGATTTGACGTTTCGGGCATAAGCCCTTCTTCAGGACCAAGAGCCTTACCAAAATTTAGAGTTGGTGGGCGCAGGAGGGAATTTTCTTTGCTGGTTAGAGTTGCATCTAATGTAATGGCAGAAAGACTGCGGAGGTCAATACCAAAGGAGCACTGTACTATCAGGGAGTCTTTACCAAGAAGTTGCTGAACTGTTAAGTCTCATCTTTTTCTGTAATAATGATAAAGGGACTTTAGCCCTAACTCTGCCTGAGTGTTGTCCATTATGGTGAGGCCTGTCTTTATTGAAGAACATTATCCTCACATACTCTTGACATTTGGTGCTTTAAATGAGAAGTGGGGATATCACCATGCTTAATGAGCTTATTCTATGTAATGATTTCCTTTCCAGCTGTAAAGAGGACCAATAGTAATGACCACGAGACAGACTTTGTTGACCGTGAATCACAGGATTCCATGGAGCTGAAACCCTCTGATCTACCCATCCCACTTGCTGTTGCCATGGGTGCGGATCAGCAACAAATGATGTTGACTGTGGGCGAGGGCTCGTCTTTATCCAGTGAACAGTTGTTACGGCCATCGGTGTCCTCTTACTCTGAAACGCAACTCATCTTCCTGCAACAATTATACTGAGAGGATCACAGCACATTGACAGGAGGGGACCTCAGGTCATTGAGGGTCAGAGGGGAGCTCAGGTCGCTGAAGGTTCATCGAGAGTTAGAGGGGTACTTGCTCACCAAGTGTTAAGGAGGAGTCAGGGGTTCTCAACTAACCAAGGTGTGAGAGAAGGATCTCCATGGAGTTAAAGGGGAATACTGAGCTCACTGAGAGGACAGAATCACAGCTTCTGGGTGAGAAAGGGAATCTCAGCTCACTGACGGAGAGAGGGAGGGATACTCGGCTCACTGACAGATGGAGATGAGCCAGGGTGTGTTTGGGAACACAGTTGTTTGCCTGTCAACTGAGATATGAGCTATGAAGCATGAAGTATCTAGACTCCTCACTCCCCAGGGTTTGCTGCTGCATTACTGCTGCCCACAGATATTGACAATGTAGATCCATGTATTTATTTCCACGTTTTTTAGAATATTAGTCATAGCAAAGCCTGTGCTGTTCACACGCTGGAATCATGGTAACAAGCATGTTATTTTGTTCCTGGGATGAATATTTCTGTCTACTGGCCAATCAGAATGTTTGTGTCTGATCATGATTTACTTGCCTCAGGTCTTGGGCATGTTGCCATTATTGAGGAGCTGTACAGCCATATTTCAAGGTATCTGTTTACTGTGAGTCTGTTATCTGGTGCTGTATTTATAGTCAGTATTCCCCATCGGTATGGTTACATGAAGGTAGAGCACCCCTTTTTTTTTAATCCATCTCTCGCTAATATTAATCCATCAGCTCAACCAGCCCACTGCACACTAACTATGGGTCTATGTTTGCTCCTTGTTAAATTCTCTGTATCAGAGATTTCCTTAATTATTTGAATCAGTCTTCCAACAGTGTCACCCTTACCCTTTTGTGGATTAGAAGGAGCTTTACCCAACCTGTATTCTGCCTTGATAGTTTGGTGGGGACAGTGTACAAAATTCTTTACTCTCTAAATAACCCCATGCCGTACCTCTCCTGGGAATGTTTGGAGACAATGTAGAAGAATTAGATTAGATTACTTAGTGTGGAAACAGGCCCTTCGGCCCAACAAGTCCACACCGACCTTCTGAAGAGGAACTCGCCCAAATCCATTCCCCTACATTTACCCCTTCACCTAACACTATGGGCAATTTTGCATGTCCAATTCACCTACCCTGCACATTTTTTGGACTGTGGGAGGAAACCAGAGCACCCGGAGGAAACCCACGCGGATATGGGGAGAACGTGCAAACTCCACACAGACAGTTGCGTGAGGCGGGAATTGAACCTGGGTCTCTGGCGCTGTGAGGCAGCAGTGCTAACCACTGTGCCACCGTGTCGCCCAATCTTGACTTTGTTTACAAAAGTAGAGGGAGCTTTACTTTCAGTATAAAAGAATAGGGGGAAATTTACTATGTGACCCCTGTTCTATACCTACCCTGAGAGTGTATGATGGGGACAGTGTACAGGAAGCTTTAGATGTTTTCTAATTCACATGTTATTACACACTTCTGGAGCAGGTGGGACTTGAACCTAGGCCTTCTGGCTCAGAAGAAGGAACAATATAGGGAGCTTTACTCTGTATTTAACCCTATGCTATCCTTGTCCTGGGAGTGTTTGGAGGATAATGTAGAGGAAGTTTTACTCTCTATCTAATCCTAACTCTACTTGGGAATGTTTTATGGAGAGAGTAGAAGGAATTTTACTCTGTAACTTATTGGGAGGGCAAAGGTTTTAACGGGCTTGAAATTTGATGTCCTATGCCCAGAAGAGGTTAATCCCAGGCTGTTGTGAGAGGCAAGGGAGGAGACTTCTTATACCTTGATATTAATTTTCAAATCCTTTCTGGCTGTAGAAGAGGTGCCAGAGGACTGGGAGGACAGCTAATATGCTAACATTACTCATGAAGTTAAAAATCGTACAATACCAGGTTATAGTCCAACGGGTTTAAACGGAAGCACACTAGCTTTCGGAGCACCGCTCCTTCATCAGGTGGTTGTGGAGGACACAATTGTAAGACGCAGAATTTATAGCAAAAGTTTAAAGTGTGATGTACCTGAAATTATACATTGAAAAATGCCTTTATTGTTTGTTGAGGCTTTCATCTGTTCGAATACCATAATAGGTGTGACACACATACACAAAGACCCACATGCACACACATACGTGTACGTTTGTGGGGTAAATTTGTACTTGCAGAGTTACATTGTACTTTACTCAAAAACTGCATGAATTCATGTAAAACTCTGTTATCTCACTTTTTAGATTAGAATCAGTTGAAACATTATGGCACAGACACAGAACACAGGGGGCTAACACCTTCAGCATATTGTCTGGCGAACACCAATTGTTACAGTTAACCTGAGAATGTAACTTTTTTTTACACATGAAAGAAGTGAAACTATCATGGTATTCGAACATATGAAAGACTCAACAGTCAAGGTATTTTTCAATAATTTCAGTTACATCACACTGTAAACTTTTGCTATAAATTCAGTGTCTTACAATTGTGTCCTCCTGATAAGTGGTGCTCTGAAAGCTGGTGCTTCCAATTAAACCTGTTGGACTATAACCTGGTGTTGTGTGATTTTTAACTTTGTACACCCCAGTTCAACACAGGCATCTCCAAATTATTCATGAAGGTATACTGATAAACCGGGGAATTAAAGACCAGTGGTAGGGAAGGTTACAAAATCATTTGAGGGACAGAATTAATCTCTGCTTGGAAAAGCAATGATTAATCAAGGTAGTGAGCATGGCTTTGTCAAGGGGAGATGATGTCAGACAAGTTTGATTGACCTTTTTGAGGAGATAACTAGATGTGTAGATCAGGGTAGTGCAATTATTGTAGTCTACATAGTCTTCAGGAATGCATTCGTCAAGATGTTGCATGGGAGACTTGGAGAGAAGGCAAGAACCCTAGGATCCATGGCAATGTGGCAATTGAATCTATAATTTTTTTTTTGTTCATGCGATAAGGGTATTGCTGGCTAGGCCCACAATTATTGCTCCGGGGGCAGCATCAACCACATTTGTGTGGGTCTGGAGTCTCGTGTAGGCCTGATAGGATAGCAGTTTCCTTTCCTAAAGGACATAAATGAATCAGATGGGTTTTTCCAACAATAGACAATGGATTCATGGTCATCATGAGAGTCTTAATTCCAGATTTTTGTTTCTTAATTGCATTTTATTTCTAAATTTCACCATCTGCCATGGTGAGGTTTGGACCCTGGGTCCCCATGATATTACCTAGATATTGGCTGGATTAACCTCTAATGAAAATACCAGGAAGCCATCGCCACCATCACTAAATGACTTAGTGGCAAGAGGCTGTGGACCAGTAACAATGGGATTTAGTCCAGAGAAGTGTGAGGTGATGTGTCTTGGGAGCAGGACCCTAGGAAGTACAGAGGATGAGGGGGTCCTTAGTATGTATGACCACAATTCTTGAAGGCAACAGACCCGGTTGATATGGTGATTAGAAAGTATATGGAATACTTGCCTTTATTAATTGAGGCCTTGAATACAAAAGCAGAGAGTCTATGATGGAGCTGTGTATAATGCTGGGCCACAATTGGAATAGTGTGTGCAGTTCTGGTCACCATGCTATGGAAAGGATGTGACTGACCTAGAGTGGGTACAGAGGTGATTCATCAAGATGCTGCTTGGCTGGAGCAATTCAGCTTTGAAAAGAGATGATATCGACTGGTGTTATTTTCCTCCAGTGGTGGAAATGAGGACTACAGATGCTGGAGATCAGAGTCGAGAATGTGGTGCTGGAAAAGCACAGCAGGTCAGGCAACATCCAAGGAGCAGCAGAGTCGACGTTTCGGGCAAAAGCCCTTCATCAGGAATTATTATTATTTTCCTACAGAGCAGAGAAAGCTGAATAAATCTATGTTTTGAGGTGTACGAAATTGAGGGACAGTGGTAGGATAAATGGCAAGAAATGTTTCCCTGTACAAGATGAGTCAGTAAGAGGGGGCCAGATTTAAAATTAGGACAGCATGGGATTGAAAGTATTTAATGAGCTCTCAAAATGTGAGAGCATACAAGACTGCAGTTCAAGTGCGAGACAAAGAAACTACCGTAGATAGGTGCTTGATGATAGGGAGGTGTAACTTATCACATCCATGCTTATTTTCATTCTGTACAGGCTACAGTCCCTTGCTGTAGCTGGCCTTGGGTGGGGGAGGGGGTGCGTGTGGGGGAGTCAGTGTAAGGGGGAATAATGTAGAGTCAATTTTACTTTCAGTTTAAAATAGATGCAAGCCAGTATGCCACATTTCCTCTTATGGTTCTCAGGAGCACTGACCTTATTGGCCCTGATCCTGTCTCCAGTGGTTCTCAGTATTTTTTTTTCAAATTGCTGTTGATCTGCAGTTTTGGATGAGTGAGATTTGCTTTTATCACTTAATATGTGAGTCTTTTGAAATCTGAGCTGCAAAATAAACTGTTTCACTCCATTGGTGTTATTTTTTTTATCAGTTTAACCCCTTCAGCTGCTTCTTCAATGACCTCCCTCCATCATAAGGTCAGAAGTGGGGATGGTTGCAGATGATTGCATAATGTTCAGAACTTTGCAACTGCTGCAGTCCATGTTCAAATACAACTAAATCTGAATGGTCTGCAGGTTTGGGTGGGCAAGTACCATTCACGCCATATGAATGCTATGCAATGATCATTACCAATAAACAACAATCTAATTACTGCCAAGTAACTATCACTGATGGCGGGGGGGGGGGAGAGAGAGAGGTGGAGTTATCATTGACCAGAAACTCAACTGGACTCACCATATAAACACAGGAGCTGCAAGAGCAGGTCAGAGACCAGGCATATTGTGGTGAATAATTCACCGCTGAAAAATGTGTTGCTGGAAAAGCGCAGCAGGTCAGGCAGCATCCAAGGAGCAGGAGAATCGATGTTTCGAGCATAAGCCCTTCTTCAGGAATCCTAAAGAAAAAGGAATATAGTTCCTGATTCCTGAAGAAGGGCTTATGCCCGAAAGGTCGATTCTCCTGCTCCTTGGATGCTGCCTGACCTGCTGCGCTTTTCCAGCAACACATTTTTCATCTCTGATCTCCAGCATCTGCAGTCCTAATTTTTTCCTAGTGAATAATTCACCACCTGACACCTATTTCTAGGTGCAAGTCAGGAGTGTGGTGGAATGTTCCCCTCTTGCCTCGGTGAGGGCAGTTCCAACATCACTCAAGAAGCTTGACACCATTGGCATTACATGCACAAGCATCCAATTTCCTCCACCACTGACGTTCAATACCAGCAGTGAATGCAAACTGCAAGATGCAGTGCTAAATTTCATCAAAGATCCTCAGAAGACCTTTTCCAAGCCCACAACCACTTCCATCTCGGAGGGCAAGGGCAGCAGATACATGGAAATTCCACCACTTTCAGGTTCCCCTCCAAGTCACTCACCACCCTAATGAGGAAATAGATTGCTGTACTTTCACAATTGTTGGATCAAAATCTTGGAATTCCTTCCCCAATTACATTGTGGATCAACCCACAGCAGGTGGACTGCAGTGGTTCTCAAAGGCAGTTCACCACTACGTTCTGAAAGGCAACTAGGGACAGGCAAGAACAACTATATTCCACAAATGTTTTTTTTAAAATCAGCAATCCACAGGCAATGGCTTGGATCTCACACCTGACCCTGCAACACACATACTATAAAGAATAATTCATTGACATTGATACTATTGTCACTTATTCCATTTGTGGCTAGGATTTGCAGCCTTGCTTTCCTAACAGTGTTGGATAATCTGATCTTTTACTGAGCACAATAGCTCTGTGGTTAGCATTGCTGCCTCAGAGTACCAGGGGCCCAGATTGAGTTCCAGTCTTGGGTGACCGGCTACACATTTACACATTCTTCCTATGTGTGGGTTTCCTCCCACAGTCCAAAGATTTGCAGTTTAGAGAAATTGGCTATATTGCCCATGGTGTCCAGGAATATGTGGGTTAGGTGGAACAGGGTAGGAAGAAATAGGATGGATCGGTGTGGACATTCTGTGATTCTATTTGTCTTTTTCTCTTTGCCTATCACCATCTCTGCCCCTCTCTCACCCAGTTTCCTATCATTGTCCCTGCTGTACCTTCCAAGCCCTCTATTCCTTTATCTTTCTCTTTTTGCTTGTTTTTGTCTATTTCTATTTGTTTCCTTTATCTCTGGCTGCCTTTGTCTCCGCAACTCTTTGCAATGTTCTGATCCATGTTTCTTATTGGCCCAATTTCCCTCTCCTCTTCCTGTCTCTATCTCCAACTCTTTTTTTTTAGCCATATCAACACTTATTTTGAGACGTACAGCAAACTTAACACCATGTGAACAGGCCCTTTGGTCCATTAATGCATGCTGACCAGATATCTCAAATTAATCTAGTTCCATTTGCCAGCATTTGACCCAAATCTCTATAAACCCTGCATATTTATTTGCCCATCCAGATACTTTTTAAATGTTATTGTACCAACCTCCACCATTTCTTCTGCCATCTTATTCCATACAAGCACCACCCTCTGCATGAAAAAGTTGCCTCTTAGATCACTTTTGAATCTTCCCCCTCACCTCGAATCTATGCCTCTCGTTTTGGACTCCCCTACACTAAGTAAAAGACTTTGGCTGTTTCATTTTATATCTGTATGTGCCTCTGATCTCCATCACTCTTTGCTATCATTCCTCTCTCCTTCCCCCAACCTTTATCTTTCTCCAGTCTCTACGTGCCTGTCTTTCTCACTCTTTACCATTTCTCCTCCCCCCATGTGTGCCTCCTATTTCTATCATTTCTGTCCCTACACACCTCTCTCTGTCTCCCCCTGGCAGTGGATGCGGTTTTCTGTGTTGTGCTGACATTATGAGAAGCTTGTTGCTGTTTGTCGGTCACCATAGAAACAGAACACGCGGTTTTATGCAAGATGGATTTCACGTTGGATCAGGGAGAGGTCAATGGAGAGGGGGATTAGAGAGGGAGGTTGGGAGGGAAGTCGATCAAGATAGAGGGGAAAGAGCGGCAGGGAAGGGAGATGTGCGGTGGGCGGAAAGGGGAGGTTGGAGAACGCGAAATGAAAGGGAGAGAGAAAACGACAGAGATTGGCGTTGGTGAGAGACAGACTAGACAGCTAGAAAGTAGGAAGAAGTTGAATTAGGAATGATGTGGAGGTGCCGATGTTGGAAAGGGGTGGACAAAGTTAAAAATCACACAACACCAGGTTATCATTAATTTTTTTTAAAAGTATAACCTTTCGGAGCGCTACCTGACGAATGAGCAGCGTTCGAAAGCTTGTACTTTCACATAAACCTGTTGGACTCTCACCTGGCGTTGTCTGATTTTTAACTTTGAATTAGGAAAGCAGAGGCATGAGGCAGATGGGGAGAGGAGGGAGGAGAACCTTATGGAGTGGCAGTAATGAAACAAAGTGGGATCAATTGTGCTGTTGGTTTGTGTCAGACCGTCTAATTTACTTTTGTTATATTTTTAGACCAGGCCGAGCAGTCCAGGAACCCTGATGAACTTTTACTTGCAAACCTGTGCAGACATGAACAAAGAACGCAACCCATACATTGAGGAGGTGACTCGCCAGACTGACCGCCTCCCACCAGGGTCAGTCTGCCCAATACTTCTTCACATATTAAATTTGCAAATGATATTACGGCTAGTAGTAAATGTTCTTATATGAGATACAGAACGATTAAAGGAAATGGGGTTCATTAAAGTCCCAGATATTGTAATTGCAAACAAATGAGCTGCGGGGGCGTTCTGTTAACAAACAGAACAAATATGTATGAACAAATCATAGAGTGGGTGCAGCAGGAGACAATTTCATCCCAACATATCGATGTAACTGACTTGCTTAGATCCATGTCCAATTTTTATTTTGTGGCCCTCTGATCTGTTTTTCTTTAATTCTCAAGTCCATGTCCAACTCATGGTTAAGATAATTTATGGAACCAGCCTCTGAACATATTTTTCAAATTGCATTTTCTACCGTACATCTCGGGAATATCTAAAATAGAGAGACTATTCAGTACCACAATCCTCAAATTGTAACCAATGAGATCATGATTGATTTGTGGCCTCATTCTATCCGCACAAAGCACTGCTGCCTCACAGCGCCAGAGACCTGGGTTCAATTCCCGCCTCAGGCAACTGTGTGGAGTTTGCACATTCTCCCAGTGTCTGCGTGGGTTTCCTCCGGGTGCTCTGGTTTCCTCCCACAGTCCAAAAATGTGCAGGTTAGGTCAATTGGCAATGCGAAATTGCCCGTAGTGTTAGATGAAGGGGTAAATGTAGGGGAATCCGAAGGGCCTGTTTCCACACTGTATCTAATCTGAACTCCATATCCTCAAGATTATTATTGACATCAATTTCAAATTACTATTACTTTTTGTGGGAATGCCATACTTCTGAACTACATGGGAGGTGTTTCTGACTTCTCCATGAAGAACTTGGCTCTAAAATTTGTTTCCTTGACCTATCAATTAATTTCAAAGCCCTAACATTGCCAATCAAATCACCTCTTATCCCTCTATACTGGAGAGAATGCAAATTCCTTCAATGTCTAATCTTTGGAGTTCACGTTGAACTAAATCAGTGCTGCATTCCCACCAAAGCCAAAATGTCTTGTCTAAAACATTGCCCAAAGGTGAACATGATAATCCAGATTTGTTCCAATTAGAATTTTGCAAAGCTTTAACAAAACTTTCTTCCCATTATATTACAGTGGTGTGCTGTGGTTGATATATAACTACAGTGCGGAGTGGTAGCCCAACTCTACAATTAATCTAGAGGTTTAGACTAATGATTGAGAGGCATGAGTTCAAGTGCCACAATGGCAACTGAGAAACTTCGATCAATTAAATCATGCTAAATAAATATCTTGTCTTGGTAATGTCATTTACTAATGTTCCTTATGGAAGGAAATCTGCAGTCATTATCTGGTCTGACCTAGGATAATGTGGTTGATTCTGAACTGCTCCTGGAAATGACCAAGAAAGCCATACAAATTGATAGTTTCATCCCTTGCTTTGAAGGCCATTCCCAAATGCATTACCTCATATTCTTCTGGGTTGAATTCCATTTACCACTCCTCTGTCCAGTTGGCCAATGCATTGATATCTACCTTCAGTTTAAGTCAATCCTCCTCACTATCTAGCACACTACCAATTTTGATGTCATCCACAAACCTCTCAAACATATCCCTTATATTTAAGTGCACATCATTAATATACACCACAAACAGAAAGAGCCTCAGCACATGAATAAATTGTGAAGAGTTGAGTCCCATCACTGATCCCATTCATTGCAACTAGAAAATGACTCATTTGTGCCTACACAAACCACAATTCATTTTTCAGAAATGACATTATGTCGCAATTGTCAGGCAAGGACTAACAAAGGGGAATCTAACCATTACTCTTTGATATTGCACGACATTACTATTACTGAATTCCTTAGAAATAAAATGTTGGGGCATTACCATTCACCAGAAATTGAACTTGACTAGCCATATAAATCTTGTGGCTGCAAGAGTCAGTCAGACACGACGAATTCCGTGACAAAAACTCACCCCCATCGTCTGAATGTTTGTTCACCATCCACACAGCACAAGTCAGGAGTGTACTGAAATACTCAATAAGTTTGACACCATCCACAACTATCCAAGCTGTTAGGATACTCCACCCATCACTTTAAATATTCATTTCCACCGACATACAGCAGTGTGTACCATGAACATGATGCACCACATTCACGAAAGTTCCTTCAACAGTACCTTCCAAACCTGCATCCTCTACCTTCTCAAATGACAAAGGGCAATTGATACATGAGAACACCGCCACCATCAAATTCCCCTCCAAATCACATCCCATCTTGACTCACAACTAGTCAGGTCTGCTATAATGCACGTTTCTTCAATGCAAATTGGCTTTAACACAATTGAAGAATTTAGGCCATTATTTCTAGAAAGCGAACTTTCCTTACCTGTATTGGCTATAACACAATTCCGAACCAATAGTTTAAATGGCGTGGCTATCACGCAATTTTCTTATAACATGGGATCAGATGGAAACGGAACTTTCGCATTACATCAGAACCTACTGTATGTTGCTGTTCCTTCATTGTTGCTGTGTCAACATCCTGGAACTTCCTCCCTACCTGCACAATGGGTGCCCCTATGCTGCAAGAGTTGCAGTAATTCAAAAAGGCAACTCACTTTCTCAAAGATAGTTAGTGCTGGACAAGAACAATGAACATCCACGAAGAAGTAAGTAGCAAACCTACATGGTGCATAAAACCAGATGGTAAAAGTTTCTACAACTGCGTACAAAAAAGAGAAAAAGATTAGTGAAGACATATAGTAGATCCTTAAAGCTCATGGAATGCAAGCAACTGGCAGAATAATTAACATAAATTCCCAAGAAATCTACTGATAAAAAGATCTCAGGAGAGAGACTTGCAATTGCACTCACAATAGTTTTTACTCTTTACTCTTTGATAAAACTCTTTTAAATCCAGAATCTGTCTTGAACGTAACGTCCAATCCTGAGCTATAAGTATGTATTCCCAACACTAATGTTAAGTATTGGGATTGTCATTCCTGCTTATGTCTCTCCATCCTGTCTTATATAGTGGAGGTACACTTGCTACTTTTCATTCTGCAGGAACAATTTCTGAGTCTGTAGAATTTTGAAACCTGACCACTAGGGTTATGAGAACAGGAAACTTGAAGATGTGAACAATTCTTGCTTTGCAAGTGGCTTGTCATGACTTTTTCAAATGCAAGGTCAAATGGTCAAGACAATTGGGGATTGCCTGCAGTTTACAAAACGTTAAGTGACTTCGAGAGAAAACTTTTAAAAGAGAGATAAGAGAATGTTTGATGGTCTATAATTGCTAGACAACAGCTTGAGCTATGAAAGGAACAAAGTGCTACATATGTTGCCAAATTAACAGTCTCCATTCGTTTGATTTCTGTTTGGCCATAAACTTGAGAATTGCTCTCTACTGTTCGTCTTTTCTCTTCTTCCTCTCCTTCAGTAACAAGTAATCCTTAAAGAAACACACTTATCACAATGGAATATTTTCTGGGTATTTTAGAAAGTTCCAGAAATCAGTATCTCGAATCTGCTCATAAATTCATTCTGTTGAACGCTAAACTCAATGGAACACTCGCATATACTGAGAGTCTTTCATCACTTTGTGACCAACAACAATTGGAGGTTTTCAATAACTTCCTCTTTGAAAACAGGCAGAAATATCCTTTTAATATTGATATGCTTTCTTTTATTGGTCAGAGCATTAAGTATAGAAGTTGGGTCATGTTGCGGCTGTACAAAACATTGGTTAGGCCACTTTTAGAATACTGCCTCCAATTTTAGTCTCCTTCCTATAGGAAGGATGTTGTGAAACTTGAAAGGGTTTAGAAAACAAGGCTGTTGCCAAGGTTGGAGGGTTTAAACTTTCAGGAGATGCTGAATAAGCTGAGGCTTATTTCCCTAGAGTGTCGGAGGATGAGGGATGACCTTATAGAGGTTTAGACAATCACAAGGGGCATGGATAGGGTAAATAGACAAGGTTTTTTTCTCCTCGGTGAGGAGTCCAGAAGTAGAGGGTGTAGGTGTAGGGTGAAAGAGGTAAAATTTAAAATGGACATAAAGGGGCAACATTTTCACACAAAGGGTGGTGCGTGTATGGAATCAGCTGCCAGATGAAGTGATGGAGGCTGGTACCATTACAAATTTTAAAAGGCATCTGGATGGGTATATGAATAGGAAATATTAGGAGGGATATGGGCCAAGTGCTGGGAAATGGGATAGATTAATTTAGAATATCTGGTCAGCATGGATGAGTTGGACCGAAGGGTCTGTTTCCATGCTGTACATCTCTATGACTCTGTCTGCGTTTCCTTTTAAATTCACTGTGAATTTAATCAATTCTGTTAGTCATGGACAAACTATTTTTTGCTAATCTTTTCCTTTTATGTATACATATAAGCTTTCCAGTTCATTTTTACATATTTTTTGCTAATTTACTTTTGCATTCACACTTCCCTTTATTGTTTTCTTAGTACTCCGTTGCAAGATTTTAAAATGTTCCTACAGTAAGGTTAGTTCGTTAGGGTCACTATATTTAATAGTGAGTTAGATAACGCAAGCCAGTCATACATTCAACTTTGCTAATTGTGAGTTGATGACAGCGTCCACGATGTGGATGGTGAAATAACTCTTCAGAGGCCAGCATTCCATCACCAATCTCCCTTTATTTACAAATGCATAGTCGTTGACAATAACACCGTGTCTCACCGAGTCAGTCAATCAAGGGACCCAATATCTCTGACTTTCATCCTTTAATGTCAGCCAGGTCTTCTTGATTGGACCAGATTAACAGCCCCAATCAGGAAACTCATATTCAATGAAGTCCAGCTGGCTGATTGCATTACAATTACTACAGGTGACAGTATAAAATTACAGAGAGACAGCAATGTTTTTGAGTGAATGATTTATTGAGTACGCGGTTATCCATTTTCAACCAAAAATGAATGCATCAGTTTACAGTTTTGAAGAGTCAAATCAGACTTGAAACTTTAACTCTGTTTCTCCCTGCACAGATGCTATCAGACTTGCTGAGCACCTCTGACATTCTTTGTATTTGTGTCAGATTTCCAGTATCCACAGCATTTTGCATTTATTTTAGACCAATGTGCATATTTAATCAAATTACTGGAAGTACAAAGAGAGTTAGGAGTCCCTATAGGCAATAAACAAACATTTCAGTGTCAGGACAAAAAAAAATCAAAAACTATTAAGGTTTTGAATGTGTTTTTTTATTTATTTACTGGATTTAGGAGTTACTGGCTTGACCAATATTTGTTGTCCATCCCTAATTGACCTTGAGAAGATATTGATGAGCTGCCTTCAACTTGATTATGTTCAGCGTGTTTATAGCCACAGTATTTATGTGGCTAATTCATTTCCATTTCTGGTCAATGGCATCCCCCAGGATGTTTATAGTGAGAGATTAAGTGACAGTGATACCATAGAATTTAACGAGTCAATGGTTAGATTCTCACTCATTGGAGATGGTAATTTCCCATTCTTGTGTGGTGTGAATTTGCCACTCCTCAGCCCAAGTTTGGACATTGTCCAGGTCTTGCTGAATTTGGAGGTGGACTGGTTCAGTTTTTAATAATTTGTGAATGGTGCTGAACATTGTGCAATCATTAGTGAACGAGCCTACTTTTGACCTTATTATAGAAGTAAGCAGCTAAAAATTGTTGGGCCTAGGACACTACCCTGTGGAACTCCTCAGGGATGTAGGGATGTCCTGAGACTGGTACAACCAACAGCCACAGCCATCTTCGTTTTTACTTGGGCATGACTCTGGATAGTCTGGCTTTTTTAGGTCTGGTCACTGACTGGTATCAGATGGCTTTGTGTCCAAAATTTCTTGAATTAGTCTAATCACTACAGGTAACAATAGCAAGACCTATGCTTGTGCCTTTCTACATTTGTAGATCTTTAAACTGCATGAAATAAAGGAGACAGAGATTCATTTTCAATTTCCTTCTCCCTCTTCTCTCTCATTTATGTACTGGCACTTCACCCACTATCATCTCAAAATGCAATTAGATTCCCTACAGTATGGAAACAGACCATTCGGCCCAACAAGTCCACACCGACCCTCCACTCAGACCCATTCCCTATACTTACCCCTGACTAATGCACCTAACACTATGGGCAATTTAGCATGGCCTATTCACCTGGCCTGCACAACTTTGGATTGTGGGAGGAAACCAGAGCACCCAGTGGAAACCCATGCAGACACAGGGCAAACTCCACACAGACAATCGCCTAAGGCGGGAATCAAACCCAGGTCCCTGGTGCTAACCACCGAGCCACTGTGCCGCCCCGGTGAATGAATCTCCAGATGTAATAACATCATTAGTGAACTTCGACACTTCCTCTCGTACCCAATAGGATACTGCAGCTGAGGCCCAAAGCCTAGCAGCCCAGAGGAGTCCTGTACTTTCCTAATTCAGAACAAAGCCTTTCTAGAAAAGAACAATGGAGTTAGACTAAAGACCTATCTGGCAATTACAGACAGGTTTAGGTCCTTCACACTCATTAGACCAAGCCTGCCATGATGAGGGAAGATAGTCTCCATACTAATTAAGGCTTTTAGATTCTGATTTTATTCTGGATACTTTGTGCATTTTTTGCAGAGAATGTTTATCCTACTCCATTGAAGGGAAGAAGAGCCCAAATGGTAAAGCAAGCTTCTTTCTCATTTCATGTCTGTACTTTGGTTACTTTTGGGGGCTGACCATGAGCTGTGGCAGGCTTCCCGAGCCCAGTGTGTAAAATTTGAACCCTAAACAGCCAAATGACAAGAGGGAAATATTTCTTGCTTGGAAGTGTTAGACGGTGGATGTGAGGGTCCTGATGAATGGACCACTGTCTGATATCCCTGCTTTAGGCACGGCTTCCTGCAATGTAGTTTGGAGAACATGAATGCAGAGAGAGTGTGACAAATCCCAAGTGCCCCAAGTCCCTAACTGACTTGTCTGCCCTTTCCCTGTAGGACAATGTATGGGGGATTCACATTGACTCTCAACGGAAACTCACGGCTTTTTCCTAACCATAAACTAACAGACGATGATATTGCAGTTCTGGTTCATGTCATACATCGAAACACCTATATCACAGGTCAGTAATGTTCTGTCTAATTTTTAAGATCAAAGTATAACTTTAAATTGAATTTATATTTTGTAGTTTGTAAGTTAAGAGGGGAAAGACACAGCCATTTTCAGGGTTTCAATTCTGAGCTTGCAGGGTCTTGAGAAACGGAATCTGGAGATTTTATTTTCTTTATCTGCACTTACATGAGATTTTAAACCCTTGAAGAGAACAGTTCAATGAAATAAAAAGAGAGAGAAAAAAAGTTGTTACCCAGCTAGAGAAGTCCAGTGACACAGAGAAACTGAACAATCCAAAAGGTCAGCCAGATAACTGAGTGAGGGAATTCAAATGTGTTTGCTCTGATGTTAAAAGTGATAGTGAGTTTAGTTTGCAGTTTGTTTTAGGTGTTTTAGGGAAAGGCAGCAGATGAATGCAAAATGCATTTTGTGACTACACCAAAAAGGAAAACCGTTGTAGCTCTACCAGCCTGAGTCTGAGCAAGGAGCTTTAGAGTGAAGATAGTAGTGACTCATCACTGAGGTTTTAATATTTACAAGGATAGCACTTGAAATAAAAGGACTGGTGTGAGGCTTCTTTTTATATTCACTTGCGGGACCTGAGCATTGCTTGTTGGGTGAGCATTTAATGCCCTTGGGAAAGTGCTGATGAGCTGCCTTCTCGAACCACTGCAGTCCATATGCTGAAAGTTAGTCCATGATGCTCTCAAGGAGGGAATTCCAAGATGTTGATCCAACAACCTTGAAGGAAGGGTGATATATTTCCAAGACATAATAGTGAATAGCTTGGTGGGAACCTGCAGGTGGTGGTATTCTCATGTATCTGCTACCCTTGTCCATTGAGATGGAAGCGGTCATGTGTTTGGTGAATGTCTGCAGTGCATCTTGTGGATGGTACTGTGATGAAGCTGCTCCTTTAGCAAGGTTAGGTCGTCCTTGATTTGTTTCAGAGAGGTTGTAAATGACAAAAGTTCCATACATCCTGTGTATGGACGGATTTTAGGGCCAATTTGATAACAGCTAGCAAGAGTTGCCTCAGGCAGAAGGCTTTCAAGTTAAAAAAAACTTGTATATTTGAAGGGGAGTGGCCAGTTCTTCCAGCTCAGCTATTCTCTAGTTTTAATGCAGGTGTGTGTGTGTGTGTGTGTGTGTGTGTGAAGGCTGCTAGACTCTCTCTCTCTCTCTCGCTGCTAGACTCTCTCTCTCTCTCTGTGTCTCTGTCTGTCTCTCTCTCTCTCTCTCTCTCTGACGTCTCTCCTATAAGAACTTGTTTGATTTTTCCTTTTGTGCCAAGGGATGTTTATGGGGATTGTTGCAAGTATTTAGGAACAGCATAATTAAGTTGGAATAGTCTGGGGGTTTTCGGTTAGGATATGTTATTCAGTATTCTGTTTTCTGTTCTGTGTGTTTCATTCAGTAATCTAATAAATAAATTCTGTTTTGCTTAAAATGAAGTGGATTGACCAGCTGAATCTCTCCTGGAATAGCCACTGTACACTTGCTTAAATCAAATAGCAAAGTTAGGGTCTGGACCATCGTCTTGAAATGTTTTGAAGAGTCTGGCCTGGTCCATAATAGATTGAGGGCTATTTGCGAGATTTGTTTTGTAATTCCAAATTGGGAGTGGAATTGATGGACCTGAAGGCAGCAAGTAGTAGTTGTTAGTGTCTTTTGTTCTGGGTATTGATTTAAGTTGGTTTAAAGAGTGCTTGGGATAACAATGGCTCTTTCAGTCACCAAGAGTTTTCTGAGGGTGGAAGAAGTGACCTTGAGGATTTTACAAAAGGTGGTTAAGGCCAAGCTGCGGGAATTAGCAAACAAGTTGGAGTTGCAGCTTCCTCCTTCCGTGAGGGAAGAAGTGATAATTACAGCAATAGCTTAGCATTTAAATTTGCTGGAAACACTGTCACAAAGCCAGTCTTTTTTTCTCAAAGCTGTTCCTTTTGTCAAGGATACTGTATCCTTGATTTTTTTCAGAGGGGTCAGAAAATGCTCCAGCCTCTGAATTGGATGGGTTTTGTACAGAGATGAAAGGGTTTTGGGAGGCCTTTTTGTTTATACATAAACAGATGAGACTTTAGGCCAAAGCTTTTATGTTTTAGAAGTGACCTGTATAAGTCATGGGGGTGTGGCCAGCTCTCTAGCTGTGCAATTCAATTCAGAGCTTTGGTGAGTCAGTTCAGCAGCGAGCTGTGTGGAAACAGGCTGCTCTACTCTCTCTCCATCTGCCCTTCTAACTTCAACCTGTAAGCCTTTGTTTCATTTTTACTGTTAAGGGGTTTGTTTATTGGGAGTGTTGCACATATTTTTCAGAACAGCATCATTAAGTCTAGTTCTGTAGATGTTCTATATTCTGTTATTTGTGTTTCATTCCATAATTTTGTGAATAAATTTCTGTCTGTTTTAAAAGCTGATAGTCAACCTAGCTAACTTACTCCGAGTAATTTTCCCTGTACACTTACTGAAACAAATTGCAAAGTTACAGTCTGGTCTGCCTGCTTAAGAATGTTGTGAGTGATCTGGCCTAGTCCATAACAACACCATCGGAATGTATAGAGATGGCTAAAGTTCAATTTAAAATGAAGCAGTTTTAGTTAGAAGCAAAAGACAAGGAAAGGACAACAGAAATGAGGAAAGAGAAAAAGAATGAATGGCTTTAGAGGAAGAGAGAGAAAAAGAGAGAGTGTTTGAACTTCAGAAATTGGCACTTAGACAAGAGTTAAAAAATTCACTTTCTGAAGTAGTGAGAACTCATGTGGAAGAGCAGAAAGTTACAACAACAAGATTACCAGCTGAAATGAGTTGGTCCATAAAACAAAGTTTGGCATCCCTAATCAATTTCAATCTATAAGGGATAGAAATTAGGGAAAAGAGAAACGCTCACGTGAAAAGGGAAAGGTAGATCTCGGTGAAGATCATAAGGCTAACTTACCATATGGTAAAAAGGAAACCCTTGAAGGGGACAGAGAAGTTAAAAAACCTCCAGTGTTTTCACTGCAGTAAAGTTGGCCACATGAAATCACAGTGTTGCTGGGTTAGGAGAAGCACTGGGAAGCCAGATGTAGGCAAACAGGATAAGCCAGTGAATTTTGTTGGAGTGGGAACAGAAAGCACAGTGGAGGCTAGAAAGCTGCACCAGAATATACAAGCTGGTTGGAGGTTGGTTAAGGAGGAAGTGCCAGATCTTCTTAAACCATATACCCGCAAAGGTAAAATTTATTCACATAAGCTAGGAGCAGCAGGTAAAGAGATTACAATATTAAGAGACAAGGATCCTCTCAGTTGTGATGCACAAAGATGAGGAGACATTTACTTCTGAAGGACCATCACCAGTAACGGGAATTCATGATAAGACAAAAAGCTCTCAATTATGTAAAGTGACATTAAAGTGTTCAGAAAAGTGTGCAGAATTTGTGGTAGGAGTATTGGACAAACTCTCAGCTCCAGGAATACAATTCGTCCTTGCTATTGACATAGCTGATTCATTGATAGGAGTGCTGCCTACTGTGGTTGAAAAGCCAGTGGAAACTCAAGCAACTGAACATTTACAGGATACATATCCTGAAATTTTTCCTGACAGTGTGATAACGAGGTCAAAACGTCACAAGTTGAAACAGGAGACATCAGAGAGTATAGATAAGAAAGTTAAAGTGGGATTAGCAGAGACCTTGTATGATCAGATGGTTGAGACAAAGCAGGAGCAGTTGATGACAAAGCAGACAACTTTAGCTCAGATAAGTTAACTGAGTTACAGCAGAAAGATGAACATTTAAAGCAGTCATATCAAAAGGCACGCACAGAAAAGAAATCTAAATGTATCCTTGAATGTTGTTACATTAAAATTGATGTTTAATGCAGAAATGGAGATCATCTCATATTCAGGCAGATGAGAAATGGGCAGAAGTCATCAAATCAGTGGTGTATAGAAAGGAGGCACATGAGCTACCTCTGGGGGGTCATTTCGGAGTGAGGAAAACACAAGCCAAAATACAAAAACATTTTTACTGGTCTGGACTGCACAAGAAAGTAGTTGAATTTTGCCAGGCATGTAATATGTGTCAGGTGATTGAAAAACCACAGGTGGCAATAAAACCCACACCTTTAATACCTAATCCTGCATTTGAGGAATCTTTTACAAGAGTCTTCGTTGATTGCATAGGTCCCCTACCTCAAACAAAAAGTGAGAATCAGTATTTGTTAATAATAATGGATGAATTGACTATATTTCCAGAGGCTGTCCATTACACAATATCGCAGCTAAAAGGATTGTAGAGGAATTACAAAAATGTTTCACCAGATACAGACTACCAGTACAGATATAATCAGACCAAGGGTCAAACGTCACATCAAAACTATTCAAGGAAGTTATGGACAGCTTAGAAATAAAACAATTCAAATCTACTGTGTACCATACAGAATCGCAGGGAGTGCTAGAAAGGTGGCATCAGACACTAAAGACCATAGTCAAGACTAACCAGATGATTGGGATAAGGGAATTCCGTTTGTGCTTTTTGCGAACAGAGGTGCACCAAACGAATCGACCAAATTTAGTCCATTTGAATTATTTTTTGGGCATGAATTGAGGGGAGTGTTAACATTGATTAAGGAGAAATTAATAAGCCAGAATTCAGAGACCATATATTAAGACTATGTGTCAAATTTTAGAGAATTATTAAATAGAGTTGGGAAGTTGGCTAGACACATTTAAAAGTATTGCAGCATACAATGAACAGGAAGCAGACAAGAAATCAAATGCTTGCAATTTTGCTATTGGGGATATTACTTCCAGTGATAGGTGAACCTTTAAAAGCAAGGTTTAGTGGACCTTATCAAGTCGAAAGGAAATTAATTGAGGTGAACTGCTTGATAGGGACTCCAGACAGAAAGAAATCTCACAGAGTGTGTCTTGTGTATGTGCTCAAAAGGTATTTTGACAGGAAAGGAAAGCAAGAGAAGAATGCATTATTAATTACAACACAGAGGGAAGAACCAAGTTCAGAGAATTCTGAATTAGACATTCCTCAAATTAAAGTGGACAATGAGGAAGTTGTCAAGTATTGGGATAAATTATTGAGTTACCTTCCCAAAGAAAATCAAAATGACCTGAAAGAGTTATTACTATCACGTGGGGAGATATGTGGGAATAAGCTGGCAAGTACTACTGTAATTATGCATGACACAGAGATAGGAGATGCTGTTCCAATTAAGCAACATCCTTATAGACATAACAGTCTAAAGTTGGCACAGGTTCAAAAGGAGATTGAACACATGCTCTAAGATGTCATAATTGAAATGAGTTACAGAGACTGGAGCTCATCCATAGTAATGGTGCCAAATCCAGATGGTACACAATGGTTATGTATAGACTATCGCAAAGTCAATGCAGTTACAAAGACTGATGCATATCTGATTCCATGTTCGGAAGACCCTGTTAAGAAGGTGGGAGAAGCAGCTAATATTTCTAAGTTGGACTTGCTCAGAGGATACTGGCAGAAAGAGCAAAGACAATTTCGGCTCTTGTAACGCCGAATGGGCTGCATCATTTTAAAGTCATGCCATTTGGCATGAAAAATGCATCAGCCATATTTCAGAAACTAACCAATAAGGTCATTGTTGGTCATGTGTCATTTATATAGATAACATGGTGATTTTTAGTCACGTATGAAAGAAACATTTACAACATTTATCAGACTGTTCGATTGACTTCGGAACACAGGCCTGGTGACAAACCTGACTAAAAGTGAATTTGCCAAAGCCCAAGTCACCTTCCTGGGCCATGTTATTGGGCATGGACAAATGGCCCCATGGGATGCAAAAACAAAGGTACTTGGGGAGTTTCCCATACCATCAACAAAAAGAGCAGTACTATGGTTCCTGGGATGAGATGAGTGGATTTTTTTGAAAATTTGCACCAAGCCTTAGCAGTATGGCTGCTCCACTCACTGAATTGTTAGAGAAAGGCAAGAATTTTCTGTAGACAGCAGACTGTCAGAAGGAATCTGACAGCCTGAAAGCTTATATAATAAAAGAGGAGTGGCCAGTTCTCCCAACTCAGCTACTTTCTGGTTTGATTTTCATGCAGGGGTGTGTTTGTGTGTGTGTGTGTGTGTGTGAAGAAAGGCTGCTGGACCTTCTCTCTCTCTCTGACATCTCTCCTGTAAGAACCTGTTTGATTTCCCTCTTGTACCAAGGGATGTTTATGGGGATTGTTGCAAGTATTTTGGAACAGCATCATTATGTTGGGATAATCTGTTGGGTTTTTGGATAGGTTATTCGGCATTCTGTTTTCTGTTCTTTATATTTCATTCAGTAATATTGTAAATAAATTCTGTTTTGCTTAAAACGAAGTGGATTCACCAGCTGAATCTCTCCTGGAATATTCACTGTACACTTGCTTAAATCAAATAGCAAAGGTAGTGTCTGGGCTATCTTCTTGAAATGTTTTGAGGGGTCTGGCCTGGTCCATAACAGTACAGACTGCTGCTACCAAGCATTGGCGATGGAAGGAGTGAATGTTTGCGGATTTGGTACCAAACAAATGTAATGCTTTGTCCTGAATGGTTTGAAGCTTCTTGAGTGTCATTGGAGCTGCACTCATCCAGGTAAGTAGTGAGTATTCTATTACACTCCTAACTTGTCCCTTGGAGATGGTGGACAGGTTTAGGGGAGTCAGGAAATGAGTTACTCACTGAGGTATTCTTTGCTTTAATCTGTAGTTGTAGCCATAGTATTTATATGGATATCCCAGTTCAATTCTCGTCAATGATAGTTATTAGTGGTCTCCCTGCTATAAGAAGGACGTTGTGAAACCTGAAAGGATTAAGAAAAGATTTATAAGAATGTTGCCAGGCTTGGAGGGTTTGAGCTACAGGGAGAGGCTGAATAGGCTAGGACTAGTTTCCCTGGAGCATCAAAGTCTGAGGAGTGACCCTATAGAGGTTTATAAAATCATGAGGAGTATAATAGGATAAATAGACAAGGTATTTTCCTTGGGTGGAGGAGTCCAAAATTAGATGGCATAGGTTTAAGGTGAGAGTGAAAGATTAAAAAGAACCTCAGGGCCAATTTTTTCACGTAGAGAGTGGTGCGTGTATGGAAAGTACTCCCAGAGGAACTGGTGGAGGCTGATACAATTATAACATTTAAAAGGCATCTGGATGGTTATATGAATAGGAAGAGTTTAGAGGGATATAGGCCAAATGCTGGCAGAGAGAATATATTTATTTAGGATATCTAATCAGCATGGACAAATTAGATCAAACGGTCTGTTTCTATGCTATATGCCATGGAGTATCAACGGGCGATGGTAAGATTATCTTAGGAACATAGGATCAGGAGTAGGCCTTTCAGCACCTCAAGCCTGTTTTGCCATTAAATGAGATCATGGCTGATCTGAGACCTAACTCCATCTACCTGCCTTTGGCCCATATCCTTTAATAATTTTGCTTAACAAAAACCTATCAATCTCAGATTTTCTCAATCTCTTATTGAAGATGGTCTTTACCTATTTCTGATGTCTGCAATGAAAGGGCTAGTTTTTATTTTTATTGTTTCCGTATAACAGAGCTCATAGTTTCTTTTCTTTTTCATGTTGTGTTAAAACTGTGCTGCAAGACTGTTATAAATATATTCAGTATCTGATTCATAGAATCCCTACAGTGTGGAAACAGGTCATCCAACAACTCCACACTGACCCTCCGAAGAGTAACCCACCTAGATCCATTCTCCTATCTTTTGAATTAGAATTAGAATCCCTACAGTGTGCAAACAGGTCATTTGGTCCAACAAATCCACACTGACCCTCCAAAGAGTACCCCATCCAGACCCATTCCCCGACATCAATTACTCTAGACTTCCCTTAACTAATGCACCTAGCCTACATATCCCTGAACACTATGGGGTAATTTAGCATGGCCATTTTGCCTAACCTTCACATCTTTGGATGTGGGAGGAAACCAGAGTACCTGAAGGAAACTCACGCAGACACATGGAGAATGTGCAAGCTCTACACAGACAGTTGGCTGAGGCTGGAATTGAACCTGGGTCCCTGCTGCTGTGAGGCAGCAGTGCTAACCATTGAGCCACTCTGCTGTTTTTTAAAAAAAACATGTTAATGTCAATCCAAGCCATTTAACTCTCTAGAATCTGAATTGTCCAGTATTAATATCAGCTAGCATTATGCAAAATCAAATCAATGTGTAGTCTTAATTCAACATATTAATCGAACTCAGTTTGCTTTATTCTATAAACTACCCCTGATGCTTGTGACAGTTTCCTCATTCAATACACATAGAACCAATTTGGGATACAGTTATTTTAGTTCTAGTATTATGCAATGTGGCTGGGTTGATCAGTAAACTCATAGGAAAAAATCCACTGGGAAAAAAGTGATTGTAATACAATTGAATTCCATATTAAATTTGACTGCAGTTACAAAAAAACCCTAAATAAAGCTAATTGCATAGGTATAAGGAGAAAGTTGGTTAATTTGATTTGGTAAATAGAACATAAAGTAAAGGAATATATAAAAAGTGTGAAACAATTTCTAAGTGTTTGATAAAAATTGATTCAACTGAAAAACAAAACTGGACAATGCAGATCCAACTATGAAAACTTGAGGCTTGTAATGATGCAAAGATTTATCTTAGAATGGGGAGTGATTTTACAACAAGCAAACGATTAGCAAAAAAATTGATATAAAAGGATAGATTACATTTCTAAATTAAGCAAAAATATAAAATCTGTTTCTAAGAGCTGTTGCAAGTATATAAAAATGATGGAAGTAGTTAATGTAAAAATGATGTTTTTGAAGCAGAGACAGAAGAAATTATCGTCAGGAGTGAAGAATTGGCAGGGACATTTAACAAACATTTCCATCCGGCTTCAAGTGGAAGACAAGAATAACCTTCCAGAAATCATGGATAAGCACAAACTTAATAATAATGAGGAACTTAATGCCATTAATATCAGCAGAGGAAAAACACTGGAGAATCTTAAGAGACGAAAATTCAATAAATGCCAGAGCCTGATGGCCTGCATTCTGTGTAGATAAAAACAAGGACTGCAGATGCTGAAAACCAGAGTCTAGATTAGCGTGGTGCTGGAAAAGCACAGCAAGTCAGACAGCATCTGAGGAGCAGTAAAATCGATGTTTCAGGCAAAAGCCCTTCATCAGGAATACAGGCAGAGAGCCTGAAGGGTGGAGAGATAAGTGAGAGGAGGGTGGGGGTGGGGAGAAAGTAGCATAGAATACAATAGGTGAGTGGGGGAACATCTCTGGGACACCCGCACCAATCAACCACACCGTCCTGTGGCCCAACATTTCAACTCCCCCTCCCACTCTGCCGAGGACATGGAGGTCCTGGGCCTCCTTCACCGCCGCTCCCTCACCACCAGACGCCTGGAGGTAGAACGCCTCACCTTCCGCCTCAGAACACTTCAACCCCAGGACATCAATGTGGACTTCAACAGTTTCCTCATTTCCCCTTCCCCCACCTCACCCCAGTTCCAAACTTCCAGCTCAGCACTGTCCCCATGACTTGTCCTACCTGCCATCTTCTTTTCTACTTATCGACTCCACCCTCCTCCCTGACCTATCACCTTCATCCCCTCCCCCACTCACCTATTGTACTCTATGCTACTTTCTCCCCACCCCCACCCTCCTCTCACTTATCTCTCCACCCTTCAGGCTCTCTGCCTGTATTCCTGATGAAGGGCTTTTGCCCGAAACGTCGATTTTCCTGCTCCTCGGATGCTGCCTAAACTGCTGTGCTCTTCCAGCACCACTAATCCAGAATCTGGTTTCCAGCATCTGCAGTCATTGATTTTAGCCTGTGTATGTCTATATATTATGTGTAGTGGGGAGTGTGCATAAGTTAGGAAGAGTTTTAAGCAGGAGTAAAACAATGACTGCAGATGCTGGAAACCAGATTCTGGATTAGAGTGGTGCTGGAAAAGCACAGCAGTTCAGACAGCTCCAAGGAGGATGCTGCCTGAACTGCTGTGCTTTTCCAGCACCACTCTCATCCAGAAGAGTTTTAAACAGTAAAGTTTTATGTTGACCTTTTATAATAATATATCTGAAGACAATATTTATTTGTTTATAATAAATAGCAATTCTTGTTAAGTACAAGAATAGTAACACTTGTTAAGTGTTAAGAAACCTTCTGTCAGTCTGGTTCTAAAAAAAAACAGGTAAATTGGGGAGTTCTGCATATTTTAAAAATGGTTTAACTTTTATGACAACTTCAGGAATGACAGGACTTGATTTCCAGCATGCTCTTTCATTGAGGAATGTTTGTTTTTTTTTAAACAGGGCTATGGGGAGAGAGCAACACGCAGGTTATTTCTTTACAATGGGCGATGGGACAGAGGGAAACAATCTTTTTGGGCTTATCCAAGTTGATTAGAAGAGATTGTGGCAGCAGAATGAGTTTAGGATTGCCACAGGGTTAAATGGAGACAACAGACCAGTGGGATTGGTATCGGATGATAGGGGGAGAGTGGGGAAGAATTATTCATTTAGGATTCCTCGCAAATTTACTTATATAGATCAAAGATTTTTTTCAACATTGGGATTGGGAATTGAAGAAAAAAGTAAACTCTCATGAGGAGTCAAGAGCATTCTATTTTCACTTTTTTTTTCAGGCATTAATTTACAGTACAACAACTTGACAAACTGTGCAGCGGAAATGATTGGAAAATTGCTTCTGGTATGTTAGAAGAAAAATACTGGGAAAGGTTTTGGCCCATATAGGGCTATGGGGTGACATTAGGATGGTGGGATTAGTTTGCGGATTGATACAGGGTTATGGTGAGAAAACAGCACAGCAAGACTATTTTTGGATTGATACAGAGTGATAGGAAGAGAGCAAGGTCATCGGATTAGTTTGGGATTGACATAGGACCATGGGAGAGAGCCGCAGAGTGTGATTAGATTGAGATTGATATAGCGTTGAGGATGTAAAGAGTGCCAGTGGGATTAGTTTCCAATTGATACAGGACTATGGGGAAGAGTATTGGAATTAACTGGTACAGGGTGACAGGGAGAAAATTGGCAGTGGGATTTATTTGGGATTGTTACAGGACTGTGGGAAAGAGTGGGACCGTGGGAATAGTTTTGGAATTATACAGGGTGATGATGAGAAAATGGGCAAGTGGGATTATTTGGGATTGATACAGGGCGATAAGGAGAAAATGGGCAGTGAGATTTGTTTGCAATTGCTACAGCGTTGTAAGGATGAGTGGAGCAGTGGGTTTAGTTTTGGATTGACACAGGGGGTTCAGGAGAGGATTGGGAAGTGGGATTAGTTTGGGATTGACATTGGGCTATAGAATGAGAGCGAGACAATCAAATTGTTTGAGATTGATACAGGGCACGGAGGAGGAAAGAGACAGTTGGAATAACCAAAGTAATAGTTTTTGTCAGGTCATTCTGTCTGAATGTGTGGGTAATAATGATGCTGATGTGAATGTGTCTGGTGACTTTCTCTTGATTGTTACTCTTTTGATATCTCCTTCCAGGAGAGCACCACAATTACTGATCTCAACCTCATGTGTAATGACATTGGCAGCCATGGTGCTAAATGGTTGAGCAAAGCTTTACAGGTAAGTCTCTGAATCAGTTGAGCATCACAGGGTGAGCTTGGAACCAGTCCTGATTGGACAGTTCCATGGACACTATCACTCATAGATTGTGGCCTTGCATATGGTGCTATGTGTCATGCTTATGTCACCAATGCCCCCAGGGCCACTTCTAAACCACAGGAAACATGTGATAATAACCACTGTTTCTCCAGTGTACATCAGTGACAGGGTGACTGGTTGCACTTGATGTGGATGTGATTGATCCTTGCAATGGAGTCACTGGTTTGGAGAGCCAGGGTTCAGGGGATCTTGCCTCTTTCTCCAGCTTTGGACTGAGATGTTACCTGTGGAGTGGGTGAGAGAATGGGTGTGAACATTTTCCTTGCTTGGGAGAGGTTTGAATGGATCCTAGATTTTGGGGGTGGGGGTGTTTCAATCAAGTAGTAATAAGCATAAAGGTAAAGATGGTACATTGGGATTTGTCTCCAACTTGCGGTTAGAAGTTGCATTAGCAAAAGCCGAGAAGTGAAATGTATCAACGAGCTTTATTCAGTACTACTATTAAAAATAAACCTTTTCATGCAGTTCAACAGATCTGTGAAGAATCTGAGGATGAATGGAAATAAAATTGGCAACGCAGGTGGAATGCACTTTGCAACAATGCTTCAGCTAAACCGTACTTTGGAATCTCTAGATCTTGGTGACTGTGATTTGGTGAGTCACTCAGTAAGATTCAATTATATAGACCAGTCATAAATGGCCAACTGGCAGTAGCAGAGAATCAGTTATGTGACCAAAGAGTCACGGATGTAGATGCCAGTGGAGTAACATATGCAAAAAGGAGTAGCATGATACAAATTAAAGATTAGATTAAATTAGCTACAGTGTGGAAATAGGCTCTTCGGCCCAACAAGAACACACTGACCCCACAAAAAGCAACCCACCCAGACCCAACTCTCTCTGACTAATGCACCCAACACCATGGACAATCCAGCATGGCCAATTCACCTGGCCTGCACAATTTTGGATTATGGGAGGAAACCGGATCACTGGAGGAAAACCATGCAGACACAGGGAGAATGGGCAAACTGCAAAGCTGGAATCAAACCTGGATCCTTGGCACTGTGAGGCAGCACTGCTAACCACTGAGCCACTGTGCTGCCTATGGATACACATGTTAACGTCTATCAATATGTTTTTGTCAGCATTTCAGTGCAAACGCGAGTGTGTGTATTACAGCATGTCTTTGAGCAGACGTGCCAGTGTGTGTAAATGAGGAAGTGGGTGCAATTGTTTATTTGTGTATGTGCTACATTGAGTGTATGCCAGTCTGTAGGCATCTTTAAGTGCACCCATGATACTGTGAGTAAATCAATTCGAGAATGTATACTGTTTCTTGAGGTTAAATGCCAGTACACACACATGTCTGTGTATGATTGTTTGTATGTCAGTGCCTGCGCACCTTAATGTGATTCTGTTGCTCATCAGTTTTTAAATGATTCTATTTGCTAGCATTTGTACATGTTAGTAATGTGTTGGTCATGTTTATATCAGTGTTTGTGCAGGTTACCAGCACGTATGCTAATCAGTGAGTGTGTTTGAATTAATGTGTATTCATATAGCATGTCTATTTGTTGTATGTGGAGCTATATGCCAGTGTATGTCCATGTCATGTTTTGTGTGTTGTGGAGGTGCCGGTGTTGGATTGAGGTGGACAAGGTCAGAAGTCACACGGCACCTGGTTATAGTCCAACAGGTTTATTTTAAATCACAAGCTTTCGGAGCACTGCTCCTTCCTCAGGTGTCTCTTCTGACCATGTTTTGTTTGTGTTAGTGTTTGTGTGAGTCAGTAGTAGTAGGCAGTTAGCTGGCCAGCTGGTTAACAATGAGAAGTGACACCCACGGATCAGCTTCATTTCCTGCACCAGTTGCGGTTACCTTGATGGTCATCCTTTTCAACTTTGACTCTGGCCTGAATATTGGTGACCATCAGGTAAAATACACCACCAATATTCATTTGCATGAGGACAGCCCTCAGGTTCAGTGGGACTATGCAATGTTATCTTTGCGTCAGTGTGTGGTTTTCTGCGTTTCAGTGTAGCATTTCAGTATGTATCTGTGTATGGATCAGTGCATATGAGCGTGTGTTTTGTTTTATGTTTTTTTTTATTAATTTGACCTCGGGATGTGAGCGTAGATGACTCTTACTTGCCTGAGCAATTGTGGTGCTGAGTTGCTTTCTTGCTGTTAGCGGGGGCAGGTTCAAGATTTTGATCTAGTGACACATGGTTCCACATCAGGATGCCAAGTAACGTGGGAATCTTGCAGCTGATGGTATTCTGAAGTATCCACTTCTAGATTATAGTGGTGGTCAGTTTGGAAGGTACTGTCTTTGAATTCCAAACTTCTGTTCCAAATTCAAGCTTTTTCATGTCTAATTCTCTTGCCTGTTTAAGTTGCTTCATGTGCAACTGAATTCTTGTTAACTCACCTAAATTGCTATTCAGTTTGCTTTCCAGTTCTTATACTAAATGTTGTGCTATTACCTCAATTACACCTGATTTCTTAGCTGGCTTTAAATCTCAACTTAAACTTTGTCTACCAAATTCTAATAACCTTGCCTTGTATTTTTTTTCCAAATCACCCAAGGATAAATGTTCCACCCCCTGAATAGTCAAAGCAACCGCCAAAGGCAATTTGATTGAAAAATGCCCACGAAACCAAAACAAAAGCTGTTAACCGATCAAATTCATTTTCATAAAATTAGTTCAAGCAATTAAGGCCAGCAATAGCTGGAGTTGAAAGCTTTCCAGGAAATGCCTTATTTTAAAAAAAAATTCCAATGTGACTTTACATTGTAGTTTTAAAACAAGTTATCCCCACAACCCTTCAGACTCAAGTCTACAAAAATGATGAAATATGAGCATAACCTCTGTTTCTAATTATGTCTGTTTGTTGCTTGACTGGTCTGTAGAAGATTCTTCTAAATTTTGTTTAAGGTCCTAGAGATTAGGAAGGAAGTCTTTGTGGGAGCAATGGAGTTATATTAGTTACTTCCAATGCCTTGACTGATACTGATTTTCATTCCTTTTCTGAAGCTTTAGATTAATATGATATAACCTTGAGTCACTTTCTAGGCCTTTTCAGTGGCCAGTCAGTCACAAGCTGATGGGTTTTAGCAATAATCGACTTTACGCTGACTATTAGAATAACTTCAATTTCAAATTTATCAATTGAATTTAAATTCTCCCATCTCCCAGACCTTAGCCTGAGTTTTTCTATTACTAATCCAGTGACGTGATCACTACATCACCATCTCCCATGAACTGTGAAGATTTTAGATAATATTGAAACATTTTCATAAATGGTTGCTATAGAAGTATCCATCTTTCAAGCTAGATCAAGTTCTTTTATTTTATTTCCTTGTTGGAATTATGTTTTCTGCAGCATAGATTAATTTTTGTATGGAATTTTATGATGTTTTTCATTCTGTGTTTTCAGGAAACTCAAAGTCTAATTGCCTTAGCAACAGTTCTGCACCACAACAAAACTCTCAGAGCCATTGATGTAGGTCGTCCTATCATTCACACCATTCAGGTACGAGCGGAAAGTCTTCATTGCCAATATTCCTGTTGGCTTATTATTCCTTCATGGAATGTATTCTTATTGCAAATCATGGGTTGATTATTTAACCATTTGCCATTGTTTATCTATTGTCATATTCTAGAATCTAATTTACCAATCCATCTCATCTGGTTCACAAATGCAGTTTGCTTTGTTCAAATTTGAGAACTTGCAATAGTTTGTATCCTTTTATTTTCAGTATTTTTGATCCAGTATCTTTGACTCCTGATGCCTTCAGATGTCAGAGACCTTCAGTATTGACGCTGAGGACTGCAGCCAGTGTGTGGCATGTTAATGTGCAAAAACACATATTTGAGGTTTCTTCTCAACTTTCCTTTTTCCAAAGACTTCTACTGGTTTCCAAGAGGCACTGGGTTTGTGACTTATCTAAAATGTAAAGAAGAACAGTTTTAAGAACCAAAGGTTGTTGAAAGATAGCTGCACATTTTGAAGCAAGTGACTCATTATAAGTGCTGCCTACATGGCTACAAGTTGAAGCAGCAATAGAAGCATGGTTGTAGGGGAGTGGGAACTAGTAGATCTTCAGTCCGAAACAAGTAGTTCATTGAACTGATTAGATTCACTACCGTGTGGAAACAGGCCCTTTGGCTCAACCAGTCCACATCGACTCTCCAATGAGTAACCCACCCAGACCCACTTCCCTCTGACGAATGCACCTAACACTATGAGCAATTTAAGATGACCAATTTACCTGGCCTGCATATCTTTGGACTGCAGGAGGAAACTGGAGCTCCCAGAGGAAACCCACGCAGACACGGGGAGAATGTGCAAACTCCACACAGACAGTCACCCAAGGCTGAAGTCGAACCTGAGATCCTGGTGCTGTGAGGCAGCAGTGCTAACCACTGAGCTACCATGCTGCCCCTAAATGGACTATAGACGAATGGTCTATGGATTAATGTCCAGATATCAATGTCAGGGATCTCCTGCCTGCCAGCCAACAACTATATGAGCTCACTGGGGTATTCCTCTGGAAGTTAAACCCCATTATTCCTGGAGTTGTGACAAAAGTTAAAGCTTTCAAAACAAATATGCAAAATTCCCAAACTACCTCATTTTCAGATGAGCATAAGAGGTACAGTTAGTAAGTTTGCAGATGACATCAAAATTGGAGGTGTAGTGGACAGCGAAGAGGGTTACCTCAGGTTACAACAGGATCGGGACCAGATGGGCCAATGAGCTGAGAAGTGGCAGATGGAGTTTAATTCAGATAAATGCGAGGTGCTGCATTTTGGCAAAGGAAATCTTAGCAGGACTTATACACTTAATGATAAGGTCCTAGGGAGCGTTGCTGAACAAAGTGCAGGTTCATAGCTCCTTGAAAGTAGAGTTACAGGTAGATAGGATAGTGAAGAAGGCGTTTAGTATGCTTCCCTTTATTGGTCAGAGTATTGAGTACAGGGGTTGGGAGGTCATGTTGCGGGGCTGTACAGGTCATTGGTTAGGCCACTGTTGGAATATTGCATGCAATTCTGGTCTCCTTCCTATCAGAACGATGTTGTGAAACTTGATAGTGTTCAGAAAAGATTTACAAGAATGTTGCCAGGGTTGAAGGATCTGAGCTACAGGGAGAGGCTGAACAAGCTGGGGCTGTTTTCCCTGGAGCGTCGGAGACTGAGGGGTGACCTTATAGAGGTTCGCAAAATTATGAGGGGCATAAATAGACAAAGTCTTTTCCCTGGAATCGGCGAGTCCAGAACTAGAGGGATAGGTTTAAGGTGAGAAGGGAAAGATATAAAAGAGACCTAAGAGGCAAATCTTTCACGCAGAGAGTGGTATATGTATGGAATGAGCTGCTAGAGGATGTGGTGGAGGCTGGTACAATTGCAACATTTAAGAGGCATTTGGATGGGTATATGAATAGAAAGGGTTTGGAGGGATATGAGCCGGGTGCTGGCAGGTGGGACTAGATTGGGTTGGGATATCTGGTCGGCATGGACGGGTTGGACCGAAGGGTCTGTTTCCATGTTGTACATGTCTATGACTTTATGAAAGAAAGCATGGTTCACGTTTTCGTACTTAACAAGAAATCACTACTTATTAGAGGTCATTAGACTGTAGCTACAGATAAGCAATTAAATTTAATTAAGTAAGCTCCACAAATTAAAACCTAAACCACTTCAAACTCCCTCTTACACAAGACAGGAATAAACATAACAAAGGTTAAAAAAGGTCACATGGTCAGAGGAAAACTGAGAAGCACACTCCTTATTCACAAAATCTGTGGGTTGATTCTTGCTGATTTAAAGATTTCTCCTCAATCTTAATTTTTTTCAAATACAAGGGGCACTTGCTGCTTGTTTCACTTGTGTAAGGTTTCTGACTTATATAATTCAAAGTCCCAATTTGCAGCATCAATCAAAGAAAAGATAAACTTAAAAATCACACAACACCAGATTATAATCTAACAGGTTTAATTGGAAGCACTAGCTTTCTTAGCGCTGCTCCTTCATCAGGTGGTTGTGGAGTACACAGTTGTAAGACACAGAATTTATAGCAAAAGTTTACAGTGTGATGTAACTGAAATTATACATTGAAAAATACCTTGATTGCTTGTTAAGTCTCTCATCTGTTAGAATGACCATGATAGTTTCACTTCTTTCATTTGTAAATCACAAAACGTTTTTAAAAAGTTACATTCTCAGGTGAACCTTAACAATTGGTGACAGCCCAGATAATGTGTTGAAGGTGCCAGCCCCCTGTGTGATGCTGTCTGTTCCAGAATGTTTAGACTGATTCTAATCTAAAAATGAATTAACAGAATGTTAATAAATCCATGCAGTTTTTGAGCAAAATACAATGTAACTCTGTAAGTACAAATTCACCCCAAAAATATATATGTGTATGTGTGCATGTGGGTTTGTGTGTGTGTGTGTGTGTGAATGTAACTTGTAAAAAAAAGTTTTGTGATTTATATATGAAAGAACTGAAATTAACATGGTCATTCTAACAGAAAAGAGACAACAAACAATCAAGGTATTTTTCAACATATAATTTCAGTTTCATCACACTGTAAACTTTTGCTACAAATTCTGTGTCTTACAACTGTGTACTTCACAATCACCTGATGAAGGAGCAGCGCTCCGAAAGTTAGTGCTTCCAATTAAACCTGTTGGACTATAACCTGGTGTTGTGTGAATTTTAACTTTTTACACCCCAGTCCAATACTGGTACCTCCAAATCGTGAAAGATAAACTGGTTTTGTTCAGGCTTAAAGTGGTTTACTAACAAAGAACACAGAGAGAGAGTTATTGAGCTGCCGGTGACCCGATTTTTCCTCAGTCTATCTTCTCCCTGCAACAAACAGAGAAAATGCAATCTACAGGTCAGGAATGTAATGGAATACTTCCCACTTGTCGATAATAGTGCAGCTCCAAAAACACTCAAGAAGTTTGATACCATCCATGAAAAAGCAGCCTGGTTACCACACATTCATCACCTTCAACTCCTAGTCTCAATAACCTGACAGCCTGTTCCTTGAGTCTTAATGCAACTGTGTTTAGATTTTCTCAGCTTCAAGTAATTCCTTCAGGATTTTAACCAAACCTTTCTGATCTTGAATGTTCAACTAAACTCCTTACATTGAGGTAATCTGTTTCTTAGCAGTTCTAAATCTTCAGGAGACACTGCTTTACACACCCAACTGCAGCCAAGTCTCTGCAAACTTGAATTGAAAACAGCTTTCTTTAAGCTATGGTAGTTTCTCGTAAACCAAAATAAAAAAGTTCTGGAACTTCCTAATCAAAACTTACTGCTGAACTTTTAACTCTGCTTATAAAGCTCACCCAATGAAAACAAAACCCCAGAAAGTCTGTCCCATATTGTATTTTAAAATAAATCACCATGGTGACAGAAATATTTGCTTGTCAATAATTTCATTTTCTGTTCTTTTGGTTATCAATTCAAAGTGAAAAAAAAGACTGTTTTAAAAATCAAAGATTTTGAAAGGAATTGCTGCACTTTTAAACAGAGGTTACTGCAACTCATTATGTGTGGTGTTTCCATTGCTGCTTTGTGCAAGCAGTGGGAGAAGAGGTTTGTAAATGGCACAGCAGTGGCTGTGTGTGCAGTGTGAGATACAGTGCGAGATATTTATAAGTTAATCATTAAACCCTTTAACTGACATAAACCAAAGCCCACATTCTGCTTTTGAACAGACCTCTCAAATGTTAATTCTGACTTCGCTTTGCACCTTCTCTGCTGCTGTAACACTGTACTGTATTCTCCACTCTTCCTGCTATTCTGCTGCACTTTGTATGGTATGAGCTGCCTGTATTGCATACAAAACAGCCTTCTGTTTCTGTATCTCAGTACATGTGACAATACACCAATCAATCAATTATATTAAAATATATAAAAATGACACACCTTAAATCTCACCCCAGCAATTGATCTCTCCACTAAAGTAAACAGGTGTTACCGGTCTCTTCTATCCAAGATCTTCATTATTTTGTAAACCTCAATTAAGTCACCTTTTAGCTTTTTCTGTTGTAAGATAAAGAACCCTTGTCTCTTCAATCTTTCCTCATTTCTGCAATTTCAATCCCTGGCAACATTCTTGTGAATCTGCACTTTCTTTTTCAGGCTAAATTATGTCCTTCTTGCAGCATAATGGCCAAAACTATGCATGAAATTTTATATAGTTCCAGTATTACATCCCTCCTTTTGTATTAAATATCTGGCCAATAAAGAAAAGTATTTGATATGTTCTGTTAATCACTTTATCTACTTGTCCTGAAGAACTTGTGGACTTGCAGTCTAAGGTGTCCTACTGCCTCTACCCCATTCAATAGCCTCTTGTTTATTATTATTAACTTGCTTTGTGTGCCCTCCATAAATGCATTATAGCATATATCTCCAGATTGACTCCTATTTCCCACTTCTCTATCACTAGCTAAAACATTGATATTAATCTGGAGTTAATAGCTATCCTCCACCTCATCTTCTGCATGGTCAAATTCCCAATCATGTCTCCCATCACATTTAAATCCAAATCACCAATGATAAACCATAAACAGCAAGGAATCCAACACTAAGAACACTATTGGAATCTACTTTCCACTCACAAAAACATCTGTTGACTGTTACCCTTTGTTTCCTGTTGCTGAGCTAATTTTGTACCATGCTCACCACATTCCCTGTATCCCATCTTTATATTTCTGACCAAGCTGTCATGTGGAACCTTGTTAAATTCCTTATGAAAATCCACGTAGATATCATCTACTGCACTACCCTCATTACTTAGTATTGATAATATTCCTTAGTAATGATTAATATGCCCACCAGAATTTCTTGTTTTTGTTTTTTTTGTAGGAAGAAGCCACTGTCCACATGGCCCATATGCTTCAAGTTAACCAAACTCTTCAGGAGTTGCATTTAATAAAAATGGAAATGAGAAACTTTGGCATTCAGCAAATTTGTGACAAACTGGTTCATAACCACAGTCTTCGACTCCTTGATCTCCACTGGTAAAAGATAGTTGCCTTTTCTCATTCAATTAATAGCTGGTTGGTGGGCCAAATAACCTCCTTATTTACTGATGTATTCTATAATTTGTTATTGTATAGTGCTGAGGGAGGACAATTAAGCAAATAATTACAATTGTATAACAGAGGCATCTGCAACTGGTAGAATGGTGACAACTTGGTTGAAAATGTTTTCACTTTAGTTGGTCCTTTTACCACCCATCAATGAAATCTCCAATTTCAATATCCAGAGGGTTACCATTGACCAAAAAACTGAATTGGACTAACCATGGAAATATTGTGGCTACAAGAACAGGTCACACGCATAAAGCTCTTCTGACTGATAACTGACATCTTCACTCCCGAAAGCCTGCCCACCATCTAAAGTCAGAAGTACGGCAGAATATTCCCCACTTACCTGGATAGGTGCAGGTCCAATAATTTATAGTATTGCATCTGTCTTCCAATTCCCTACAAATTTGTTGCTCTCTATCTTATCCACTAGTTGGCCGACAATGCACCCAGTAGTTTAGATAGAGTTATAGTGTCATAGAGTCATAGAGATGTACACCATGAAAACAGACCCTTTGGTCCAACTCATCCATGCTAACCAAATATCCCAACTCAATCTAGTCCCACCTGCCACCCGGCCCATATCCCTCCAGACCCTTCCTATTCATATGTCCATCCAGATGCCTTTTAAATATTGCAATTGTACTAGCCTCTACCACTTCCTCTGGCAGCTCATTCCATACACGTACCACCCTCTGCGTGAAAGGGTTTCCTCTGGGTGCTTTGGTTTCTTCCCACAGTCCAAATATGTGCAGCCAGGTGAATTGGCCATGCTAAATTGCCCGTAGTGTTAGGTGCATTAATGAGAGGGAAATGGATCTGGGTGGGTAACTCCTCAGAAGATTGGTGTGGACTGGTTGAGCTAGAGGGCCTGTTTCCAGACTGTAGGGAATCTAATTTAATTTACCTCCAATGTATAGCATATACAGATCATTTCATGTGTCATGTCAGTAACCAGATATCCTCTGATGGAGCAAAGTCTTTGGCTAAGCTACTGAAACACAACACTCCCTTGAAGATCCTGGATTTGGCCGCCAACAGAATTGAGGACGATGGACTGGTTTGCATCAGTGATGCTCTTCGCTACATGAATGATCAGCTTTTAGCGTGAGTCTGTACTCTAATCTAATCTGGTCAACAGGTTAATCCAGTAAATAGGAACTTTCCTTGGGGAAATGAGGCTAAGGAACAAGCACAGATTAATGCACACCTTCAATATAAATAGGCTAGAAGATCAATGAAGGACAATGGTGCATCTTTTTACATTGTGCATGAGAACATAGGGAAAGAAGATAGTCAAAAATTACTCAAATATTAAAACTATAAATGAACGAGAAAGATAGATTAAAGCAGAGACCAAAGAAAATTAAATTGCCAGAGAACAATTTAAAATATAAATATCCTGGGGGATACCATTGACCAGAATCCAATCTGGACAAGTTATTTGAATATGATGGCTACAAAAGCAGGTCATGGGCTAGAAGTCCTGCAGCTCATTATGCAGCTCTTGACTCCCTAGTTTTTATTCACTGTCTACAAGGCACAATTCAGGAATCTGAAAGAGTGCAACTCTAACAATACTGAAGAAACTCAATGTCATCCATGATATAGCAGCCTGGTTGATTAGTACCACAGGGAGAAAGTGAGGACTACAGACGCTGGAGATCAGTGTCAAGAGTCTGGTGCTGGAAAAGCACAGCCAGTCAAGCAGCATCCGAGGAGCAGGAGAATCCATGAGTCGGGCATAAGCTCTTCATCAGGAATGAGGATTTTGGGTCGGGGGCTGAGAGATAAATGGGAGGTGGGGTGGGGGGGGGGGGTGCTGAAGCAGGGGATAGGTAGCTGGGAATGTGATAGATAGCTGAAGGTGAAGGTAAAAGCAATAGGTTGGAGAGGAGGGGGAGCGGATAGGTGGGAAGGAAGATGGAAAGGTCAAGAGGGCCGGAGGTGCTGAAAGATAATTGGGGGGATGGTTGGGGTTGGGGGGAAGATAGCTGGAAATGTGATAGGTAGATGAAGGTGGGGGTGAAAGTGATAGGTCGGAGAGGAGGGTGGAACGGATCGGTGGGATGTAAGATGGACAGGTCAAGAGGGGTGTGCTGAGTTGGAGGCTTGGGTCTAGGATAAGATGGGGGGAGGGGAAATGAGGAAACTGGAAAAATCCATATTGATCCCGTGTGGTTGCAGGGTCCAAGGTGGAAGATGAGGCATCCTCCCTGGGAGCAGGAGGACCAATTCCACCATTGGACATCCCATTGGACTTCCTGCACCTCTTCTCTTGAATCCCATCCCTCCAATCGCAACAAGGACAAAATGCCCTGGTCTTCACCTTCACCCAACCAACTTCCAGATATGTTGCATCATCTTCCATCACCTGCAAACAGACTCCCCACTTGCGATATATTTCCCTCCCCACCCCTATCTGCATTTCAGAGAGATTACTCCCTCTGCAACTCCCTTGTCCAATCCACGCCGCCCCACCAGCCCACCACCCACTCCCAGCATCTTCCCCTGTCTCTGCAAGAAATGCAAGACCTTCACCCACACCTCTCCCCTCACCTCTGTCCAAGACCCAAAAGGATCCTTCTACAACTGACAGGAATTTACCTACTTCAACACATCATCTACTGAACCGATGTGGTCTCCTCTGCATCAGGGAGACAGGACGCCAACTTGCAGATCGTTTCAGAGAACATTTCTGGGACACCCGCACCAACCAACCCCACCGCCCTGTGGCTGAACACTTCAACTCTCCCTCCCACTCCACCAAGGACGTGCAGGTCCTGGGTCTCCTCCATCACCAAACCCTAACCACCCGACTCCTGGAGGAAGAACGCCTCATCTTCCACCTTGGAACCCTGCGACCACACGGGATCAATGTGGATTTTACAAGTTTCCTCATTCCCCCCCCCCCCAGTCCCAAGCCTCCAACTCAGCACACCCCTCTTGACCTGTCCATCTTACATCCCACCTATCCGTTCCATCCTCCTCTCCAACCTATCACTTTCACCCCCACCTTCATCTACCTATCACATTTCCAACTATCCTTCCCCCAAACCCAACCATCCCCCCAATTATCTTTCAGCACCCCCAGCCCACAAGCCTCATTCCTGATGAAGGGCTTATGCCCAAAACGCCGATTCTCCTGCTCCTTGGTCGCTGCCTGATCTGATTGGTACTACATTCGCGGTACCACATCTATAAACATTCACTCCCTCTTTCACCGATGCTCAGTAGCAGCAATGGAGAGAGAGCAAGCTAATGTTTCGAGTCTGAGTGACTCTTCATCAGAGCTGAAGTCAGAGTCATCTACACTCAAAACATTAGCTTGCTGTCTCTCCATGTAGGCCAAAGTTAAACCTGATAAGATTTGTTAGGTGACCTGCAGGAGGCATCAGTGAGCCATAAGAATCCCATTAATCACTGGGCCACTCTGAATTCCAGTGTGGAAATAACAAGTGTTAAAGATGAAACTGAACTGGAGTTGCCATATTATTATTGTGGCTACAGGAGCTTGTAAGTCTATGGCAGGATACCAACTCGCAGAGTATTTAGGAGAACATCTCTGGGACACCCGCACCAACCAACCCCACCTCCCTGTGGCCAACCACTTCAACTGCTCCTCCCACTCCCCCAATGACATGCATGTCCTGGGCCTCCTCCACCTCCAAATCTAAGCCACCTGACGCCTCGAGGAAGAATGTCTTCCACCTTGGGAGCGTTCAACCACATGGCATCACATTGACTTCACTATTTCCAAATCATCCCTCCCCCCACCACCTCATTCCAGATCCAACCCTTCAACTTGGCACTACCCTCTTAACCTGTCCATCTTATTTCTCACCTATCCGCTCCACCCTCCTGCTCCCTGATCTATCACAATTACCCCCCCCACCTCCTCCCAGTTACCGCCCCCCATCCCTAACCCCACTCGCCTGGATGACTGCAGCTCCAACAACACTCAAGAAGCTTGACACCTTCCAGGATGAAGCCGGCTACTTAATTTGACCACTTTCAACAGCTCCACCACCAATGCACATTAGCAGCAGAATTGAGCAGCTTTGTCTGGGTTCTGTTAAATTCCGCCTTCCAATTCTAGTCAACAGGTAGAGTAGGCTGAAGGCTTTATCTCTAAAATTTCCAATGTCTATGCTAGATTGATGATGTTTACTTCAGCCTCAAAGGTGAATGATTTGAATACAGTGAAAACTGGTTAAACTGGAGCAGGTGTGACTACTCAAACTGCAGACAGCCAAAGCCCTGAAGTCATGTCACAAGAAACATGATACCTTAGAATGTATAAGTCAATCTCATCAGGACACGAAGCTGGAGAAACATCTGAGAGAGAAAAATCACAAACTGAGGGAGCAGTGTTAAATGCCACCAATGACATTACATTAGGAGGCATGGTGGCTCAGTGTTTAGCTCTGCTGCCTCACAGCACCAGGGTCCCAGGTTCGATTCCAGCCTCAGCCGACTGTCTGTGTGGAGTTTGCACATTCTCCCTGTGTCTACGTGAGTTTCCTCCGGGTGCTCCGGTTTCCTCCCACAGTCCAAAGATGTGCAAGTCAGGTGAATTGGCTATGCTAAATTGCCCACAGTGTTAGGTGCATTAGTGAGAGGGAAATGGGTCTGGATGGTCGGCGTGGACTTGTTGGGCTGAAGGGCCTGTTTCCACACTGTAGGGAATCTAATCTAATCTGACCTGTAGGTGAAATCAGAACCATGGGCCGTGAATAGTGACTCATTAACCAATAGACAAGGCGGGGAAATCTCTTTGATAAAAACAGAAAGTGCTGGAGAAACTGGCTGTATCTCTGGTGAGAGAAGTAGTTAATGGTTTAAGTTCGATATAACTTTTCTTCTTTACTTCTTTTGCCAGAGATGTGTGAGAATGTAGAATAGCGGTTGTTTGAAGTGAATATTGTCATTGCATTTAAAGAGATGCTAAATTAACATAGGGACGAAAAGATTTAGTGAATATGCTGATTGGGCAATGAAGAGACTTTGGAGGATTCATTGAAAGGTTACTGCAAGGAAAGAGATCATTTAGCCCATCAGTCTATGCTGAGTGAATGAACAAGCCACCCAATCTAATCTTGCTTTCCAACCCTGGTCCCTAGCCCTGCAGTTCATAGGATCTCAGCTGCAGATCCAGTTTCGTTTAAATGAGTCGAGGGTTTCTTCCTCCACCACAAAACTGGATTGTGAATTCTAGACCCATTGCTCAAAACTTAAGTGGCACCGACAGCACCATATTACATTAGAACCAGCACTTGCTCATCCAAAGGAAACGGTTGAAGAGTAAATCACCATAATGTACTTTGCAGCAATGGGATTTGAAACTGCCCCATAACAACAGGAAGCTAAATTCATCACCTCAAACTACTTTGCCACATGATATCATTACACATCGTTAATTAAGACTAGCACGGACCAGATTGCTTGAATGGTCTGTTTCTTCACTGTGTACAATCTCTGCATGAAAAAAATGCCTCAGATCCTGGGGGTTACTCACTCAAGTGAAAGCAATTCATTTTTGTTCGTACCTGAAGATATAGAACTATGGTCTCAAAAACACCAAGCTGCAGTTCAGCAGACTATAGTCCCAGAAATGCCACATCCCTAGCCAAGCAATTCCACCGCACTGGTATCTACTTGACAATGTGGAAATCTGCCCAGGTATGTGCTGCACACAAAAAAGTAGGACAACTACAATGCAAACAATTACGCCACTAGCAGTCTATTCTCAGTCATCAATAAAGTGTCATCAACAGTGCTCATGAGCAGCAGTGGCTTCTAATAATCTGCTCACTGACTCTCAGTTTGGATTCTGTGAAGACCAGTCAGCTTCTGATCTCATTTCAGTTTTGAATCAAATATGGATAAAAGATGGATTCCAAGGATGAGGTTAGAGTGACTGCCCTTGACACTGGGGCAACATCGAATCAAGTGGAGCAATAGACACCCATAGCAAAACTGGAGTACATTAGAAAGGAAGGAAATCTCCTCTGTTGAAGTCCTATCCAATACAAAGGAAGATCATTATGGATGTAGGGTATCAATACTCTCAGCTCCACAATATCTCTGCAGGAATTCCTCAGGGTAATGTCCTACACCCAGCCATCTTCAGCTGCTTCATCACATGGTCAGAAGTGAAATGGTTCACTGATGGTGGCACAATGTTCAGGACCTTTCATAACTCCTCAGTTAATAAAGCAGTCTATATCCAAATTCAGGAATACTTGCATCACATTCAGGCTTGGACCTACACAAATGCCAGCTAATATACATGGTCAAAATAAATGTAATTGTTGCCTCATAACATATGAGTATTGTCATCACCAAAGCCTCGTCAATGTCATAGTTCTTAACTCATAAAATTGTGAAGTAGCCATGCTCAAAGTTTTGAAACCCATTTATAGAATTAATTGTATATATGTTTTGTTCCATCAGATTATCTGTAGCCAGGAATAATATTTCTGGTATTGGACTGATGGCACTTGCAAATGCCTTGAAATCGAACAACACATTAACCAATGTCTACGTCTGGGGCAACAACTTTGATGAATCAGCCTCCATAGTAAGATAAAATATATTCTATGTTTTTGGAATATAATTAATTGTTGAGTTTCATTACAACCAGCATAACCAATGTCCATACTAGAGAAAACTAGTCAACCCCTCAAGTCTGCTCTGCTATTCCATTAGCTCATGGTGAACTGCATCTTACTCCAATTACCCTTCTGAGTTCCATAATCCTTCGCCAACAAAGTTGATCAACCTCAGTTTTGAAATTTGTAACTGACCCCAATTTCAAAAGATTTTTGGGACGAGATTCCAAATTTCCACTCCCCTTTGTACAAATAAGTATTTCCCAATTTAACCCCTGAATGATCTAGTTTGAATTTTTGCTTTGATTTTAACTGTTAAAGAAATGAGCTTTGTGTGGTTTAATTTGAGCCCACTCACTAGTTGAGGCTATGAGCCAACTTTTCCAGACTTCATCTAGAGCTAGAGCTTTTCTAAAAGAAAGCTCAGTAAGCACATGTTTTATTCTTACATGGGCAGTGGGCATGACCAGCAAGGCAGGTATCGGTTGCCCAACCCCATTGCCTTTGTATTGAAAGATTTGGTCAGCCACTTAGAAGGCCGTTAAGAGTCAATCTCATTGCTGTGGGTCTGGAGTCATATATCGACAAGACCTATTAAGGATGGCAAATTTCCTTACCTGAAGGACATTTGTGAACTATATGTTTTTCTTCACAACAATGAACAATATTTTCAAAGTTGCTGTTAGGCTGGCTTTCACTTTTAGATTAATACTTATTATTCACTATCTACATATTGGGATTCAAATTTATTTCTCCAGAACATTAGTCAGAGTCTCAGATTTTTAGACTTGTGATATAACCATTACTCCCAGTAGTCAGTTGATTGGCTGAATTTAGAGTCATAGAATCATGGAGAGGTACAGCATGGGAGCAGACCCTTCAGTCCAACTCATCCATGCCAACGAGATATCCCAACCCAATCTAGTCCCACCTGCCAGTACCCGACTCATATCCCTCCAAACCCTTCCTATTCATATACCCATCCAAATGCCTCTTAAATGTTGCAATTGTACCAGCCTCCACCACTTCCTCTGGTAGCTCATTCCATGCACATACATCTGTGTGAACAAGTGGCCCCTTAGATCTCTTTTATATCTTTCCTCTCTAACCCTAAACCAATGCCCTCGAGTTCTGGACTCCCTGACTCCAGGGAAGAGACTTTGTCTATTTATCCTATCCATGTCCCTCATGATTTCATAAACCTCTATAAAGTCACCCCTCAGCCTCCGACGCTCCAGGGAAAACAGCCCCAGCCTATTCAACCTCTTCCTATAGCTCAAATCCTCCAACCCTGGCAACATCCTTGGAAATGTTTTCTGAACCCTTTCAAATTTGACAACATCTTTCTGATAGGAAGGAGACAAGATTTGCATGCAATATTCCAAAAGTGGCCTAACCATTGTCTTGTACAGCTGCAACATGATCTCCCAACTCCTGCACTCAATACTCTGACCAATAAACGAAAACATACCAAACGCTTTCTTCACTATCCTATCTACCTGCGACTCCACGTTCAAGGAGCTATGAACCTGCACTCCAAGGTCTCTTTGTTCAGCAATACTTAAGTGTATAAGTCCTGCTAAGATTTGTTTTCCCAAAATGGAGCACCTTACATTTATCTAAATTAAACTTCACCTGCCACCTCTCAGCCATTGGCCCATCTGACCAAGGTAATCTGAGGTAACCTCCTTCGCTGTCCACTACACCTCCAATTTTGGTATCAGCTGCAAACGTACTAACTATATCTCTTATGCTCACATCCAAATCATTTATATAAATGACGAAAAGTAATGGACCCAGCGCCAATTCTTGTGGCGCTCCACTGGTCACAGGCCTGCAGTCTGAAAAACAGCCCTCCACCACCACCCTCTGTCTTCTACCTTTGAGCCAGTTCTGTATCCAAATAGCTAGTTCTCCCTATATTCCATGAAATCTAACCTTGCTAACCAGTCTCCCATGAGGAACCTTGTCAAATGCCTTACTGAAGTCCATATAGATCACGTTCACCACTCTGCCCTCATTAATCCTCTTTGTTACTTCATCAAAAACTCAATCAAGTTTGTGAGACATGATTTCCCACACACAAAGCTATGTTCACTATCCCTAATCAGTTCTTGCCTTCCAAATACATGTACATTCTGTCCCTTAGGACTCCCGCCAAAATTTGCCCACCACCGATGTCAGGCTTACTGGCCTGTAGTTCCCCAGCTTGACCTTACCACCTTTCTTAAACAGTAGTACCGTGTTAGCCAACCTCCAGTCTTCCGGCACCTCACCTGTGAATATCGATGAAACAAATATCTCAGCAATCACTTCCCTAGCTTCCCACAGAGTTCTAGGGTATACCTGACCAGGTCCTGGGGTTTTATCCACTTTTATGCATATCAAGACATCCAGCACTTCCTCCTCTGTAATATGGACATTTTTCAAGATGTCACCATGTATTTCCCTACATTTCATACCTTCCATGTCCTTTTCCACAATTAACACTTATGCAAATTACTCATTTAGTTTCTCCCCCATCTCCTGTGGTTCCACACAAAGGCTGCCTTGCTGATCTTTGAGGGATCTTTTTCTCTAGGAGACAGTGAGGACTGCAGATGCTGAAGATCAGAGTTGAGAGTGTATTGCTGGAAAACCACAGCAGGTCAGGCAGCATCCGAGGAGCAGGAAAATGGACGTTTCAGGCCAGAGCCCTGATGAAGGACCCCATTCTCACCCTAAATACCCTTCTGTCCTTAATAAATTTGTAAAACTCTTTGGATTCTCCTTAACTCTATTTGCCAAAGCTATCTCATGTCCCCTTTTTGCCCTCCTGATTTCTCTCTTAAGTATGCTCCTACTTTCTTTATATTCTTCTAAGGATTCACTCGATCTATCCTGTCTATACCTTACATATACTTTCTTCTTTTTCTTAACCCACCCTCAATTTCTTTAGTCAACCAGCATTCCCTATACCTACTAGCCTTTCCTTTCACCCTAACAGGAATATACTTTCTCTGGATTCTCGTTATCTTATTTCTGAAGGCTTCCCATTTTCTAGCCGTCCCTTTCTCTGCGAACATCTGCTCCCAATTAGCTTTTGAAAGTTCTTCCCTAATACCATCAGAAAAAGCATATTGCTGTCAGGGTGAAAGGGAATGCTGGATGACTAAAGAAATTGAGGGCTTGATTAAGAAAAAGAAGGAAGCATATGTCAGGTATAGACGGGATAGATCGAGTGAATCCTTAGAAGAGTTTAAAGAAAGTAGGAGTATATTTAAAAGGGAAATCAGGATGGCAAAAAGGAGACATGAGATAGCTTTGGCAAACAGAGATAAGGAGAATCCAAAGGGTTTTAACAAATATATTAAGGACAAAAGGGTAACTAGGGAGAGAATAGGGCCCCTCAAAGATCAGCAAGGCGGCCTTTGTATGGAGCCACAGAAAATGGGGGAGATACTAAATGAATATTTTGCATCAATATTTACTGTGGAAAAGGATATGGAAGATATAGACGCTAGGGAAATAGATGGTGACATCTTGCAAAATGTCCAGATTAGAGAGGAGGAAGTGCTGAATGTCTTGAAATGGTTAAAGGTGGATAAATCTCCAGGACCTGATCAGGTGTACCCTAGAACTCTGTGGGAATCTAGAGTAGTGATTGCTGGGCCTTTTGCTGAGATATTTGTATCATCAATAGTCACAGGTGAGGTGCCGGAAGACTGGAGGTTGGCAAACGTGGTGCCACTGTTTAAGAAGGGCGCTAAAGACAAGCCAGAGAACTATAGACCAGTGAGCCTGACCTCGGTGGTGGGCAAGTTGTTGGAGGGAATCCGGAGGGACAGGATGTGCATGTATTTGGAAAGGCAAGGACTGATTCGGGATAGTCAACATGGCTTTGTGCGTGGGAAATCATGTCTCACAAACTTGATTGAGTTTTTTGAAGAAGTAACAAAGAAGACTGATGAGGGCAGAGTAGTAGATGTGATCTATATGGACTTCAGTAAGGTGTTCAACAAAGTTCCCCATGGGAGTCTGATTAGCAAAGTTAGATCTCACGGAATACAGGGAGAACTAGCTATTTGGATACAGTACTGGCTCAAAGGTAGAAGACAGAGTGGTGGTGGACGGTTGTTTTTCAGACTGGAGGCCTGTGACCAGTGGAGTGCCACAAGGATCGGTGCAGGGTCCTCTACATTTTGACATTTATATAAATGAGTTGGATGTGAGCATAAGAGGTACAGTTAGTATGTTTGCAGATGACACCAAAATTGGAGGTGGAGTGGATAGCAAAGAGGGTTACCTCAGACTACAACAGAATCTGGACCAGAGGGGCCAATGGGCTGAGGTGTAGCAGATGGAGTTTAATTTAGATAAATGCGAGGTGCTGCATTTTGGGAAAGCAAATCTTAGCAGGACTTATACACTTAATGGTAAGGTCCTAGGGAGTGTTGCTAAATAAAGAGACCTTGGAGTGCAGGTTCATAGCTCCTTGAAAGTGGAGTCGCAGGTAGATAGGATAGTGAAGAAGGCGTTTGGTATGCTTTGCTTTATTGGTCAGAGCATTGAGTATAGGAGTTGGGAGGTCATGTTGCAGCGGTACAAGACATTGGTTAGGCCACTGTTGGAATATTGCGTGCAATTCTGGTCTCCTTCCTATCGGAAGGATGTTGTGAAACTTGAAATGGTTCAGAAAAGAGTTACAAAGATGTTGCCAGGGTTGGAGGATTTGAGCTACAGGGAGAGGCTGAACAGGCTCTGGCTGTTTTCCCTGGAGCGTCGGAGGCTGAGGGGTGACCTTATAGAGGTTTACAAAATTATGAGGGGAATGGATAGGATACATGGACAAAGTCTTTTCCCTGGGGTGGGGGAGTCCAGAACTAGAGGACATAGCATTTGGGTGAGAGGGGAAAGATATAAAAGAGACCTAAGAGCCAACTTTTTCACACAGAGGGTGGTACGTGTATGGAATGAGCTGCCAGAGGATGTGGTGGAGGCTGGTACAATTGCAACATTTAAGAGGCAATTGGATGGGTATATGAATAGAAAGAGTTTGGAGGGAGGTGGGACTAGTTTGGTTTGGGATATCTGGTTGGCATGGATGGGTTGGACCAAAGGGTCTGTTTCCATGCTGTACATCTATGGCTCTATGACCATTAAAATTAGCCTTCCTCCAATTTAATCTCCTTTTTCATTTGTCTTCACTTTTCAGTTCTTACTGAATTTCTGCCAATATCAGGATTGACACCGTGTAAGTTGTGAGTGGAAACTGTTGAGGTTTCAGTGACTTTTTAATCCAATAGACAGCAAAGCAGAAAATATTTTCTTTTCTTTGATGGGTTGTGAATGTTGCTAGCAAGGCCATAATTTATTGCCCAACCCTAGTTGAACTGATTGGCTCTCTGGAACATTTCAGGGGGTACTAAAGTTGCTCCAAGTGTAGAGTTACATGTCACCCAGACCATTCAAGCACGACAGATTACCTTACCTGAAGGGGAATAGTGAACCAAATGGGTTTTTACAATTAATGGTTGTCTCACTGTTACTGAGACCAGTTTTGCAGTTCCACTTGTAGTTTTGTGTACAGTTTTGGTCTCCCTTATCTAAAAAGGGACAAACTTGCCATTGAGGGAGTTTAATGAAGGTTTACTAGAATAATTACTAGGATCATGGAATTATTTCATGAGGAGAGATTGAGGAAACTGGATCTGTATTCCCTTGAGTTAAAAAGAAAGACAGGTGATTGTATTGAAATTTATAAAATTCTTACAGGGTGCAACAGGTTGTATGTACTTAGGATGTTTCTCCAGCATGAACCAGGGGACATAATTTCAGGGTACATTGGTGGCAATTTAAGACTGAAATGGTGGAGAAATTCCTTCACACAGTAAATGGTCAATCTTGGGATTCTCTACCCCAAAGGATTGTGAAGGCTCAATCATTGAGCATATTCAAGTCGAAAATCAATAGATTTTTGGAAACTCATGATGTCAGGTAATATTAGGATAATGTAGGAAAGTGCAATCCAGTAGCTGATTAGCTATGATTAAGAATAGTGGGGTAGGTTCAATGGGCTGAATGGCCTACCTCTGCTCCTATGCCCAGTTCTGAATGGCATACTTTAGGAAGGATATAAAGTATTAGAGAGTCATAGAGCCATAGAGATGTACAGCATGGAAACAGACCCTTCGGTCCAACCCGTCCATGCTGACCAGATATCCCAATCCAATCTAGTCCCACCTGCCAGCATCTGGCCCATATCCCTCCAAACCCTTCCTATTCATAAAAACCATCCATATGCCTTTTAAATGTTGCAATTTTACCAGCCTCCACTACTTCCTCTGTCAGCTCATTCCATACACGTACCACCCGCTGCGTGCAAAAAGTTGCCCCTTAGATCTCTTATATCTTTCCCCTCTCACCCTAAAACTATGCCCTCTAGTTCTGGACTCCCACCACCCTAGGGAAAGATCTTTGTCTATTTATCCTATCCATGTCCCTGTGTGAAGAAGAAGCTTGAAAAAGGTTGGGGAATTTCAATTACGAAAATAATTTGGAGAAGTTGGGACTGCATTCCTTGCTGAAGGTGAAGAGGAGATTTGATTAAAGCATTCAAAATCATGAGAGTTTTAAACAGAGTAAATGGGAAGTAAATGTTCCCATCCTGTGAAAGGATGGAGAACAAGAAAACACCATTTTAAGGAAATAGTAAAAGAAAGAAAAGTGATTAGGAGAAAAGTCTTTCAAGCACAAGTAAGTAGGATCTAGAATGCAGTGCCTAATAGTGTGGTGGAGATGGGTTCAACTGAGGCTTTCAACAGAGAATTAGATGATTATCTGAATAGAATAACATACAGGATTATAGGGAGAAGGCAGATATGTGGCATTAGGAGATCTGCCAATTTGAAGAACTAGCACAGACACATTCGGCCAAATGGCCTCATGTTTCTGTGGTTATTTGTGAGAAACAAGTTGTAATTTTTACAGCTAATGGAGACTGAAAAGAGGCAGAAAAAGGAATACTGCTTCCCTTTATGTAGTGACTTCACGTGAACCAAATTCTCAACTCTTCATTTAGGTGCAGTGGTCTCTCAACTCACCTATTACTTCAATGGCTAAGCAGTGTGTGAGGGTCAGATAACATTGAAATTCTGAGACAGGAACTGGTTAGTCAATTTGTGTCAGAGGGCATAAAAATGGCCAGACTTCTATATCCATATAATCAACATTAACCAAGTTACATATAAAATGTCATGACACACACTTAGGAAAATGTGCTGAAACTCAAGTCGACTGGTCCAAGGTTGTCACAAAAGCTGAAGATTTCATTAAATTATTCAATTTAACTGTCTACTGTACTCACCAGATATCACTGACCACATTTCCATATTTAACAAGAAACTACTATTTATTATAAATAAATAAATTCTAAAAACAGGAAACAAAGTATGAATTATCAACTCCTCCAGCTTAAGATCGATCCCCTTATGAAATCACTACTCACAAATGGTGACAGACACAAACAAGTAAACAAAAACACATGGATGTTACTGGTCTAAGGAAAAGTACTGGACAAACACAGTTCAATTGCACAGGATTCATTCACGTGACTCTTTTACATCATGTGATCATTGATCACTTTTTTCCAGAATCATTCCTTTGTTAAAGATGGAGGTGGTTAACAGATTATTTGTTCATACTTTCAATCACTGGCTAGAGGCAGTAGCAAATGATGGAATACGTGAGGTAATTTTTCAGTTTTTAGTTCCTGCAGTGCGCAGAGAGAAACAAAGAAAACCAGAGAGAAACACCAAGAGGCTGTCTCTTGCAGTCTGGAGACCTGTGTCTACCTCTGTACTGTTCACACAGAATCTATAAACTTGTCCAGAAGCCAGTGTTGCTGTCATGCGGATGGGTTTGGGCTCACACAACTGATCCCAACTGGACAACCAATCTGTCTCTGAGTGACCACATTGTACCAACAAAGCCATGAGAGTTAAGATATATTCCCCACTGCTTGAATAAAGTAACAGTACAAACACAACTCACAATGAGTTACAGTAACTTAATTTCAAAAATGCAGCAACTCTTTCCATAGTCTTTGGTTTATAGCAATTATTTTACCATTTTGGACCACAATACAAAATAAAAGATGTGGTCTGTACAATAGACTGTCTAGAGGTAGGGAGAATGCTGATGTTTTATCTGACATCATCAGCTGAGCATAGACTCTACTGCCCTTTAACACCTTTCATTTAATATTTCAGGACTTTGCAAACCTGATCAAAGCTGGGCGTTTGAAGCCAAAACGAACAGACATTAGCCCATACTGGATTGATGGAAGAGTCTACCTTTCTGAGCTAGCTCATGGGCTGCAGATGTATTATTACTGGACTCCCCTGTACGGTGACAGGGATGAGGCAGCTTGTAATGCCAACACATACCTGCTGAAAGAGCCAAATACTTCCATAAGCCAGATCGATATAGAAGAATCCATAGACACTTCCAGCTTTGAAGGAGACCAAACTTTCTAACATCTTTCTGCCAGCTCTTTCTACCAGCTATTCAACGAATCTCATTCATCTGCTTTTTATTGCTGCATAGTTCTGGAAGTGTTTCTTTTTAAAATATGCAACCAAATCCCTTTTGAAATTACCATTGCATCTACTATACTAGCTGATCAGACAGTACATTCCAAAGGACAAAAACTCACTACATAAAAAGTATTCTCATCTCCCTTGATTCCTTTAACAATTACCTCAAATCTATGTCCTTGAATTATTGATTCTTGTCCTAGAAAAAACAATTTCTTCTTGTTTACAATTTCATAATTTATTCTGCCTTATGAAAAATAGCCCAGATTCCCCATATAACCAAAATTCCTCACTCCTGAAAATACACTTGTGAACTTCCTTTCTAAAATGAGGTCACCCAAAGTGAACACAATACTACAACAGAGCCTGAACCAGTGCATTACAAAGTGTTTACCCACAAATTCCTTGGGTGTGCACTTTGTGCCTCAATTTATTAAGCCAAGGATTCAAGTGACTTTTTAATGACTTGTCACCCTTAAGGATTCTGCATGAAAAAACCCAGATCCATCTGTTTCCACACCCACTTTAATATTGAACTATTTAAATATACTTGGCCTCAGATTGTTTGAAGTAAATAGTATTAGGATAAATATTAATCTCAATTTAACCTCATTTGTATCAATGGGATATTGTTTGTACTCATTTCTAATTTAGTGTAAATTTGATTAAATGCTATGATTAGTATCATTAAAACTCTCACCTAATTAACCTAAGGGTCCATATTCCCTCTATGCATGGCTGCACAGACACTCAGCAGGACCATGCATGACTTCCTGTTCTGGAAACCACTGCAATGTGTGGGCCACAGAAGTGTGCACAGCAGCAGGAAAAGTTAGAGGAAACATAGCTCAGAGTGTTTTACTACAAGTGTACCAATTACAAGATGCACTGCTGCAACTCAAAGGCTCCTTCGACAGTAACTTCCAAATTCGCAATATCTACATATAAAAGGACAAGACCAAGAGAAATAAAGGAACACCACCACTTGCAAGTTCATCTGCAGGATGCTCATCATCCTGACTATGAAATATATTGTCACTGGGTCAAGATCCTGGAATTCATGGCTGATCAGTAAACTCAATATTCTGTTCCTTTCTCCCTGTAGCCCTTTATTCCTTTAGTCCTAAGAACTTTAACTTTTTAAAAAACATTCAATGTTTTGGCCTCAACTGCTTTCTGTGGAAGAGATTATTGTCTTTGCCACCAATTCCATTCCATATCTACTAACTCCTCCTCTCTCATTAGATATTGTCTGAAGTAGAGTTAGCCTGCTTGCAAACTTGCTATCATACCTTACCTCAAAATGAGCTTCCAACTATGTGTCTGTGCCTTCACCACAACTGACTGTTTCAACCATCTACAAGATATGGGTGGCATGGTGGCTCAGCAGTTAGCACTGCTGCCTCATAGTGGAAGGGACCTGGGATGGATTCTAGCCTTGGGCAACTGAGCAAACTTCATGCAGATATTTTCCCCGTGTCTATGTGGGTTTCCTCCGGGTTCTCCGGTTTCCACTCACAGCCCGAAGGTGTGCAGGTTAGGTGAATTGGCCATGCTAAATTACCCATAGTGCTCGGGGATGTGTAGTTTAGGTGCATTAATCTGGGGAAATATTGAGGAATGGGTCTGGGTGGGTTACTCTTTCGAGGGTCAGTGTGGACTTGTTGAACCAAATGGCCAGTTTCCACAATGCAGTGATTCTATGACGATCCACTGCAGAAATTTACCAAAGATCCCCTGGTAAAACTCACCACCATTTCCACCTAAATGGACGAGATGCATGAGAACCTGCAAGGCACTTGCCATCCTGATTTGGAAATATTCCTTCAGTGCCACTGGATCACTATCCTGGAATTTCCAACCTAAAGGCATTGTGGGTCTAGCTATAGCACATGAACTGTCAAGAAGACAGTTCACCACGACCTTCCAATGAGCAACAAGGCATGTACTACAAAATGCTAGCCCAGTCAGCGATGCCCACATTGCACGAATAAAAAAATTCTTCCCTATGTTCTCTATGTCGATGAATGCTGTGTTTTCTTTTGTTCTAGGAGGTCACGTTGTTTATCGATGGGCCAATGCTTTAAGCTAGTGCTTAATAACAGACCCCCTGAAAGTCAACAAAAATTCCAGTGTATAAAGCAGTTGTCAAACACTGCAATGAAACCTGGGCGATCTATCAGCAACATAACAATGTGAGGGAAATTCTGCCAGGCACGCCTCTGACCCATTCTCCAGATTCAATGGGACGATTCTTAAATGAATGCTAGTGTCATTGTTAAAGTCACAAGCATTTCGACTTAAATCCTGCAGTTTTGAGGTCAGTTCTGAAAAAAATGATTCCCTCTGCAAGTTCTATCTTTTCAAATGGACATTGTTGGTGGTGGGGGAGGTGTGAGAGAAAGCAAGTGCTACCAAAAGCAGCTCACAACCACACTCACAAGGAACAACTAGGGACTGGTAATAAATGCTGGGCCAGCCAGGGGCACCCACGAATAAATGAATTTAAAGCAAAAGGACCTAGGGCAGAAACAGTCAGCTCACCCAGTAAGATAGCTGCTGCTCATGTTCCTGCCCTGGGTTTTTGTTGGTTTCTGCTGAGTCATCGCGTCTCTTGTCTCCATGGAGACGCCCTCCCACCGTGAGCTGTAACTCACAAACCTGGATGGGATGGGGGGAGGGAGGTTTTAAAGGGGCTGTGGACTGAAAGTTTATTTTGAAGAGGGGGGATTTTTTGTGGGGGTGTGGGGTTTGAAGGGGTTATTTGACTCCCCCCGCTGGATATTTGAAGGGGGGTGGGGAAGGGAAGGATTTTCCCAGATGTTGGCTGCGGGACTGCAGCAGTTTTCTTGCGCCCCCGCCCAGGGAAGTGGGCGCTGTGTCAAGGAAGGTGCAGATGTCCCGCCGCTGCTGCGGGGCCGAGTCCTGTTCCAGGATTTTGGGGAGATGCAGTTGCCGAGCTTCCCGCCCGCCGTCTTCCAGCTGCAGCATCTGGAGGAGTTACACCTGGAGGGGAACCTGATCGAGGAGATCCCGCCGCAGATCGGGCGCTTGCGGAGGCTGCGGGTCCTCTACCTGAACGGGAACAGGCTGCAGCAAGTGTGCGGGGAGCTGGGGGAGCTGCAGCGTCTGCAGAGCCTGGACTTGAGCGACAATCCGCTCAACTGCAGCGCCCTCACCGAGACCCTGTGCCGCCTGCGGCAGCTGCGGCAACTCCGCCTGTACCACACCAACCTCAAGCAGCTCCCAGGCCAGCTCTGCAAGAAACTCCGCCACCTGCAGCTGCTGGGCTTGTCCGGGAATAAGCTGGAGTCGCTGCCCTGGGAAATCAGGAGCCTCAGCGAATTGCAGCAACTTTACCTGCAATGCAACAACTTGCAGGGTTTACCCGTCGGCTTCTGCCAGCTGCACAATTTAGAGGTATTGGATCTCAGGGACAATGAAATGATTTCCCTCCCAGACGATATCAACTGTTTGCAAAACCTGAAACACCTGTACCTCGCCGATAACAACCTGGCATTTATTCCACAGACTCTGAGTAGCTGCAGCAGCCTGTGTGTGTTGGACATCAGCAGAAACAGTCTGGACCCGCACCACCTCTGGCCACTCCCGGGTTCTCTGGCCGAACTTGACCTGTCCGGGAACTGTCTGCAAACAGTCCCGGCTGTCGTCTGCGAGCTCGGCGCCGCCTTACAGCTGCTCTACCTGAAAAACACGCACATCAGAAGCCTGAGCTGCCGCTTTTCCCAGTTAACAGGACTTCGCCTTTTGGACCTCGGCCAAAATGTTCTGCGGTACTTTCCGAAGCAAATCTGCAGCCTGGGCCATCTGGAAGTTCTGTCGTTGGATGACAGCAAACTGAAAGAGGTACAAACCTTCCTGGTCAGAATCGAGCAGAACAAGAGGGTGGGGGAAGAGAGAATGGGAGGGCACGGGGGAAGGTGGAAAGAACATATTTCCTAATCAACCTGTTCAGATATTATTAAGGAGAAAGTGAGGACTGCAGATGCTGGAGATCAGAGCTGAAAATATGTTGCTGGAAAAGCGCAGCAGGTCAGGCAGCATCCAAAGAGCAGGAGATTCGACGTTTCGGGCAGGGCTTATGCCCGAAACGTCGAATCTCCTGCTCCTTGGATGCTGCCTGACCTGCTGCGCTTTTCCTGCAACACATTTTCAGCAGAGATATTATTACACAGCTCTAGAGGAGGTGGGGGCTGGAACCTGGCAATAGTGAGGACTGCAGACACTGGAAATCAGAGTCTAGATTAGAGTGGTGATGGAAAAGTATTGCAAGTCAGGTAGCCTCCGAGGAGCAAGAAAATCGACGTTTTGGGCAAAAGCCCTTCGTCAGGAATGGGCCTTACACCTGGCCTGCCTGACTCACTCAAAGGACCCCAGCACACAAGAGCCTCCAGGCGATTAGCAATAAGATTCTTACTGGAGATTCCATATGATTCATGGGGACCAGGATTCAGATGCTGAAACGTATTTTGAGCATAAAATTTTAATATATTGGAAAGGTCCTAGAGAGTGTTGCTGAACAAAGAGACCTTGCAGTACAGGTTGATAGCTCCTTGAAAGTAGAGTTGTAGGTAGGTTGGGATAATGAAGAAAGCGTTTGGTATGCTTTCCTTTATTGGTCAGAGTATTGAGTACAGGAGTTGGGACATCATGTTGTGGTTGCCCAGGACATTGGTTAGGCCACTGTTGGAATATTGCTTGCAATTCTGGTCTCCTTCCTATCTGAAAGATGCTGTGAAACTTGAAAGGGTTCTGAAAAGATTTACAAGGATGTTGCCAGGGTTGGAGAATTAGAGCTATAGGGCGAAGTTGAATAGGCTAGGGCTGTTTTTCCTGGAGCATTGGAGGCTGAAGGATGACCTTATAGAGGTTTACAAAATTATGAGGGGCATGGATAGGATAAATAGATAAAGTAAATTTCCCTGGAGTGGGGGAGTCCAGAACTAGAGGGCATAAGTTTAGGGTGAGAGGGGAAAGATATAAAAGGGACCTAAGGGGCAACTTTTTCATGTAGTGGGTGGTACGTGTATGGAATGAGTTGCCGGAAGAAGTGGTGGAAGCTGGTACAATTGCAACATTTAAAAGGCATTTGGATGGGTAAATGATTAGGAAGGATTTGGAGGGATATGGGCTGGCTGCTGGCAGGTGGGACTTGATTTGGTTGGGATATCTGGTCGGCATGGACGGGTTGACCGAAGGGCCTGTTTCCATTCTGTACATCTCTATGACTCTGTGACTCTATATGTAAGAACTATGTTTAAAGAGGCTACTGTAAGAACTGTATTTTGGGATTCTACTGTCCCCTCAAAGTTGTTCTACTGCACTTTCTGAATAAAGAGGCTATTTTCGCCATTCACTGATTTTGGTCATTATTTGAACATGATCCCAAAGAGGGCTGTGAAGGCTCAGTTTGGTAATCCAAAATCCATCAATTATATCGGGGTTATGGGGTTGGGGTGGGTAAAATATCAATAGGCAATTATATTAAATGTGGGGCATACTGAACAGGCTGAATGGCTTACCCCTGTTCATATGTCCCTGTAGAATCCTTTTTTGCAGCTTTCCTTTTTATCCTGTATATTAGTTCAGACAGGTCTAAGTGGAAGCAACTGTGGGCATCACGCACAAAACAACTGCCAGTAAATGACTCTGGGCTGGAAATGTGGCCAGAATCGAGGATATGTTTTTGTGGTGGGAGGAAGTCCTGTCATACAGGAGCAGTTGTCTCACTGACCAACAGGAAAACACTAGCCCTGGTCTCTCTAAACAGAGAGCAAACCAAACTAGCAGTATAATTCCGATTCTGCTGCCTATTGATATTTAGTTGGTAGTTCTGGTCTGAGACCACCAAATGACACTCCCATATTTTGTTGGCAACAACAAAATCCTCATTACATTCGCAGGTCGCTCCAGGAATAAAGAATTTGAGCAAACTGAAGACCCTCGGTTTGACTGGGAACAGGTTCCGGGCTTTTCCCCAAGAGATTTGTTTTGTGAAATCCTTGGAAAAATTATACCTGGGACAAGATCACGGGATGAAGTTCATCCACATACCTGAGGAAATTTCCCAACTTGTGGTAAGTGATGAAAAATTGGAATATCAAAACTCAGTGAGCTCTAACAAGCTCTGGTTATTGTAGACAAGAGGGAATGCATCTGTGATAACTTAGCTGTCACATCCCAATGTTCTCTGTATAAATGGCCAGTGCTTAGAATGGAGTGATGGTGGTGTCTTAATATCCCTGCCATGGCACACCTCATTCCTGAAGAAGGGCTTATGCCCGAAACGTCGATTCTCCTGCTCCTTGGATGCTGCCTCACCTGCTGCGCTTTTCCAGCAACACATTTTTCACCTCTAATATCCCTGCCATGTAATCCAGAGGTTGAAATTCTGTAGATATGAGTTCAAACCCACCCACTGGCATAGCTTTAAACATAAAGCTAATCTTAATCATAACAGCCATGAAATATAAGGAGGAACAATAAATACTGTCATCACATTGAATAAAAGAATTACAACTGTTTGTAATCCTGTTGAAATGTTAACTTGTTCCAAAATTACACCCCTATTCCCCTCACCCACACCCCCCCACCACTTCTTAAAAAGGGTCATGGGGCCTGAAATGTTGGTTGTTTTCTCTTCACAGAGGCAACACGATAGGACACAGTACTGTATAAGTCTCAATGTGTTGGTCAGAATGTTGAAGCGAGATTGAAATGGTGTGCATCATAAGTTTTTTTTCAGGATAGTTTTGCATCTGCAAGGAGAGTGATCAGTTAGATTAGAAAAATCAAAAAGGTCACAAGCGGGAGTTGTTCACGGATCACCTGACATGGCAACACTATAGGGACAGCACTATTAAACAAGAAATAACGGAGAAAGATATAATAAAGAATTTTGGATGCTGGGAATCTGAAACAAAAACAGATATTGCCAGAAATTTAACAGGTCCAGCAGAGAGAAAGGAGAGTTAACAATACAAGTCCAATGATCCTTCTTCAGCTTGTACAACTTCTCTTTTAACTCCTCTCACTTTCTTTAGATCAAAGTCGTGGCAGTGGGTACCCACATGGGCCCAATTATGCCTGTCTCATAGAATGATAGAATCCCTGCAGTGTGTAAGCAGGCCATTTGGCCCATTAAAAGCATACTGACCCTCCTAAGAGCATCCCAAACCCTATCCTATCCCTGACACCCTGTATTTCCCATGGTTAATCCACTAAGTCAGCACATCCTTGAACATAATGGGCAATTTAGTGATGGCCAATCCATCTAATGTGCTCATCTTTGGACTGTGGGAGAAAACCCGCACAGACATGGGGAGAATATCCAAACTCCACACAGACAGTCACCTGAGGGTAGAATTGAACCCTGGCATTGTGAGGCAGCAGAGCTAACCACTGAGCTACCATGCTGCCTCTTAGTGGGGCATGTGGAACATTCATTGTTCCAGTCCTACTCTGGTCCCTCCCCCATAACTCTTTCCCCTGTAATTGCTGACATAGTCAGTGCTGCCTCCATCGCTCATTCGGAATTGGAAAAATTATCAACTTTGCACTCTGCTCTCATCTTCTTTTGATCAATCTCTGATTTCTCCTTTCCCTTTCTCAACATTTCTGCTTCCATTTCTGATAATAGACTGGTCACCGATTTCCACTACGAACCTGCTAACCCCCACAGTTACCTGTACGACACATCCTCATACCCTGCTTTCTGTAGAGATTCCATTTCTTTGAAGAAAGGTTACTGGACCCAAAACGTTAACTCTGCATTCTCCCAACAGATGCTGCTAGACCTGCTGAGTCTTTCAGGAAATAATGAAGGCTTGAAACAGCAATAGTTGAGGGGGACTTTAATCTTCACATCGAGTAGACAAATCAAAGACAGGCAGGAGATGACTTCACAATGTATTCCATGGTGGTTTCATAGAACAAATACATTCTAGAACCCATAGGCAATAAGCTATTTTGGACTTGATCGTGTGTAATGAGACATGATTAATTAAGAACATCATAGTAAAGGATTGTCTAAACATGCTTCAGTTTGAGTGGGAAATGTTGGTGCACATCTAGTTTCTTAAACTTAAATCAAGACAAATACAAAGTTATGAAGAGACAGAGTTATGGAGTGGAATGGGACAGAAAGGTAGATACTGAGATGGTAGAGGAACAGTGGCAGATTTTTCATTATTTTCAACAAAGATACATTCCATTGAAAAAGAAAGATTTTACAGCAGGAAGCACCATCTGCAGCTAGGTAAGGAAGTTAAGTATGATGTCATAATGAAAGAAAAGGCTAAAAATACAATGAAATTGAGTGGTAGGCCAGAATTTTGGGAGGTTGGGATGATAAAAAAAATGACTAAAAAGGAAAATAAAGAGGGAGACATTTTGAGTATGTGAGAAAGCTAGCAAGTAATATATAAACAAACAATTGTCAGCTGTATCTCAGTTCAAGTTTGATGTTTACTCCAAGTCAAGGCTTTCTGTCAAAGATCATCATGTAACTAATTCTCAACCTGCAAATCTTTGGACCTGGTGCAGGATGAAGTACTGACAGACAATAAAAGCTTTTTTTCTATGTACAAAAGGTACAAATAGCTTAAGTGAGCATTGGTCCTTAGAGGATGAAAAATTAATACAAGAAAAGGAGGAAGTAATGGAGAGTTTGAAGGAGTACTTTATATGAGTATTCTATATTGTCGTCAGGGTCGATTGCAAAAACAACTCAACAGTACTGGGACATAAATAGGAAAGAAAGAGAAGGAATTTAAAATAATAATGATGATTTCTCACTTAATTCTCACTTGATACTATTCTGCCTTTCCTTCACTGCTGCTGTGTTAAAATCCTGGAATTCCTTCTCTAACGGCATCTGTTGTGGCCATGTCCACCCAAACTATCAAGAACCTCGATAGGTATTTATTGACAGCAATACTTCATTTGGTATAAGTCTAAGTTGCTAATTCCAGGTGAAGAAGGATGCTCACAAAAAATCTTCAGCATAAGAGAGGGTCAATCATTTCCAACAGAGTTGGTTTATTATATAGCACTTAACAATTAGTTGTATTATGTGTGAGTTGGATGGCATTGTAAGACCTCAAGCTAGATTTAAAAGTCTGTGCACATTTGTATTGAGCGAAATGGAATTTAGTAGTTTGGACAACAAACCAAAGTTGCAACACTGATTAACTCCTCCCAGGAACAGCCCTTCATATCGTTATCTCATGATGTCAGTTAATCCTTCAGATACTGACTGCCTTCCACAGAATCAGAAGTCACATGACACCAGGTTATAGTCCAACAGGTTTATCTGATATCACAAGCTTTCAGAGCGCTGGTGCTTCGTCAGGTGAAGTGACTTTCAAACAAACCTGTTGGACTATAACCTGGTGTCATGTGACTTCTGACTTTTTCCACCCCAGTCTAACACCTGCATGGTTGCCTTATACAAGATCTCTTTGTGATCCCTAAAAAGCTATTTTCCAGTTACAAAATTTTAATACAATTGTTACAAATTTATAAAACTAAAATAGGCTTAATACCCCATCTCCCCTCAAGTCTCTGACTTTATAGATTCTGGTGATCTTGAGTCTAGACTAGCCTGAATATGTGGTGGACTGAGATTTCAGTTTTTTTAATTGTTTGAGCTTTGTTGATTTGGCTGTTGATTTCATGCTGGAGGTGACCATAGCTGATTAGGCTCTTGATGATCTTCATTAGGGTTCATTCTTTAAAGGAGCAATGAGCTATGATTCATTAGTGAGACAAAATCTGCAATATTGATATATTAGTGAGTTATTGCCAACAGGAATCCTGATGAGGGGCTTATGCCCGAACTGTCGATTCTCCTGCTCCTCGGATGCTGCCTGACTTGCTGTGCTTTTCCAGCACCACACTCTGGGCTCTGATCGCCAGCATCTGCAGTCCTCACTTTCCACTTTGTTGCATGACAGCACCATGAGTGCTGAGATCCTTAATCCATATGGTTTGCTCTTACTGCTCAAGTCTTGGTAGAGTTCGAGGTAAAATAATTTGTTCTACTTAGCTGTTTGTCGCTGACAAAATTTCTGTTCTTTGAGATAAATGTTTTTTAGTTGCATGGGATTCCTTCATGCAGTCAACCACCTTTTGGAGAGCATAGTGAGCTACTTTTAGTTTTCTCCCCATTTGTTGTTCTAATGATGAACAGCCAGATTACATTCAGTGGAATGAGGTTTTGTGACTATATGGACTCCCCATTCAGCTTATATGAGGATAACTTGGTGAACTTATTAAGCATTGGGACCCTGAAATAGACATAGTTTTCAAAGATTCTGTTATTAGATATGGAATTGCCAAGACATACCAGGCTATGGACCAATTGCTAGAAAATGGGATTATTGACTGGCATGGACTCGATATTTCTATGTTGTAGACCTCTATGATTCAATATAACCACATCTGAGATTACATGGGTGGCAGATAATTTGACAGTGAAATTTCTTGACTTTGATCTATTGACATAAGTAGTTGACTTCAGTTACATAGCAGCACCTTCCAACACAAACAGGTTAGTCCATATATGTCCCCATGATGAGGCTTCAGAAAAGATTTACAAGGATGTTGCCAGGGTTGGAGGATTTGAACTACAGGGAGAGGCTGAATAGGCTGGGACTGTTTTCTCTGGAGCGTCGAAGGCTGAGAGGTGACCTTATAGATGTGTATAAAATCATGAGGGGCATGGATAGGATAAATAGACAAAGTCTTTTCCCCGGCGTGGGGAGTCTAGAACTAGAGGATATAGGATTAGGGTGAGAGGGGAAAAGATATAAAAGGGAGCTAAAGGGCAACTATTTCACGCAGAGGGTGGTGTGTGTATGGAATAAGCTGCCAGAGGATGTGGTGGAGGCTGCAACATTTAAAAGGCATCTGGAAGGGTATTTGAATTGGGAGGTTTGGAGGGACGTGAGCCAAGTGCTGGAAGGTGGAACTAGATTAGGTTGGGATATCTGGTCGGCCTGGACGAGTTGGGCCAAAGGGTCTGTTTCCGTGCTGTACATTTCTATGCTGTACATTTCTATGACTCTATAGTGGAAAAGGTAGTTGGGATCAGTCATTCCCTTCTTTCATAGTGATGTATGACAATCAGTCAGTGATTGTCTCTTTGTTAAGTGACTCCTGGCTGCTGTACTGAAGGTGAGCTTGAACTCTACATTTGGACATGTCCAGGTTTCTTTGCTGTATCTTGTCCAAGATACCAGTGCTTTATGAAGGAGGCAAATGAGTCAAAAGAAGTTATATGATTGGTTCAAAGTGTACAGTATTAGTTGCATTCTTTTATAATCTTTCAGAAGTATCCATCACTTTGCTTATATTGTCATTTTAAAATATGATCTGCAACTCTACCTGCAAAACAAAGTGCTGGAGGAGCTGAACAGATCTGGCAGCATCTATGGCTGGAAAACAGCTAAAAAACCTACGATTTTAATACCTTTTCTTTGGAATATCATTTGCATTGAGATGGAATGGACAGGGAAGAATCCCTCAAAATTGTTTGAAAGAAACCTGGAACTATACTTGAAGCTCAGTAACCCGTTAAGCCACTTCTAGTACTGTTACTTGGGATTAAAATTGATGGTTAACTTTCTTTCCCTCCCCCCATTTCTAACCTAATGATGGAGGGAAGGTCATTGATCAAGTCACTGAAGACAGTTGTCTAGGACATAGAACCTGAAGAACTCCTACAGAGATATCCTGGAGCTGAAGTGAAACCTTCTAAAACCACAACTATCTTCTTTCATGCTGAATATGACATCAACCAGTGGGTGCCCTTTCCCTGATACCCATCGATTCCAGTTTTGCTACAGTTCCTTGATGCCACATTCAATCAAACGAGGCCTTCATGTGAACAGCAGTCACTCTCACCTTTCCTGTGGAATTTAACTCTTTTGTTTGAGCTAAGCCTGCAATGAGAATAGAAGTGGAGTGGTCCTGGCAGAACTCACACAGCATTCGTGAGCAGGTTATGCTGAGCATGTGCTGCTTGATCACACTGTCGATGACACCTTCCATCACTTTACTGATGATTGACAGTAGACTGATTGAGCAGTAATTGGCTGGGTTGGATCTGTAGTGCTTTTTGTGCAGAGGGCAATTTTCCACATTGTCAGGTAGATGATAGAGTCTCAGGTGTACTGGAACAGCTGACTCAGGGTACAGTTATGTGATCAATATTACTTTCTCTTGGGATATGGGTGGTTTTGTGCTTACTGAAGCTACACTCATTGTGTTATAGTGAGCTGTACTAATGCCCCGACCTTCATTGAGCCTGAGGCCCTGGTTAGGCTTTACTGAAGTCACTATGAGCACTTGGGAACATCACACATTGACCTTGTTAAGAGTGCAGTTTGGATGTATCAGCATGGCCTTGAGAGGTTGAAATCACAAAGCTAGGCTTGTATTTCAGGAAATTTGGAGGGTTAGGGGTTAAAGGATTTCAGATGTTCAGGTCGATTGATAGCGCAGATTAGAGAAGTTATTGCCTGTGGTCAGAAGCTCACAGTTTGTGTAACTACAACCTGTGTTGTGTTTTCAGAACCTGAGAGAATTATACCTCGAGAACAACGAGATTGAGTTTTTGCCATCAACAACTGGGTTGCTCCAGAACCTGGTTGTGCTTGACTGCCATGAGAACCGTTTACTGGAATTACCTCAATCAATTGTGGACATCCCTGGTACTTAGCTCCTTCTGTCAGCAGTCACATCTGCTTCCAGTGTGGTAAAAAAAACCCAAACGAAAGGTCTGTGCTGAGTTAGTCAATGTCAGAAGGCTACAAAAACTCAGGTGGGAAAACTAAGATGATAGCCAGAGATTTGTGGGAAAACTGTGTTATTGGCTGAACAGTGGAAATTTGAGACTGGACACACTGGTGTCCTTCCCTCCATATTGCCCTACCCACTCCCTTGAGCACATCCACACATTTGAGCCTTTTTTTTGTACCCTCACTGATGGAAGACTGTTGATACGAGTCTGTGACAGGGCTACAGATCATTGGAGGATGGCTCTTCCTTTGCTGCTCTCAATATTCAACATCAAGGGTGAAGCTCAAACCTGGGTAATTTGTGAGATAAATAATATACAACTGAGATCCATTAACTTGGTACAGACTGAAGAGTTATCCTGTTTACTGCAGTTTGCCTTTTTAAGTGTCACATGTTTATTACTTGCTGTTAAAGGATGCAGCTGTGGTTTTACTTCCAGCAGCCCCTGATTTTATGGAAATCATGATCAGAACTTTATGGCTGCAGGCATAGGATTGGCAGTTTGGTGGGGGAGGGAATGTATGGTTAATTGTGGGAACAGTGCCCATCCTCCATGTGACCCCATCCACACCCGCAATGATTTTTTTCAGTGGCAGAAGGGGTTGGTGGCCAATCAAGAGAAGATGCTGCCTTTTTTTTGTCCCTACTATGCCAACTGTAGACAGCTGATCTTTCCCCTGCCCCTTTGCGTTGTCCACCTAAACCCCACATCCTTCCCCAGGGTTTGTCAGCCTTGCCTCAGCAAGGCTCAAATACTTTCCCCAGGCTCCATCACCATCTCTTCCCCACAACATTTACAGTCATAGAGCTGGAGAGTTTGTGGTGGTCTCAGCCGTTATCACTCTTGGTGACTGTGTTCTCAGAAGCAATTTCATTCCTGGTGGGGGATGTTCAATCTCAATTATTAAAAGGCTGACAACTATTAAATAGCTACAGAGCAGCCAGCCAAGCTATCTACCACACACCCCAGGCACAAACTTCAGATCAAGGAAATGGAAACTGTGAGGAAAATCTAGCCAGTCTCAAAGGATCAACAATTTCAGTGTTTTCTTTTCCAATTTGTCTCTAAGACCAGAAAATTCTGCACAAAGAACTCCTCAGAAGCTAATGATGCAATTTTGATGACAGGGCACTGAACTGAAATGTTGACATTTTCCTCACACCAAATGTACTATGTGTGGATTTCTGGCATTTTGTTTTTATTTGAAGTAAATAGTTGATTGCATTTTTTTTGCTTGAGAATGAACATTATCAGAGGGGTGACAGATGTAGGACAGATGTCAGAGGTAGTTTCTTTACTCAGTAGTAGGGGCCTGGAACACCCTGCCTGCTACCTGCCAACTTTAAGAGCATTTAAATGGTCATTGGATCAACATATGGATGAAAATGGAATTGTGTAGATTAGATGGGCTTCATATTGGTTTCACAGGTCAGCGCAACATCGAGGGCCGAAGGGCCTGTACTGCACTGTAATATTCTATGGTCTAGAGGTGGGCCCTCCTCTACCCTTTATACAGTCTTTCTTACAAACAAAATTGTAGCTTTCTTTTATATTAAGACCAACCAGCATTCACTCTCACACCTACATTTTTCCACATCTGTTCTGATTATTCCATCTTCCACAGAGGGGGTGGGGGGTGTCTACTTCTGCCCTCACCCCTTTCCTTCCAATGACAGCCTCTGTAGGCTCACTCTGGTCCTCATTTACTATCTTACCAGCCTCTGCATCCAAAGGCTTGCAAGTTGCCATTTCCTTCACCTCCAACAGGATGCCATTATCAGACAACATTCCTCTCCCTTTCTTTGTCAGAATTCCGCAGGAACCATTCCCTCTGGGTCACTCTGGTCCATTCCTTTTCCATTCCCCAATATCTCCTCACACTCCCACAGCGCGTTACCACGCAAGCACAATAAGTGTAATAGCTGCCAGTTTACTTCCTGGCATCCCAGACATACCTTCCAGGAGAAGCAGTGATTTACCTGTAATTCACACAATCTAGTCTACTATATTCACTGTTGACAATGTGGTATGAAACGCAGGCTGGGTAAGCACTTTGCAGAACACCTACTGTCTGCCCACAAAAATGATTGAGCTTCCAGTTAAATGCCACCTAACACACCATGTTCCCACGCCATCATTTCTGTCTCAAGCCTGCTGCAGTGTTCCAGCAAGCCTCAGAACAGGCTGAAAGAGCAGCACCCCATTTTCTGCTTAAGATCCCTGCACCATCCAGGACTCAACATCAAGTTCAATAATTTTAAGAGGAGGATTCCATCCTTCCATGTTTTGTCCACTTACCCCACAACCGGTCCTGTTTAACATGGTCATCCATTCTCACGTACTTAGAATCATAGAACCACGAGTGTGGAAACAGGCCCGTCAGCCCAACAGGTTCACACCGACCGTCTAAAGAGTAACCCACTTAGACCCCTTCCCCTACCCTACTATGCACCTAACCTACACATCCCTGAACACTATGGGCAATTTAGGCATAGCCAACTCACATAACCTGCACATCTTTGGATTGTAGGAGGAAACTAGAGCACCTGGAGGAAATGCACACAGACATGAGGAGAATGTGCAAACTCCACACAGACAGTTGCCCAAGATGGGAATCGAACCTGGGACCCTGGTGCTGTGAGGCAGCAGTGCTGAGCAGTGAGCTAACCTGCTATTTTAAAAACAAAAGGCCAAGTTAATGTCTATCTAAGTCATATAACTCAATGGAATCTGAACTGTCCAGTATCTGGCATCTTGTAAAATCGAATCAATGTGTAGTCTTAATTTAACATGTTAATCTAACTCAGTTTGTTTTATTCTATAAACTACCCCAATGCTTGTGACAATTTCCTCATGCCATACACAGAGACGAGATTGGGGCACTGGAAAAGCATAGCAGGTCAGACTGCATCCAAGCAGCAGGGGAAATTGATGTTTCGGGCATAAGCCCTTCATCAGGAATCTGCATCGAACCAACTTGGGATATAATTATTTTAGACTGCATAATATTCTATGTAACTGGGTTAATCAGTATACTCACAGAAAATGATCCACGAGGAAAAATTGAATTCCAAGTTTGACTGCAGTTTCAACAAAAAATATTAAACTTAAATAAAGCTACTTGCATGAGAAGAAAGTTGGTTAATTTTATTAGGTAAATAAAACAAAGTAAGGGGATCTAAGAGGTATGACATATTTAACATTATGTTTGTTGCATTCAGGACAGCTAACCCACTTTCTTACTCTTAGCTCTCATGATCACTTTCTTTTCCTCTGTTTGGCCTGTTATCAATAATCTCCTTGTTTACCTATCCCTTTCATCTCGTGTTCTCTCTCTCTACTCACCTCCATTCCCTATCCCCACCACCAGAAATTCTTTTTCCGAGCTGCTATCCATTCTGATGAGTCTCTCGACTCTAGATGTTAACTTTGCTTTCTTCCCATACATGCTGCTAGACCAGCTGAGTTTCTCCAGCAATTTCTGTTTTTGCTTCAGATTTCCATGGACAAAACAAAGAATTGCAGATGCTGATGAGGAGGTTAGATTATATTACTTACAGTGTGGAAACAGGCCCTTTTGCCCAACAAGTCCACACCAACCCGCCGAAGAGCAACCCACCCAGACCCATTCCCCTACACTTACCCCTTCATCTAACACTACGGGCAATTTAGCATGGCCAATTCACCTAACCTGCACATCTTTAGACTGTGGGAGGAAACCGGAGCACCCGAGGAAACCCACACTGACACGGGGAGAATGTGCAAACTCCACACAGGCAGTCACCGGAGGAGGGAATTGAACCCAGGTCTCTGGCGCTGTGAGGCAGCAGTGCTAACCACTGTGCGACCATGCCGCCCACACGGTGCTGGTGTTGGACTCAGGTGGACAAAATTAAAAATCACACAACACCAAGTTATAGTCCAGCACTTCCAAATAAACCTGTTGGACTATAACCTGGTGTTGTGAGATTTTTAAACTTCGTTTTATCCAAGTATTCTTTACTTGGATGGTGATTTTCCAAAAAAAAATGCATTTTTCCAAGATGATGCATGCAGAAAAAAATCCACCATCCATGAATAATCAGTGATTCAATTGCACAACATTTAGCTCTTCACTCAATTTATACTCTCAATGTCCAGGTTGCAAAATTACTCTTTTCATCTCACTCCCAACTTCCTAATTTTTAAATAGTGACCCCATAAACCTAGATATTCATTCCAAATAACTGATTTGAATCAATTGTGTCAAATTTCTCCAAGCAAAAAAAAACACTGCAGAATGATGGCTCTTGGGAAAACGTAAGATCACAAACAATAGAACCTATTGTGGGGAATGTACATACTTGAAAATAAAGTTTAACCAACTACAGTCGGTTGAAAAAAACTACTTTTATTAAACATGGTGTGATCCTACAGGCTTGAAGCATCTTTTTGCAAGTTGTAATCGGATAAGACATCTTCCAACAAACTTTGATAAACTGAAGAATCTGGAAATCGTCTCCTTGGAGAGAAACCCACTGGAAAAACCTCTTGATGAAATTTGTCACAAGGGAGTGTCTGCTATATTCCAATACTTTGAGAAACTGAAGACTCAGAACTTGAAGGCAACCAAGGTATTAATATTTCCATTCTTAAGATGTAAAACATTGGTCAAAGTATATCAGTAATCCCAGGTCTCAATTAAAGGAAATCAGCTGTCCTTGCCTAGCTTACTTGATCTCTACACCATAGCAATGTGATTGGAGAGTCTATCAGCTCTGAAATGGCCCAATGAGAACCTCAGCTTTACTAAAAGGAATGAAATTGGGTTGTCCAATTCCCTCCACCGGACATCGACATTGGCAGCAGACGTGATAGGGGCCTACACACCCATATCAATCCTGCAAAATCCTCATTTATTTCTGGGGGACTGTGCCAAAATTTGGGGGGGCTTCTTTTTTCATCATATGGGCACCACCGGCAAAGCCAGTATTTATTGTCCATCCCTAATTGCCCAGAGGGTAGGTAAGAGTCATTGCTGTGGGTCTGAATCACACAGGTCAGAAGATGGCAGATTGCCATCCTTAATAGACCAGATGCATTTTTTTTTTGATAATTGACAATGGTTACATCAGCATTAAGCTAGTTTGTTTGTATTCCAGACTTTTTTTTTATTGAATTAGAATTTAATTACTTGCTATGATGGGATTCAAATTAATGTCCCAAGATCTTAGCCCTGGGATGTGGAATACCAGCCCACACCACTGTATCCCCATACAAAAATTCTCAACAACCCATTACAATCCTTGGTATACCCAAATGCAGCATTGCAATAGTTCACTAGGAGTCTTCAGCATGAACAAACCAAATCTTCTGCTGATTACCACCTACTGCTCCCCTTCAGCTGATCAATCCATACTCCGTGTTTAACACCAGTTGGAAAAAGTATCGAGGACGGCAAGGATATAGAACATACACTGGATGGGAGACTTTAATGTCTCGCATCAAAAGTGGCTTGGTAGTACATTTACTGACTAAATTTGATAAGTCCTCCAGGACATAGCTGCTAGCTTGGGTCTGCATCAAGTAGTGAGAGAACCAACAAGAGGGAAAGTCTTTGACCTTGTCCTCAGGTTACCTGTCACATGTCAGTCATACAGCTCAGACACCGACCCTACAGTCCAACTTTTCCATTCCAGCCAGGTTTCCCAAACTAAAATAGTCCCATTTCCTGCATTTAGCCCATATCCCCATCCTGTTGCCTTTTAAATGTTGTAACTGTACCCACCTCTACCACTTCCTCCGACAGTTCATTCAATACATACATCACCCTCTGTTGCCCCTCAGGTCAGTTTCAAATTTTTCCCTTCTCACCTTAAACCTATGCTTTCTAGATTTGAAATCCCCCAGCTCTAGGGAAAAGACCTTTGCTATTCACCTTACCTCTGCTCATGACTTTGTAAGCCTCTTTAGGGTCACCCTTCAATCTTCTATGCCCCAGAGAAAGAAAAACAAACAAAGAAAAAAAAAAGTCCCAGCCTATCCTCAAACCATCTGGTCCTCATAACATCCTTATAAATCTTTTCCACGCCCTTTATAATTAAATACTATCCTTCCTATAGCAGGGCAACCAGAACTGTGCACAATACTCCAAAAGTGGCCTCACCAATGCCCTGTACAGCCAAAACAATATACTTTCCAAATCATATATTCAACAGTTTAAGCAATGAAGACAAGCATGCCAACGTGTCTACCAATGATGCCACATTCAAGGAACCATGTATCTGAGTGAGGTCTCTCTGTTCAGCAACACCCCGCGGTCCTACCACTAATTGTGTAAGCCCTGCCCTAGTTTGTCTTACCAAAGTGCAATACCTTGCGTTTACTTAAATTAAATTCCATTTGCCACTCCTCAGCCCATGATATTGCACTCCTAAATAGTCGTCTTCACTGTCCATTATAATCATCAATCTTGGCGTCATCCACAAACTAATCACACTTCTTATATTCTCATCCAATTATTTAAATAACCGAGCACCAATCCTTGTAGAGCACCACTGGTCATAGGCTCTAACTCCAAAAAAAAACTCTGTACCACCACCCTGTCTCCTATAGTTAAGCTAATTTTGTATTCAATTGGCTAACTCTCCCTGGATCCTATGTGATCTAAATTTATAACCAGTCTATCAAAGGATAACAGTGCTGGTAGAAGTCACCACCTTTGTGGAGACAAAGAGCTGAATTTTATTTGAAACTGGCCTAGTGTCAATCTAGACAAGCTTCACGAAGGGTTTCTCTCGATGAACTCTAGTAAGAATGCTGATGAAATTTCCAAAAATCAGCTCATTCCCAATCATCACACCACTCTATCTTCCCCCCTGCCTCAGCTGGGTCTTCCTGGGATCCTTGGCGCTGGCACCACCTTAAGTGCCTAGCCATGCATTCAGACTAGTCCTGCCAGCCAAGAGTGGCCCATCACTGTGCTTATTGTGGGAAGGGAACCAAAGAACAAACACTTTTCAGGGTACACAGACAGCACGGCTGACACTATTTCAAATACAAGTGCACATCTGTAAAAACTATTGCTATTTAAGAACTGAGCTACGCAAGTTACCCTTTCTTAGGCTCATCCTGACTTTGAATCTAGTATGAGGAATGCTATACTTTCCTTAACACCCATCTTCAGATATTCAATGTGAAATCAGCACATTGAAAACCTTTCAATAAGATGCGTTGAATCAATTAACTATAGTTCCTGCTGCAGTCTGCTTAGTGAATTAAGGAGAAAGCAATTGTGTAGTAGTAATTTCACTTAAGTATTAATCCAGAACTCAGTTAATGTTCTGGGTTGATTTACTAAGGCTCATTTTATAGCATCGTCCAAGCTCACAATCACTACCACAAAAAAGAATAAGATCAGCAAATACATAGAATACCACCCACTGCAAGTTCCCCTCCAAGCCACTCGTCATCCAGACTTGGATGCACTATTACTTTTCCTTCAGTGTTTTTGGGTCAATATCCTGTAACTCACTCCCCACTGGCATTGTGGTTTTATCTAATCCAAGCCGACTGCAATGGTTCAAGAAGCCAACTTACCAACACCTTCTCAGGGGCAACTAGAGATTGAGCAGTAAATTCTGGTCCAGCCAGTGATGCCCACATCACCTGAAGAATCAAGAGGGAATCATGGCTACACTAGTATTACTCTGATGTTCGTTTCACATCCATATGTTCACATCCATATTCTTTCAATCTTTTTAGACTACTTCACTGTAGTCTGTTGTAATCTACTTTGCTGGTGGGTGTTCTAATTCTGCTGAAACTGTGCATTTTATGCTCAGTGATTTGCAGCTAAATCATATCAAAGTTGTTCCAGGGTACTGAAGGCATTTCCCAACAAGTCTAACTCTCACTCTCTTTATCGACTGCTTATCTCCCAATTCAAATCTCACTCCCTCCTTTCCTGATTGGTCACCTCTCAGTCTCACTGTCTTTTGCTGATGGCTTACCCTTCAGTATTGCTCTTCCCTTTCCCTGTTCACTTCTTGGGATTGCTGCCATTCATAACGTCGCTGCTATGTATGATTTTGTATTTGCCCCTAGCTCGCCATCATCCTCTAACCAACCTGCCCCTCTATCCGTATTCTCAGCTGATTACATTCTTGCTGGCCTGATATTTGCTCAGTTGCAAGCAAGGAATTCTTACCTTGTTCTTAACTCAAATGTTTATTTCTCCATCTGACAGATCCAAGCATGGTGGCGTGGACAGATGGTTCGAAAAGAACTAGGACCTTTCAAAAACCTGTTCCCAAAGAAAGACAAAAAAGGGAAGAAAGACAAAGGAAAGGAGGAAAAGGGAAAGCAGCAGCAGAAAGGAAAGAAAAAGTAATAAAAGTATTGACATTGTCAAGCCAGAAGGCTATTTGTGAATGTGCATAAAAGCTGGAGAGTCCGACAATATTTCCGGCTTCAGGAAACCACTAATTATTGACCAGAACAGCAATGACAGAGTGAAGGGAAAATGGATTGGTTTCCGCAAGAGCCTGTCCATGTCATTGGATATCCACCTAGAGGCTGGGGGTGAGGTTGAGAGTTTACACACAACATGAACCACAATCTGAGCTACAAATCTTCTTAAAAATTGCAGAGACCTAGAGGCTGTCCTTATCAGAATTATCTGAATGTTTGAATATTGCACCTCACTTTCTAGATATCAGGGGTAATATAAACCAGGCAGGAGCAAGGCCCACCCCATTTTCCAGCACTTGTTTAAAGGAACTGCTGGCTTGGTGTCATCCCATTTCGAGCTTTCACTGAAGACCATTTTCAGCTTCTCTGAGAAGTTCAAAGGTTACTCTCCTAAAATATCCACCATTGGAGAGTTGAAGGTCAATATTTTAAAAGTTATGATCAGAGATAAACAATCGAACATGCTGGGATGTTTGTAGAACTTGAGAGAAATTTTGTAACATCTACTCACTGTCCTGCACTTCATAAAATAGCTGCCTGATAGACACTATAATCATAACTAATTGTAAATTGGCAATACCAGGCCTTTACAGCATGCAAGACAAAAAAAATGTAGTTTGAATGTTTAACTTATATGATCAAAATTAGAATGTAAGGATTCCAAGCCAGGCATTGCACAAGCTGCATTTCTCAAAAGGAAAAAAAGCTTAGTGAGTTGCAACTTGGAATTTTATTCTCATATGCAGCTAAAGCAAACGCAATGGAATAACTCTAGTATTTGGTTACTCCACCAAAATATTATGGAGTGTTTGATCAACATTTTTAAATTCTTCCAAGTAATAAAGAACAATAAATAATGCATGACGTTTGGTATATAAAAGATCTTCCAAAAGGGTTTTGCTATTGGACCACATAATTTTATCAGGTTGTATTTCCTGACAGACAGTTACTGGGATTGGAAGAATATCAAAGAAATCTTCTAAAAACCTTGGTACTATGTCTGTTATAATTAGTTCACAATGTACTTAAACAATTTGAATCAGGAATCAGACGTACTTCGCACAATGGGACCTGGGTTTGATTCCACCCTCAATAGCAGTGTCTGTGAAATTTGCACATTCTCCCAGTGTCTGTGTGGGTTGCCTCCAGGTGCTCCGGTTTCCTCCCACAATCTAAAGATGTACAAGCTAATGATTGGCCAATGTAGATTGGCATAGTGTGAGAGATGAACCATGGGGAATGCAGGAATCCAGGGATAGGGTAGATCTGGGTGGGATTCTCTTTGGAGGATTGGTGTAGACCCAATGGACCGAATGGCCTGCTTCCACACCATAGGGATTGAATGATACAAGTTCGAAAACAGTAAATTACATCAAATTAAAGGATTAGGGTCAGGAAAAAAAAATTGAGAGTGTAGTGAAGACTGAAAAGAGCTGTGGCAAAACACAAAACATAACTTGCGGAATGGGCATGCATTGACACTAATTTCATGTGAATAAGTGAGGTGGTGAAGTTTAGTAGAAGAATGAAGGGGATTTTTTAAAAGTATAAAACAGAAAGTAGGAGCAAAGGGATCTAGCAGTACAGAGAAATAAATCAGTGATTTAAGTCATAAATTAGTGATTAGTGATAAATAGAAAACAAAACATATTTCTAGAGGTATAATATTAAAAAGCAGAGATGATAAAATGATAGAGAATCCTCATCCATGCTTGGAATTCTGGGAAAGAGGTTAAAGATACACATTTACTTTTGGTATGAAGTGGCAATTAATGTCTGTAAAAATAATCCTCTGTAGTTGCAAGATACAGAACTAGTATGAAAATTGGTGTCTTTCCGATCAAACTAATTCCAATTGTTAAAAGCTAAGCTACCTTTTGGATAGACATTTTTGTACTTTTTAAAAATAGCTGCCATGACTTCTGGAACTCCAAATATCAAATGCTTCTCGAGGCTTTGAGAACGGAAATACAATGGATATGCCAAGACAACATTCTTATGGAATATCACATCAACAATGGTCAGAACTCACTACAAAAACACCATGTCAATAAGCCAAGACTGAACCTGGTTAAGGAGCAAGACACCAGTTGAAAGTCACTGTGTCTAAGGAAGTGTCAAACACCACTGTCAATCTCCGGTTGTATTTTCATCCATGGAGGCAGAGGCTACATGAACACAAACAGGCTACTGATTGTCATCAATGGCAGTTATTTTATAACATGGAAACTGAATTTTGAGACCAATGTGTATTAAGCTTGGCTTTCTTTTGAGCCCTTTGCAAGAAGTAACGTCAGACAGAAATTGGGACACAACATCCAACTTTTTAACCATGCCACATGGCATGAATTTTAAATCCTCCTAGAAGGTAGTTTCCCCAAAGATCATGGATTTGCCAGGAAAGGCAAACTGACCCTCTTTCTGCAATCATTATTGAAATCTGCCTTCTCAACTTGGTATGCATCTCTTTTACTGAAGAAACTTTACAAATTCTGGTCTTCTTGCTATCGAGACCCGTCTAGACTTTAACTCCAAAGTATAAGAAATCCTGTCACTGGAATCTTAACAGTCATGTGAACTTAACTGTTTTGGTCAGTTTTAATATTTGTAGAAGTGAAATTCCTTGCTCTATCTCATGTATAGTGTCAAAACAATGCGGCGTTAGAAAAGCACAGCCAGTCAGGCAGCATCGGATGCTGCTTGATTGATTGTGCTCTTTCAGTGCCACACTTTTTGGCTCTGATCTCCAGCATCTGTCGTCCTCACTTTCCTCAGGTGCATTTAGTGTGTCATAGTAACTAATTTTTTTTTTGAGTGTAGTGCGTTTTCAAAAAAAACCCCAGGGTAGTCAGCTGCTGATAACTTCGTTTTTTAAAATAAACTGATTACATAAACAGGGTTTAGGAAACAACAGAATTATCAAAAGAAACAATTTTAATCACAGAAAGGAGGACAGAAATCATATTGGGGGTTCAAATTGTTTCTCTCTCCATCCCTAATACTGGAATTAGAGTAGTGCAATAAAATTTAAAAGAAACTTCCAAGAAAACTTTTGCACTAATCATGCTCACTCACTGATGTAGTTTCTGGATAGCGTAGCCTGATGCAGAGAAAAATGTTCAGAATTGTATTTTGGTGGGAAGAATGAGTAAAACAATGTAACAGTAGTGTGTTCAGTTTGTTGAGTCGAGACAGTAATTGTGAACCAAAGGCAGTTTTTCTAAGAAAGTGTGTGACTTAAATTAATTGCTGAATATTTACAAACTCCATTTATGATCCAAAAACTGGATAGTCAGGGGACCACGAGAAGGTGGAGTTCAGTCGAAACGTCATTCCAGCAGAAAGGTTTTTTTTTAAAAAGATTTGTTGAAATCTGCAGGCTGTCAGAATTGGGTAAAAAAGAATCAAGGTCATTAGAGCTGGACTCAAAAACAAGAGTGAATCTTCACTGGGATTATGTACTTATACATACTCTCCCCTACTCATTTCTCTTCTCCTCTCTTTCTGCACACTGACTCTTTCTCACCACCTCTCCTTGCACCCCCCCGCACCCCCCCTCCCCTCCCCCCGCACATACCTTCCAACCCCCATTTCTCCAGCTGCCTCCACCTCTTCCCTCTCCCCCTCACCCTGCCGTCTCTGATTTGGACATGAGCATCATTAGCAAGCCAGCATTTATTGCTCGTCCTTAGTCTGCCTTGATGTGCATCGAATCTTTTTCTTCTTTACTTTAAAGATTTTTTTCTAAATTGTCACATACACAGCTTTGCTCTTTTTCCTTTTGTGTAATAAACTTGTGTCTTTTTCAAAGAGAACTTTGACAACTTCATGTCAACACGTTCAGAGGTTGATGATCACATTACACAACCTGCAATAAGACGACTCTGGGTATATCAGCCAGGTTTCTGCCTGGAATCTGGCTAGTCTCGCATTACCATCAGCTGGAATCAGAAAGTTGTGGTGCATCCAGGACTGAAATTCATTGAACTTAAGAGCAATCTGAAAGTCCAAAAGAGAGAGTGCATGGACGTACTGGACAAAAAGGAAAAAAAAAGTGCTATTGTGAAGTAAATTACATGAAATAGAATTTCAAAATAGCTTTGGCAGGTTTTAAGATGTTTCTGGGAGTTGTAAATGAATTAATGGAAATCTTTGACTAAGGTTACACTGAAAGAGTTAGCAGATAAATTGAATGTTAAAATAAAAGCAGATTCTTGCAAGAATAAAATGCTTGAAGTAATTATCATGAAGTTAGAGCTTAAAAAAAAGTACAAGAACTGGAAATTGAGTTAGAATTAGCTAAGATTCAATTAGAAAGTATAAAAAATTAGAAATGAGAAGAGATGAAAGCCAAAAAAAAGCAACAGAAATGGAAAAGAAATTAAAAAATAGGGAAAACAAAACTGGAAATAAGGAAGTTTGAGTTGGCAAATTACAAGAAGGATCAACAAGGAGAAATTGAAAAGTTAAAAATAAAAGCAGAGACTAAAAGAAGAAATAGAAATCCAGGAGGATTCGGATTCAAATGAGGGATTTAAATATAAATCTACTTTTATCTTCAGTAAAGCTAATCAAAAAAGCTTTCACCTTATTTAAAATAGTAGTTGAAGATAGAGTAGCCAAAAGATGTTTAAGTTTACAGAATGTTTCAATAAAATACACAACTATGGAATGTGTACATTTGTTGTCAGAAGAACAATCTGCAGACTATGTAAAATACTAAAAGAGCTATGTTCAATGCTTAGGAACTAGTCCCTGAAGCTCATCAATTAAAGTTTTGGATTATAACAAAAAAACCTCAATTAGACAAGAGTAGAATTTGAGAGAAAAATAATTACAGCATTAGCATTTTTAAATGCTGAAGTTGCAAATAAAAATCGAGAATTTGAGGAAGTGATTATTGAAGAATTCTGAAAATTGTAGAAACTCCATTTAGTTCAGTATCATGCAATGATCCAAGCAGTAGCAGTTCTGGCAGATACCTATGATATCTCAGAGATAAGTACATACGGCAAATGATTATATTAAAAAAACTCAACAAGGAAATTGGAGAAGCGGAAAAACTAGGGATGGAAGGTGGTACTCAGTTTAGGGACCAATCAAAAATGTGAAAATAATGAACTGGAAAGATTAGAACCAAGTGACGTAAAGAAAATTATAATAAAACTGGAAGTACTACAGCTAGTAGCTGAAAGCTAGAGAGAAGATCAATTGTAATAATAGGAAGTGGAAGGAAAATTGTTATTAAAACAGTGGTATCGATGGAGTGGGCTCCCTCAGAGTTTGCCAGGATGGATAACTCAGGAAAGCAAATAACATCCTTCTTGGGATTATTATTAAAAGATAGACTTTTGGAAGTTGTAAATATTCTGAATAGACTCATGCCTTCTAGATGGTGGACAGGCTTTGGGGAGTCAGGAGCTGAGTTACTCATTGTAGACTTCCTAGGCTCAAATCCACTCATACAGCTACTCTATTTGTGTGACTGGTCCAGTCACAGTTTAAAGATATGGGTTAGGTCATTTAGACTGAGATGAGGAGAAATTTCTTCACTTAGTAGTGAGCCTGTGGAATTTACTACCCCAGAAAGTGGTTGAGGCCAAATCATTGAAGGTTTTCAAAAGGAATTAGATATTCTTTGTTTCCTTCACTCCTAAAGACTATAAGGGGAGATTGTGGGATCAGGCTATTGGGTTGGATGATCTACGCTTCAACTGATTGGCCCAAATCGATCATGATCTCTTTGCAAGCTTAGATACTTTCTTCACTGTCCACCAAACCACCAGTTTTGGTGTCATCTGCAAACTTTTTAACCAAACCTCCTGCATTCTCATCCAAATCATTTATGTAAATGACAAAAAAAAGGATACAATACGAATCCCTATGGAACAAGGCTGGTCACAGGCCTCCAGTCCCTCCACCACTACTCTGTCTTCCACCATAAATGTGGTGGTGTCCCACCTTAAAGCCAATTTTGTATCCAATTGGCAAGTTTACCCTTAAGCCCACGTGATCTAACTTTACTCAATGACTTTCCCACGTGGAACCTTGTCAAAGGCTTTACCAAAGTCCAAGTAATCAATGTCTACTGCTCTGTCTGCAATCATTTCAATTACTTCATTGAAAAATTCAGTCAAGTTTGTGACACCTCATTTTCCTCACACAAAATCAGGCTGACTATCCCTGATCAGTTCTGGAGTCAAAAGGAAAACCAGAATATGTTGAAAATTGACGTATTTAATGCACTGGGTGAAGACAGTTCAGAGTTAATAACATGGCACAAAGTTAGTTAACAACAGAATCCCAAATGGTGCAAATTTCAGTAATTCAGTCTGTGGAGCCAAAGAATCAGCTGAGGGGAACCAGTCCATTCGCTCCAGTCATATGCTCAGCATTTCCATTATCATTCTCCATCTCTGAACCTCAAATTGTTCATCAACTTTAAATATACTGACAGACTGAAATCAGTCAATGCACAGATTTGGATGTTTGAGAGAGGTGGACTGGAGTCAACATCCTAGAACCAGACCAGTCTGGGTGTGAAACGCTTTGAATGATGTCCTTCCATTTTGAAAGAATTTTTTATTTAAAAAATCTGTGATCTATGACGTGCTGAGCTTAGTCCCCACCTTTGAATCTCCATTTTAGCATCAACCAAATGACTAACAGTGGAAAAGGATGTTCCTTTTATTATCGCTGTTAAAAGTTTCCAAACGTTTTCGTTGTGAAGCGCTAAGGACCCAGTGATGCATCCCGAACTCGGAGAGTGAGGGAAACCTAACCAGGCTGTCCAGAAAAATGCTGATCCATGGGTCACAAGCTCGATGAGTCAAAGGTCGTAGGCCAATGTCTAGCTCGGACAGCTCCTTTAGGCCACTTATTTCCTGGAAAAACATTGCCCAAGATTGACCATCGACAGTATTGTTGTAGGTTAAATCCAGATTCTCAAGGTTCGCTAGAAATCCAGCACGTGAGACAGACACTGGAGAGAAAGAAACAGCAATGAGCTTTGAACTCTGAGAATTACTTTCCCTGGATATCACCAGGATTAGGCAGGACACACACATATGACATTCCTCCCTCCCTGAAGAGGGCACTCAAGCGTCTGTGACGGAGTGCAGCTTTAAACAGCATGTGAAGGAAGCACAGCAATGAATTCCAGTCCCGACTGTATCCCTGATACTGGTCAGAGACCTGTTGGAATAAATACTTCACTCACCTGGTGAAGATCTCCATTTCCTCAAACCACAGAAAGATAGAACCGCTTTGAAACCTTTTATTAGGGGAACAGAATCTGGAATAGCCAGAGAGATCCTTTAAAATGTGTTGGTATTCATACGGACGATGTAATACCTAAATAAGCTCAGAGTGACAGAAATATGTATCCCTCATGATATTTATGAAAAGAAAGAGAAATACATTAAGTCAATGAAGAAAGCATTGGAAGGTGAAATGGTATTATGGAGATTGTTTTTTGCATTGGGAAGGAGCAAGACAGGTTCTTACACTTGAGTGAACAGAAGCTGCTGTGCAGTTGCAGAGGGATGTCAACCAGTGACAGTACATTAAACCAATGGCATTGATTTGTAAGAGTAATTAAACCTGTGAAAGAGATACAAATACTAGAAACTCTGAGAACTTGCTCTTTCCAGCAGCCAAGAATTCACTCATTCCATTTCTGAGGAGTCCATAGTACTGAGAAACCTAGATTATCTGAATGAGGTGGGTGAGCACTATTTCATTTGGATAATTGATTATTCGGTTAATTGATTTAATGTCTTTCCTCTGGGGCTTGGAGTTTTCTGTTAATCTGCTCCCGTTCAGGAAATGAGGCAGCAGTACACCGCGCATGAGCTCCTGTGCACCCCATCACGCCCTCCCCCCCCCCCCCCCCCCCCCCCCCCCAAGTCCCCACCCTGTCCAACACCAACACCCCCACCCCACCCCAACCAATATACCCCTTTCTCCACCCCCCAGCTATCCCCAACCCCGTCCAACACCGCTATCCATCCACCTCAAGCCAAACTGCCCCCAATCCATCCCCTGCCTGCTCCCAACCCCATCCAACACCATCCCCCGTGCGCCCCGACCCCTCTCCGGGGCAGCCGGACTGGACACCAACGACAAGATTTCTGCCTTTTTTGGGGTGTGTCTCCAAATAGAGCGCACACACACACACACACAACGTTTTACCAGGTTCCACCTTTGCCCTGTGTGGGACAACATTGGAGAGATCATCTGAGGAAGGGGGTACACACCTATGTAGAACTCCAGGGAAAGCGTGTGGGGAAAGAGAGAGAGGGGGCGGGCGGTCAGTTAGTCAGTCATTTGGAGATGGGGTCTGGGCTCCCATCAGTCCAGGACAGCTCTTGGCAACACGTCAGTGAACCGAGTTCACTTTTAATCACTGTAAACAAAAGACGCGATCGGTGTTGGAAACACTTCTTTGATATAATGTTTCTATTGGGACCTCGAGATCTCTTTCTGACAATCTGATACAGGTTCCTCTATACTGCCAGATTACTATCTGGGCCCTCAATTTGTCTATTTTATTCACTAAACCCTTTGGTTTTATGTTCTAACTTTTGTTTATCTGCCTTTGATAATGCAATCACCAATTTTGTACATTCCATTTCTAATATTGTCCCCATCTAAATTCACCCCCATCTCCATTTCCTTCCTGTACTTGCATAAACCCGGACCAACAATACAAACAAAAATTCAGCAAGGATACTTGATTTAGTCTTGTTGGGGTGCAAACCATCCAGCTTGTGTATACAAAAAAGTGACAAAATAATTGTGGAATCCTTAGGGGGATATGACTGGGAAACTGATAACAGGTTACAGAAATGGCAGATAATTTAAACCAACTGTTGTTATGCAAGAGTCTTCAGAATGGAGGAGACTGTAAACATCCAAGAGACATTAGACAAGTAAATGCTAACACAGACACACAGTCCCTAACACAAGGAATCAAGTATTTTACAAATTAATGGGACTGAAGGCAGACAAATCACTATGGTGTGAAAGCTTGTATCCAAGTGTTGTAAAGGAAGTGGCTGCAGAGATAGCGAAGACATTTGTTGAATTATTCCAGAACTCTGCTGGCAGAGTTCAGTAGGATGGATAACGACTAATGTCACACTCCTACTCAAGAAGGGGAGACGAAAATGAGGCAACTGTAGGCCAGATAGCCTAACATGTTCATTGGAAAAATGCTACAGTCCATAATTTAAAATGTAAAAAGCAGGACATTTAGAAAGGCTTAAGAGAATCAAGTTGAGAAACCTGCTAGGATCCTTCGTGGATATAACAAATAGTTGGTTGGAATTTAAAAGTAGGGAAGTCTTGTTACAATTGTACAGGACATTGGGGATAGTGTACAGTTATGTTCCCTGTACTTAAGAAAGGGTATACAGGTAGTTCTGGGATAACGGGTTTTAGCAGCACGATTCAGCTATAACGTCGCGGATGAATTAGGGAATGGTATTTTTGAGAGAGTTGGCAGTAGTGTGATTCCAGTGGGGATAGGTTTGCATGCTTCACCCTGTGCATGTGCTGATGTTAGCACTGGAACCTCCACACCGTTCTGTGCATGCGTAGGTATCTGCACCATTCCACGCATGCACAGTCCACTTCATGTCATTCTGCACATGTGCGATGTGAGCTGCTGACAGAGTAGCTTTCTGAGACAGCTACTGTAGAGACAGCAGCTTTCTTACATTTAATAAGTGTACTGTATTAAATTTACTCATTTCATAAATAAACATGGCTTCAACCTTCATTCATGCTGTGCGATACTTTGTTAGACTTTTGGATCATTTTTGAGTGATCGTGAGTGATATTTTTAAGCTGGTCTGCCCCAACTCCACTTTTTCCTATAGTGGGCCCCATTATTTATATTAAGTGATTTTCATTTAAGCAAGATTTCACTGGAACACAACCACGGTGTTATAGGAGAACTTTGTACTGCATTGGGGGCAGTTCAACAGTGACTTACTAGGCTGATTCCTGGGATGAAAGGGTTGACTTATAAAGGAAAGGCTAAACAGGTTAGACCTTTACTCATTAGAAATAAGAATGGGGGAGGGGAATCTTATTGAAACGTACAAAACTCAGAGGGCTTGATAGGATGGATATGGAGAAGTGTTTCCATGAGTAGGGGAATCCCCAACTAAGGGACAGTTCCAGAAAAAGAGCACATCCATTTAAAGCAGATGTGAGGAAATTTATTCTCCTAGAGGGTAGTGAATATCTGAAAATTTCTACCCCACAGCGTTTGAGACGAGATCACTGAAAATATGTAAAGAGGAAATAAGTAGATAGATTTTTGACCTAGAAGAGTTGGGGCTCTTGAGTGGGATTTCTGGTTTGCTGCAGTTAAAACTCACCATTATCCTGAAGTTTATTTTTCCTGCAACAGTTGGTGAAAGCTGTGACTTAACTGATAAGTTAGAAACCTTTTATAAAGGAACCAGCCACCCTATATCTGATATCAAGCAGTGGGAGAAAAACAACTGAAACAATGGCTGATCAGCAGAAAAAACACCAGGACCATCACACAATATTTTACAACATGTCTGTCGGTGTGTTTCAGTCTGTGTAAGGGGTCATTTCTTAGGTGATTAAGGTTTTAATTAATAGTGTTAAATGCCAAAGGTTTCGAACTGTTTACCCGTAGAGTTCAACTATTTCTAATAAATGGTGATTCTTGTTCAGTACAGAAACCTCTTCCATGATTTCTATCAACAGAGGTCGGAATGTCATGTAAATCGGGGAACTTTCCATCTTTCATAAAATCTTTAACTTCTGGGGTGACTCTGGGAATAGAGGGGCACAATTTCCAGCTTTCTAGCCCAGTAAGGCACAACAATGCTCACATATTCCCTTTCTCGCTCGATGTACCCTTGAACTGTAGGGTGACCACATCTAGAACTGTGCAGTCCATGTTGCTTCCAGATTCATGGCTGCACCAGTGACACTAGCTGCTGGTCCAAGTTCTGAAACGTGGAGCCGCTGCCACAGTCAACACTTGCTGCACAAACGGTTATCAAAGGAGCCATGAATTATACTGGAGAACCCACATTACACAGGGCATGCATTCAGGGCTGCAGTCATCCAACCATTACTTTATTCATTAACTCAAACTTTGTTATTGCCTATGTGATGGGATTACCGAGCGATTCCAAATCCTGGCGAGTCAGATTGCAGCTACACAGCTTCAGGACACGGAGAGATGAACTACTTTGCAACGTTCGGAGAAGTAGCCCCAGATTTCCACCGATGCATTTGTTCCAGGACACATCCAAGGTCTCTAGTTCCATTAGGTTTGGGATGGTGTCAGCTGTAATATTTAAACACAATACTTTCATTTGTGTCATCTATCTTCACAAAAATATAAAAAGACAAGCTGAATGGAACTTAGAGAATAGCAGGTGGCATTGTAGTTCACTGGTTAGCACTGCTACCTCACAATGCCAAGGATCCAGGTTTGATTCCAGCCTTGGGTAACTGTGTGGAATTTGCACATTCTCGCCCTTAATTTGCAGCCATCCAAAATTCATCTAATATTTCCAAGGCCATTTCCTTTAGTGACTCTGGGATGCAGATTACCAATCCAGGCAATTTTTCAGACTTTAACCTCATTAAATTTCCCACCTTCTCTTTTAAATTACAAATACCGATTTTCAATTGCTCCCTCTCATGAGATTCTTGGTTCTCCAAACATTTCCACGAAGCTAGTTGTGCCCTCTTATGAGCACTGAACCAAAATATTTGCTCAATTCTTCCGCCATTTCTTTGTTCCCAGTTATAACTTGACTAACGTTTCCACTGACTTCTGACTTAAAGGGAACTAAATTTGTCTTTGTTAATCTTTTTCTCTACACGGAATTTTAGAAGCTTTAGGATTGGTTCTTAAGTCCCTTGTAAATTTACTCTCATGTTACTTTCTCCCCTTGACCAATCTTTTTGCCCTCGTTTGCTGAATTCTAAACTACTCCCAGTCCTCAGGCTCACTGCTTTATCTAACAATGTTATATATGTCTGGTCTTTGGATCTAATACAATCCTGAATTCCATTTGGAGAGCCAGTGACCCAAGGCTGAGTCACCTTTCCTGTTTTATTTTTGCACCAGATGGAAATGAATAATTGTTGTTCCGTATACTTATGATTCCTCACATACTGGAACAGCCCATGCCCAAATACAGCTAGACCTAACAAATTTGACGATGAATGTAAATAACATAGCTATGAGAGCAGGTCAGATGCTCAGAATCCCGCAGCAAGGATCTCACCTCCTGACTCCCCAGAGCCTATAAAGGCACAACTGAGATTGAGTATTCCCCATTTGCCTGGATGAGTGTAGCTCCAACAACTCTCAAGTAGCTTGACACCATCCAGGTCAAAGCAACCTGCATGATTAGCACTACATTTGCTATGTCCACCACAGACAGCCTGTTGTAACACAGTGTATACCATGAACAAGATGCATCACAGAAATTAACTAAGGCTCTGTATCTTCCAACCCAGTCCCAGTACGAACTAGAAGGAAAAAGGCAGGAAATATATGAGAACACCACCCATCTGCAAGTTTCCATCTCAGCTACTCACTGTCCTGATTTGGAAATACATCACAGCACCTTCAGTGTCACTGTGATTGGTGGTAATATACTGGTAGGGACTGAGAATTGGTTAGCAGATATGAAAATAGTGTTGGAATAGAAAGGGTTATTTTCCACAGTGGAAGGCTAAAGGAGACCTGCAGGGATCACTGTTGTGACCCCAGCTATTCACAACATAGAATCCAGATGTGGAAACAGACCCTTCAGCCCAACAAGTCCACACTGACCCTCCAAAGAGTAACCTATCTAGACCCACTCCCCCACCCTATTACAATATATTTAATCCTGACTAATGCACCTAACCTACACATCACTGAACACCAAGGACAATTTAGCACGGCCAATTCATCTAATCTGAACATCTTTGGACTGTGGGAGGAAACCCACACAGACACGGAGAATGTGCAAACTCCACACAGACAGTCGCCAGAGGCTGGAATTGAACCCAGGATCCTGGCGCTGAGGCAGCAGTGCTAACTACTGAGCCACCGTGCCACCCTATGTGTACTAACAGTCTGGGTGAAAGAATTTAGTTCAAGTTTAATAGTTCCAACTTGCAGATGACAAAACTAGGCACATATGAAGGAAGTAAAAAGGGCTTCAGGTTGATGTGGAGAAGCTGATTGAGTGAGCAAATGCATGGCAGATGCAAGATAACAGCCTAAAAAACTCTAGCAGTTGTGCTAAACAAAATTTCCATTTCATATGTTATGATGAAAAGACAACATAGAACATAGCCTCACAAATCTTACTAATTTCTTTGAGAAGGTGACTAAGGAGGTCGACGAGGGTAAAGCAGTAGATGTGGTGTATATGGATTTTAGTAAGGCGTTTGATAAGGTTTCCCATGTTAGGCTACTGCAAAAAATACAGAGGTATGGCATTGAGGGTGCGTTAGAGGTTTGGATTAGGAATTGGCTGGCTGGAAGACGACAGAGGGTAGTAGTTGATGGTAAAGGTTCATCTTGGAGTGCAGTTACTAGCGGTGTTCTGCAAGGATCTGTTTTGGGACCACTGCTGTTTGTCATTTTTATAAATGGCCTGGAGGAGGGGCTAGAAGGTTGGGTGAGCAAGTTTGCAGATGATACAAAAGTCGGTGGAGTTGTTGACAGTGAGGAAGGATGTGGCAGGTTACAGCAGGATATAGATAAGCTGCAGAGCTGGGCAGAAAGGTGGCAAATGGAGTTCAATGTAGCTAAGTGTGAAGCGATTCACTTTGGTAGAGTAACAAGAAGGTGGAGTACTGAGCTAATGGTCGGATACTTGGTGGTGTGGATGAGCAGAGGGATCTTGGTGTCCATGTACACAGATCTCTGAAAGTTGCCACCCAGGTAAGTAATGCTGTGAAGGCGGCATATGGCGTACTGGCTTTTATTGGTAGAGGAATTGAGTTCCGGAGTCCTGAGGTCATGTTGCAGTTGTATAAGACTCTGGTGTGGCCGCATCTGGAGTATTGTGTGCAGTTTTGGTCGCCATACTATAGAAAGGATGTGGAGGCACTGGAACGTGTGCAGAGGTGGTTTACCAGGATGTTGCCTGGTATGGTAGGAAGATCGTATGAGGAAAGGCTGAGGCACTTGGGGCTGTTTTCATTGGAGAAAAGAAGGTTTAGGCGTGACTTGATAGAGGTGTGCAAGATGATTAGAGGTTTAGATAGGGTTGACAATGAGAACCTTTTTCCATGTATGGAGTCAGCTATTATGAGGGGGCATAGCTTTAAATTAAGGGGAGGTATGTTTAGGACAGATGTTAGGGGTAGATTCTTTACTCAGCGAGTTGAGTGTTCATGGAATGCCCTGCCAGTAGCAGTACTGGACTCTACCTATTTATGGACATTTAAACGGGCATTGGATAGGCATATGGAGGATAGTGGTCTAGTGGGTCGGTGCAATATCGAGAGCTAAAGGGCCTGTACTGTGCTGTATTTTTCTATGTTCTATGTTGCCTTTTCATCATAACATAAACAATTTGTAAGTGTCTTGCTACCTGTCCTTTTATAAGCCTCCCATCATTCACCTTCCAGAGACTTCAAATCCTCCATAAACTCTCATTAGCACAGATTTGTTCATTGCTGCAAACTTCTAGCATTACAGAGCCATTTCAAGGAAAATTATTTCATCATATGACACTAAACTCCCAAAAGTAAAACATTCACTTCTTGAATCACAGCAGCAATTTTCTTACCTAATTCCACAATTGATTCCTCGGATAAGTTACAATTGTTGGCTACAAGAGTTGTTAATCTTGGTAAAAACCGCAGACGGGCAATCAGGTGTTTCAGAGAATTTCCTATATTCTTATTCAGTGCTAAATTCAGCACTTGCAGACTGGACAGTAAGGGCAGTATCTGGGCTATAGAAGGGAAAAAGCATAACACCACAGTGAAGTAGGTAACTGATTGGTGAGGGTTTTGCTTGTTTTAACTTTTGTGAACACGCATGTAGTAACAACTGCAAGGTTGTATTTCTAATAACATTTACCAGCAGTAACACTTATTATAGATAATTACTCAAATCATTTAAGAAACTAATGCTGGAGTAAAAATGCTGAGTATTAATAAGTTAATTATTAAAAGCTGGTGAGCATTGTTTTATTTTTAAGTGATATTTACAACATTATGAGTGATATTTATAAAGTGTGCTAAATGTCTGTAGGAGTTTTCAGTATTATTCAGTTTTATTATTAGCAGTATGGTTTCTTAGAATTGGTGTTTATTATTAGCAATAGCAAGGTTAAACTTAAAAGTAAATGGCTGGGCTGTCAATCTCAGAAACACACACCAAGTACAATATGCAAACTCAAGGATGCTTCCGGTGTTCTGCTTATCCATTTGTGAGGCAAGGCTCATGTCACTGTGGTATATTCGGGGGCTTAGAGCTACATGGATAACACATTTGCAAATGTGGTCACCCTGCAGCATGTGCTAAGAGATCTTTAGGAAGGACAGATAAAAATGGAAAAGGAGATGGGGTGGCATTGTTAGTGAAAGAGTAAATCAGTGTAATGATGAGACAGCACACAGTTAAGTGTTGGACCCTGGGGAGTGTTGCCGAGCAGAGGGACCTAGGGTTCAGGTACACATTATTTTTGAAAGTTGCGTAACAGGGTTGTTAAGAAGCATTTAGCATGCTTGCCTTCATTGCTCAGAGCATTGAATATAGGAGCTGGGATGTCACGTTGCGGCCATACAGGACATTGGTGAGGCCACCTTTGGAATACTTTGTACAGTTCTGGTTGTCCTATCAGAGGAAAGATATTATTAAATTAGAGACCATTTAGAAAAGGTTTACCATGATACTGCTAGGACAGGAAGATTCATGATGCAAGGAGAGGCTGGATATGCTGGTACTTTTTTCACTGCAATAAAGGTGGTTAAGGAGTCATTTTATTGTACATTTATAAAATCATGAGGGGCATGGGTAAAGTGAATAGCAAAAGGTCTTTTCCCTAGGGTTGGGGAAATCAAAACTAAGGGATAGTTTTAAGATAAGAGGAGAAAAAGTTTCAAAAAGGAACGCAAGGGTGGTTTCCAGAGGGTGTTAATGTGTGGAATGAATTGCCAAAGGATGTTTTAGACACAGGTACAATTGTAAACATTTAAGAGACATTTGGACAGGTACACGACAAGGAGAGTTTGGAGGGATATGAACTAAAAGGTTGGGAAATGGGATTAGTTTGGTTTGGAAAACTTAACTGGCATATACAAGTTGGATCAAAGGGCCTGTTTCTATGCTACAAGTCTCTATAATCCTTGCAAGAAACAAGATACAAGGAATTGTGGTTAAGGTAACTTTGGGAGTTGGGTTTGTAGTGGAATTTGGTCATCAACCTATCCCCAGGCACAGGCAAATCAATGAACGGAAGATTCAGAAATGGAACAGGTCAAAGTGAGACAAGGATGAAGAACATTGAAAGCAGAATTAAAAATCTTTTCCAATGCTGGCTCAGAGCAGGAAGAGACATCAACAAGGACATTGGTGTACCAGGGAAAGAGCACTTTGCGTTGCCCAAGCGGGATTGGAACAGAACTTGTACTAAACTTCTGTAAGACAATCGCTTGGCCTCAGCTGAAGTTTTGGGCATCACACTTTGGGAAGGAAGGATAAGATGACATTGCAGAAAGAGTGGAGGAGACGTTTGAGAATGGTTCCAGGAATGAAGAATTTGAATGATGAGGAATTAATAGAGAGATTAAGACAATTTGCCTTGGAGAAATAAATGCTTGAATGGAGATTTGAAAGACTCACTAGAAATTCTGAAGGAGAGAGAGAAGATGGGCAGATGAAATAATTTCAATTGATAGAGGAAAAGCAAGAACCAGAAGCCACAGAAGTAAAGAAAACAGAAGACGACTCACAAAAAAAAATTGTTTTTCTGCAGCAAGTAATTAGGATCTGAAACACTACCTGAACATGTGGTAGAGACAGGCCCAAATGGAATTGGACTGTTATCTGAACAAGATTAGAGTGGTGCTGGAAAAGCACAACAGGTCAGGCAGCATCTGAAGAGCAGGAAAATTGACGTTTCGGGCAAATGCCCTTCATCAGGAATGAGGCTGGGAGCCTCAGGGGTGGAAAGATAAATGGGAGGTAGTGGGGCTGGGGAGAAGGTAGCTGAGAGTGAAATAGGTGGACAGAGGTGGGGTAAAGATGATAGGTTGGAGAGGAGGGTGGAGCAGATAGGTGGGAAGGAAGATTGACGGGTGGACAGGTGTTGCTGCGCAGGAAGGTTGGAACTGGGCTAAGGCGTGTGCGTGTGCGCGAGGGGAAATGATTCTGGGGTTGAAGGGTCCCAAGGCGGAAGATGAGGCGTTCTTCCTCCAGGCATTGGGTGGTGAGGGAGTGGCAATGGAGGTGGCCCAAGACCTACATGTCCTCGTCAGAGTGGGAGGGGGAGATGAAAAGCTCAGCCATGGGAAGATGGGGTTAATTGGTGTGGGTGTCCCAGAGATGTTCTCTAAAGCACTCTGTGAGAAGGTGTCCAGTCTCCCCAATGTAGAGGAGACTGCCTCGGGAGCAACGGATATGATAAATGACACGTGTGGAAGTGCAGGTGAAATTTTGATGGATGTGGAAGGCTCCTTTGGGGCCTTGGATAGAGGTGAGGGAGGTGGTGTGGGCATAGGTTTTGCAATTCCTGCGGTGGCAGGGGAAGGTGCCAGGACGGGAGGGTGGCTTGTTAAGGGGCATGGACCTGACCAGGGTAGTCACGGAGGGAACAGTCTTTGCAGAAAGCGGATGGGGTGGGGAGGGAAATATATCCTTGGAGGTGGGGTCCTTTTATAGGTAGTGGAAATGTCAGCAGATGATGCGATTTATGCGGAGGTTGGTGGGGTGGAAGGTGAGGACCAGAGGTTTGTCTTTGTTGCGGCTGGAGGGGTGGGGTTCAAGGGTGGAGGTACAGGACGTAGATGAGATGCATTGGAGGGCATCTTCACCCATATGGGAGGGGAAAGTTTGGTCTTTAAAAGGAGGCAACTTTCTGATGTGTTCTGTCGTGAGACTGATCCTCTTGGGAGATGTGGCAGAGACAGAGGAATCGGGAATACTGAATAGCATTTTTGCAGGAGGTAGGGTGGGAGTTGGTGTAATCTAGGTAACTGTGGGAGTCGGTAAGTTTGTAAAAAAATGTCAGTGTTGAATCAGCCCTCGTGGATGGAGATGGAGTCGTCTAGAAGAGGAGAGGGGTGTCAGAGATGGTCCAGGTGAATTTAAGGTTGGGGTGGAATGTGTTGAAGTTGATGAACTGTTCGACCTCCTCATGGGAGTATGAGGTGGCACCGATGCAGTCATCAATATAGCGGAGGAAGAGGTGGGGAGTGGTGCCGGTGTAACTCCAGAAGATGGACTGTTCTGCGTAGCCAACAAAGAGACAGGAATAGCTGGGGCCCATGGCTACTCCTTTCGTCTGGAGGATGTGGGAGGATTGGAAGGAGAAATTGTTGAGGGTGAGAACCAGTTCAACCAAACGAATAAGAGTGTCAGTGGAAGGGTACTGGTGGGGATGTCAGGAGAGGAAGAAACGGAGGGCTTGGAGGCCCTGGTTATGGCGAATGGAAGTGTAGAGGGACTGGATGTCCATGGTGAAGATGAGGCATTGTGGGCCAGTAAATGGAAGTCTTGGAGGCGGTGGAGGATGTGGCTGGTGTACCGAATATCTCCCCCAACTTTACCCCAGTTCCAATATTGTATTTGTTGCTCCTCTACATTGGGGAGACTGGACAACTTCTCAGTGCTTCAGAGAACATCTCCAGGGCACCCGCACCAATTAACCCATGGCCAAACATTTCAACTCCCCCTCCCACTCTGCCAAAGACATGCAGGTCCTGAGCCTCCTCCACCACCACTCCTTCACCACCCGAGGCCTGGAGGAAGAACACCTCATTTTCCACCTCAGGACCTTCCAATCCCATGACTTCAATGTGGACTTCACCAGTTTCCTCATTTCCCCTCCCCCAACTTTACCCCAGTTCCAACCTTCCAGCTCAGCACCATCCTCATGACCTGCCAATCGTCCTTCCCACCTATTTGCCTCACCCTATCACCTTCTCCCCCGAATGCGCACTCAGCTGCCTTCTCACCAGCCCCACCTTCCTCTCCATCCCCAAGCTCCCAGCCTCATTCCTGATGATGGGCTTTTACATGAAACGGTGATTTTCCTGCTCTTCAGATGCTGCCTAACCTGCTGCGCTTTTCCCCCACCACTCTAAATCATGACTCTAATCTCCAGCATCTGCAGTACCCACTTCTGCACTGTGATCTGAACAAGAGATTGTGTAATATTACTTGGAGAAGGCAGGGTAAGGCACAAAATGAGATGCTCATTTGAAGAACCAGCACAGACACAATGACCCAAGTGGCCTCAATCTACACTGTAGCCATTCTGTGGTTCATTATAATACCGTCATAGGGTCAATGGCTAATGCCCTTTAGCAGCCAGATACTGAGGCAACAGCTGATATTTCATCTAAGCCCAGTTCCTGCGACAATGAAAGATGCATTCTAAAATTTCAAATTGGAACAGAAATGGGAAGTTCCCTTGTTTCTCTTACAATGCTACTCCATTCGAGTGACATTAAAACTAACTTCAAAATAACAAGTGGGAAAATATTCAATTTTCTATCACTACCTTTCTTAATAAATACAAATTCTCATTTTTAAAACATTCACTCCAAGATTTCCTCCTGGAGAGGTGTTCAGCTATTAAGAATAGTACAGAACAGTTGATTGCAGCTTTACTCACTGAGAGCAGAAACATCATCTTCAGTCAATGAGCACCGATGTACATCAAACACTTGGAGCTGTTTGAAGTTTGATAAATGGGCTGCTGTCTCATTGAAACTACCTCCAATGTCATTACAGGAGAACACTAACTTCTTCATACAAGGCACACATTCTAGTGCATCACCTGCAGATATGGAGACAAATTTATTAAAATTAAATGTTGATTGAAGACATATTGGAACTGATCAGATCAGACTGTGCTGTTAAACCTCTTACAACCAGTGATGCTGAATACCAGAACTCATTCTTCCCTTAAATTTTATTCAATGTGAGACGTTACAAAATATTTAAATCCTAAGTCAACAACTCACAGCAGTATCCCTTTGACAGTGCAGCACTTGATCACTAGTTTTTTTTTAAGAAAAAACAAGTTTCGACACCAAGAATGCAATCCAAAACCATCAGATTCAGAATCACTACAGTGTGGAAGCAGGCCATTTGGCCCATTGAGTCCACACTACCCCTCCCAAAAAGAGAGAGTGTCGCATCTCCATTACCCTATAATGAATGAAAGTGGTAGAGCGTGAGCCTTGGTGAAGTAGGTTCAATAGTAAAGATGGAGTGAACATCAGGTAGCAGAGAGACAATGGTGGCACTTACGCTGGCAAAGTGGAGAAGGTTTTGGACCTTCTGCCTACAGAGCTACGTATTTATCCAGATGGATAAGACTGCCATCCAGGTTAAAGCAATCTCAGACCAGGCTGATGTCATCAGCCCTGCTGGCAAAACAGGAGACCGACTCCCCCTCTTCTCTCATGTCCAGGGGAATGTTAGACACCAGGTAGGGCAACTCTAGGCACAGTGTTTGTCGGGGGGGGGGGGGGGGGGGGGGGAGGATCTACAAACCTTTAAAGTTGGTACAGGCACAGAGCCGACAGGGAGTCCCAAATATTCCAGGAGCAGCAATTTGTTCTGGGAATGGTGTTGAAACAGTTGGGGATAAAATCAAAAATGTGGGGCCCTTTGAGACAGGATTAGATAGTTAATGAGGCAAGTTTGTCAAGACACTGAAAACATGGGCTAGGCCTTGTGGTGAATATCACAAGAGAAAAAAAAAACTGATGCAGCTTGCACTTATCAAACAGAAAGGTGAGCTTCAGCCCAATGACCAATTCCTGCTTTCTCAGTATTCATTACCAATCTGTGCCAGCTGTCTTTAAAGGTAAATCATGTTTGATCAACTTGTTTAAACATTTTGATTATACCTTCTCTGTGGCATGATCAGCTTAGTGCAGAAGATGTATACCTGGAAGGTTCGAAAAATGTGCCATAATGTGCACAGAGAGGTGTGCCAGAAGGTAAGCGGAGACCTGTTTAAATTAACTTTTTTCTTTTCGTAGTCTGTGTTTGTTTTCAACTAGGAGTGGGAACCCAGAAGTCATCAACAGAGGCTTCTGGGAAGGTAAGTTTGAGTGGAGAAGGAACCAGAGACACTACACGTGTAGTGTCTCCCACCCGCTCTCCTCCTCTAACCTAAAAAAAGGACTCAGTCGGCTGAACAGGTAAGCTACTTAGTGTTCTTGTTTTGGAGACTAAGTGTAGAGTTATGGCAGCGCAGGCAGTGGAATGTTCCTCCTGCAGGATGTTGGAGGTAGGGGTGACCACCGATGCTCCTGCTGACTTCACCTGCAGGAAGTGCAGCCAGCTCCAGCCCCTCAGACCGCGTTAGGGAACTGGAGCTGGATGAACTGAGGATTATTCGAGAGGCTGAGAGGGTGATAGATAGAAGCTACAGGGACATAGTTACGCCAGAGAACAGAGGTAGCTGGGTAACAGTTAGAGATGGGAACGGGAGGAAGCAGGCAGTGCAGGGATCCCCTGTGGTCGTTCCCCTCAACAATAAGTATACCGCTTTGGATACTGTTGGGGAGTCGGCCTAGCAGGGGTAAGCTGCAGTGACCGGGTCTCTAGCACGAGGTCCAGCTCTGAGGCCCAGAAGGGAAAGGGGAGAGGAGGAGAGCGCTAGTTATAGGAGACTCTATAGTTAGAGGGACAGACAGGCAGTTCTGTGAAAATGGGCGAGACTCTTGGATGGTTTGTTGCTTCCCAGGTGCCAGGGTCCGAGATGTCTCGGACCGTGTCTTCAGAATCCTTAAGGGGGAGGGTGTGCAGCCAGAAGTCGTGGTGCACATTGGCACCAACATAGGTAGGAAGAGGGGTGGGGAGGTCATTCAGGAGCTCAGGGAGTTAGGCTGGAAGCTAAAAGCTAGGACGGACAGAGTCGTCATCTCTGGTTGTTGCCGGTGCCATGTGACAGTGAGGCAAGGAATAGGGAGAGAGTGCAGTTGAACATGTGGCTGCAAGGATGGTGTAGGAGGGAGGGCTTCAGGTATTTGGACAATTGGACTGCATTCTGGGGAGGATGGGACCTGTACAAGCGGGATGGGTTGCACCTGAACCAGAAGGGCACCAATATCCTGAGAGGTAGGTTTGCTAGCACTCTTCGGTGAGGGGGGGGGGGTTTACATAGAATGCTGCAAGACAGGATCGGAGGAACATAAATTGGGAGCATAGGCTGTCAGGGAAGGATGTCATTGAAATGTGGAACTTTTTCAAGGAACAGATACGATGTGTCCTTGATATGTATGTACCTGTCAGGCTGGAAAGAGATGGTCGTGTGAGGGAACCTTGGTTGACGAGGGACGTTGAATGTCTTGTAAGGAGGAAGAAGGAGGCTTACATAAGGTTGAGGAAACAAGGTTCAGACAGAGCATGAGGGGGATACAGGACAGCCAGGAGGAAGCTGAAGAAAGGGATTAGGAGAGCTAAGAGAGGGCACGAAAAATCTTTGGGAGGTAGGATCAAGGATAACCCCAAGGTCTTTTATGCGTATGTGAGAAACATGAGAATGACGAGAACGAGGGTAGGTCCGATCAAGGACAGTAGTGGGAGACCGTGTATTGAGTCGCAAGAGATAGGAGAGGTCTTGAATGAATACTTTTCTTCAGTATTTACAAATGAGAGGGACCGTATTGTTGAAGAGGAGAGTGTGAAACGGACTGGTAAGCTAGAGGAGATACTTGTTAGGAAGGAAGATGTGTTGGACATTTTGGAAAAACTTGAGGATAGACAAGTCCCCCGGGCCTGATGGGATATATCCTAGGATTATGTGGGAAGCAAGAGAGGAAATTGCAGAACCGTTGGCAAAGATCTTTTCGTCTTCACTGTCAATGGGGGTGGTGCCAGGGGACTGGAGAGTGGTGAATGTTGTGCCCCTGTTCAAAAAAGGAAATAGGGATAACCCCAGGAATTACAGGTCAGTTAGTCTTACTTCGGTGGTAGGCAAAGTAATGGAAAGGATACTGAGGGATAGGATTTATGAGTATCTGGAAAGACACTGCTTGATTAGGGACAGCCAGCACGGATTTGTGAGGGGTAGGTCTTGCCTTACAAGGCTTATTGAATTCTTTGAGGAGGTGACCAAGCATGTGGATGAGGGTAGAGCAATGGATGTAGTGTACATGGATTTTAGTAAGGCATTTGATAAGGTTCCCCATGGTAGGCTTATGTGAAAAGTCAGGAGGCATGGGATAGTGGGATGTTTGGCCAGTTGGATAGAGAACTGGCTAACCGGTCAAAGTCAGAGTGGTGGTAGATGGTAAATATTCAGCCTGGAACCCAGTTACAAGTGGAGTTCCGCAGGGATCAGTTCTGGGTCCTCTACTGTTTGTAATTTTTATTAATGACTTGGAAGAGGGAGTCAAAGGGTGGGTCAGTAAATTTGCAGACGATACGAAGATTGGTGGAGTTGTGGATAGTGAGGAAGGCTGTTGTCGGCTGCAAAGGGACTTCGATATGATGCAGAGCTGGGCTGAGGAGTGGCAGATGGAGTTCAACCCTGTCAAGTGTGAGGTTGTCCATTTTGGAAGGACAAATAAGAATGCGGAATACAGGGTTAACGGTAGGGTTCGTAATAAGGTGGAGGAGCAGAGGGATCTTGAGGTCTATGTTCATAGATCTTTGAAAGTTGCCACTCAGGTGGATAGAGCTTGTAAGAAGGCCTATGGTGTATTAGCGTGCATTAGCAGAGGGATTGAATTCAAGAGTCGTGAGGTGATGTTGCAGCTGTATAGAACCTTGGTAAGGCCACATTTGGAGTACTGTGTGCAGTTCTGGTCGCCTCATTTTAGGAAAGATGTGGAAGCTTTGGAGGGGGTGCAGAGGAGATTTACCAGGATGTTGCCTGGAATGGAGAATAGGTCGTATGAGGATAGGTTGAGAGTGCTAGGCCTTTTCTCATTGGAACGGCGAAGGATGAGGGGTGACTTGATAGAGGTTTATAAAAGGTGATCAGGGGAATAGATAGAGTAGACAGTCAGAGACTTTTTCCCTGGGTACAACAGAGTGTTACAAGAGGACATAAATTTAAGGTGAAGGGTGGAAGGTACAGGGGGGCTGTCGGGGTAGGTTCTTTACCCAGAGAGTGGTGAGGCATGGAATGCGCTGCCTGTGGGAGTGGCAGAGTCAGAATCATTGGTGACCTTTAAGCAGCAATTGGATAGGTACATGGATAGGTGCTTAAGCTAGGACAAATATTCAGCACAACGTCGTGGGCCAAAGGGCCTGTTCTGTGCTGTATTATTCTGTGTTCTATATGGGAGACTCATTAGGATTCTTGTGGAGGAGTAATAGTACCTGTACCACTGGGTCAGAGGTCTAAATTTAAGTCACAGCTGTTCCAGGTCATCCTGTTTGAATAGATTAATTAGAAATATCCTTAGGAAGCCTAGGTGGCAGACAATTGTCTCAGTGACAGGAACAAAGGATGATGGGTAAATGAATGTTTTTCAGACGGTGGGGGTGGCTTGCAGTATTGTGATCCTTGCTTTTCCTCAAATGTAATTAATGGACTCTATTAGTGAACAGGGCAGCATTTCAAACTTTTTCTAGGATAGAAAACTTGAAAGAATTGTGAAGGGGTCAATGCAGAACTTCATAAAAAAATTGTTGAAAATTTGGTGAAGTGAATGGATAGATGGCAGATGAAGTTCAATGCAGAGAAATGGGAGGTGATACATTTGAGGAAAGAACATGGAGAGATTATATATAAATAAAGTTCAAAGTAAAATAAAGTAAACCTAAAACGAAGCAAAGAAACTTGGGTGGGTATGTGCTTAAATCATTATAAGGTGGCAAGACATCTGGAGAGATCAGTTAACAAAGCATGCAGGATCCTCTACTTTATTAATGGAGCATAAAATACAAGAACAAAGAGGGTCTGCTAAGCTTATAGGGCACTGGTTAGATTTAAACTGGAGTATTGTATACTGAGCAGGACTGAGAGCCGCACATTCAGAAGGGACGTAAACACAGAACTTGCAGAAGAGCTTTACGAGAATGGCTCTAGGGATGAGACGCTTGAGTTATGGAGTTAGATTGGAAAAAGGTCAGGGTCGTTTACCTTGCAGAGGTGAAGGCTGAAGGATGATTCGGCTGTAGCTTGCAAAATCATGAGGAGTGTGGACAAAGTAGTTAGTGAGAAACGGTTTCCACTCGCTAAAGATTGAAAACGCTTAAAGCAATTTGCAAAAGCAACAAATGTGATGCAAATTTAAAAAAACATTATGTAGGGAGTAGTTAAGATCTGCAAAACACTGTCTGGACGTATGGTGGAATCAGGTTCAAGAGAACAGCAAATGATTAAATTTGAAGAGAAACAGCATGCAGGGTTACAGGAAAAGACAGGAAAATAGTTTTGAGTCAGATGTTCATTCAGAGAGTTTGTGCAGATGTGATGGCTTCAAATAGCTTCCATCTGCACCCTAACAATTCTGGAACTCTAACATTTATTTTGTTTGTTCAAAACTCTGGAATTCTGTGGCTTTATTCTCCTGGTGAGTAACTGCGATTTCAAAACTTGGTTTACTTGCTTAAAATGTTTATGGTCCCTAATCAGATTGCAATATATAGTGATTTGGTTTGGGAATGAGAGAAATTGCAGCAAAATTTCCTTGTAACTAAGGAGTTATATCAATTATCTTCCAAATTACTCATTGTAATTGTATGGCAACATTGTTATTTGTATAGGATGCACCCAAATCCTTCTGAACATCAATTACCAGTTTCTCATTTTCTTTTTTTAAAGAAAAAATGCTGTTTTACCCTTCCTACCAAAATGGATAATTTCACACTTCCATATATTTATTCCGTTTGGCGGCATCTTGCTCAATATCCCTCTGCAGCCCTCTTGAGGAGTAGGATCAGGAAGAAGTGTAGCAAAAAAAAAACACAATGGGGATGAAGGTAGATGTGAGGAGAGCTGAGAGAAGGAACGTACAAATTAAATACAACAGGAAGAGGCCAAGTTAATCTCATTGCCACCTTAGAGAAATTACCCAAATTAATGATGCTGCCCCCTCTTAATCCACACAGGTGCAACTTTAATACTTGCAGATGAGGTACGTGCTTCAGCTCCTGAAATAAGGCTTCCAGACCACTTCCCACATCTTTATTCATGGAGAGATCCAGAACTTCCAATTTTGTGATTACAGACAAAGCCTGTCCTTTAGGAGAGAAATGAAAAAAAGTTGTTACTGTAGATGCAAAAATTCTCCAGCTTTAAAAAAAATCTGAATTCAGCAATTTAGTGAACTGACAAAGCTGGATAATATGACTCAAAGAACAATTTGAAAGACAGATTCAAATTCATGGGACATTGGCACCGGTACTGGGGAAGGAGGGAGCTGTTCCAATGGGGCAGGCTCCACCTGAATCATGCTGGAACCAGAGTCCTGGAGATTACAACTAGGGAAGTAGCTAGGGCTTTATATTAAAGTCATAGGGTAGGTTCTGTTGCACAGAAAATAAAATCAAAGGTAAAAGAGAAGGAGAATTTCAGGTTAGTGAAGGGGTTGATTGTTACCAGAGAGGAAAAAAAAGTGACAATGTGCTAATGTCATACTGTATTAAAGGAACCATAAAAGTTCAGGGAAACTTGACAGGAGAATAAACTAAAAGGCTTTGTATCTTAATGCACAAAGCATTCAGAATAAGGTAGATGAACTAATGGTGCAAATCAAGGTAGATGAATATGATCTCATCGCCATTATGGGAACATGGTTACAAGGAATCAAAACTGAATTTAACATTCAGGAATATTTCATGGGACCTTTTGGAGAGGCAGAAGGAATGGAGAAGGTGGTGGGATAGCACTGTAATAAGAGAAGAAATAATGACAGTTGTGAGAGATGATCTCGGCTTGGATGATGTAGAGGAGAAAGTGAGATGCTGGAGATCAGAGCTGAAAATGTGTTGCTGGAAAAGTGCAGCAGGTCAGGCAGCATCCAAGGAGCAGGAGAATTGACGTTTCGGGCATGAACCCTTCTTCAGGATGAGGAGAATGTGCCAAGCAGGCTAAGATAAAAGGTAGGGAGGAGGGACTTGGGGGAGGTGCGTTGGAAATGAGATAGGTGGAAGGAGGTCAAGGTGAGGGTAATAGACCGGAGTGGGGGTGGGGTGGAGAGGTCAGGAAGAAAATTGCAGGTTAGGAAGGCGGTGCTGAGTTCAAGGGTTGGGACTGAGACAAGGTGGGTGGAGGGGAAACGAGGAAACTGGAGAAATCTGAGTTCATCCCTTGTGGTTGGAGGGTTCCTAGGCGGAAGATGAGGCGCTCTTCCTCCAGCCGTCTTGTTGCTATGGTCTGGCGATGGAGGAGTCCTAGGACCTGCATGTCCTTGGTGAAGTGGGAGGGGGAGTTGAAGTGTTGAGCCATGGGGTGGTTGGGTTGGTTGGTCCAGGTGTACCAGAGGTGTTCTCTGAAACGTTCCACAAGTAGGCGGCCCGTCTCCCCAATATACAGGAGGCTACATTGGGTGCAGCGGATGCAGTAAATGATGTGTGCGGAAGTGCAAGTGAATTTGTGGCGGATATGGAAGGATCCCTTGGGGCCTAGGAGGGAAGTAAGGGGGGGGGGGGGGGGGGGGGGGAAGGAGAAAAGGTGTGGGCACAAGTTTTACATTTCTTGCGGTTGCAGGGGAAGGTGCTGGGAGTGGAGGTTGGGTTGGTGGGGGGTGCGGACCTGACAAGGGAGTCACAGAGGGAGTGGTCTTTTCGGAACACTGATAGGGGAGGGGAGGGAAATATATCTCTGGTGGTAGGGTCCGTTTAGAGGTGGCGGAAAGGACGACAGATGATACGATGTATATGGAGGTAAGCGGGGTGGTAGCTGAGGACCAGTGGGGTTCTGTCCTGGTGGCGATTGGAGGGATGGGGCTCAAGGGTGGAGGAGCGGGAAGTGGAGGAGATGCGGTGGAGTATGATGTAGAGTCCATTTTGGCAAAGGTAAAAATAGCAAAGGAAAAGAAGGCAGATAAGAGTAATGTACAGACCTCCACACACTAGATAATAGGTCCAAAAGATATATCAACAAATAACTGCCTCATGTTGACAAGAAATCGAGCAATAATTATGGGTGATCTTCATGTTGACCAAATTAATGAAAATGCAAACAATAGCTCCGATAATAAATTCATAGAATGCATCAGGGTTAGCTTCCTCGAGCAATATGTCATGAAGCCAACCAGTGTGACAATGAAACTCCTTGAACAAGGTTAGGTTGTCCATGGTTGTCTTTACGACCCTTCTGGGAAAAAAAAGAGAGGTTCTGTTTTATCTGCACTGATCTACTTGAAGATTTTGAGTTTAAAAAAAACACTTATACAATGAAAGGGGAGTGACCAGTTGTCCCAGCTCAGCTTGTCTGATTTGTTTGAGTTTATGCAGCCTGGCTGTTCACAGCTGCTGGTCAGTTGGGAATCCAAAAGAAACAGCTCCATGGAAGGTGTTCCATGCGGAATCTTTCTGCCATCCCTCTCTATCTCTCTCTCTCGTAAGACCCTGTGTTTGATTTTATCCTTTTTGCCAAGGGGTGTTTCTGGGAATTGTTGCAGGAATTTCAACAGCATCATTATTTTTGGATAGTCCATTGGGTTTTGAATAGGTTAAGCTAATCTGTTCTCTTGTTTGTGTTTCATTCAGTCCTCTAAATAAATTCTGTTTTGTTTAAAACTGAGGAGTTTTGAACAGCTGCAGCACTCCTCAGACATAGACTTTAAACCTGCTCAAAACTACTAGAAATTTCACCTTCTTGAAATGTTTTAAGGGAGTCTGACCTGGTCCATAACACCAAGAAGCAGGTTTTCATGGGTCTGGTAATGGTAATGAGAAGAGTTTAATAAATTACCTCAGTTATAAATCCCTGCAGAAATAGTGATCATATATGATGGAATGAAATATTCAGTTCAACAGTGAGAATTTGGGACAAAAATGACTGTTTAGCTTAAATAAAGGGAATACAATGAAATTAGGATAACATTATGAAGAAAGGTCAGTGGACTTGAAATGTTAAAGGAATTCTCTCCATAAATGTTATTAGACCTGCTGAGTTTTTTCCAGCAATTTCAATTTGCATTTGTGAAATAAAGATAGAGTGAACTGGGAGGATAGATCAGCAGGACTGACAGTAAGCAAGTAGTGGCAGACATTTCATGGGGTGTGTGGGTGTGTAGGTGTGTAGAAAGGCTGCTGAGATCAGTCTATTGAGAGTGGAACACCTCTCTCTCTCCATCTGCCCTTCTAACTTCGACCTGCAAGCTTCTGTTTCAGTTTTATTGTGTTTAAGGGGTTTGTTTATTGGGACTGTTATGTACTTCAGAACAGCATAATTAAGTCTAGTTTGGATAGACAGATCTATGGGCATTCTGTATTCTGTTCTGGGTGGTTCATTCTGTAATTTTGTGAGTAAGTTTTGTTTGTTTTAAAACCTGGTAGTCAACCTAGCTAACCTCTCAGTAATTTTCATTGTACACTTACCAAAACAAATAGCAACATTATGGTATGGGCTGCCTGCTTAAAAATGTTTTGAGTGGTCTGGCCTAGTCCATAACAGATTATTATATTTGGATTTCCACAAGGCATGTGACAATGTACCCCATAAAAGATTAAGTCATAAGATAAGATAAAAGAGGGTTCTTTGTCAGATTAGTGACCTATGATCAGTGGGCTTCCACAGGGATCAGTGCTGGGACTTCCACTGTTTAGGTTATATCCTAAATGATCTGCATGAAGGAAGTGAATGTATGGTTACCAAATTTGTAGACAACACAAAAATAGGTGAAAAGGCAGATTGTGAGAGGGATACAAACATTTAGAGATGGGCTAAGTGCTCAATAAGTTGACAAATCGAGTATATTGTGAAGAATGTTAGGTTGTTCATTTTGGAATAGAAAAGAGAACAGAATATTATTTAAAAATGAAGAAAAGCTTCAAACAAAAAAAAGGACTTTGGGATACTTGAGCATGAAGCACAATGCTAGCATACAGGTTCAGCAGGTAATTAGGAAGGCTAAAGGAATGTAGTACTTTATTTCAAAGGAGTTGGAGTATCTCTACAGCTAGAGTAGGGAAATCTTACAGCAACTATTCAAGGTGTTGGTAAGACCACATCTGCAGTATGGAGAGAAATTTTGGTCCCCTTATTTCAGGAAAGATATAATGTCACTGGAGGCAGCTCAGAGAAGGTTCACTAGGCTGAGCACTGATATGGAGGGATTGTCTTATGTACAAAGATAAAACAAGACTCTCCTGGTTGGAAGAATGAAAGGTGATCAGAAACATAAGATTTTTTTAAGGGGCTTCGCAGAATGCTTAACCCTCAGTGTCTAGGACCAGAGGACACAGCCTCAGAATAAAAGTTTAAGCCTGGAACAAGGCGTAATGTCTTCTAAGGGATGTACAAGTTTGGAATTCCTTGCCACACAGAGCTGTGGGGCAGAGTCTTTGTGTATATTTAATTTGAGATAGACATATACTTGATCAGTCCGGGAAATCAAGGGTTTATGGGGACAGCACAGGCAAGTGGATAGGTGGAATATTGGATAAGCCAAAATCTGACTGACTGGTGGAGCAGGCTCAAGGGGCCAAAACAGCTTGCTCTTGTTCCTGATCATCCAGGCTCAAATTGTATACACTGCTGTCTCTCTGCACTGGATTGTGAGATTACACAAAATAGGAGTGAACTATCACAACAGAAAGACAGTTGCACATTGTGTTCAAAGCACTGGGACTGTTTTCAGGTGTACATTGCATTTCCATCAACTTAGAACTTAAGAAAAATAAGAAAAACTCAATTCTTTTAGAAATTAAGGGGAGTAAACATTTGAGTCTGTGGGGGTGATGTGGAGGCAATGCCACGGGACTCGTAATTCTGAAATCTGGGGTCATGAGATCAAATCCCAGCGCTGCATGTTTCAAAAAACAAGACAAAAAAAAAGCTAGCTTCATGGTGACCTATAACCACCATCAAAAAAAAAATCCAGCTGGTTCACACACATTCAGTGAACCAGATGGGTTTTTCTAATGGTGGTTATGGGTCATCATGAAGCTAGTTTTTTTCCAATTTTTTTTGTTTTGGTTTGTTTTTTTAATGTGCAGTATAGGCATTTGATCCCATGACCCCAGGGTTTAAAATTACTAGTCCAGCGACTTTAGATCTTTATCTTGTACCTACAGGAGATTCCAGATCCACAACAATGGTTGACTGAACTACCTTCTGGGTCATGAGGGATGGACAATCAGTACTGACCAGAAATGCCAACATCCAATGAACGTTTTAAAAAAAAATAAAACTGGGCTGAAAAGTCATTGGAGGAGGAGTGATTCAAAAAAAAACAAAAAAAGCACAAGACAGTCATTTAACCCAAAGCCCTGTAATTCTTTCCTGATCAAGTTTAGTAAACTTGTTACTTTACACTACTAACCAGCATTCTCTTACAAATGGCAAGGTAAATTTCTTTTCCCAATGTTCAGTTTTTTTTTTCAAAAATAGTTGATTATAAATTGGCAAAAGTTGTTCTTGGGCACGACATTGAAGTTCTTGGGTCAGTTTAGTTTTGATATACTGTACCACTTGGAGGAAACGTCAATTAATCCATTATTTCTTAAAAAGGTAATTGAAGATCATGGGTCAGCCTGTACTTCCAATGTGGTGATTTTATTGTAGAGTTTTGTGCTGGCGATTCCTCAACCTCCTTGACTCACATCTCAGTTGGATTTGCCTCCACAGCATTTTTAGGCAGTGCATCTCTGATCACATCAACTCACTTCGGTTTTTGAAAAAAAAAATCACCTTAAATCTGTCTCCTTCCAATACTTTTTCCATTAGAAAAACATTTCTTCTTTCTTACTTTAGTAGAACTCGTGACTTTGAGCATCTCTTTGCTTAGTATCTGCACCCTAGAAAACTCCGTTTACTCAAATTTACAGCATAGAAGGAAACTATTTAGCCTGTCGGGTCTGCACCTGTCAACAACATTCTGACAACAGACCCCATTTCCCAGTTTTTGGTCCATAGCATTGGAGTCTATAGCAAAGCAAGTGAAAATCTAATCCTGCATCAATGTTACAGGAGTTTCTGCTTGAACCAGTAAGAGAAATCAAGGGCTGTGGGGAAAAGGCAGGAAAGTAGATATGCACCGAGCTGCCTGTCACCTCCTCAAATAATTTTGAGCAATAAAGTGAAAGATGCTTGAGCAAGACAAATATGGATGGAAGGAGACTTGTCCAGAGGATACACCATTCTAAACTATTTTGGAAATGGTCGGTTTCTGCACTATAAATACCTGATGTTCCAAATCCAGTAAAACACCTTTAACAAAAATGTAAGCTTGTTCCTGGATGAGGACATGCTGTGTAGGCCAGCACCTATTGCCCAGATGATAGTTAAGAGTCAAAAACATTACTGTAAGTCCAGTTTCACATGTATACAGACCAGTTCAGACTAGCAGATTTCCTTCCCCAAGGGATATTCATGAACAATTGACAATGGTCATATGTTTGTCTTTGTGCCATTTTGTTTTATTCCAGGCTATTTTTCGTTGAATTTAAAATTCAACATTTGCCATGGGATTCAAACACTTGATCCCAGAACATCAGCCTGGAGTTCTGGATTACTCAACTATTGACAGTGCCATCACATCATGGCCTCTAAATTAATGAGGATTTCTAAATTTTCATTACTTCTCAGAGAGCAAGATAAAAGCTCAAATTCCCACAACTTGTGCTTAATGTGACCAAATAAAACCTTGCCAAGATACAAGAAAAGAAATTGGAATCAAAATTCCTTTCTGCTTGTAATCATTACCCAAGGCTTTCGCATCCTTTGCGGTTAAGTCACAATCTACCAGCTTTAGAATCTTCAGCTTAGAGTCTACTCCGAGCTTCTGAGTAAAGACAGACAGGTTTCCTCCCAAATCACTGTTCCAAGATAAATCAATTTCTTCAACATTTGGCAAGTGTTGAATCCAGTCACCTGCAAAATAATTTCTCAATTAGTATTCCATTTAATTTCCAGATGGGTAATTGTCAAAGTAATATATTTTACATGGTAACTATCAACCGCTTTCTATTGTCAAGGTTCAGGACATCTGCTCAGGGCTGGAAAGGAACTTGCAGTGGGAGGGCAAGGATGAATGCTGTGAGCCATGTATATACCAAAAGCATAGGCAGGATAAAGGAAAGAGGTACTGCATTGGTACTATGAGGAGCAAAAAACTAGACTGAAGAGCTGAATTTCCTAGGTAACATTCACCAGATCATTATCTAAGCAATTAGTGAATCAGCGTGGAGCAAATTAGCTGAGAGAAACGAGTGGCTGGGAGAAGTGGGTTCACAGTCATGGGACAGTGGCACCAGTATTCGAGAAAGCAGGATCTGTAACGATGGGATAGTTTACACCTGAACATGCTGCAACTGGTGTTCCAGTGGGACACATGACTGGGGATGTAATAGGTGTCAAATAGTGGGAACAGGAATGAAATATGGGAAGATGCAGAATATCTAAAAGTAGAGTCAAAGCAAACTAAAAAAAATAGTTATATGGAGGTGTAATGGACAGCGAAAAGGGTTACCTCAGAGTACAACAGGATCTTGACCAGATGGGCCACTGAGAAGTGGCAGATGGAGTTGAATTCAGATAAATGCGAGGGGCTGCATTTTGGGAAAGCAAATCTTAGCAGGACTTATACACTTAGTGGTAAGGTCCTAGGGAGTGTTGCTGAAACAAAAAAAAAAGAGACCTCGGAGTGCAGGTTTATTGTTCCTTGAAAGTGGAGTCACAGGTAGACAGGATAGTGAAGGCGTTTGGTATGCTTTCTTTTATTGTTCAGATTATTGAGGACTGGAGGTGGGAGGTCATGTTGCAGCGGTACAGGACATTGGTTAGGTCACTGTTGGAATATTGCATGCAATTCTGGTCTATCGGAAAGATGTTATGAAACTTGAAAAGGGTTCAGAAAAGATTTACAAGGATGTTGCCAGGGTTGAAGGATTTGAGCTATAGTGAGAGGTTGAACATGCTGGGGCTGTTTTCCCTGGAGCGTCGGAGGCTGACGGGTGACCTTATAGAAGTTTACAAAATTATGAGGGGCATGGAATAGGGTAAATAGACAAAATCTTTTTCCTGGGGTCAGTAATTCCATAACTAGGGGGCATAGGTTTAAGGTGCGAAGGGTCTGTTTCCATGCTGCACTCTATTTGGGAAGTGATATACTCTCTTTTCAGTCTAAATCAGTAGATAAGAGTGGAGGTTCCAAAAAAAATTCATGATAGAATCCCTATAATGTGGAAGCAGGCTATTTGGCCCATCAAGTCCACACCAACCCTCCAAAGAGCATCCCACTCAACCACCTAATCACTGTAAACCTGCATTCCTCATTGATGGGGCACCTAGCCTACACATCCCTGGGCACTATGGGCAATTTAACATCGCTAATACATGTAACCCACCCATCTGTGGAATATGGGAGGAAACTAGAGCACCTGGAGGAAACCCACACAGACAGAGAACTTGCAAGCTCTACACAGTCACCCAAAGGTGTAATCAAACCCAAATCCCTTGTACTGTGAGGCAGCAGTGCTATCTACGAGCCACGATGCCAAATACCCAAATAAAAAAAATACGAAGTGAAGGCTCTGTATCTGAATTCAGTACAAGTACACCACATTGGAAATTGGAGTCAAGAGTGTGGTGCTGAAGAAAATGTACAGCAGGTAAGGCAGCATCTGAGGAGCAGGAGAATCAATGTTTCAGGCAAGAGCCCTCCATCAAGAATCATTCCTGATGAAGGGGTCTTGCCAGAAACTTCAATTCTCCTGCTCCTCAGATGCTGCCTGACCTGCTGTGCTTTTCCAGCACCACACTCTCAACTAACAGAATGCTATGATGCCAAAAATGTCTGAGACACAAATGAACAAAATGGCACATGAGTTCTGGTGCCTGTATGATGCCAGGTCATATGTCCTATAATCAGGCACATCATATCATTCAGCTATTCATACGTAAAGGTACAAACCATACCAAACCTTGAATCTTACAATGAGTCACCTCCACACTCCCCAGAGACTAGCCACCAACTACAAAGCACAAATCAGTAGTGATGGAATACTTCCCTGGATGAGTGCAACTTCAGCAACACAAGAAGCTTGATGCCATCCAGGACCAAGAAGTCACTTAATTGGCACCACATCTCAAATATATAATCCTCCACCACCAATGCTCAGTGTGCATCATATTCAAGATGCACTACAGAAATTCACCAAGGCTCCCATGACAAAACCTTCTAAACAGAGGATCACCACATTTAGATTGACACAGGAAGATGATACAGGGTCATCACCACCTGCAAGGTCCCCTCCAAAGCATTCACCATCCTGACCTGGAAATATCTTGCCATTTCTTCAAATTCCTAGAACTCCCTCCCTAATAGTATTGTGGGTCTGTCTATACAAAATAGATTGATGATGTTCAAGTAGTAAGCTCTCCACCACCTTCTCAAGGGCAACTAGGGATGGACAATAATGGCTAAGTCAGCCAGAGATACACAAATCCCATGAGTGAATGAAAAGCAAACTTGTGTTTGCAAACTCTTGATGTCACCACAATGTTGTCAGGACCCGCAGCCTTTTCAGTTTTGAATGCCTCTAATGATTTCTTGATAGGATGTGGAATAAGCCAAATTGACTGAAGACTGGCATCTGTGACGATGCTGAGGACTTGTGCAAGAGGCAGAGATGAATCACCACTCTGCAGATATTTGCAAATGTTTTATCTTTTGCACTGATTTGGTGGGCTCCCTCATCCTCAAGAATGGGGGTATTTGTAGAGAATCCTCCACCAGTGAATGGTTTAAATTTTTCACCACCATAACAATTAAAATCAGGCAGGACTACGGAACTTAGATCTGATCGGTTAATCATGGAATTAGTTAGCTCAGTCCATTACATACTGCTTCTTCTATTTAGCAGATCATTAATCCTGTTTTGAAGCTTCACCAGATTGGCACCTCTTTTTTAAATTATGTCTGGTGTTGCTCTTGAACTACTGTTGATCTCCTGGCTTGATGGTAATGGTAGGTCCTTCAGGAACTGTCCTCCAGTCAGAATCAATGATTTTAGATGAATGAGCAATTTAAGACACAAAAGGTTACAGTTATACATAAAAATCAAAACTGCTTACTGCAATGTCAATACTCTGGCACATTAGGAAGTGTAGGAATAAAGTATACATACCTAGGGCAGAAAGATCCATCTCTGACAGTCTGCAGCTTCCCAGCACCAATACTCTAAGCTGGGGTATGTGCTGCATAGGATTGGTCAGCACTTTGAGAGTTCCACCAATTAACTCATTCCATGAAAGATCCAGTTCCTCCAATTGAGGCAGGTTTGGCAACAAGGCAGCTAGAAATGAGAATCAAAAATGTTTTCAATACGTGCAAGATGGACTTCAAAAGTAAACATTTAGAATTCATCATTGCAATAAATAGCAATGTTTGATCAAGTCAAACATCACATCTCACATTGGTGAAGCCACAGAGCAGAGGAGGTTGGGTCATTGATTTCTTTTCAAGGCTGGCTTAAACAAATTCTTGAAGGAAGTCAAGCATTATGTGGGTATAAGCAGAAAAAAAAATGGTGTTAAAGCCACAATCTGGTCTGATGAAGAGCAGGGCAAGATCTTTGAAGTAAATGTCTACCTCTTCCAATTTATGTTTATTAATTATTATTTCCCTCAAAAGTGACAAGAGCTATTTAAACTCAAAATTATCGAAGTTAGATGAATTCCAATACAATCACAGTTGGGGGATGGTGATGGAGTGGTGACACGGGGTGGAGGGATGTGCAGATGTCACAGTGGAGATAGAAAGGGCACACATCAGATGAAAGTGCACGAGAAAGGGCAGATATGATAGCATGGATGAGAAAACATTATGGTAATACAGAGATGGACCATGAAACATCCCAGTTTAAAAATATGTCGCTGGAAAAGTGCAGCAGGTCAGGCAGCAAAGGAACAGGAGAATCGATGTTTCGGGCATAAGCCCTTCTTCAGGAAACGTTGATACTGCTGCTCCTTGGATGCTCCCTGACCTGCTGCACTTTCCCAGCAACACATTTTTAAAAGGTCTGATCTCCAGCATCTGCAGTCCTCACTTTCTCCATGAAAGATCCCAGGGTATACTTGGGGACCATTGAACAAAAACATTTGAATTAGAAGCAATAATACACAGGGGCCTACTCTGCCATTCCACGAGATCTTGCCTGAGCTGTTTGTTTCAAATTCCACATCCCCTCCACCCCAATCATATTGGAATCCCTGCCTAAGAACTATCTCCCTAACATCTTGAAATTAATTCATGGCCCTGCCTCCACTACCTTCTTGAGACATAGTGATCCAAAATAGTTAAACTCAAAAATTTCTTCTCATCTCAGGGTAAGCATTAATTTTAAATAATTGCTCTCTTGATCCAGACTCACCCAGAAGAGGAAACATCCTTTCCACACCCACCTTGATCAGACCATTCAGGATCTTATGTATTTAAGTAAAGTCATCTCACAAACCTCTAAACTCCAAAAGGAAGCAAGCTCAGCCTGCCCAACATTTTCTCAAAATAAAAACACCCCTGCTTATTCCAGGTATCAATCCAGTCAACCTCCTCTGAACTAACTCCAATATATTAACATCCTTCCTTAAATAAGGAGCCCAAATTGAGACCACAGCAGTGATCTCAGCAATACTGTACTTAACTGAAGCACAGCATCTTTTTTTTTTGTGTTGATTTTTTCCTGTCATAAACTATAGCATCCCATTAGCTTTCATGATGTGCTGTACCAGCACTAACTTTTGTGACTCATACAATGGACCACTTAAATCCTTCTCCATCTCAGATTTTTGTAGCCGTTTTCTGTCTAACTAATACACTATTTTTTTAAAAATCCTTCCTATTAAAGTGAACAATTTGTTGAACAATCGTTAGATAAACATATCCTTCTATTTGCTTCTCTGCCATATGTTGATGGGATGAGAAGAGAAGAGGTTCCTGTAGTTCATAAATATCAGCTCTGACCTGACTGTACAAAATGAGCTTAAAAACTAAACAGCAGGAGTATGCAATTCAGTGCCTTGCCCTTGCTCTGTAATGGTCTGTTTCTTGCGAAAGTTATGGTGTTACTTTCAAAACCGAAGGCAAGATTTAATAAAAGTTGCGTAAAACTATAAAGGTGCTTACAGTAAATGCTGAGAGAAAGAAAAAAGGAATCCATTTGAGAGATGACAAGTATTTTTTTCTACATGTAAAAAGTGAGGTCTGCAAAGGGCTCTGGCCCAAAACGTCGAATTTCCTGTTCCTTGGATGCTGCCTAACCTGCTGTGCTTTAACCAGCAACACATTTTCAGCTTTTTTTCTACATCACAAGTTATGATGATTTGGAATATGCAACTTGAAAGATCAGCAGATTCAGAATTAGCCTTAAAGGGGGAATGGCATAAATATTTGAAAAAGCAAAAATACGCAAAGCTTGTATAAGCAAAGGAATGGGACTAATTGCGGAGCTATTTAAAAAACTGACAACGCAGCAGAGCCAAATGGCTGTATAATTTGCCTTTTAGATAAAAACTAAGATAGATAGGTTCTTGAGTATCAAGGGTTATGGGGAGAAAGGAGAATGGGGTCGAGAAAGTTATCACCCATGATTGAATGGCAGAGCAGCCTCAATGGGTTGAATAGCCTAATTTCTGCTCCTGTGTCTTATGGTCTTATTCTCGGCCATTAACTACCCTCAATAGATCTCCAATGAAACACCAAAGAAGTTGGCATAGAGCAGGTAACTCTGTTGGGACAGTTGCAAACACAAGACAGTATGTACATGACTTTAAACAAATGTTCTTCATCCTCTTCATCACCATGCAGGTTCTCTGAAACCTAGGTCTGAAAATTAACTCTGGCTTTTCCCCTCCAAATCCTTCCCCCTCATTGCTGACTTCATGAATACTGCCCACACCATAAGCCTATATAGTACCCTATATATCCCTGACCAGAGCTGTGGGCCCCAAAGACAGTTTGTTTGCATCCCTTATTGCTTGTTGACATGCATGGCTCTGTTGTTCCACAATCTATGTGTTTAGTAGGATCTGATTCACCTACTCCACTGCAGAGCCAGCCACTGCATTCAAAACCTTTACTGCCTATATCCCACTTTTTAAATCATCCAGACTTTGGCAACATACCTTACTTACCACTCTCAAACATTTCACTACAAAATTTTCTTTCTTATGTTTAAGTGCCTTATAGGTCTTGCCTCTCCTTTCTTCCTACAACTTTAGTCTGACCTTGCAACTCTGCTGAATAAAGTCCTTGGTATATTTACTTCACATCACCTTTAGTTAGTCCTTTGACCTTAGACTCTTTCTTAAACTTTTTGGTTCACAACATTCACCTCCCTCTTTTAAAACACTCCATTTTCATCCCTTCTCATACTCATTTGTCTGCCAAATTCTTGGAAATATTTTGCTACACAAATGAAATTTGTTGTTGTGATTGATTGGCAAATGCTTTTAGTGCTGAATGGTTGACGATTCAGTGGAAATTTGGGAATACTACCCATGAAAGTTTGCTTGGCAAAAGTTTCAACTTTGCCCTGGAACTGCCAAATCACAATTTGATATTTTTTTCTCTCCATTACCCAGCTTTGCTGATTTTCATAGCTTTAACAGTTAAGTGAGTTGTTAACATGCATATTAAAATTCCTGTTTGCTGATTTCCATTTACTGCCTCTGGTGCTGTTAATTCTTAGCAAGCTTTTTGCATAATGCTTTTGCCGAGTGATTAATATGCCAAATCCAAGCTCAAGATTAATAATATCAGACAAACTTACCCAACTGAACTGCATCATTAGCAGTGAGGCTGCAGTTATTAAGATTCATACATTTCTGATCTGGCTCCTTGCCCAGCCTCTCCATGAACTCGACGACTTGCTCCCATTTTGCTGTACTGCCCTCAGGATCTGTGGACTTGAATTCATCTTAATGCAAGAAACGCAAACAAATCATTCTAAGTAAATGGGTCAAAGGATGTCAACCAAATGTCAATGCAAATACATCTAACTAGCAACTCATTTCTTTCCCCCCCCCTCAAATCTTTTTCCTCCTAACTCATAAGCATACACAAGCTGACAATGGTTTCTGCATACCTGATATTCTTGTAAAATAAAACTAAGCATCAGAAAACAGCACAGGAACAGGCCCTTCAGCCAATCATGCTTGTACCATATATGATGCTATTCTAAACCAACTGCATCTGGCTGAACATGTTCTGTGTCACTCTACTCCCTGCCTGTTCATGTGTTTGTCAAAATGCCTCCTAAGCTTTGCTATTTCTATCTTCTACAACCTGCCCTGGCAGCGTATTCTATGCAGCTACCACACTCTGCATAAAGAGATTTTCCTGGCACATCCCCCTTAAACCTTTCCTTTCTCAAGTTAAACCCATACCCCCGAGTATTTTAGATTTTCATCCTGGAAACCAAATATTGAGACAAATTTAACCACTGCCTTCGGTTCCAGCCATAAGTCCCATTCCCTGGCTACGAGCTTCCTTCCTGTGCCTGACAAATATCTGAGCTCAGCCAAATAGTTCCCAACTTTAAATATCAAACTTGGTCCAAGGGAAGCTATCGATCACAAATCCTTACCATTGCTTGACCTCAATTTCACCTCTGCAACATCACTCCACTCCACCCTGCTTCAACTCATCTGCTCATGAAATATTCCTCCATGCCTTTGTTGCCTGTTCACCCTAACCCAGAGTACCACAACAATTTGCTGACACATCCATAACCTCAGGACCATACAGAACTACTATTTGGGCCATAACCTAATCTACTTCTGGTCACCACGGTCCTTGTGCATGTTGACCTATTTTTGCTCTTGGTCTGGAAAAGCCTCAGTGAAAATCTTCTCTTCTTGCTTAAAAATCTTCCAAAACTCCACCTTCCCAAACATCTTGGCAATCCACTCGCTCTTTGAGAGGAGTCTTAAAATTGTCGCTTTGACCAAGCTTTAGGCCATCTGCCCCTAGACCTCATTATGTAGATTAACATCCAGTTCAGTTTGTTAATAGTTTAAGAATGATGTCTTCCTTTTAAAACTGATGTGGAGAACTTTCTCTTTCCATTCACTCAATTCTATCGTGGGTCACACTACGGCAGAATCCTCTTCTCCAGAAGATAGTGGAGTCGGGACATGGGAGTTAAATAAATCTTTGACAGATAAACAGGTTTAGGGTAATGGGGCAGATGAGATGCAAATCAGACCAGCCACAAATCGATCTTGCAAAAAAATATCCAAGTGTAGCACCTCAGGCAACTGGGTGACTAATGAGTACATGAGTATTCTATTCTTTTCTATTGAAATTGGAGGCATTAATTTTCCAGTTCCAAATTTGAAACCATGAACTAAATCAGATTGCTACAGAAGTAAATTAATAAAGATAAACACTCAGGGCTGATCTCAAAGTGTTAATTGATATGGATAGTTCAAACATCGTCAATCTCTCTCTCCATCACAGACTGTGTATACCTCCTTTCTGCAGAAAATGGAAAGACAGGACAAAAATATCTAGAGCTCCCCGGATGGGAATGGACAGTTTGACTGGAAATAGACTGGGACCTTTTTCACTGGAGCACAGAAGGTCGAGGGGTGACTTTAAGAGAGGTTTATAATATTGTGAGGGGCATAGATAAGGTGAATGACAAGGGTCTTTTCCCTAGGGTTCAAAACTAGGGGCATATTTTTAAGATGAGAGGAGAAGGATTTGAAGAGAGAGGAGGGGTCAACTTTTTTTTTAGAAAACCGGTGTGGTTCGTGTGAGGAATGAACTTCAGAGAAAGGGGTGGATGCAGTTATAACATTTAAAAGGCATTTCAATAAATTCATGAATAGGGAAGGTTTGGACAGATATCTGCCAAACTCAGGCAAGTGGGTCTAATTTTGTTTGGGAACACAGTCAGCGTGGACTAGTTGGACGAAGGATCTGTTTCCATGCTGTATGACACTATGACTCTATAACAAGCTATTGTGATTAAGTTAAAAAAGAATGGTCTATGACAGGAGTCAGATGGATAATATAACCCAGAACCATACTGAGCATACAGAGTTCAGAAAGGACCTGAAACATTAACTGTATTTTTCTCTCTACAGATGCTGCCAGACTTGCTGAACTTCCCCAGCACTTGCTGCCTTTCTCTCAGATCTCCAACATCCACAGTTCATTGCTTATATTCCTAAAGTGGAGGTGCCAACATAGGTACAAGGTTTTGCTTGAGATACAATGGGGATGTGAGAAAGAACATTTTCACGTGGCAAACACTGAATCTGTGCCAAAGTCCTAAGTCTTTAATCAGCCATTAGAGGCACTACAACCAGTGATTGCAAGTGTGCAAAAATGTTGCCTTGACAGTGTTATTCAGCCTTTACCCACAGCATATGTCAGATGTAACTAGGTGATTTTATCTTCCTGCTTATTTTTAGACTTAGCAAGGCATGCCTCTCAAATTGTAAAGTTAACGTATTTATGCATACCTGATGATAGCTTTGAAGCATTCTCTTTATTTTCTGAATCCAGTGAGGTTTTCCCTTCCTTCTGCTTTTCTGTCACACAGGCAGCTTCATTGGAATTCTCAGTGACCTTAAAGAAGCGTGCCATTGAAGATTGTGGCCATCTCTCAGAAAAAGATTTACTCCTCCAAATCTGGTTCACAATCAGATCGAAGGGAGACTTTGAATGCTTCATGCTGATTTCATCCTGGTGTTGTTTAGAACCTAAAAAACCCAGAAACAACACTTGCCTTACAGGGCCAACCTTGCTCAGATATTCACAGACTAACAGTGCTTATTTCCTGGACTTCCATTGAATACTTGGAAGAACAAGGCCAAAGAATATAGAATATTACAGCGCAGTACAGGCCCTTTTGGCCCATGTTGCGCCAACTTGTGAAACCAATCTGAAGCCCATTTAACCTACACTTCCATTAACATCCATATGTTTATCCAATGTCCATTGAAGTGCACTTAGAGCTGGCGAGTCTATTACTGTAACAGGCAGGGCATTCCACACTCTTACCTTTGACATGTGTCCTATATCAATCACCCCTCAATTTAAAGCTAGGTCCCCTGGTGCTAGCCATTGCCAACAAAGGAAAAAGGTCTCACCTGTCCACCCGGTCTAATCCTCTGATCATCTTGTACGTCTCTATTAAGTCAACTCTCAACCTTCTTCTCGCCAACGAAATCAGCCTCAAGTGCCTCAACCTTTCCTCATAAGACCTTCCCTCTATACAAGGCAACATTCTGATAAATCTCCTCGGCACCCTTTCCAATGCTTCCACATACTTCCTGTAAGTGTGGCAACCAGGACTGTACACAATACTCCAAGTGTGGCTGCACTTCGTACAGCTACAACATGACCTCATGGCTCTAAAACTCAATACCTCTATCAAAGGTAACAGTATACACCTTAACAACTCTAAATCAACCTTAGTGGCAACTTTCAGGGATCTATGCACATGGACACAGACTCTCTGCTCATCCACACCACCATGAATCTTACCATTAGCCCAGTACTCTGTATTCCTGTTACTCTTTCCAAAGTGAATCACCTCACACTTTTCTGCATTAAACACTATTTGCCACCTCTCAGCCCAGCTCTGCATCTTATCTACGTCCCTCTGTAACCTGTAATATCCTTCGGCACTGTCCACAACTCCACTGACCTTATTGTCATCCACAAGTTTACTAACCAATCATCCAGCTCATTTATAAAAATAACTAACAGCAGAGGGCACAAAAAAAAATCCCTGCCGTACACCAATAGTAACTGAACTCCAGGATCAACCACCACCCTCTGTCTTCTTTCAGCTAGCCAATTTCTGATCCAAACTGCTAAATCACCCTCAATCCCATGCCTCCATGTTTTCAGCAATAGCCTATCATGGGGAACCTTATCAAACTTTTCTGAAATCCATATAACCTCAACTGCTTTACCCTCATCCACCTGTTTGGTCACCTTCTCAAAGAACTCAAGGTTTGTGAGGCATGAGCTACCCTTCACAAAACCACGTTGACTATTCCCAATCAAGTTATTCCTTTTCTAGATGATTATAAATCCTCTCTCTCATAATCCTTTCCAACACTTTACCCACAACCCAAGTAAGGCTCACTGGTTATAATTATTAGGGTTGCCTCTACTATCTTTGAAGAAAGGAGCAACATTTGCTATCCTCCAGCCTTCTGGCACTATTCCTATAGACAATGATGACATAAAAGATCAAAGTCAACGGCAATGCCAAAGGCAAGAGAATACTGGGATAAATCCCATCCAGCCCAGGGTACTTAGCTATTTTCACTCTCCCCAGAATTGTTAGTGCCTCCTCTTTGTGAACCTTAACCCCATCTAGTCAAATAGCCTGTATATCAGTATTCTCCTCGACAACATTAGTATTAACACAGGAAAAAGACAATTAAAAAAAAATTCATTTAGCGCCGCTCTTATTTCCTTGGACGCCACACACAACTTTCCACTACTGAACTTGACTGGCCCTAAGCTACTCTAGTCATTCTTTTATTCCTGACATATCTATAGAAAGCTTTAGGGTTTTCCTTGATCCTAACTGCCAAAGACTTCTCATGTCCTCTCCTGGCTCTTCATAGCTCTCTCTTTAGTCCTTCTGGTTAATTTGTAACTTAAGCGCCCTAACTCAGCTTTCATGTCTCATCTTTACATAAGCTTCTTCCTTCCTCTTGAAGAAGAGATTCAACTTCTCTAGTAAACCACAGTTCTCTTGCTCGACCACTTCCTCCCTGCCTGACAGCTACATACTTATAAAGGACACGCAGTAGCTGCTCTTTGAACAAGCTTCACATTTCAATTGTTGCCCATCCCCTGCAATTTCCTTCCCCATCCTAATTCTTGCCTTACATTTTAATTGCCTTTCTCCCCAACTAGAACTCTTGCCCTGCTGTATATACCAACCCTTTCCTTTACTAAAGTAAAGGAAACAGACACACTCATCTAGTCCCCTTCAATTGAACTTCAACAGTAAATATCTATGCTCAAAGAATAGCAGCAGGGAGGAGGTTGCTATTGGGATTTTCAATATGAATGCACAGACCATAACCTTTGGAAAAAAAAAACAATTTCTTCAAGAGGGACAAAAATTTGGGAAGCCAATGCTTTTGACTCAGTCATGGCAGCACAGGAAACCACTCAGCTCACCCAGTTCATATGAGCTCTCTCATCTCATGCCCACACTTTTCATTTGCAACTTTTATTTGGTTTACCTTCTTTAAATTTGTCTTCAATGTTGTACACCTCCATCAAACCTTTCCTCAAGTGTCTTTGCTTTGGGGAGAATGTCACCAGTTTTTCTAACTCAGGCATACTTATCACTGGTAAGTAACAAATCTCTGTACCCTCTCAAGGATTCGTGCATCATTCCTGAAATGCACTGATGAAATTGAAAGCAATACTCTCGCTGTGGCCTAACCAGTTTAATAGATTCAGCATAATGTTCGTGCTTTTGTACTTCAAAGTTTTGGTCATGAAGTCCAGGTTTCAGATTCTTTGCAAACTACTGTCTCAAAACGTCCTGCCATCCTCCAGGTTGTATGTAAATGTTCCTCGACTCCTGCACCATCTTTAGAACTATCACATCAACTCAATGCTGCCTCTCCCAATGCCTTCTGCCAAATACATCCCCCCCCACCAAGCTTCTCTTCTATTAAATTCCATCCACAAGACATCTGCCAATTCTTCTGGCCCATGTCCTGTTTTACTATAAGGTGTAGGAGCAGAAGGAGGCCATTCAGCCCAGCTAGACAGCTCTGCCATTCAATGAGAAAATGATCGAAATTATAAAGAGTGACACTTTCCTGTCTTTATCCCAAACTCTGTAATTCACTTACTGATTAAAATCTATTACAGCATTAAATATACTTAATGACAGATATACCACCCTTAGAAGAAATTCCTCATTTCTGTCTTAATGCATGACCCCTTACTCTGAAATTATGCACTCTGGTTCGAGACTCTAAGGGAGAAAGCCTCAATATCTAGTCTGTCATGCCCCTTAAGAATCCTACTTGGTTCAATAATAACTTCCTGTTCTAAAATCCAAAAGGTACAGGCCCAGCCTATTCAACTTTTCCTCATAAGAAAATCCCTTCACACTCGGGATCAATCTAAATGACTTTTCTCTGTACTGCTACAAGCAAAGCTAAGGGGCCCTTTAGATAAAGTTGCAACAAGACTATCCAGCTCATAAATTCTACACCCCAGCTAATGAAGACCACCATCCCATATTCCTATCTACCCATGCTGACACCATAAGGGATCCATGGACTAGTACACCAAGGTCCCTTTGTTCCTCCATACTCCCTAGGGACTTATTTCTTCCTTTATTAGAATATCCCAAAATGCATCACATTTATCAGGACAACATATATGATCTTTAGAGAATATTTCAAATTACAAAATCAAACAATTCAGAAGGAGACCATTCAGTTCATCATGCCTTCGCAGGTCCTTAAAAGAGCTATTAAGCTAGTCCTATTTTATCTACAAAATAATCATACAATACCTGAAGTCTCCATTTTTTGTTGAAATAAACTCATCCTGGGCCACGCTATTCCTCCCTTAAACCAGAAAAATATTTATCATTACAGCATAATTTAATGGTCAATATCATTCATTACTTTCACAACAGTTTGCATTTTCTACAGCACCAACGTCACTTGGCAAGACGAAAAACTTGAGACTTGTTTAAAAAAAAAATTACATGCTGTCAAAGCTCTTCATTTTGCACTCATCAGGACAGCATCTCAAGAACATCAAGTCTCAAAGGGAATGCAACATTGAGCTGCATTAGGATGGGATCGGTTAGTAGGCAAACAAATTCTTACTGACTAGAGGTGCTGCCATGCAATTAAATTTGAGACAGGTAATTCAATTTCAATTGGTCACAACACCACCATTGGGAACACAGCAGGGAAAGACTGCCCCCTCAAGCTCTTTTAGTTGAAGGCAGCAAAATGTGTGGATGTGTTCCGTTTGCAAAGGACAGGGCCCCATTGATGAGAGTGTACATGGCTTTAAGTAGCCCATGCTATAACCCTAACTGACATCTTTAAATGACTGGCTGATATAATGCTTAGCGCAACCAGACTACTTATTAAATGTTATGCAAATTCAGAATTACATCTAATGTTGGACACGATACTCCAAGCAGGGCCCAAAGAGAGTCACACTAGTCTCAAAATGTTAACTGAATCAGTCTCCAGAGATGCTGTCAGACCTGCTAATTTTCTCCAGCATCCTACGTGTTTGCTTCAGATTTCCAGCATCACCACTGTTGTGCTTTTATCTGGTCATTTATGGTCAGTGCTCTGACAGTTGTGAACAACTGAAGGAAGGGTGTACTGCTTGAAATGATCTACCAGTGTTTTGAACTTCCAGGTGACATACCTGTTATTAGTCTGGTACTGAAATTAATATACCACATTTACTTGTGCTGCAAGCAGTATCTTTTTTAGTTTAATGGCAACATTTTGTTTATCAGAGAACACCACTCATGCTGCATGATTCCAGCATAAAACAGCTAATTTCACCTGTACCTTAATTTTTTGAGATACCTTACCCTTCCAAGTAGACTGGGAAATGACTAAACAGTAGTCCGTGGAAGGTCAGACAAGATTGTTGAGGGTTATTTCGAGGAGATCAAGAAATTTAGTTTCAAATCAATTGGGGATGGGAGAATGCAACATAACATTTGTCTTTTTTACAACAGAGGTGTGAAGTGTTCAGTCCGCAGTATGTCTAAGTGTACTAAAAACAACAATCTTACACATTGAAATTCACATCTACTAAACTCCCCCTGATGCTTGTCCAGGCAGATCATCCCTTGAGGAGTTAAACTTCCTAAATGATTTTTAAAATTCTACTTTGTACTATTTTAAAACCTCTTTTGAAATGACTATCACTTATTGCTCTTTCCAGTCTCACTCCTCCTGAACTTGATAGCAAAAGCAGCACATTCACTTACCCAAATCAGCAGTCACAAATCCTGCTTCACATTCTTGCTATTCTGATAAACTGTACAGTACAGTGATGTGTCATGAACATTTGGCTTAATGTTAAGCCTAGCCTGTTAGATTATGTTAAATGTGATACCCTATTTTTACAAGCAGCAGCAATTTCAAAGATCAATGCTACAATAATCAAAGGCCCATGAAAGATGGGCAAAATGAGTTGTAAAGAGTCAGGAGAAACAGAGGTTGCAAAAGGGGTAAATGCATAGGGTTATAACTTGTACTTAGATCCAAATATTTATTGTCTCAAGTCTTTTTGGGTTTTTTTTTTAAAATTGGCATAATCTACTGCCACAGGTAAATTTCACTCTCTTTAAAATCAAGACTCAATACAAAGTTGAGTACATCGACTAAATCCCCCCGAATCATCTGTCTTCAGCTTCTCCCCTGAAGGAAGTCATTCACTCTCATCCATTCCCCAATCAAGGATGAAAGATTGAGACAGAAGTGCAGGGAATTGGGAGCATGGTGAATGCAATTAGAAATATTTGTTGAAGATATACTGATAGATTGGGTGATCCGTTTCCATATTGTGACTTGTATTTCTATAATTAAAGTGCTGTTTTACATTCTCCACTGTGTTACTCCTATGTCTTTATGCATCGCTCAAACAGCTCTCCTTCTTGCATAACTTCATCCAAATTCAGTATCTGCTGAATAATAGTGTGAACAGAACATCACAGCCAACTGTTCATCTTGTCTCACTCATATCCATACAGACTTATTTCTCATAAACCAAAAGGATAGTAAACAGGAGCTGAATCCCTGGAGTTCCTTTGAGACCTGACAAAAATTCTTTGCGCCTTAAGGACAATGTCAATACTTAGTGTTTGGCTAAGTGGTATTTAGAAATCAGAACCTTCCAGGTCAGTATGATGAGAGTCCAGACAGTTATGAAATTATTGAGTTTGGGAAGGGGGTGTGTGGGTAGGGATACATGGCTGATGAGTTAATGCAGGGACAGACTCAAACACTGAATATTAACAGTATTATCTTTAAATATTTGTACTTTCTTAATAAATGTCTTTATACATGTGCCAGAGGTCAAACAACTGAACATTAAAATCAGGACACAATGGGGCAAAACTTTCTGTAAGTGACAATAAGGCTACTGCACAGAGACTTGGACAATAACTTCAAGCGAGCACAACAGCACAGAGAATGAGAAATTTAAAATTTAAAATTGCCCAACATCTGTCTTGCCTCCATAAGCTGAATGAACACTGCATTTTATCGTCTTCCTCCCATTCAACTACCATGAATGGTTTGTAGTTCCTCAACTTGTACAGTACTAGTCTCAACACCTCACAGAAAGTTAACATCTGTCCATATTAGTCTAAAATAGTCCTTTTAATTTTATAACAGATCTTCTTTACTTTCTCTCATTTTTCAGACACTGAACCAACTCCATGGAATTTCACTTCTGAAGCTTTCAACTGTTAATAGACTCTTGTTGGGCAGAATTTTAGGGAGACCTGAACAATGTGGGTTGTGGTATCAAATGTGGCAGAATCACATGAAAAGTCAGGCGAAGCCTATCTTGATGTCAGGAACAACTTGCTGCATCTTTCAACTAAGTTTGGGCACTGAAGTAAGATTCTCACTGGGCAGCAGTGTTTATTAAGGAGGATTATTGTGCCTCAATTACCTTGTGAAAAGTGCATCTTGCCTCAGATTTTTATGGTACCACTAGCTATGACCAAATCAAATAGAGAATTCTTAATATGGAAGTCAACGAGGATGACAAGCAATTTCAGCTTACAACTTGCTCAAAAGGACTTCCAAGTTGGACACTAGACACCAACATCTCAAGGCATGGTCCATGCGCACCAGCCATGTGGTGACAGACAGTGGCATACAAATATGCCAGCCTGTACAATTCAAAAGGTGTATCTCCATTCCACATCATAGAATCCCTACACAGTGTGGAAGTAGGACAATCAAGCCCATCAAGCCCTCACCGACCCTCTGAAGGGGATCCCACCCAGACCCACTCCCCCACCATATCCATATAACCCTGCATTTCCCATGGCTAATCCACCTAGCCTGTATATCCTTAGACACTGAGTAATTTAGCAGGTCCAATCCACTAAACCTGCACATTGTTGGACTGTGGGAGGAAACTAGAGCACCCTGAGGAAACACACACAAAGGGGGAAATGTGCCTGTGTGAAGTTTGCAGTCACCCAAGTGACTGCATTTCAATGCTGAATCTCAGACAGTAACAGCATTTAATGTTGCAAGGTCATGCCCCCAGCTCACAGACTTGACCAGGGTACATCACTGCCTTACTCTTTTGCATCTTTCCCCTCAGCCAGAGATACCAGGCTCACTGTCCTGCTTTATTAATGCACTACTTAGCACAGGTACACAAGCAGGAGGCTTATGGTTGTCAACAAGCCTTAGTCAAAGGGAGTAGCCTTCAGTCAGAGAGTCCTAGCACAGTCAGTCAACAGCAGCCTTATGTCATTCCAGGGGCTTGGATAGAGTCAGTCGGTCAGCCAGCCAGCTATCAACCTGTGGCAGTTAAAGTCAGGTCCTCTCCTCAAAACAGAGGAAGAAACAAGTATGAGATAGCACAGCAGCTGTGTTGGCTCATTCTGTCCTGTTAATGGCAGCTTTCCTTCTGAAACAAGTGGGGACAGGTATTAATGAAGATAAAAGTGAGTGGCACAGCCATTACTTTCATTTGTGGAACAGAGAAGTATCCCAAGCGAGTGAATAGGCAGCACAGAGGGCATGCAAGGTTAGTGCTTTCAGGTAGGCAACAGCAAGTGAAGGAAGATGTCGCAGGTAATCGAGAGAGTGTGGTAGGGCATGAATCTGGACACGGAGGCAAAAAGAGAGTGTGAGGCATCAAAAAGAAGACAGTGGCACTTACAGTGGCGGAGTCAAAAAGTCATTGATCACCTCTAGTTTCCTGCTCATAGAGTAGAGCACCAACTTTCTCTTCTGTGCCACATCTGGGGAGGTGACCAGAACTGTGCAGAGCAACTCTCAACAAATATTGCCTGTCTGGGTGCATAACAGCCTCTTAAAAAGGTGGCACCGACAATTTTCCAACAGTGAGTAGTTGTTCTGAGTACAGTGAATGGTATAGAAGGGCAAGAACCAGACAACAAGCATGCCAGTGGTTGGAGTGCACAGTTAACAAAGGTTGGCTTTAGTAAGATCCAAGAGGAAAACAGGAGACGTCACAATGACAGAAACCCTCCATGAAACTCAACAACACATTAACTTAGCCACAAAACATTCAAGATTCAGCCCATGACTGTGAGACAGAACAGATAAATCAAATCTTGACTTCTAGTATCTGATTTGATCTGAATCTGCCTGGTTCAGACTCTGTTCATTCGATCAACCTCTCCTAGATTTCTGGTAGAAGGCTCTTCAAGAAGTTCAAGTGTGTGAGGAGAGAACCAGGGAGAAATTAAGAGTAAATCCAGCCCTGTGCAGGCACTACACTGTACTCTGAAACCACTTAGATGTTAGCAAATTAATTTGTTCCTTCATATTTCGTTATCAGAAACTCAGCAGATCTGGCAGTATTCGTGGGAGAGACAAACAAACAGAGTTAAGATTTCAAGTCCCAGTATGAGTCTTCCATAGAAATCTCCAGCGCTGAACGATTCCACTCCGCCGGAATCAAATTGACGTTTATCCCCTTAAAAGGAAACCTTCCGGATCATGGGAAGATTGATACTGACATCACTGAAATTCTTTAAAGAGGAAACGCCAGCAATTCAGATTTAAACTGAAGATTTCAAGTTGCTGTTATCTCCAATACCACCCTTCCATACACGTACACACAAGGAAATGATTTTACTTAAAAAAAAAACTTAATGCAAAACATTTTGGTGTCCCCGCCCCCAAAAGGGAAACAATATTTTCCGAGAAAGGCTGTTAAATCGCAGAAACAAACATTGGTCTGTCCTACCTGGGTAAGACACAGCCCCACCTCCTGGAGATTGCAGCCAGGAACTGGATATCACTCCGAACTGGATTCGCCTTTTACTCCTGCAACCGATAGCACTGACCATCCAGGAAACCAGACTGACATCTGGGAGGCTACAGATGTACAGATCAAAGGCTACAGATACAGCTCAGAAATCTAATAAAAACCCCATTACTGCGCTTCACGCAGCAACGCAATTAACCATCTCTAAATAAATGTAAGATTATCCCAATTAATGGTCAGGGGGGCTTTCTCGGGAACTCCCTGTTCACCTGAGCTTACCTGTGCTGATTGGCCGCCTTTCTGTGTTCTGGTTGGTCATTCGACCATAAGGCTCGGATTGGATAATCGGAAGGGCGAGGAACGCAGGGATTGGATGTTAAAGGAAATCACCTATGCCCAGGTTGAAGAAACTCAAAGCAGCTACTGCGGCTCCCTGACTACAGTAACAGGGCTGGGTAATCTACCGGAATTATCCAGGGCAGTCAATAGAAGGTTCGGACAGTAAAGTCTCGGCACTGCCAGGGATACTACACAAGAGTTATCAGTTACCATTCTGCAGCGCATGCCAGGATTAACCTAGGTGAGACAAAAGGGATATCTTTAAGAGTTACTAGGGATAATCTATGTGAGATATTGGCGTGATCTATATGAATTACTGGGGGATCCTATCAGGGTTACAGGAGATATTCTATCAGTATTACTGGGAGGTAAGGGTAACTGAAGTAAGTCGTAAGAGTGATATATAACTTTATGTAATATATAAAGTAATCAACACGAAGTTATCTGATTTAATATCTAGGATTTATTGAGTCAATTTCTAGGGTAACAAAGGCATGTTTTAGGAATTACTATGGAAGTAATTAGGGTATTCTGTAGGGATTACTGGATTGAGGGATAACTTTTAGGAATTATTGAAGGTAATCTTTAAGAGTTACTTGAGAATGACCAGGTTTAGTTTATAGGAACTGCTGGGTTTAATCCTTGGGAGCTTGCTGAGCTGAGTGTAATGTATAATTGTTACTGGGATACTCCATCAGAGTTACTATGCCATATTCTACAGAGGTTATTGGAGATATTAGGGCATTACTGGGTGGCTGGTATTTTAAAGGGGCTACCTGTGATAATCTACAGGATTTACTGCAGTCATCTATAAGAGTTACTGGGGGCAATCGATAGGGGTTATTGGGGGGAAAACTATAAGAGGGCTGGCATGTGAATGATATAGAATATCTTTGGTAAATCCTCTGCACCGTACCAGTAGGGGTTTTCTATAGGAATTACCAGGAGTAATATAAAGGAGTTACCGTACCTAATAGTAACCATGATAAAAACCACACGAATGGTCTTTAGGAAAGGAAACCTGCTGACTTTACATGTGATCTAGACCTACAGTAATGTGGTTGACTCTTAAATGATTATTTTCATAAATGCCTTCTGTACTCTTTGCAGGTCACTCATACTCTCCTGTGGTGTGCCAAAAACTGTACATCATACTCCAACTTCTAAATGTTTGTCATAACGCCATTGCTCTTGTAAGCTAAGCCTCTATTAATAAAGCCTATTAATAATAATTTATTAATTAATGAATACTTAATTAATAAATCTCTTTGTTTACCCTGCCATCTTTAATGACTTAAATATATGTACACTCAGGATTCTCTCTTTCTGCATGCTCTTTATCTTGTACTGTTTCTCTAGGTTCTTTGTTCCAAAGTGTATCGCCTCACACTTTTCCACATTGAACTTCATCTGCCCACTGCACCCCAATGTGTCATTATCGTTTTGAAGTTCTATACTGTTCACCTCACATTTTACAATTCTCCCAGGTTTTGCATGCATATATCAGGAAAAGCAAGGTCCCAGTACTGACATCTGGGGAACTCCACAACAAACCTTCTTCCAGAAGTACCTATTAACTAATGCTCTGTTACACCCCCTCCCACCAGCCAATGTTGTATCCACACTACTACTGTCCCTTTTATTTCATGGTGTATAATTTTCGTGACAAGTCTGTTTTGTGTCATTGGATCGAACATTTTTTGGCAGACCACATACTCATGATCTTTTCCCTCATCAGTTCTCTCTGTTTGTGTTAACTCTCTAGAAAATTAGATAGACATGATTTTCCCTGAAATAGATTATGTTGACTGTCCTGAATCAATTCTCATGTTTCCACATGGCTATTTGTTCTATCCAAAATAATTGTTACTTAAAGTTTTCCCACCATTGAAGTTGACTGATCATTACAACTTTTGTTGAGCAAGGGTATAATGTTTACAGTTCTCTAGTCGTCCAGCATTAAACCTGAACCCAGAGAAAACTCAAAGATAATTGCAAGTGCCTCTGGAACTTCCACTCTCTCTTCCTTGAATATTCTTGTATGCACCTCAAGAAAATTAGGAGAAAATGTTTAAGGAGTAGAAGACAGGTGAATGATGTGCAACGGCCACAAGGGAAGGAAAAGGATGTAAGAAAGTCAGCATTAATAATGAAAGAAAGCTTTATTCAGATAATTTGGGCTGGGAAGCAAAGGAGTGGTGATGGTGATGATGACCATTGGAGTAGCATTCCTGGGATAAGAATAAAAATGCACCTGAAAATTCAGAAGTAGAGTTCTGGGGTATGGCTTGGATAAGGAAGGACAGACAACAAAGGATGTCCAAAATGTAGTTCCCATTGAAACTAGAAAGTGACAAGTATTACATGTGGGAGGACAGAGGACATGATGGGACCTCCTCTATTCATGAACAATTCACCCAAGAAAGATTACTTTCAATGAATTGCTGCCACTTAGTGTTCACAACATATAAAGTTGCAGCACAGCATTTTAGATCACACATGTTAACTATGTCAGATTCATCTTTAAGCTGCAACATCAGTGATCAACTAGAATGACCAGCTTTTTCTCTTGGCTTAATTGTAAGTTTCCTTTTGTCTACTGCAAAGCAACTCTACTGCATGACTTGTTTTGAAGTTCATATACACCACCATGGTGGCTTAGTGATTAGCACTGTTACCTCACAGCGCCAGGGACCTGGGTTTGATTCTAGCCTTGGTTGACTGTCTGAGGTTTTCACATTCTCTCCATGTCCGTGTGGGTTTCTATTGGGTGCTGCGGTTTCCTCCTATTGTCCAGAGATGTGCAGGTCAGGCAGATTTGCCAAATCAAATTGCCCCATAATATCCAGGGATTGCAGACTTAGATGGATTAGCCACAGTAAATGTGGGGGAAGAGGGCTGGGTCTGGGTGGGATGCTGTTCGGATGGTTGGTGCAGACTTGATTGGCTGAATGTCCTTTTTCCACACTGTAGGAATTACATGATGCTATCATATTCTCAAATTGCTCATATTCGAGAAATAATTTGTAAGTTGACCTTTTAGATATTCAGGTCAACCAATTGTTTTATTTTTTACCACACTCCATTTCTGAGTTACTTATCTAAGTTCCTGTTATATGGCTCAGTGTCTTCAACTGCAGATGCACCAGCATCTCAATTCCTGTATTGCAATACATGCATTAGTTACACTGCAGTCTCCTTACAGCATAATGCTCACATTAGATGTTAACATAATGTGCATGGATTTTAAAAATGTGTCAAATACAAAGGGTATGGGATATATCCAAGGATAAATGATATATTGATTTTTTTATAGCAAGGGCTGCTGAAGTACCTATGTAAATTCAAGCAAAATTTAGTTTCCAGAGCTTAACAAATTTGCACATATTCTGCAGAAAGATATTGGATGTAGACGGTATTATGTATGTCTTACATTATGTAAATTAAACCTGTGATATTCTCATGGCTAATATAAGAAGATCTGAACTCAGCTGTCAGCATAAGCCCAAACTGAACAATAATCAGTGTCCTGTGATATCCTTGAACTAGAAAATCAAGAGTTCGAAGTTGGAAAAGTATGTACATCACTTTTTTCACTAATGCAATAAATGTTTATGAATCATTTCCTGCACACTGTGAAGTGTAATTTTGTACTTTTTTTGTTTCTGAACCTAAAATCTGCCAGATATATATACTTATGATTGGATGCAGTTTGTGGTTTTGTAGCATGATGAGCAAAGAGCAGGGAGTAGGTGGCGTGACTGCAGTCGTTAGCTGGAGTTAGAATATGGTACAGGCTGAGCCAGTTACCAGATTGGAGGAAAATTTACTTCAATAAGTTTCTTGTTTTTCAGATTTTCTGTGTTCTGCCCAGATGACGTTGATCAGTCTGATGAGAAAGATAACCAGCTAGCTCTCAACTTTCCTATTCTGGATAGATATTCAGAATAAAGGCAAAATACTGTGGGCAGGGTTGGGAATCTGAAACAAACACAGATAATGCTGTGAGAAACTCAGTAGGTCTGGCAGCATCTGTGGAGAGAGAAATCGAGTTAATATTTCAAGTCTGACAGGACTTTTTTTCAGAATAGAATTTCAGGACTTGAAATGTTAATTCTGCTTCTCACTCCAGATGCTCCTAAACCTGCTGAGTAATCTCAGCATTCTCTGTCTTTAAGCCAGATAACATGTCCTCGCTTACCATCCTTTGTAAATAGTTATGTTCTACAAAACCTGTTGCTGTTCAATTGTGTATGGATCTTACTATACCAGACATCGATGCGATACTGAAAGAGAACTGTTTGAGATATTAGGTTTCAAAGGATCTCTCTGTCCTCTTAAATGCATGTAAAGGATTTCATGGGACTATTTTGAGAAGCAGCAGAGAAGTTTGCCCCGCGGTTTTCGCTAAAATGCACCCATCAATCAACATCTCTAAGACCACTTTGTTTTTGGAAGCTTCATAGAATCCCTACAAATTGGAAACAGGCCATTCACCCCAACAGGTCCACACTGACCGTCTGAACAGCATCCCACTCGACCTGTCCCTTCCCTATCCCTGTAACTCTGCACATCCCTGAACACAATTTAGCATGGCCAATCCTAGCCTGCACATCTTTGGACTTTGGAAGGAAATCCACGCAGATATGGGGAGAACATATAAACTCCACACGGACAATCTCCCAAGGGTAGGATCAAACCCAGATCACTGGTGCTGTGAGGCAGCAGTGCTGACCACTGAGCCACCATGACGCTTACTGAGCACAAATTGGTCACTATGTTTCCTACATTACAACAATGTCTACACTTCCATAGTGTCTCATTGGCTGCGAATCACTCAAATGTTCTGAGATCATGAGAGACACTATACAAATATAAATCTGACATTCCTTCTTTTGGATCATATTTGAAAACTTTGGTTCACTTAGGTTGAATATGGGAGGGGAATAACTGTCTGTGTGCCTAGTAAAAGTCAAGGAATTGACAAAATTGTTCAATGTTTTTGAAAAGAGGAGTTGTAACTTTATTTATAAATTGTGTATAAAAATAGCACCAAGTTCAACACAGAATATGCTTGGAAATGCGTTATTCAATTGAAACAATAACATTACAGAATTCTGAGATAACTTTGCAATAACATTCACCTTTGGCAGGGAAGAAAGAATTCTAGGATTGAATCATCAGCGCCCACCATGAGGTTTATTCACCCTGCCTAATTTTGCCTTTCATTGAAGACAGTGCAAAAGAAAATGGGGAGGGGGTTGCAGCAATGGGAGACTAGTGTGATACCACTGGCTTTTCACTTGCTTGAAGTTGTAAACTACCGCCAAAGGTGGAGGGTCAATCAGTGGGAGCGAAGTGGTGACTGGGAGAGTCAGGAGAGTCAAGAAGGCAGCAGTGAGCAGTAGGTAGGTGGTGAGTTTGAGGGTGACAGGTTGAGAAGCAAACAGCGAGTCAGTATATCAGGATATGGCAACATTTTCAATTCCGTGATCCCTCATTCTCCACAACTATTCCTGTTACAAATGTGCAGACCGATTAAAAGTTAAATAGTGAAATATAATTAAGTTGCCACTAGATGTCACTATCATAATTTGGAAACACGAATATTAACATGACAATGCTAAATATAGTAAAAGGCAAATGCATTATTCCAGACTTTGTTAGACGCTTGGACTTCTTAATCCAATACTGGATTTGATAATCTTGGTAGCTTTTAATATTTGAATGCAAGATCTAATCAGAATCAAATTCCCACAAAATATAAATAAAGAGCAAATAATAGATGGTACTACCCTCCTGGTATCACAAGCTCTCTTTATGGTGTACTCCCATAACTGAGTAAACCAATTTCCATGTTAATATTTCAAGTACAGCACACATTTACAGTCAAATGATTTTATAAAACAAACAAGCATACACAGTACAGACATTAATACAACTCAAATACAATCTAAAGGATTTAACACAGATAAATAAAATAGGTTGTTGTACAGAAGACTTGCTTGAGTGTCTAGCAGTTGGGTCATACATTATTTTTGGAATTTTCCATAGTGCCAAAGGAACACTGTCAAGAAATGAACTCTGCGCCAGCTTCCAGTCAAGCCAGGAGGTACAATCCTAAAGGTTGGAAATAACCAGGAGGGTCAAGTATTCTGATTCAAATAATTGTGTTGCTGACATTACTCATGTGGATTCTCTCAAAATATCAATGCATAAACAAATGATCTAATATTTCATCAAAGTAAGAATATACACAGACAAATGAGCTCCTGGCAGTCTCGTGGATGAAATAGAAATGTTTAGCACAATCATTTGTAATACGCTTTGAAAATTAGGGGTGAATCAGTGACTCAGTGGTTGTGCTGGATACATTTAGTATCTACACCTTGTATATTTACCAGTTATTTAGAAATGCATTTCCCCTTATCAAAGCACAATCAGTATACACTTCTAATCAATACACTTATCTGCCATGCACAATGAAGCTGTTATACTTAGAATTTCAGAGCACCTTTTACAGGGAGGTAACTGGGAAAGATTAAAAGATATGGGAATAAGAAAAGTGTAGGAATTGAAATCAGATTAAAAAGAAATAAACAGAGAGTTGTTTCTCAGAATGGTTGGCAGGAGGTAGAGATGTCCTGGAATCTTTGGTGCTCAAGCTTCTTTGGTTAACCATGGTTTCAGTACAGAGCTAAAAAATAGGCAGAGTACATAAATTTTGAAGATCAAAGGAAGCTGCGGGAGACATTTTTATGACAATGGAATGGACAAAAATGCGGTAGATTGAATTGAGTTCAGAAAATATGAGGTGCTATGTTTTTGTTAATAGTATAAATAATTAATATTCTAAAAATGAGAAAAAAAGTTGTGACTAAGATTAGAAAAGGGATTCGGCGGATGGGTTGTGTTCAGGTCCACAAGATATCAAAAGAGACACCTCACATGGATGAAAGCATTATAAACACAACTAAATATTGAATTTTATGAAGAGTAGTTTAGAATATAAAAGTTGAGATGCAATGTTACTTACGTATAAACCAATAATTAAGACTGTTAGATAATTTTTTAGAAATAAAACAATGAACTGCAGATGTTGGGGATCTGAAACAAAACAGTAAGTGCTGGAGAAACTCAGCAGGTCGGGCAGCATCTCTGGAGAGAAACATCATTCTCTCCTCAGATACTGCCCGATCTGCTGAGTCTCTCCAGCACTTCCTGTTTTAGATTTGAAGGTACAAATTTTTTAAGCACAAAGGAGATTATGAAGTGATTTCGTAGAACATAATGAAGCAGTATATAGAAAGATGTATTTCCTAGTGATTGCTGAGTATATGAAGAGAACACACACTTAAATATCAGAGCTTGAAGAAACAGAGCTGAATAAATCTTTATGTAATGGGATGTAAATGTGTGGAGTGCATTACCAGAGTTAGTGTTTGTTTGACAGTTGTTTGCCCATTTTGCATCGTACTCGAATGTTTGCTGCCATGCCATCCTGCTAATTTGATCTTTGGAGTTTTCCAATATTTCTAAGTGATGCTTAACCACTCCCCTCACTTCAATTTTTTTTTGGCAGATGTTGTAAAATTTTGGTGTGTGTCCTGAAAGGATCAAATATTCTACAAAGGCAACCAGGTTATTGGGGAGATGAGAATGTAATTGAAGGATAATATATATTGATTGTTACTGTTTGAGGCCTTCAGCAGATATTTATCTTATGCACAGCGCTCTTCTGCATTCCTCTATCTTCACCATATCTAACATCATTTCATTGTCCACCAGGGTTCAAGTCTCACCTGCTCCAGAGGTACATAATAACATCTCTGCACAAGTTGTTTAGAATATAGCTGAACAATTGTGTTTGGTACTGCACGGTACGAGAAATTCAACAAAAATGATGAGTGGCTTCTTGTGGTTATGCTAGTTTTCTACTGGAAGGATCAAAGGTATTCTATGAATGGGATTCTAAATAATAAAGCAGTTATTCAAAACAAATATTCAGGTGTATCAAATTACTAATACAACAGATCTCAATTCTTGCAGGAGGCTATAACAAAAAAGTACAATATTTTATGAAATATCCAAAAAACCCTGATCCAGCTCATGCATTTCCATATTTTATACATGATGTTTAGTCAACATGCCAATTCAACTTTACACTTGCTGCAGGGTACCAGCGATTTGCATAGAGATTGCTGCATATATCCTCTCCCTGTGTTCAGAGATCTCAGTAATTTTTTAACTGCAGAAAATTCTGTGGGAGCACCCCTTAAATGCTGGAACTGGATTACCCCAGCTGAAATTTCACAAGTTGTTGACATTGATCAGGAAGCCTGTTGGCCTAGTGTTTGGAATGATGTGTAGAAATTTTATGATCAATCTGATCAATGAAGTTATTACACACCTCTGGAGCAGGTGAGACATGAAACCAGACCTCCTAAGCATAGAGGTAAAGGCACTACCACTGTGCTACAACAGCTCTAGAAATGAGGTATATATGTATCCTTGAGGTGGGGAATCTTTAAACGTTCAGTCACTTCAAATCAATAAAAGTGGTTATGGTGATTGCCTGCTGAGGCAAAGTGCTCATAGTCACAACTGCTAACTTAGAGGAGACTAACTATTCACAGTATATCCTGCAATATGATGGAATGTGGATTCCCTCTCGATCTGGGGAATTTTAAGCTTTCAGACAGCAAAATTGAAGTAATTATGAAAATCCCATAAGTATAGATTTTAGCCTTCCTTTTTCATTGCAAGATTGCAGTTGCTTCTATCTATCATTGACCTTAGAATTTGTTACAAAATGAAACCATTAACTATAAAGGGAACAGGATAATATACAACATTTTAAAAAGAAACAATGTGGATCTGCATTCTGGAATATCAGAGAGCAGAAACAAAATGCTGCTGCGACAGGTTAAGAGGAGAGTCACTGAAAAACAAAAGATCACTTTATGCACAAATGAAAACCTGCTTCAAAGGACTGTATGGTGTCAGTAACTGTTTAGGGTACAAACATTTTTCAGGGCTCTTAGTGTATTCCTTCAAGTGTATTTCTCTTGGTGACTATGTTTCTTATTTATTGAAAGATCAAATATCTGTCCTTTTCCACTGCTCTCTCAGCAGAATGAAATATGGAATTAGGTAGCCATGGGCACATTCACAGTTTTAGTCCAACCATTGATATCTCCAGACTGGATTGTGCTTATATGTGATGAAATCAAGCTTCAAATAGATATGGCAACTTTTTGGTAATATTCTCAAAATGTTTGAAAATTATTGAACATATTATTAATTAACATATTACAATAACAAAGGCATGATTGCAAATGAGGTGACAAATAAACCAATATACGTAAATGAGACTAGGATTCAATGGCATTCCAAAATAATGAATGAGATGACGTCAAAACGTGCATAGAATTGGCTAGTGTCTGTGAATCAATTTAAACACTTTAATCTAAAAATGTTGTTAATGTAACATATGTTCATGAACCCTTTATTGCAACAGTATTAAGCTTCTGGAGCTCCTTATGATTAATTATTGGAATCTCTCTTTTTGTCTTTGTATGAGATTTATGATCTTCCCATGAATAGAAGTATCTCAAAGCACCAAGAGCTGACCAATTCTCAAAATTGCACATGCTCACAACATTCTTCATCGGAGCTTAAATTGCTCTAGGCTAGAATCAGAATGTTGAAATGGTCACAGGATGTCATATGATTACTGAATTTAAGTACAAAGCCTTTGGTTATCCTTTGGGGTCACTTGGATAAATTCTGGGCTGTTACTCAAGAGTTCATAACATTTCCTGATTTGTTGAGGAACTCTTCAGCTGTAAACAAATCCCATTGCTTCTCCCAAAACCTGAAACTGGGATCAAACTATGAGCGATAGAAAGTTCTTTGCAGATGATGTTCTTCTGGCTGAGCACGCTCATGAGGAATCAGAGACAGTGAAGGACCACCTGAATAGAAGTAGGAAAGGCTTTTTGTTATTTATATTCCAGATCCATAGCTACTAGACTACTTCAAAATGACAACTAAAGAATTTGTAATCAGCTAACCCTTTGATGATGAAAAATGTTCTTGGCTTCAAAGCATGCAACTTTTTTCTTACACAATTCATATTAAATGATGATCAGATACAATTACAATGATGTTTAAAACAACCAAATCCTTTGTTTTCAGCTATTTTCAACTGTTTTCCCTGGTGTAAAGCCAATGCGCCCTCAGTGTTAATATACTTTTATAACAACTTGATCTTTTTTTCTTACCCTAATACCAACAGGGTAGTTCTTGAAAGGAGTAAGTTGCATTTCAATAGCACCATATATTATTTTCAGGCTATCCCAAAGTAATCAATCACGAGTGAATTATTTTGAAATTGTTTTGATCTCGTATCAGTTTGTGAACAGAAAGGTCTTAAAAGTTTTTAAAATTCATTCACAGGGAGGAGGATTGTCCTGAATTGACTCTGTGAATTTGTTTTTGATAGTAATGGTTGAATTATTGTCATGTTAAAGCAGGTCATGACTATACCTTCTTCACAAGTTGGACCCATCCACTGGAAGGAGCACACACAGCTTCCATTGCGGGAATTGCAGTGTGCCTTGTTAGCACAATTGCAAGTCAAGGAACAGTTAGGCCCAAATTGATTTATTCGGCATTCTGAGAAAACAACAAAATATCAAACTACTTTCAGAATCAACACATGAAACTTCATTTGTTCAAAAATTCAATTTCTTATCTACATTACAACAACTAGAATGCTTTTTTTTAACAACAAGAAAGGTTAATCTGTTCAGAGGATTAGAAACTTCTCTGTACTACTTTTCATTGATTGGGAGATGCTGGTGTTGGACCAGGGCGTACAAAGTTAAAAATCACACTACGCCAGGTTATAATCCAACAACTTTATTTGGAAGCACTAGCTTTCGGAGCACTGCTTCTTCATCAGGTGGTTGTCTGATGAAGGAGCAGTGCTCCAAAAGCTAGTGCTTCCAAATAACCCTGTTGGACTATAACCAGGTGTTGTGTGATTTCCTACTTTTCAATGTTACTCTGTTATGAACAGACAGTGACGTCTCATCAGAAAAACAGAGATTCTGTTAGAAGGTGTCAATTAATGCTCAGTTAATCTGCCAGACTGAGATTAAGTGAGAATCAAATTACACATATGTAGGACTGAAGGGAGATCCAATTTATATTTGTGAAATTACCAATCAGGTGCATCCAAAATTCAAGTATGGTTCCTCTTGAATGTCAGCCAATGAAGTATCACTGCTTTTATTTGTTAATGATGGTCTCAATTTCAATCTACATTAAAATTCCCTGAATGATAAGCAATGCTGGTATTTCTCAAACAAGAATGACACTCCTAAGAAATGATCTATTAAATGAAACTTCCCACATTCACCACTCCACCATTTAAGCACAGTGAATAACAGTCTAACAGTCTACCATTCCAGTTCAGAGTTCTTGCAAAACCTAGATTTACATCTTATTGTTGGAATACAATTTTGAACCCTCTGGGTAGGAAAGCAAAAATGAGAGCTAATGAGTCCTGGGAATAGGAGTCCAACATGATCCAGAAAGGCTGACAAGCACTTTCAACAGATCACAGCTCCACTCCCAAACATTCTACAATTACAGCTGCCAGACTGCATCCACATTATTTAAAATAATGAATACTCAATTACTGCAGTCATGTATTTTATCTGTGCAAAAACAGATTACAAAAAAATGGAATAGACAGGATAAAAAGATTACCACGATCACATCGGTCTCCAGTTCTACCTGGTGGACAAAGGCACTTTCCTGTAACTGGATGGCATGGTGTGAGGCCTTCACAATCGCATATCTCCTGACATCGCTCCCCAAAGCGTCCAGCTTCACAAGCTAACATATAACAAAGCAAGGTTCACATGTTAACACCTAAAACAGGGAGGAAGACTCAACTGTGCCACACTAACTCTTCCCAGTCACACACTGTCATCTCTGGAGATTGAACATTCGTGGGAGGCATTTGAAATACGGATTCATCATTCACTCTTCAAAAAGAAATAAATAAATTTCACCTATCCCAAACAAAGTTCAATGAGAGATATTACTTAGAATCATAGAATTCCTACAGTGTGGAAACTAGCCCTTTGGTCCAACAAATCCACACCAATCCTCCATAGACTAACCCACCCAGACCCATTCCCCTATCCTACCACTCTTATATTTTATGCCTGATTAATGCACCTAACCTACACACAATATGGGCAATTTAGCATGGTCAATTTACCTAACCTGCACATCTTTGGATTATGGGAGGAAACCCACGCAGACACAGGATGAATGTGTAAACTCCACACAGACAGTGGCCCAAGGCTGGAATCGAACCCGGATCCCTGGTGCTGAGGGGCAGCAGTGCTAACCACTGAGCTGCCATGCTGCCATTAGTGTTTATAATGTTGTCACAGGCCTCCAATGCATTCAATATTTGTTTTCTGTGCTTGTCTGTGTTCATATATAAATATGAACAGATCAAGGTTATGTGTAATCATATGTTAGAGAAATACAACAATGGTAAAAAGATTGCACAAAATACTATATCTAGTTTACTGTTTAAAACAGAAAGACTTAGATTCATGGAGTGCATTTCATGACCACAGGATGTCCCAAAGTGCATTACAGCTTTAAAGTATTTTTTTTTAAGTGTGTTTGATGAGGCAAATCAAGGCAGGACTTATAAACTTCATGGTCAGGTCCTGGGAGTGTTGCCGAACAGAGAGATCTTGGAGTGCAAGTTCATAGTTCCTTGAAAGTAGAGTCCCAGGTAGACAGGATAGTGAAGAAGGCACTTGGTATACTTCCCTTTACTGGTGCATTGATTATAGGAGTTGGGAGGGCATGTTGTTGCTGTACAAGATATTGGTTAGACCATTTTTGGAATCCCACATTCAATTCTGTCTCCCTGCTATCGGAGAGGTGTTGTGAAACTTGAAACGATTCAGAAAAGATTTACAAGAATGTTGTCAGGGTTGGAAGGTTTGAGCTAAAGAGAGAGGCTGAATGGGTTTGGGTTATTTTTCATGGAGCCTCAGAGGCTGAGGGGGTCTCCTAATAGCTACTTATAAAATCATGAGAGACATGGACAAGATGAGTAGCCAAAGTCTTTTTCCCAGAATAGGGGAGTCCAAAACTAGAGGGCATACATTTAAGGTGGGAGTTTAAAGATTTGAAATGGAACTAAGGGGAAACTTTTTCATGCAGAGGATAGTACATGTATGGAATGAGTTGCCAGAGGAAGTGGTGGAGGCTAGTTTAAAAGGAACCTGGATGGGTATATGAATAGGAAAGGTTTAGAGAGATATGAACCAATTATTGGCAAATGGAACGTGATGAGTTTAGGATATCTGGTTGGCGTGAACAAGTTGGACCAAATAATCTATTTTCATGTTGTACATCTCAATGACTCTATGATTTAGTCACTAAAATTATATAGGACACAGAAAAGCCAACCTATGGGTTCCAAATTTCCACAAATAGCAATGCGATAACAACCAGATAATCATTTTGTGTTGCTGATTGAGGGACAAATATTGGGGCAGGATGTCAGCAGTAACTCTCCAGCTCTTCTTCAAGAAGGGTGCCAAATTATCTTTTACATCCAGCTGAGTGTGCTGATGGGGCATTGGTTTAATGTCTCATCTGAAAGATTGTATCTCACAGCATCTCCTTGATACATTCACTGGCGTGCCAGTCTTTACTTTTGCACTCAAGACCAGGTATGGGACCGAAACACTTCGTGTTCTGATGTAGAGGCAATGTTTTACCAATTTAACCATAAATTTTGGGTCTGCAATTCAGCTCAACTCTTGAATAATTTTCACTACCATGTATTCATTACTCTTAGGATATGAAATCTGTTTAAGTAGTAATCTTGTGGAACAGATCACACATCTTAACAGGAACCACCACTGAAACCATTGTGAAACCTGGCAAATAGTGGGATCCACAAAGGTCTGTGCATCTTCTTATTCAGATAACTGCCCAAATGAAAATTTCTCTCCATTATAATCGCAGTCACAGTTCCTCAGGCAGATTCTAACCTATGTCTCATGCACCAGGTACAAGTCTAAATAGAAAAACGATACTTAAATTGTTCCTTGCAACTCTCTGCGAGATTTATTCTACAGATTTGAGTGATAGTAATAGATTTGGTGTATTATCGCTGGAAGATTAATCCAGGGTACCAGGTAATATTGTGGGGACAAATGTGCAAATCCTGCCATGACATTTGGTGGAGTTTGAAGTTAATAAAAATCTGGAATTAAGAGTTTAATAATGACTACGAAACTGTTGTTGACTGTCAGAAAATTCCATCTGGTTCACCCTTGTCTTTTAGAGAAGGAAAGTGCTATCCTTACCAAATTTGGCCTACATGTGACTCCAGAGCAAAAGCAATGCAGTTGATTCTTAGTTGCCCGCTGGACATTTAGGGACTGGCAATAACTGCTGGTCTAATCAGCAAAACTCATATCATATAAATGAACACAAAGAAAATATTTGAAACCCATCCATTGCATTACAGGCTATGTGGACCCATTGACAATCATCAAACTCTATTTCATAATCTAAACGATAGTGAAATGGCAACAATGTTGGAGAAAAAAGCCACAAGTGACATTACCTTTCTCGCAGTAATCACCATGGTAACCAGGTGGACAGATGCATTGGCCAGTGCTAGGTTCACAAGCTGCACCATGCTTACAGTCACAGGAGCGCGCACAGACTAAACCATGAAACCCCAGAGGACAAGCTAGGAAACAAAGCGATGAATTACACAGGTAAAAATAACGCACCCACTAACAATTTAAAAATTCTCACACCAGTCTCTACCCTGTTTCCTGAAGGAATTCCACATACGACTGACTCAATAAACTCTGTTTAGGAGCAACGTGCTGCATGGCAACAGCTGTGTATTGATTCCAATCAGGCAGGAGGATTGGTCACAGCCAGCTATTTGGTTGAAATAAAATTGACTTTGATGATCAAAGTACTGAAGGGAATGTGAGTTTAAACCGTGAACTAATGATTCACAGCATTCTGGGAAATAATTAACAAGGTGACAAACTGCTAACATCTGTTTACACTATAAAAGCCACATGAACCTTAAAACACTCTGTAAAAAGATTCCAGTTATTTTTCCATCAATATGCAGACTTGAGATAGCCCCAGCCTCACCAGATCACCCAAGTTACCAAGTCTCAAACAAGCCACTGCCAAGTTTTATGCATGTTGTTTGATTGTTAGGTGATGATTGTGTAAAATATTAAGCAACTTACTGTGTTCACACAAAGGGCCAAAGAAACCATCCAGACATTGACAGCTGCCAGTAAACCGATCGCACCTTCCATTATTCCAGCACAAACAGTCCAGCTGGCAGTTGGCTCCATATTTCCCCTCAGGACAAGCTGAGATACAAAAGAAAATCTTTCACGAAATATTTTGTCACAATCTTTTATACATTCCCCAGAACAGAAAACATTCTCCTCTCAAATGTATCAGTCACAATACCAGGAGTTCACTTGTCACCTCACACTCTCCATGACTTCCACGGTTCCTATTCCTCTCCCCATTCCTACTTCGCCCAACATCCCAAACCTTTGAGCATTCCCATCTGCACACACTATTCCTGAAGCCCTACCTCCACTCCCAGCACCATGACCCCCCCTAAATCCCAGAACCATTCCCCCCTTCCACTCCTAGCACCATTTCCCCTCCTACTCCCACCAGCATTCCCCCTCCACTCCCAGCACCACTCCCCCCACTCCCAGCACCAGCCACCCTTCACTCCCAGCATCCTTCCTTCATTAAGAGCTGTGCTGCCAATGGCTCCTGTAAATTTGGTGGTATCACTATGTAATCAATGACAAAAATAAGTGTAAATCAGTGCAATTAGAAATAACAGGAATGCAGAGTACTGGGCAAATGGTAAAATTCTTGGCAGTGTAGATGAATAGAAAGATCTTGGTGTTCAGGTGCATAAATCCCTGAAAGTTGCCACCCAGGTTGATAGGGTTGTTAAAAAGGCAACAGGTGTGTTGGCATTTATTGGTAGGGGGATTAAGTTTCGGAGTCACACGGTCACGCTTCAGCTGTACAAGACACTGGTAAGGTTGCACCTGGAGTATTGCGTGTCGTTCTGGTCACCGCATTATGGGAAGGATGTGGAAGCTTTGGAAAGGGTTCAGAGGAAATTTACGAGGATGTTGCCTGGTATGGAAGGAAGGTATTATGAGGAAAGGCTGAGGGAACTGAGGCTGTTTTCGTTGGAGAGAAGAAGGTTGAGATGTGTCTTCATCAAGGCGTATTAGAGAATCAGAGGCTTAGATAGGGTGGACAGTGAGAGCCTTTTTCTTCAGATGATGAAGGGGACATAGCTTTAAATTGAGGGTTGATAGATTTAGGACAGATATCAGGGATAGTTTCTTTACTCAGAATGACCTGCCTGCAACAGTAGTAGACTCAGAAATGTTAAGGGCATTTAAATGGGCATTGGACAAATATGCTGAAAATGTGTTGCTGGTTAAAGCACAGCAGGTTAGGCAGCATCCAAGGAACAGGAAATTCGGCGTTTCGGGCATAAGCCCTTCATCAGGATGAAGGGCTTATGCCCGAAACGTCGAATTTCCTGTTCCTTGGATGCTGCCTAACCTGCTGTGCTTTAACCAGCAACACATTTTCAGCTGTGATCTCCAGCATCTGCAGACCTCATTTTTTTACCCATTGGACAAATATGGATAATAATGGAATTGTGTAGGTTAGATGGACATCGGATTAATTTCGTAGGTCGGCTCAACATCGTGGGCCAAAGGGCCTGTACTGTTCTGTAACATTCTATGTTCTATGTTCTAAATTAAATGATGTGAGGCATTTGAGGGAAAATGCCTTCCCTTCTTATCCACACTTCACCGAGCACAGAGTCGATGGGTCAACACCATTGTTGCTCTTTTCAAGTTTCATTTTAGTCAGTGTAAACTAATATTTCATTCCTCCCCCGATTTTAGTATTCTGAAATAAATCATACCTGATATTATGACACTCTTAAATATATAAGATTTACTTCAATACAACAAACTGATTTACATTATAGTTCTTCTTTGTAAAATGTTACAATATACCTCTACCTCACATTCATCCTAATGTTCAGTGAGATATTTGGCAGCTCTTGCTTTAACATTCTACATTATATCTCATGCACTGTTGATGACTCCTTTATTATAGACTCATACAGAATCATTCACCATTCATTTCTTCCTCAAATGTCCAGTATTTATCTAAATCATTGACATGGTTACAACAATATTTATTGTCATTCATCCACTGTCTTAGTTCATATGTCGCTTAAATATAGAATCTGCCAAAATAGATGTGCATCTTTAATGAGTGAAGATACCTTTTTCACAATGGCGACCTGTCCATCCAAGTCCACAAGAGCATGTCCCATCTTTTGGATTACAGATACCATCATTCTGACAGGCACAACTCTCCAAACAGCCTCGTCCATAACTTCCCTGTGGACACACTGAATCAAAACAACAGCAAATTAAACTGGTCAATCAGCAACAATTGTTCTAAACTGTGTTAAACAGTGTCATTAAAACCTACCAGATAGGAGTAGTTAATTTTTCAGGATTTTGTGAAGACTTGTAGCTTGGGTGTGGATGCAGTTGTTGGTTTGCTCACTGAGCTGGCAGGTTGTCATGCAAGCGTTTTCTAGGTAATTCAGTATCAGTCAGAATATCATACCTCATGTCCAATAGATGCCTCCCTTATATCATCAGTGCAGAATTTGTTTCACCTCTTGCTAAATTTTAAAATTATCTTAGAGTTTTCTCAGTTTAAGTGAGTTCCTGTACTGGTGAGCATAAACCATCTCGAACCTAACATTGATTAGTCGAATAAATTTAGATGGGAATTCAAGCAGGCACTCCTTTCACTAACGTAGAAATGTGTTTTTATAAAACTGACAAATCTGAAGGCTCTGTTAATATTCTAAAGCACTCATATTATTAAGATAGCCCCTTGTTGAGTTTTTTTCATGGTAAAATATTTGGGTGGCAAATGGAAATTTTTCTGATCTATTGACTTTTGTGTGATGTATCAAGTAGCAATTCAAAATGATCAAATTAACTATTACGTAACTGCTCAACTATAAATAAATGAATCTGTGTTATGGGCCTTGCACAGTTCATGATCCTAGGTTTTGTAAATTGAATCTCACAATCTCTTCTCAATTCAGATATATCAAAAGTTACATTTGTATTGTGAATATGATTTGGATTTTAGAATAAATCACTTAACTGTACCTTTCTGGCAGGTAGAGCCCATTGTACCAGGCCAACAGTGACACATTCCTGTCACTGGGTCACATCGACCTTCTTCACCACATGGACAAAGCATCCTACAATCTTTCCCATAATAGCCTTCTGGACAAGCTGCAAAAGAGAAATATTTGTTCTGGTAAGTGTATGTTGTGAAATCTGAAATTCAATATTTAATAAGAACCAACAGAAGCATATTCATCCAAATATTTGAGAATAGACAGAGTGTGCAGTTTTGTGCCTTTGGCTGACCCAATGCTTGAAACAATTGGATACATTCTGGACTGGAGGCACAGTGGATCACCGATATGTTGCTAACTCTGCAGGACCATATTTGTGGTATACAATTATACAATGTTACCTGTTAAGGTGCCTCACCAAGTCTTGAGTCGAGAAACATATACTCTTATTTGTACAATATTTTCAGATTTCATGACCCCCTTTGCAAATGAAATAAACTTGTGTTTATATTATTGCCTTCAAAACCTTAGGATATTTGAAGTACCCCGCAGCCAATTAAATACTTCCAAATATGTTGTCACTGTTGTAATGTGGACAAATACAGCTGCCCAGTTGTGAACATCACAGTTTCCCAAACAGTTAATTTGTTTTTAGTGATATTGATTGGGGAGTATATTTATTTGCCAGGGCACTGGAAGCACTCATGTGCTGTTTGTTAAACAGTGTCATTAAAACCTACCAGATAGGAGTAGTTAATTTTTCAGGATTTTGTGAAGACTTGTAGCTTGGGTGTGGATGCAGTTGTTGGTTTGCTCACTGAGCTGGCAGGTTGTCATGCAAGCGTTTTCTCACTGTGCTAAGTAATATCTTTAATGCGACTTCCATGAAACGTTGTTATTATATTCTACTTGATATTTATACGATCCCATCTGTTAAGGTGGGTGTTGTCATTTTCAGTTTTGTTCTGCATTGGTTTGTATATGGGGTCAATTTCAACAAGCTTGCTGATGGCATTCGAAGTTGAAAGCCAGGCCCCTATGAATTCCCATGCATATCTTTTGTTAGCTTGTCCTTGGATGGTTGCATTCTCCCAGTCAAATTGATGGCCCTCCTTTCTGCGTGTATTGAGATGAGAGAGAGTAGTCTTGCTACTAGCTGGTGTTTGTGTATCTGGATTGATCGTTTTCTTCTGGTCTGACTGATTTAGTGTTTATGGAAGTTGTCACATAGGATTTTGTATATTATGTTGGCCCTCCATGTTGTGGGTATGGTGTCTTTCATCCTTGTATGTAATTGGCATAGTGTGGCTGTGGGGTGGTATGCTACCATGATTCCTAGTGGTTGTAGGAGTCTGGCCTTTTTGATCTGGTCTTAATGTAGAATACCTATGTATTAGGGCAAACAGTGACCTCATGGGATTGTCTGTCTGATGGGCAGTGTGGAGGATTCAATTGAGGCATTCAAGTGTGCAATGGATGATTATATGAATAAAAATAACATTTAAGGGTATGAGGTGGAGAAAAGGCATGAGCTTGGCATGAGGTAATGTTGCTCATTTAACAAGCCAGTTCAAGCATGATGGGGCAATGGCTTCCTGCTGTGCAGTAACAGTTCTGTGATTGTATAAATTGATCTGTGTATACAGAGCACTTTGAGAATATGTAGGGATTTGGAGACAATTTCAAACTGGTTACAATGAACAGAAACTAAATACTGATACCTTCTGAATACTTTCTTGAAACAGAACTTCAGTCATTTTAGTTTACAATTTCTCTGGTGAGTTTTTTTGTTGAGAGAAAAACAGTACTCATAACAAATGATATATAAGGCGACACATTACTGGCACTTAGTCATTTCAAATTTGACACCCAGGGTGAATCCAGTTCATACTGCAGGAATGAAAGTGTACTCTATCTTCTAACTGTCAGAGTGTCATGTACAATGATTCTACAGCGTCAGATGATGTGGAGTTTATGTGGATGGAATTGAGGAACCACAAAGGCAAAAAAACCATACTTGGAGTTGTGTACAGACCTCCTAACAGTGGTCAGGAACAGAGCCGCAACATGTACCAGGAAATAGAGAAGGCATATCAGAAAGACAAGGTCACAGTGATCATGGGAGACTTCAATATGCAGGTGGACTGGGTAAATAATGTTGCCAGTGGATCGAAAGAAAGGGAATTCATGGAATGCTTACAGGATGGCTTTTTGGAACAGCTTGTCATGGAGCCCACAAGGGAGCAGGCTATTCTGGACCTAGTACTTTGCAATGAACCAGACTTTATAAAAGATCTTAAAGCAAGGGAACCCTTAGGAAGTAGCGATCATAATATGGTAGAGTTCAGTCTGGAGTTTGAAAGAGAGAAGGCAAAATCAGATGTAATGGTGTTACAGTTAAATAAAGGTAATTATGAGGGCATGAGAGAGGAACTGACAAAAATAGACTGGAAACAGAGGCTAACCGGGAAGACAGTAGAGCAAAAATGGCAGGAGTTTGTGGGTATAATTGAGAACACTGTACAGAGGTTCATCCCCAAGAAAAGAAAGATTATCCGGGAGAGATTAGACAGCCATGGCTGACAAAGGAAGTCAAGAGCAGTGGGAAATCAGAAGATTGGGAAGGCTACAAAAACAAACAGAGGATAACAAAGAGAGTAATAAGGAAGGAGAGGATCAAATATGAAGGTAGGCTAGCCAGTAATATTAGAAATGATAGTAAAAGTTTCTTTCAATACATAAGAAACAAACGACAGGCAAAAGTAGACATTGGGCCACTTCAAACTGATGCAGGAAACCTAGTGATGGGAGATAAGGAAATAGCAGGAGAAATTAACAAGTACTTTGCGTCAGTTTTCACAGTGGAAGACATGAGTAATATCCCAACAATTAAAGGGAGTCAGGGGGCTGAGTTGAGCATGGTTGCCATTACAAACGAGATAGTGCTAGAAAAGCTAAAAAGTCTTAAAATTGATAAACATCCTGGCCCCAATGGGATACATCCGAGAGTTTGAGAGAGGTGGCTGAGGAAATAGCGGAGGCATTGGTTGAGATCTTTCAAGAGTCACTGGAGTCAGGGAAAGTCCCGGAGGATTGAAAGATCGCTGTTGTAACCCCCTTGTTCAAGAAGGGATCAAGACAAAAGATGGAAAATTATAGGCCAATTAGCCTAACCTTGGTTGTTCGTAAAATTCTAAAATCCATCATTAAGGATGAGGTTTCTAAATTCTTAGAAGAGCAGAGTCTGATTAGAACAAGTCAACATGGATTTAGTATGGGGAGGTCATGCCTGACAAACCTGTTGGAATTCTTTGAAGAGGTGACAAGTAGGTTAGACCAGGGAAACCCAGTGGATGTGGTCTATCTAGACTTCCAAAAGGCCTTTGATAAGGCCACATGGGAGGCTGCTGAGCAAGGTGAGGGCCCATGGTGTTCGAGGTGAGCTACTGGGATGGATTGAGGATTGGCTGTCTGACAGAAGGCAGAGAGTTGGGATAAAAGGTTCTTTATCGGAATAGCAGCCGGTGACAAGCGGTGTCCCGCAGGGTTCAGTGTTGGGGCCACAGCTGTTTACATTATATATTAATGATCTGGATGAAGGGACTGGGGGCATTCTAGCGAAGTTTGCAGATGATACGAAGTTAGGTGGACAGGCAGGTAGTACTGAGCACATGGGGAGGCTGTAGAAGGATCTAGACAGTTGGGAGAGTGGTCCAGGAAATGGCTGATGGAATTCAATGTGAGCAAATGGGAGGTCTTGCACTTTGGGAAAAAGAATAAAAGCATAGACTACTTTCTAAATGGAGAGAAAATTCATAAAGCCAAAGTACAAAGGGATCTGGGAGTGCTAGTCGAGGATTCTCTAAAGGTAAACATGCAAGTTGAGTCCGTGATTAAGAAAGCGAATGCAATGTTGTCACTTATCTCAAGAGGGTTGGAATATGAAAGCACCGTTGTGCTACTGAGACTTTATAAAGCTCTGGTTAGGCCCCATTTGGAGTACTGTGACCAGTTTTGGTCCCCACACCTCAGGAAGGACACACTGGCACTGGAATGTGTCCAGCAGAGATTCACACGGATGATCCCTGGAGTGGTTGGTCTAACGTATGAGGAACGGCTGAGGATCCTAGGATTGTATTCATTGGAGTTTAGAAGATTAAGGGGAGACTTAATAGAGACGTACAAGATAATACATGGCTTGGAAAGGTTGGACGCTAGGAAATTGTTTCCGTTAGGCGAGGAGACTAGGACCCGTGGACACAGCCTTAGAATTAGAGGGGGTCAATTCAGAACAGAAATGCGGAGACATTTCTTCAGCCAGAGAGTGGTGGGCCTGTGAAATTCATTGCCGCAGAGTGCAGTGGAGGCCGGGACGCTAGATGTCTTCAAGGCAGAGATTGATAGATTCTTGTTGTCTCGAGGAATTAAGGGCTATGTGGGTAAGTGAAGTTGAAATGCCCATCAGCCATGATTGAATGGCAGAGTGGACTCGATGGGCCGAATGGCCTTACTTCCACTCCTATGTCTTATGGTCTTATGGTCTACAGAACATCAACTGACCTTAGTGATTATCATGGTAAAAACACCTTTCATTTATTAGAAAATAAGTATTCTGCCTAATGCAATGGTATATATCATGCATGCACCATGGTAACTTGTAGGTACCTTACTAAAATGCAAACAATAAAGTTGAGAGCTTATACTCTATGTTTTACAGCATATATTCACACAATCAACAAACTACTGCACAAGGATTGAAGAGGGCTACAGTACAAAACCATATATCATTTGCATCACTTATGTGAAACAAAGTCAAACCTCAGATGAAAACATTTTATTCTTCCTCCTACAATGTCAGCAACCTCATGTTTTCTCAAAATGGGAAGCAATGATGGATGAACATATAAAGCCATACCATCAGTACTTTTTTTACAGACCAATACCAAATAACATGCCTTGAACGAATTCAGGACTATTCTTCAGAAGTTCAGGTTATAGTGTATTGTAGATACAATATATAGAGAAAGAAACGCTCACCAAACAGCCAATATTAACAAACTGGAAGCTACCTGGCTAAAAATAGGAAGTTCACATGAATATTTTCGTATTTTCATCACAGTGTGATTAATTTCATAAATTGCTATGGTATTAAATTTCTGTCTTACTATGTTCTCACCAGTGATTCCTTTTGGAAGGTTTGGACAAGGGTGACTTACTGATTGTGCAGTCAGCTCCAATAAAACCAGGAGGACAACTACAGGTTCCAGTTACAGTGTCACATTGTCCCTCGTTCTGACATTTGCAGCTCCTTTTACAGTAGGGTCCATAGGTTCCCTCTGGACATTCTGAAAGACAAATCTACTTTCTTACTGAACAGGGCCGAAAGACTATTACAGCTCAGAAACATATACAAATCATAGGTAAGCAACAATATGTTATAAATACATATCTAATAATGAAGGTGTGAAACAAATAACTTTAGAATCAATTGAAGTTGTTGAATGGAAGAGAACTCCAGTAATTTTGTAACATAGCATTTATAAAATTTGGAAAAAAATTTTATCTAAAGAAACTGACAGATATCTTCCAACTAGAAAGACATCAGTGAAATTCAATGAATACATACGGAGGTCACAGCGGGTCCCATAATAACCAGGTAAACATGTACATTTCCCAGTGACAGGGTGGCACTCCTCATTCACTCCTGAACACTGGCACACCTGGTTGCAGTTCTGTCCATAGGTACCTGGTGAACAGTCTGGAAGGGAAAAGATATCATGAAATGAAAAATGTTTTTCACAACACCAGTACTAGTACCATCCCACGAAACAATTGCACCTAGTGTGTTATTGAACAGCTCATGTCTGACTCAGAAGTGTCACCATCCTGTATGCATTGATGTAGAAACATAGCAAATAGGAGTGGGATGAGGTCATTCAGCTCCTCAACCTATTCCACCATTTAATATGATCATGGCTGATCATCCAACTCGCTACCCTGTTCCTTTTTTCTCCCCATTCTCTTTGGATGCTTTAGCCTTAAGAATTCCTAATTCCTCTAACTCTTCTTGAAAACATTTAGTACTTTTTGTGCCACAGGCTCACCACTTTTTTGTGAAGAATGTTTTCCTCATCTCAGTCCTAAATGTCCTATCCTGTATTCTTAGACAGAGGCTCCTGGTCCTGAGCTGCATGGTCATCAGAAACATCCTCCCTGAGTTTACTCTGTCAACTCCTGTCAATATTTCATAGGCTTCTATGCAATCTCCCTAATTCTTTGAAACTCGAGGTGAATTAAATACTAACCAATCCAGTCTCTTTAAATGTCAGTGCGGCCACCCCACGAATTAATCTGGTAAACAGTCATTGCACTCCCTCCACATCCAGAGTATCCTTCCTCCAATAAGGAAAACAAAACTGCACACAAAACTCCAGATGTGGTTTCACCAAGGCCCTGTACAATTGCAGCAAGACATCTCTGCTCCTGTATTCCTATCCTCTCACTAAAAAGGCCAACACAACATATACCCTCTTCATTACCTGCTGTATTGCCTGGTCTCAATGACTGGTATTCAAGGACACCCAGTTCCGATTGCAGATCCCCTTTTCCTGATCAATTGTCTTTCAGATAATAATCTGCCTTACTGATTTTGTAAGTAATGTGGATAACCTCACATTTATCTACATAATACTGCATCTACCATGCATTTACTCATTCACTCAACTTGTTTAAGTGACAGTGAAGCATCTCTGCATCCTCCTCACAGTTCTTCCTCCCACCCAGCTTTGTCTTCTATGCAAACTTAGAAATATTGTATTTAGTTTCCTCATCTAAATTATTAACATATGTTGTGAATAGTTGGGATCCTAGCACTGATTCCTGTGGTACCCCACTACTGTCACTCAGAAAGTAGCTCATTGTTCGTATTTTGTTTCCTGTTTGCCAAGCAATTCTCTATCCATGTCAGTACACTCCCTGCAATCACATACTCTTTCATTTTACAGGTGGGACCTTAGCAAAAGACTTTTGAAAACTTAAGTCGAACATAGAACATAGAACAATACAGCGCAGAACAGGACCTTCGGCCCTCGATGTTGCGCCGACCTGTGAACTATGCTCGTCCCCCTACACTATGCCATCATCATCCATGTGCTTATCTAAGGATTGTTTAAATCTCCTTAATGTGGCCGAGTTGACTACATTAGCAGGAAGGCATTCAGCCACATTAGGAAGATTCACATTCAGAGATGCTTCACATTCACTGGCTCCCCCTTATCCACTCTATTATATGCTTCCTGGAAAAAGTTCCAGTAGATTTGTCTTTTCTAAACCCATGCTGACTCTGTCCAACACTGTCACTGCTCCAGAGTCTATTGAATCTTGAAACATGACCAACAGTGCATTTACGATTCCTAGGGCCACTTAAGTGCTCTAGGATGCAGATTACTAGGCCTTGGGTTTTGTCAGCCTTCAATCCCATCAATTTTCCCAGCATCATTTTCCCTGCTACTACTGATTTCCTTCAGTTCCTCCCTTTCACTAGACCCTGTGAGTTCCCCAAAATTTCTTGGACGTTATTTGAATTCCCTTTGTGAAGACAGAAGTAAAATATGTATTTAATTGGTCTGCATCTCTTTGGCCCCATTATAACATCCCCTGTTTCTGACTGTAAATTACCTACGTTTGGCTTGATTAATCTTTTTCTTTTCACGTACGTTTAGAAGTTTTTACAATCAGTCTATATGTTCCCCGCAAGTTTACTCTCATACTCTGTTTTTCCACTCTTCATCAATTCTGTTGTCCTCCTTTGCTGATATCTAAACTGCTCCCAATCCTCAGCTCTGCAATTATAGTTGGCCAATATGCATGCCCTTTTCTTGGATTAAGTGCAATCCTTAACTTTCTTTGTTAGCCCTGGTCGGACCATTTTTCCAGTTTTAGTTTGCACCAGACAGAAATGAACAATTGTCGTCATTCTTCCATGAACTCTTAAAATGTTTGCCATTTTCTGTCTGCTATCATCCTTTTAAAGAATGTTCCCCAACTTATTACAGCCAGATCACACCTCATAGCAACGTAGCTTCCTTTGTTTAGTTTCAGAACTCTAGTCACAGAATCAACTACTTCACTCTCCATCTTAATGAAGAATTTTACCCTATTATGGTCATTCTTCCCTAAAAGGCCTAGCAGAGCTAAATTGCCATTTTTTTCCTTCTCATTATACAACACCCAGTCTAGAATGGCCTGTTCTCTCATTGACTGATCAACTACTGATCCACAAAACTATCTCATACACACTCCAGAAATTCATCCTCTATTGTTACTGATTTGATTTGCCCCATCTATATGCAGATTAAAGTCACCCATAATTACAGCTATAGCTTTATTGCTTGTGTCTTCAACTTTCTGTTTAATGCCTTCTCCAATGTTACAGCTACTAGGTAAAAACAAGGCCTGCAGATGCTGGACACCAGATTCTAGATTAGAGTGGTGCTGGAAAAGCACAGCAGTTCAGGCAGCATCCGAGGAGCAGGAAAATCGATGTTTCAGGAAGGGTTTTTACCAAAACATCGATTTTCCTGCTCCTTGGATGCTGCCTGAACTGCTGTGCTTTTCCAGCACAACTCTAATCTAGAATGTTGCAGCTACTGTTTGGGGATCTATATACAGCCTTCACATTTGCTTTGTGCCCCTTCTTGTGTCTGGACTCTACCACACAGAGTCCACTTCACCAGAACTGATATCCTTCCTCCAAATGTTGCCTTAATGTCCTTTGTAACCAGAAATGCTATGCCATCTTCTATTCCTCTTTGTCCTTCTTAAAAATTGAATACCTTTGGATAATCAGTTCCCATCCATAATCACCCTGCAGCCTTATCTCAGGACTCCTAACTATATCATACCTGTCTATTTTGTGAGAAATATATTGTAGTGCTCTACACATTAAGACACAAGGCTTTAAGGATTGCCTTTTAATGTTCTTAACCATATTCACATTATTTTACACTGTGACCCTGTTTGATTTTTACTCTTGAACCTTGTGCCTGGAACTTTACAAATTTCCCATTCTGTCTTGTTTTTGCCCTTCTGTGGGTTCTCATCCTCTACCATTTTAGTTTAATCCTTTCCCAATTGCTTTACTGAAAACACCCCTTATAATACACACAAGATGAAAGAGAAGAGTTCAGTTTTCGAATCATAGAATCCTTACGGTGTGGAAGCAGGCCAATCAGCTGATTGATTGCACTCTGAACCTCTAAAGAGCATTCCACCCAGACCCACCCCATCCAGTTAAACCTTGCGTTTACTATGGCTAGTCCACCTGGTGTGCACATCCCTGGACACTGGGCAATTTACCATGTTCAATCCACCTAACCTGCACATTTTTGGATTATGAGAGGAAACCGGAGCATCGGGAGGAAAACCACTCAGGCATGCAGAGAATGTGCAAACTCCACACAGACAATCACCCAAGGTTGGAATCAAACCCGGGTCCCTGTGAGGCAACAGGGCTAACCACTGAGCCACTGTGCCAACAAATAGTCCTGATCAGTACTAATTATCAAACAAATTGCATTTTCATCAAGGTTGGATGTGAGTCAAAGATTCTCTACATAGTAACTAGCCATGATTATGCTCAGATTATTTAAATATACTCAGAGACTAGTGATTTTTGAGAAGAGTTGTAGCTCAGGTTGATGGTAAGTATGTAAGTTAGCTCACTGACTTCCAGCTAATTTACATACTTATACTCAGATATTCTAATCTCCAGTGTGTGGGGAAATACATAGCTGGGCTGGGATCTCAAAACCCATTTGTGACATAGCTGTCTCTTCATAGCAAGCAAAGCCTGGGTGGAGGTGAATTCAATAAAGGAATGTCAATTGTTGATTATTATTATTATTTCGTAAGATATATAAAATCACTTAACATGAATTCAAGGACACAATCTGTACTCCAATACTAATTGAATTTGGAAAGCTTTAAAATTCAGCTATGGATCTTCACTGATGATACCCAAATAGATTTGACAAGAGCAGTAAATATTTATTTTGGGCTCAGTAGCATGAAGACAGTGAATGTAAGTTTGGTACAAAGTTAAAGTTTACATCCAGAGAAATGAGCAAAGTAGAGCCACGAAGATGTGAACAATACCGCGTGACCATTTCATTTTGTATTCATTTTCATTTTGCAATCCCTTCTTTTAACATTGAAATAAGAAACACAAGCCTTTCCTCAGCCTGATGTAAACTGGGGCAGGTAGGGGTAGGAGTAAAATTTCAGTTTAGTCAGTGGTGTAAAACAAGTGGTTTTCGATCAGTGGCCAGCTACACACAATTGGTGATAATCAATCCCATTGTAGTCAATGAAATTAAAGGCCAGACACTGCATTTCATTTCATGATTTAATACACTTATATAATGTCAACCTGTAATTTGCCTTTTACAAATGAAAAATATATGAATCTTTTCATTCTTCATGTTTATATTTTCGTGCATTAGGTAGAATCCTGGTGAAATATTAAACATGGAGAAGATTGGAAACATTTCTGTAATATTTTATATTATTTTTGCATCTGGATGACTACATTGTAACTTTTCTAAAGGCTCAATGTTGTTGTTATTTTTTGGAACCCAAAACTACAATGAAGTTTGGTCATTGATGTCTTACTGCCTGGCAAGTTTACTTTCATCCAAATAGCAATTCCTTGGCTTTGAAATTGATGATGTGGATGTGCTAGTATTGAACTGAGGTAGATAAAATCACCAGGTTATAGTCCAACAGGTTTATTTGAAATCATAAGCTTTCGATGGACTTCACCTGATGAAGGAGCAGTGCCCTGAAAGCTTGTGACTTCAAACATGATGGACTGTAATCTGGTATCATGTGATTTCTGACTTTGGAAATGGATAAGAATTTCTTTTCGAATGCTTCAAGAACACAACAATTAATTCTGATATTAAGCAAGAACAAATGTATATTTGTTTACTTCCATAATTCTAATTAGCGGGTGGCACAGTGGCACAGTAGTTAGCACTGCTGCCTCACAGCGCCAGAGACCCGGGTTCATTTCCTGTCTCAGGCGACTGACTGTGTGGAGTTTGCACGTTCTCCCCGTGTCTGCGTGGGTTTCCTCCGGGTGCTCCGGTTTCCTCCCACAGTCCAAAGATGTGCGGGTCAGGTGAATTGGCCATGCTAAATTGCCCGTAGTGTGAGGTAAGGGGTAAATGTAGGGGTATGGGTGGGTTGCGCTTCAGCGGGTTGGTGTGGACTTGTTGGGCCAAAGGGCCTGTTTCCACACTGTGAATAATCTAATCTAATCTAATGTTAACTGGGGGCCACACGCTATCACTTAGCATACATCTTTATTATTAGACAGAGAAAACTGACATAGCCGATTTCAATTGGCAAAGCATATCATCAACTTCCTTAAGTATCAAATAAATACACCGTTGTTCAAGAAGTTACACTTGGAACATTTACTGCCTCCTTACTTTCTTCACAACCATTGCCAGTGAATCCAGCAGGACATCCACATTCCCCAGTCACATGGTTACATGCAATGCCAGGGTGGCACTTACAGCTCTGGCCACAGTTCTCTCCATAGTAACCAGGCAAACAAGCTACAAGAGAAAGAAAGCAAGAAGTATCAGACACTAAATCAATTTTTTTGTAATATATATTAATAGGTGTTTTAATGATCTCGACATGAGAGACATTGCATTGCAAAGTTGAATAATTTATTTTCAAGCCAATAACTCCCACCACTTTCCAGTCAGCTAAGACATAGTTAAATGAAGAGTAAATCTAACCAAATCCAGAAAATCACCCTTCCTGAAGTTTCTCTTTTGGGATTGCATCACTGTGCTTTGATGAGCCTGTTTAAAGTTCTAACCTGCATTGATTAATATACTATGTGTGCGTATAAAGATATTGAGGTTTTCAGATTTCAAATTAAGCCACTGATAAGGCAACAATATCAAGAGCAGTCCTTTCTAAACCAAATTTAAATGGATCTAAACCGGTGCAAAAGAAATGCAAAGGTAGATTTAAGAAATGCAACAGTGGTTTCTACAAGTTGGTGTTTTCACTGCACTCACAATTTTCTATCTTATGACATGAATGAATGGAAAATAATGCAAGGTATGCACTGGCCCATGTGCCTAAAACTCATGAAATGCACAGGCCTTCTTTACCTCTTTGAGCCAGTCGAACTGACTCACAAAGTGCAGCCAATAAGGGGACATGACAGAGTTTTTTGGGCATCGATGCCAGGGCTAGCAGGTTACATTTGGCCTTGGGACTGCAGTTCAAACATTTTCCATTTTCGAAGTAACCAACCTGTGGGCACTAAATGAAAATACTAATTGTAGGTGTATGGATCCCATTTAGCTTAAAGATAGAGAATGTCTTTCTTCAAGTAGCCTGAAATGGATTAAAACTTGTCTTTCAGAAATGAAGCATAAGTGCCTTAGACCTCTGCATCATCCAAGCATGAAGAGCATTGGTCATATAGAGACACAATTCTGCTTAGTCTTTCCTCACCTTACTGAGGTTTAAATGTTTTAATCTAAATATGTATAAAACAATAATAAAATGATGGTATTTATTTGTAAAATCATACACCACCAATTCACACTTATCCAATACCTGTATGTACCTAAATGTACCTGTTACATCTATCTTCTTGTAAACTGAAACTGACATTATAGCATCTTATTATTTTGTCCTATTCCACACCAAAGTGCAAACCTGTTACATCTCTGCAATACAGAGGTCTACAATTGATTAACTTCAGGCACCCAGCAGATAACCTCACCCACCAGAAGAAAGATTGAGAATTTAGACACATGCTACCATTATTTCCCAACCACTTATAGGAGCATTGTGATTACAACAAGCCATCTAAATTGCAAGTGCATTCCAATTAATAAAGTGTTCAAATGACTTATTTGTCAGAGAGTGGATACTACAATTTACAGAATAGGAATTACAGGTCACAGTCAATGCTTTAACCATTGAGAAAGTGCTTTCTATGAAGTGGAGGGAAAAGCCATTAATGCCCAAAAGGGCACAGGAGGTCAACATGTGAGGCACATACCTGTGATTTCTGCAAGAAGAAAGCACTGGACTTGAAAAAAGTGGAAAGCTAAACACTGATAAAGCACAGATAAATGCAACCCATAAGGAAACTGCCACGCATAAGGATAAGCAATGACAAACTAAGAAATGTATCTACATTAACTAAGTTTGCTTGCAAATGTTAGTACATACGTGTTAATCAAGTGGAAATAATATCAAAATAGTCACTAGGTTGTATAGAACTTGAGTACTGTTTAAAAATGAGGCTGTACATCCCAAGGAATAGTGGATCATATCAAACAGCTTATCCCTTTTACTTCAACAAGCAAGGTACAGAGCATATTCCAACCAGCCTGGGCTTGCAAAACTCGCAGTGGTGTCCAATGTAAGATTAGATTCTGTTATTGGGCAATATATCCTGGATAATTCTCATTACGCCATTAATTATGTTGACAACTAATTTAGTATTATCAGTCGTGCTGTAAGTATGACACACTTGTAAGTACTGGAAGCTACAAATATTAATAGATATGGCTGTCTTCTTTCCAGTTAGAATGTACCTGCACTGTGTCTGCTTCAATTCAACAAAATAGGTTACAATCATTCACTGGTTTATTTTTGTGGGCAATGAGCTGACCAATCATTCAGTCTTGCTGATTTGCAATTTAAACAAAAGCCTGGCAGTGAATTGGCAGTTATTACTCATTGGTGCATTTTCCATGACAATGCCTCTTCCAAACAGAGTGCACTTAGCAACCAAACAGCAACCTTCTCTCAATCATATTAATTTTGGCTTTCCCCTTGAATTGGCATTCTTGTGAATTGTCCTGATGAGTGCAAGATGAAAACTTGGACAAAATGTGTATTTTTTTTCAGCATGACACACATAATCTAATTAAAAGGCTTATAAATGGATTTAAGAAGAAACCATAATAATGAATTGTGGAAGACTGAAGATTCTAATTCTTCCAACATAAAGCTGACTGTTGCAGTGCACACAGTTCTCAAGCATTCTCCCATTCAGCAAATAAGGTGTGCATCACAGTATATCTAAAATGTGCAGTAAAATAGTATTTGTTATTCATTTTTTTATCGCATTGTAGATTAGGGTTACTTTCATATGGTAGAGCACAAAATATGGATAGTCAGGTTTAGTAGTAATGCATGAATATTCCATGTATCAAAGTACATTTAATATAAATCAAATATATACATTTAATCATTCCATTCACTCCATGTCCTACATATTCTCTTGTTTATTTTAAATCTTGACCAAAAATGTCATGACTGACTTGCACTTAATGGATCCCTGGATTTTCACTTACGTTTCTCACATCTCTTCCCCCTCCAACCTCGGTTACATTGACAAGCTCCAGACTCATGGTGACAGGAAATGGCATTTTCACAATCGCATCTCTCTCCGCAATGCAGTCCATAATATCCACTCGGGCAACCTAAAAAGGCAAACCAGACACTTAAATAAACAGCTGTTCAGTATACAGTGGAAAAGTGACAGTTCAGTGAAAGTCTCAACATCTTACACTCACTCATCGAGGACTGAACATTTGCTGCAGGTGCGGAAAACAAGTATCATGTTCATGATGTCATATCTTCAAAAGTGTTCTTTTGACATATTCATCTAAGTGTTACGATGCAGAAAGAGGCCAATCAGCCTGTCATTCCTGCACTGGCTTGTTAAACAAGCATCATTACATATTGCCAAGCTCTTTTCCCTTCCTTGTATATTATTCTTATTCATGTAATCATCCATTACCTTCTCAAATGTCTGGATTGAACCTACCTCCACCCCATTTCCAGGCAGTGCATTCCATACCCTAATAACTTACTAAGTGAACAAGTGTTTTCTCATATCACCCTTGCCTTTTTTGTAAATCACTTTAAATCTATGCTCTCTCATTCCTGCTCCGTTTACAAGTGGAACATTTTGTGTATCTCCTCTATCCAGCACAATCAAGATTTTGAAAACCTCTATCAAATCTGCTCTTAACCTTAAGACCCATAATTCACATGACCAGAAGTAGGTGATTCAGCCCATTGAATCTGCTCCCTTATTCAATGAGATCATGGTTGATCTGTTAAACATTAACTCCACTTTCCTGCCTTTTCCCCTTAAACCTTGATACTGATGAAAAATCTATCTCAGCCTTGAATATCCTACATGATCCAGCCTCAAAAGCCCCTTGTAATAAAGAATCCCACAAATTCATCTCAGAGAAGAAATTCATCCTAATCTTAGTTTTAAATGGGTGACCCACAATACTGAGATATCCCCCTCTGGCTCTGGGTTTCCCCTCAAGGGGAAACAACCTCTCTGCATCTACCCTCCAAGCCCAATAATAATCTTGTATGATTCAATAAAATCATCTCTTGTTCTTCAAATTCCAACGAGTATAGGTCCATCCTACTCAACACCTCACACAAGACAGTCCTGCCATATCCAGTGTGAGGGTAGTGAACCTTCTATGAACTGCTTTCAATGCCAATATATCTTTCCTTAGATAAAGGGCCCAAAACTGTTTATAGAATTCCAACTACGATCTGACAGTGCCCTGTTTAGCTGTGGCAAAACCTTCTTACTTTTATACTCTATTCCCATTGAAATAAAGGGCAACATTCCATTTGCCTTCACTATTATCCACTGAACATGGCTGCTATGTTTTTGTGATTTATGCATGAGGACTACCAAATCCCTCTGTGCTGTATCTTTTTGCATTCTTCATTTAAGTAATATTCAGCTTCTCTATTCTTCTTGGCAAAGTGTATAACCTCACATTTTCCCACATTATGTTCCATCTGCCAAGTTTTTGACAACTCACTTAAATTGTCTATATCTGCAAAGTCTTTGTGTCATCCACACCATTTGCCTTCCACATCCATTTGTCATCCACAAACTTGCTATTGAACATTCTGTGATATTGTAAACGTCAAAACTTGAATAACTGTTTACAATACTTCCAAGTTTCGTGTCATCTTCAAACTTTGAAACTGTTCCCTGCACACCAAAATCAAGATCATTAATATGTATCAGGAAATGCAAGAGTCCCAGTCTTGAGTCCACTACAAACCTTTCACCCATCCCAAAACTACCCATCCACTATTATTCTCTGTTTCTATCACTCAGCCAATTTTGTATCCACTAACCCTTTTATTCCATGACTTGTAACGTACCACTGTATATAGCACTGTATCAAATACCTTCTGGAAATCTATGCATATCACATCAACAGCATTCTCTCTAGAGACTTTGTTACCTCTTATAAAAACTCCAGAAAGTTAGTCAAACACAATTTCTCTTTTAGGAATCTATGCTGAATCCTCCTAATCAAACCATCTCTTTCTCTGCAACATCTAATTCTTACCAAATAATTGCCTCTGGAAACTTCCCACCACTGAAGTTTCATTGCTAAAACTCAAATGTTTGAGGCAGAAATTACATAGGAATGTAGGAATTAGGAGCAGGATTAAGTCATCTGGGCCTTTCAGTAATTTCATGATTGATGTGGTTACGGTCTGAACTCCACTTTCCTGTCTGCATTCCACAACCACTGACTCTTATCTATAAAATTTGTATTTAATGTAGACTTGAATAAATATAAAAATCCAGCCTACACTACAATAACTCAGAGGAAAAGAATCCCCCACATTGCTGTCTTTAAAGGGAGACTTCTGATTAAAACATATCCCCTCCATTCCAGCTCCCCCACAAGAAGAAATATTCTCCCAGTATCCCTTGTAATAAGCCCCCTTAAACTCTTCTAAATTTCAATTAGGTCACCGCTCATTCTTTTGAACTTTAAGGGTACAGGATTAATCTGTTCAGCTTTTCTTCATAAGATACACCTTTCATCTCAGGAATGAGTAAAGTGAATTGCTTCTAAAGAAATTATATCTTTCATCAAAAGAGGAAACAAAAACTGTACACAATATGACCACAAACACCCTGTACAGCTGCAGTACAACTTTCCCACTTGCAATAAATGACAACATTATATTTTCTGTCCAAATGCCTTGCTGTTCCTCCATTATAACTCAATCTGATTCAAATGCAAGGGCACCTAGATCCCCCTGTATCACCAAGTTTAGTGACCTCCCTCCATTTAAATAGCATACTGCTTTTCCATTCTTCTTTCCAAAATGGAAAAGTTTACATATACTGACAACTCAAATTGTCAAATTCTTGATCACTCAACTTAACCTGACTATATCCCTTTGCAGATTTTTTACACCCCCTTGAGACCTTACTTTCCTCCACATCTTGGTGTCATCAGCAAGTTTAGCTATTATCATTTGGGCCCCTTACCCAAGTCATTCATATAAATTACAAATACTGAAGGATCCAACAATTACCTGTGACATTTTACTAGGTACAGCTCGCCAATATGAACAATAATTGGTCTCTACCCTCTGCTCTCTGTTAGTTGATCTAATACATTACCTTCTACATCATGTGCTTTCATCTTGTTTATTAACCTTTCAGGAGGCACCTTATCAAATGCTTCATGAAAAATCAAAATATACCACACGTACCACCATGAATGTTAATTCTCCAAAATTCTTGAATAGATTAATTCAGCATGATTTCTCTTTCACATATTGGCTCAGCCTGATCACATTGTGATTCTCTAAATGTTCCTTAATAATGGATTCTTGAATCTTCCCTGTGATATTTGTTTAAGGTCATTGTTTTCTGCCTCCCTGCTCCATTTTTTTTCTTGAATACAGATTTTGCATTTGCCACTTTCCTGTCCAAGAATCCAACTATTCCTGAGTCTAATTTCATCTATTGAAAATGATAAAATTTTAATTCAAGAAAATATGGGCTTAAAAATTTAAAAATCAATGTCAAGGAAAGGAAATCTACCATCTTTACCTGGTCTAGCCCATGTGAGGTTTCAAACACATAATATGATCTTATCTGCCTCCTGAAATGGTCAAGCAAACCTTTGGTTGCATCAAACCACTATAAAGCCTAAGCAAACAAAAAAACTAGACAGACCACTCAGCATCAGCAATCACAGCCTGGTCAGCCCTGCTGTTCTGCACATGAGTATCTGGGAACCTATGCCAAAACTGCAGACTACTAAAGCAAGAGCCTGACACACTCAAGGAACCAAATTTTGCTGAAAATATCCCAGAGTCAGCCTGTTATCCCTGGGTGTGTCGTGTCCCATCTGTATACAGTCAGAAAGCTATTGAGAATCTGAGAAGGATGCCCAAATGCATCAAGACCTGGATGACATCACACCTTGGGCTAATCAAAAACAAGTAATATGTGCATTACACAATGGCAGGCAGTGATCATCTCCAACAAGCGAGAATCAAATCATCGCCCTTGACATTCAATAGCATCACCATCACTGAATCCTCAACTTTCAACATGCTGGGGGTTACCATTGATCGGAAGTCATACAAGTACTGTGGCAACAAGAGCAGGTCAGATGCTAGGAATCTTGCAGCGAGTAACTCGTCTGCTGACTCCTTGAAGCCTTTCCACTATCTGAAAGGCAGAAGTCAAGAATGTGATAGACCACTCCCCCTTACCTGGAGGCTCTCAAATCCAACAACACTCAGGAAGCTTGACACCATCCAGATCAAACAACCTGCTTAATTAGCATCATATCCATAAACATTCAATCCCTCCACAGTGAATCCTCAACAGCAGCATTATGCAAAATCTGTAAGGCTCCTTTGACAGCGGTTTCTCTGACCATTACTGTCAAGAAGGACCAGAGCAGCAGTTACATGGGAACATCATCACTTGGACATGCTCCTCCAAGCCATCCAGTACTCTGACTTAGAAATATATTGCCCTTCCTTCAGTGTCCCTGGATCAAAATCCTGGAACTCCCTTCACAATGGCATTGTGGGTCGACCTACAGCAAATAGAAAGCGGCAGTTAAAGAACAAAAGTTGACAACACCTTCTGAAGAGCTACTGGGGATGGGCACTAAATGCTGCCACAGCCAGTGGTGCCCATGCCCCATGAAAGAATTTTAAAAAAGATGTGACCATTGAAGGTAGAATGATTGTGGAAAAAGGTTGCCCCAGGCATCAGTAAGAAATGGCAGATCAAAAAGTGAGAGTGAGGACAGAATTTTGAATTGGGCAGAGGGATTTGTGAGAAAGCACAGAGTTAGTCAGAGACTTATCTATGATGAACCCCATGAGCACTTGAAGATAAAGGTTGTTCTAGTTTAAAGGGATGAGTGGACAGTGAGCGTTGATAATGAAGATTGACAGAAATGAGAAAGGATGTATTGTGGGTAAGTTTAAAATCAGTAAGAAGTAATAATTGCTTGATACGAAGGTTAGACAGGAGGAAGAAGGAATTCTATTCTATTCTATGTTAAGGAGGTGATTCTTTTGAGGAAATTGCTTTGGGCTTTGGGGAAGTTGCAGAAGAAGAGACTTATGGAAGAACTACTTTCTGGTGGTAGTGATTAAATGATTAATGCTGTTCTCAGCCCTCTTCAAAATTTTTAATATCTTCCTGACCAGATAAATCCTGGAACGCCCTTCCTAACTATGCTGTGGGTATCCCTCCAATTCACAGACTGGGGTGGTTTAAGGAACTCACCACCATCTTTCCCAGGGTAATGGTGGAAGCCAAAAATGTCGTGCAACTAGCAATGTCCAGATCCCACGAATATTTTTTTTTAACTCATTCAAAAGATGGGAAAAAGATCAGATAAATGATCAACAATTGAATGTATAGGTATAGACAGCACAACTTGAGGCAATAAGAAAACCTACAGATTTCTTCTCAATTCTGAAAACAAAACTATGTCAAACCCTTTGATATGTATTCAGAAGTACAATTGTAATATTGTAAGTTGTCTAGTTACATTCCACAGATGGCACATCAGTAGTCCTATCAGTGTTCTAAACAGACAGGAAACCAAAGGATGACCAGCTAAGAGTAACTTCAAGTTGAATTTGTAAATAGATTACTTATGAACTAGGTTTGAAGGGATCTATTCCCATAGCTACAACTCAGAGATGTTTTGTTTTAATCTGAAACATAACCCTTATAAGACTGAAAATTACTTACGAGTCTCACACTTTGCTCCAATCCAGCCAGATCCACAAATGCACTCTCCAGTGTGTCGCTCGCAAGTTCCACCATTACTGCAGCTGCAGTATTGCTGACATCCTTCCCCATACCATCCATCTTCACACTCTAAAAAAGAAGTGCACACATCCTCACAATAAACAATAATTTTGCATTGTTTTCCTTCTTTAACTAACTGCTGATCTTTAAACTGAATTCTGAGCTTACCAAGTTCACAAGCGATACCAGTCCACCCTTTGGGGCAAATGCATAATCCACTCACATGGTCACACTGGGCTGTGTTTCTGCAGATGCAGAGCTGTAAGCAGTTCAGTCCATAGGAGCCGGTGGGACATCCTGTGGGAAAAAAAAATACAGGATAAAAAAAAGTGGCAAAATAAAAATGAAGAGATGATAAAATTTGAATTCAATATAAAATAACTAGAATTAAAAGCTGGGTTCAACGTTGTTTGTTGTAAAAATCCCTCTGGTTCACAAATTCCCTTTTGGAAAGGAAAGCTGTCATGCTTACCTGGTCTGGCCTTTATGTGACTCTAGATCCATAGCAATGTAGGTGACTATTAAATATCCTCTGGACATTTAGGGATGAGCTATAAATACTAGCCTAGCTCATTGTGCCCACAACCCCTGAACAAATAACAAACATTATGCAACTTACAGATAGTATGAATGACAGCATGACTCTATCATTGTAGAAAGAAAAAAAAAATCCTTTGATAAACTTGTTTTTATGAATCCAATTGAGTCTGGGGCAATCTCAATCTTCATTCTCATGGACACAAATTTGAACATTAAAACTGTGAATTATTCACCATGAATTGCCATTGATTTGATAGTTTTATTGAAAGTCCACAACAGTCAGTAATGTGGAGAAGGATAATCCCATATTGTTGCAGTCAAGAAATACCTTCTCCGTGGTTAATAAACAACCTTAATCTTAAGCATTTTCTAATTTGTATTTGCCAGGACTTAGGGGACTTATTGGGCTTTTGTCAAATAATTATTTGTAGTCCTTTGAATCATAAATTAAAATTTACCCACATTCTCTCTTCCCGCCTTCACATCAGTTTGATTTCAATCTGTCATTAACTATTAATTTTATATTAGTTTCAAATGAGAGTGGGAGGAGGGGGTGGCAGGGAGCAACAATGTCGAAAGTACTATCCTGGAGAAATGTTAATGCAATGGAATTGAAAACCAGACAGAGCTACAGAGCCACAGCATTCCCTGAATAGCTGCACTGAGGTGAATGTTGTGATACCATTGTAAAGTCCCACCCTCTCAATCCTGTTAATAGCTACTTACTTTGTTGACATGCAGTTCCAGTCCATCCAGGAGTGCACAGGCACTGGCCAGTCACATGATCGCATGTTGCATTATTGGAACAGTTACAGAGCTGGCTGCAGCCCTTACCATAGCTCTGTCCTTGACATGCTGGAGATATAGAAAACAAAGGTGGAATACGGCATTCAGTCCACACTAAACAACAAGTAAACTGCATAGAAATGTGTTGTGATGTAAATAATTTTCTCACAAAATTTCTAATTTTAGCTTGTCATTTTGTCAATGTATACTATCAAAATTACACTAGCAGCACAGACACAGTTACTTTTGCTTGAGCATGGGCTTGTCCAATTCCTTAATTCTTATAGATTAGATCAGGGCTCAGTTAGCCTAGTTGGCTGGTTATCATGTGGAGGTGCTGGTGTTGGACTGGGGTGGACAAAGATAAAAACACACACAACACCAGGTTATAGGCCAACAGGTTTATTTGAATTTACAAGCTTTTGGAGTACTGCTCCTTTGTCAGGTAGGGACTGGGCAGTATCATAGGACACAGATTTTATAGTAAAATATCGAAGTGTTATATAACTAATGAGATGTATTGAACAAACCTTGATTGCTGTTAAGTCTTTAATCACTTTGAATGTATTGCAGGTTTGATATATTAATATGTAAATTCTAGAATTTCTTTCAAGTCATATTCCTGAGATAACAGATTTTTAAAAAAAAAGTGACATCTCACCTCAGACAATACATTAAAGATGTGAGGTTAGAGTCTGTCTGCATTCCAACCTTGAGTCAGACTGGTTCTATTTCTAAAGTAGGAATTTATAAAATGTCACATGAACTGACTGCTTACAGATTGTGTTGGTTTTTTGGTGGTCAATTTGCAATGCAGAGTGATACCTACAGCATGAATTCAATTATTTTACCAGCTGAGATTAACCTTTCCCTTCACCCAAGGTCTGGTCATCCTCAGGTTAAACCACCTCCAGTCATCTCTCTTTAATGTGAGAGCAGCTTCTGGTCTGGTAGGACTATAGTGATTCGCCCTTTCATGCATCAGACTGAAGCTTGCTGGTTATTGGAGTCCCTTGTAAGAACCACATTACAACAATCTGGTAAATAAAACAGACAGTGCCCTTTCTTATCAGTGAGTATGATGTTACTCTCATATGTGAAGTCTGTGCCCCAGTAGTGAAATTTCCTATGGATCAACAATATTCTCCCCAACGAAAGGGTGATATTTAGTGCTAACAATGATAATGTTTCATCTGCAGGTATACGTGCCACAGACACATACGTTCAAACACATAATGTCAAAAATCTCTAATGTAGTTACAGTGATGACCAAAAGCAAACAAATCCTTGCTACAAAGTTTCAGAAATTAAAGTGACTCCTAAAGTTGATAACCCTAACCTCAGCTCCAAATCTCTTTACAAATTCAAAACCAAATCAGCACCCTCTTCCCTTCAGAGTAAACTTACGCTGGTTGCACTGCGGTCCCAGCCAGCCTGGAGGACAGTGGCAAGCTCCAGTCACATGGTCACACCTGGCACCGTTTCTGCAGTTGCACATCAGCTGACAGTCAAAGCCATAAAATCCATCAGGACATGCTGGGAGTGAGATAATAGTCATGGTTTAACAGCTTGGTCAGGCAAAGTAAAAGACAGTTAGAATAATGTCTGCAAATCCCAGCACAAGGAAATCAATCAGAAATGATGAGACATTAAACAAAAAGACACTTTTATTCAATTACAGCATGTGCTATTCTGTCAGGTTTTCTTCACAAATCCCTCCCATGGACAACCTGATTATATTAGTTATTACAGCTGGGTTGAGTGGGTGTGAGATGTAACAAGACAGTTCATCATGTGACTGCACTAGAAGGATGAAATCCACGTAGCCATTGAGTAGCAGGTTATAGCATCCAAACTGATCCTGCCATTTTCATATGCCTGGCTATTCAGAAGAACTGAATTGCTGTGAGTTATAAACCATGAGCTCATCATTCTCAGTGTCCACCAGAGGCTGCTGTCTACCACTTCTCTTACAAAAGTGGGTGATACTCACTTATAAAAAAGCAACATATTCACAGCAGAAATGGAAACTTCTGTGCCATTTGCCACCCAAAGTTATTATATTTACTTCTGTCAACTGAATAAATTAGTAGCTATGTTGTTCTCCATATATTATCACATGTCCATCTAACTTCTGAGGTGCACAGAGTACAAAAACAAAGAACCTAAATAAAGAAGCTTTGTAAAATAATACCTCAGCCTCAACTGCAGTATTGTATCCCATTCTGGGCATTGCACTTCAGAAAGAACATGAAAGCTTTAGAGAAGATTCAGAAAAGATTTAGGAGAATGGATCCAGATGTCAGGAACATTTTTACCTGCAACATTTTATCCAGTTTCAGATTACTTCCTGGCTGTTCATAAGCTAGTTTCTTAAACTGAATTAACAATCTACTTTTCACCCAGGGAGTAATTACATTGAACCGAAGAGAAACTATGGTACCAAGATTGGCCATCTAGTCCAACTCCCCATTATTGCTAACAAAATCAACCACCCATCCACCCTCTTCACTTTACTATCCTGTTTCACCATATTCCTTTCAACAGTCACATTCAATAGTAAGCATCTCACAGACATTCCCTTTTGTTTTTCCTTCTCTTTTGCCATCTTTCCCTGTGTCTGTACCTGTTTAAAACCTGCTTAGAACTGCTATATCACCCAGTTCTGGTGAAAGGTCATTGACCCAAAATGTTAACTTTTGGTTTCCTCTTCCACAGATGCTGCCAAATCTGTCAGGTATTTCCATTGTCATTTCAGACCTTAACATTTATGTAAAGAAAACAAACTATTTTCCATACTTTCATAGTAAATTAGGTGTTATTAGACCAGCAGGGTAAAGTACTTGTATAGATGGAGGAGTTTGACCATTATGTGCAGATTTACAGATTACAATGGAGCTATGTTGTTGTCAACTGTGTTTGAAGTTGTAACATTTAAACATGTGTTGTCTTGTGAGAAGATGGCAGCATTTGTGAGAAGAGCCAAACAACTCTGGTTTTCTCAATGTTTAAACAAAGGAAATTCGGGCACATCCAAGACTGGACATTGGGCAAGCAGTCAATAAATGCAAAAGTAGTAGAAGGGAGGTAAAGCTTTAAATTGAGGGGTGATAGATATAGGACAGATGTCAGAGGTAGTTTCTTCACTCAGAGAGTAGTAAGGATATGGAATGCTTTGCCTGCAACGGTAGTAGATTCGCCAACTTTAAGTACATTTAAGTCGTCATTGGACAAGCATATGGGCGTACATGGAATAGTGTAGGTTAGATGGGCTTCAAGCTGGTATGACAGGTCAGTGCAACATCGAGGGCCGAAGGGCCTGTACTGCGCTGTAATGTTCTATGTTCGAAGAGTTGAGAAATGTGGAAGATTGGTCAATATTAGGTCCAAGGCAAGGTCCAACAATCAACAGGCTGTCAAGGTTAAAGTCAATTCAAACTGGAAGATGGCTGGGAACTTGCCATGACCACATGGAAAATATGGTAGGAGTGGAAGAGATGGTTTCACCTTTCTCACTGTTTAACTGAAGAAAATGCTCACAATTCCAAAATAAGGTTTGGATGTGTTGTGAGAAAGAATGTAGAGGTGGTTTTGAAACAGTGGAGAGATGCTCTTGGAAAAGAAAAGTGAGGTCGATGCAGTTCAGCCAATTATGGTTATAAATGGCTAAGCTATAATTTTTTATTTAAAATCATATGCTTTTTAAATTACCGACATTGCTTTGACATCACTCCTTGCATCTATAATGGAACATCCCTGTTGCCTCTTCAACATTCTTTCATACGTTTTTAATGTCCCTGCTAGTCTCCAGACACTCCCTCATTGTCTCTACAACCTCCTGTAGTTCTGAAAACCCATCTTAGACCTTGTTCCCCGCACTTACAATTATTTCACTTTGGATGCTTGTGCAGCCCCTTTTTATATTCCAATATTAGAGGCTAGCCCTTCTGAAAGCAAGACACAATCCATTGGAATTCTTTCCATAAACCCTTCATCTGGACTTCCTCTTTCAACCCACCATTTTACCAAGGTTTTGACTATTCCTCCTAAAAATATTCTTTTCACTGGTATGTTGTACATTTTTGTCAAAGTGAGCTAATGTGAAGTACTTCAGGAAAGAATCTAAGTTTAAAGGGCTGTGTGTTTTGCTGGTGATGGCACTGGTGACTGTGAAGGAGATAGCTGTGTCCCCGACAGGGGTGAATAGAGATGAATCACTTTACATCTTACTAACAGAGTGAATGAAACAGCTAAATCATATCCTGTGAGAATTGCATCTCATTCTCCCAATTCCTCTAGATCTATCGGATGAGGAGGCATTCCACTTGAGAACATCCCAGATGTCCACCTATTTTGAACACCGTGCTTTTCCTCCCTCTGTCATCCAGACAGCCCCCCCAACACACCACCTCCATTCCCCATTCCACTGCTCTAAACCATTCCCCCCATGCAATAAAGAGAGTTCCCCTTGTCCTCACCTACCTTCCCACCAGTCTCTGCATCCAAAGCATCATCCTTAAACACTTCTGCCAACTCCAACTGGACCACATCACCAATAACATCTTCCCTTTCCTACCCCTTCTGCAATTCCTTCAACAATTCTTGGTTTGCATCACTCTCCCCACCAAACCCTCCGAACTCCCAAGTACCTTGCCCTGCAACTAGAAAAGATGCAAAATTTGCCAGTACACCAGGCCCCACACCTCCATTCAGGGTCCCAAACAGTCCTTCCAGATGAGGCAGAGGTTCACTCACCTCTCTTCTAACCTAGTTTACCGCATCAGGTGCTCCTGATGTGGTCTTCTCTACATCAGGGAAACCGAACATAAACTTAGGGAACAGTTCGCTGAGCATCGTAGCCGGCCCTACAGGGGCTGACCAAACCTCTCAGTCACCGCCCATTTTAATTCCCCTTCCCACTCCCTTTCCAACATGACCAACCTTGGCGTCCTCCATTGCCATAACGAACCACACCACAAATTGGAGGAACAACACCTCATCTTCTGCCTGGGCAGCCTACAGCCTGGAGGACTCAACACTGAGTTCTCCAAATTCAAATAACCTCCCCTCCCATCCCCAACTCCCTTCCTAACCCCTCCCCCTCCATTCTACTCCTCCCAGCCACCAACAGGATTCATTCCTCCCATTGACCAATCAGGTTGTACACTCTACCTGTCATCACCTATCCCCACCTCACCACACTGCCCCACCATCCCCTTTATCTACAGCTCCCCCTACACCCACCCCCAATCCTGAAGAAAGGTTACACCAAAAAGTCAAATTCTCCACCTCCTTGGCTTGCTGTGTTCTTCCAGCCTCCTGCCTGTCTACTTCACCACAAACTCAGGAAATGTGTTCCAGATCCTACATCCCGCTGCATAAAGCTTTTCCACCTGTCACCTTAGTTACTGATGAATATAACAAATAGGTGAAGCAGTAAAACTATTTAGTCCCTCATCCACCATTCAATAAGATCATGGTAATCTGATTGCTGCCTTATTTCCACTTTCTTGTATGTGCCTCAAAAACCCTTGTCAATCAAAAGGCAAATTCAGTCTTGAATATATTCAATGACCCAGCCTCTGTAGCTTCTGAATTCCAAACACTAATGATCCTCTGAGAGAAGAAATTCCTCTTCATCCCTGCCTTAAATGGGAGACTCCTCATTTTGAACCTGTGCCTGCTAGTTTGAGATTCCCCCACAAAGAGAGGCACCGTCTCAGCATCCACCCTGTCAAAGCCACCCAGAATCCTTGATTTCAAAACAGTTATTTTACCATTCTCTTTTAATTTGTAAGCGATTGACAACAGAGATGCTTGAGAATGGAAAATGAAAGGCTTACATCTTTCACAGAATGTTCCAGTCCATCCTGCTGCACAGGTGCATGCGCCACTGACGTGGTCACAAGCTGCCCCATTTTCACATTGACATCTGAACTTACATCCTGAACCGTAACTTCCATCAGGGCACTCTGCACACAGGAAAAATAGAAAGTCAGTGTGAGGATCTGTTCCATTGCTGTGCTGCAGACTAATGTGTTGCACCAGTTCAGTGTACAGTCTGCCCTGCCTTCCAGAGTCAGCTCACAATAAAGCCAACTGAATGAATGCAACTGTATCTGACATTCTGTTCATTTCGAAGTGACCAAAGGAGAATGTGATCAATGCATTACAAGCCAGCTAATGTTGAAAAGTCACACACACAATGTTATTGGTGAGAGATCTTACCTTGTGTCTTCAAAAAGTCCACATTACATTTTCTTCAACACAAAACACATTAAAACACTTATATTGTTGCATACAGTGCAACATCTCAACAGAGTTGAAGGAGGAAATGATTAAAGGAGCTGACCTGGGCTTTAGTCCAACAACAACAGAAAATCACAAATCTCAGAGGCTATGATTCATTTCATTCATGATCAGAACTAATGACTATTGTAGTTTGAAATATTTAAACAATGATAATTCCTGAACCTTGACATATTAAGAAACTGCTGGAAAAACACAACAGGTCAGACTACATCTGTGGAGAGAAAGCAGAGTTAATATTTTGGGTCCAGTAACAGTTCTTCAGAAATACTGACTTTGCTTTCTCTCCATAGATGCTGCCTCATCTGCTGAGCTTTTCTAGCAATTTCTGATTTTGTTTCTGACTTCCAACATCCACAATATTTTGTTTTTGTTTTGACTGACATATTAAGAATGAGCAGCAAATTCCAAATTCCAACAGGGAAAGCAGAATTGGAGAATGAATATATTTAGTCTTAACGACTTCAAAAAACAACACACTACATACTAATCTATTTGACACAATGCTTTTTAAATGACAAAAACCAAAAGAACTGACGATGCTGTAAATTAGGAACAAAAAAAATAGAAATTGTTGGAAAAGCTCAGCAGGTGTGGCAGCATCTGTGAAGAGAAATCAGAATTAACATTTTGGGTATGGCGACCCTTCCCTAATTCTGAGAAGAGACACTGGACCCAAAATGTTAATTCTGACTTCTCTTCACAGATGCTGCCAGACCTGCTGAGCTTTTTCAGCAATTTCTGTTATTGTTATTTAGATGATGTTTTGTCCATATTTATGTTCTGTCTAACCTTATAGAGAAGACAAATGTTTGTTTTACATTAACTCTTGAGATAGGGGTATGACTTTCAAGATCAGCATTTATTACCGAAACCTAACTCTTGCTTAATAGGTGGTGATGAATCTTTTGAACTGCTGCAGTCATGTGATGTAGATATGCCCACTTATTAAAAGAGGGACTTCAATGGAGTAGAGGTCTTCTTGTAAGCCAAATTGTTTTGCAGTGAACCAGTAAAAGCTCACTGAAAAGAGGTGACATTAGCTCAATGTCTCATTTAATCCCTGCTCTAAGGAAAGCAATAGGTTCAACAATTGTACAATATTCCAAAGGCCGCAACAGAAATCAGGACTCTTTATAAATACTTTACCATCTGGTAAACCTTCTGAAAGTGTCCTTATGAGGATGTCAGCTGAGATAAGCACCAGTGTCTGTTGTCACATCCGTCTATCACATAAACGAATACTATGGTACATGATTTTCAGTGCTGGTATGATACCAGACACATAAGGTCTATACTCCAACAATTTTGGCTATTCAAAACAGGCAGAGTGCTGACCACACTCAATCACCCCATGCCTGCAAATCTCAGAACATAGTGTCCATTAGATGTGATTCTGTTATTGGACACAATTTACTAAACCACATCTCCTCCACTTCCCGCTCCTCCGCCCTTGAACCCCGCCCCTCCAATCGCCACCAGGACAGAACCCCACTGGTCCTCACCTACCACCCCACCAACCTCCAGATACATCGTATCATCCTTTGTCATTTCCGCCACCTCCAAACAGACCCCAACACCAAAGATATATTTCCCTCCCCTCCCCTATCAGCGTTCCGGAAAGACCACTCCCTCCGCGACTCCCTCGTCAGGTCCACACCCCCCACCAACCCAACCTCCACTCCCGGCACCTTCCCCTGCAACTGCAAGAATTGCAAAACTTGCGTCCACACCTCCACCTCACTTCCCTCCAAGGCCCCAAGGGATCCTTCCATATCCATCACAAATTCACCTGCACCTCCACACACATCATTTACTGCATCCGTTGCACCCGATGTGGCCTCCTCTACATTGGGGAGACAGGTCGCGTACTTGTGGAACATTTCAGGGAACACCTCTGGGACACCTCCACCAACTAATCCGACCGCCCTGTGGCTGGACACTTTAACTCCCCCTCCCACTCCACCAAGGACATGCAGGTCCTTGGCCTCCTCCATCGCCAGACCATGGCAACACGACATCTGGAGGAAGAGCGCCTCATCTTCCGCCTAGGAACCCTCCAACCACAAGGGGTGAATGCAGATTTCTCCAGTTTTCTCATTTCCCCTCCCCCCACCTTGTCTCAGCCCCAACCCTCGGACTCAGCACTGCCTTCTTGACCTGCAATCTTCTTCCCAACGTCTCCGCCCCTAACCCCTCTCCGGCCTATCACCCTCACCTTAACCTCCTTCCACCTATCACAGTCCCAACACCCCTCCTCCAAGTCCCTCCTCCCTACCTTTTATCTTAGCCTGCTTGGCATACCTTCCTCATTCCTGAACAAGGGCTTATGCCCGAAACATCGATTCTCCTGCTCCTTGGATGTTGCCTGACCTGCTGCGCTTTTCCAGCAACACATTTTTCAATTCAAACATGAATAATGCTTAAGTTATGAGTGGGGAACGATAGTGGGATGGAATACAGAATAGGAATTTGGCGCTAAGGTGGGAGGGGTTGGTGCTGCTTTCAAGGACTGTGAAGCAATGCCCCAAAAAGGAGGCACACAAGAAAGGGAAAGGAAGCAAAAGAGTAAAATGTTAACAGTGGAAGAACTCTCTGAACACACGTGTAGCATTTGCTTTAACAGTTACATTACTGTTTATCTATTGTTTAAAGATAGATCTCAGAACACCTTAACATTACAATGCTGGACAAACAGATCTGTAATTAAATTATTAATATAAGCCATTCAATGCACTGCATTACTTTAATAATCATGCGTCTTTTACATATCATGAACTTCTTGATTATTGTATTCCTTTCCCATCAACTGGATTATACTCCCCTCTGCTCTAGATTTGCATAGGCACAGTACAATAGGTGAGTTCCATACAGAGTTCTGAATCTTACTCTGCTCACAGCGATCCCCTGTGTAGCCTGCTTCACACAGACAGTGGCCAGTCACAGGATCACAGCTCCCATCAGCATTGTTACAGTCACAGGCATTCTTGCAACCATTTCCCCACTGGCCAACGTCACAAGCTGCAGAAAATAAAACAGACAGGGTGTGCAGAATCCGTCATGACAGGTTGATGTGCATAACACAAGATCTGACAGCTGCACCACTGACTGTAAATATTCTGAAGATGTCTTCATTTTGAAGGCATCACAATCTCTTCCCACAGTCATCAATCAGTGCTGAGAGGTAAACTTATAGAGGTTTATAAAATCATGAGGGGCATGGATAGGATAAATAGACAAAGTCTTTTCCCTGGGGTGGGGGAGTGCAGAACTAGAAGGCATAGGTTAAGGGTGACAGGGGAGAGATATAAAAGAGACCTAAGGGGCATCTTTTTCACACAGAAGGTGGTACGTGTATGGAATGAGCTACCAGAGGAAGTGGTGGAGGCTAGTACAATTGTAACATTTAAAAGACATCTGGATGGGTATATGAATAAGAAGGGTTTGGAAGGATATGGGCTAGGTGCTGGCAGGTGGGACGAGATTGAGTTGGGATATCTGATCGGCATGGACAGGTTGGACCGAAGGGTCTGTTTCTGTGCTGTATATGTCTATGACGCTAGTGTTAGTGTCAACTGCTTCTGCTTCCACAGTCTTGGAAGGAGAGAGCTGTGGAATCATGTCTTTTGACACTGGCTCAAGAGAAATGATCAAAGAAGAGGCTTGGAATTGACCTTAATATTTGCAGGTTTGGGCTCTTCATTGTGCTTTCTGCTCTACGACATGGATTTTAATTCAGGTTCAATTGATTAAACAAGTTAAAAGTCTCTGAAAGATGCCAGGTCTCATAGGAATTAATTTGAGATTCTGTCATCTGAATTTCTGAGGAATATGAATCTTCACCAAAAGCAATTAATCGAAGACAATTATTTAAATTAACACACACATTGAGTCAGTCAGAATGATTGATGTCTGGGGGTGCACCATTCATACTGGGTTGCTCTTCAGAGTCCCTGCACATTTTGCTTTGGATCGTATTACTTTATATCTGGCCTGACAATGCCAATATTAAAACTAGATGTCCCATTACCAACAACACTCTCTCTGATGAGCTGAACAAAAAAATCCAGCCAAAAGCAATTTACAAACAAAATGTTTGAGAAAGGCTGAAATTTATGACATCAAGCTAATGGATAAGAGAAACTAATGACAATTACTTCTGTCACAATGTTATGCTCCCTAGAATACCAGAAGAAATAAAAGGTAGTATTAAAAAAAGGAATGCAATAACAATGGGTGGCGTAAATCTGCATGTTGAAGGGATGAATCAGATTCATAAAGATGAATTGGAGAATGAGTCCATAAAGTGTTTTTCTTAGAGCAGTACATTCGAGATCAACCATGGAGCAGGTTTTTCTTGACCTCTTAACATAGAATAAGATAACATTAATTAATAACCATATAGTGAAAGGAGCCTCTAGATGACAGTAATAATAACATGGTAAAAATTTATGTTCAATTTGAAGGTAAAGGGTGCAGCTCTAAGACTAGTTTTAATACCAAATAAAGATAATTGTAAGGAAATTACTATAGATGTAGCTATACTGAATAGAAAAGTGGGTGGAAATGTAAAACATACAGAGATACCATGGACACCATTGGAGAAATTTAATAATTCAAAGATTTATCTCAGTGAGAAAGAAATACCCTTTGCGAAGGATGCATCATCTGTAGTTAAGGATAGCGTTATCTTGAAAGAAACATTATAATATTCTGCAAGGAAGATTGGAGGGATGTTAAGAACCAACAAAACGTGATCCAAATAAAACCAAAGAGGGAGAAATCAAAGTACAAGAGAAAATTAGTTAGAAAGACAAAAATAAATTGTAACAGTTTCTACAAACATTTAACAATAAAAGGTGTAAGTAAAGTGAGAGTGTTAATTCTCCAGGAAGTCAATTTGAGAACTAATAATGGAAAACCCCATGGAAATGCCAGAAGCACTGACTGTATTTTTCATTGTAAAAGACTTAGAAAGCTCCCCCAGAGGCAAAAAAAAGGAAGTATAAGGAAAGACAGTGAATATGTTCCAAGTTTCTGTGCTCATGTGTCTTGGTATATCATTCTTAGTTTTCAGAAAGGGACCTAAGGGGCAAGGTTTTCTGATGAAGGGCTTGTGCCCGAAACGTCAAATTTCCTGTTCCTTGGATGCTGCCTAACCTGCTGCGCTTTAACCAGCAACACATTTTCAGCAAGGTTTTCATGCAAAGGGTGGTAGGTAAATGGAATGAGCTGCCAGAGGAAGTGAAGGAGACTGGTAAAATTACAACACTTAAAAGGCATCTGGATGGATATACGAAAAGTAAGAGTTTAGAAGGATGAGTTGGAGCAAAGGGTCTGTTTCCATGCTGTACACCTCGATAATTCTATGACTAATTAAAGTAATAACAGTAGAAAATGGAATAAATATAATTAAGGCAGTCATGCTGTAAGGCATTCCAAGGTTATGCCTGATGTTGGTTGTTGTAATTTTTGGTTATGTCTACATTTCTATTAGTTGTGATATAAAGCATATCTTAATTTCACACACACACACACACACACAAATCGTGGACGAGAACGGATACTTAAAATGTATAGCTCTTCAGTATTTTAACTTACATGCTTTGCAGTCACGTCCCACCCATCCAGGGCCACAGATGCAATCTCCAGTTACGCTGTTACACTGGGTGTCATTTCCACAGAGGCAGAGATACTGACAAGCTGGCCCATAATAACCTGGAGGGCAAACTGGGAACAAAATATATAAAAGACAAATGGACAGATTAAAATACAGATCACCTAATCATGGGAGATCCACTGATTGTGACACATTCAGACATTTCCTTTTGCTGCAGGTTACATTTATTATATAGCACCACCTGGGAAAAACTAGTTATCTAGTAATCTTGAAGTTGCAATTCATTTTTTTCAGTAATGTCCCAAGTGCTTTACAACCATTATAGTTCAATCAATTTGTAACACAGGAAATTAGGCAGTCAATGCACATTTCAGAATAAGTCCAGTGAAGTTCTATGGATGGAACTTAAAAATAAGGAAGGGATGATCATCTTGTTGGAATTGTATTATGGACCTCCAACAGTCAGCAGGAAATTGATAAACAAATATTTAAGGAGATCTCAGATATCTGTAAGAAAAATGGGATTGTAATGATAGGGAATTTTAACTTTTCAAACATGGACAGAGACTGTCATAGTGTTAAAGGCTTGGATGGGGAGGAATTTATTAAGTGTGCACGAGAGTACTTTATTTTTCAATATTTGGGTGTGCCTACTAGAGAAGCTGCAATTCTTGACAATTCTGTTGGGAAATGAGAAAGAGCAAGAGACAAGGGTGTCAGTGCGGCAGCACTTTGGGTCAAGTTATCATAATTACACTACTTTTTAAAATAGTTATGGAAAAGGATAGAACTGATCAAAAAGTTAAAATTCTAAATTGGAATAAGGCCAATTTTAACTGTATGAGATGGGAACTTTTAAAAGTTGATTGGAGGAGGCTATTAGCAGGTGAAAGGATGGTTGGGAAGTGGGAGTCCTTTAAGAATGTGATTTGAGAGTTTCAGACACAGTATGTTCCTGTTAGTGTGAAGGACCAGACTGGTATTCATAGGGGATGCTGGATGAGTAGAGAAATTGAGGCTGTGGTCAAGAAAAAGAAGGAGGCATATATCAGGTGAAGACAGCTGGGATCAAATGAATCCCTAAATGAATATAATAAGGGTATTAGGAGTATACTTAAGAGGGATCTCAGGAGGGCAAAAAGTGGACATGAGACAGCTTTGGCAAATATAGTTAAAAAGAATTCAAATAGATTCTATAAGTACATCAAGGGGAAAAGAGTAACAAGGGAGAGAAACAGGGCCTCTTAAAGGTCAATGTGGCCATCTGTCTGTGGATCCAAAGGAGATGGGTGAGATAATAAATGAGTATTTCATGCCAGCATTTTCTGTGGAGAAGAACATGAAAGCTAGGGAACTTGGGGAAATAACTCCAAGACCAATCAGGTGTTCCCCAGAACTTTATAGTTGTTTAGATTAGATTCCCTACAGTGTGGAAACAGGCCCTTCAGCCCAACAAGTCCACACCGATCCTCCAAAGAGTAACCCATCCAGAACCATTTCCCTCTGACCAATGCACCTAACATTATGGGCAATTTAGCATGGCCAATTCACCTGAACTGCACATCTTTGGACTGTGGAAGGAAACCAGAGCACCCGGAGGAAACCCATGCACACACGGGGAGAATGTGCAAACTCCACACAGTCACCCAAGGCTGGAATCAAACCTGGGACCATGGTGCTGTGAGGCAGCAGTGCTAACCACTGAGCCACTGCACCGCCTGATATTTGCATCATAAATAGCTGCAGGTGAGGTGCTGAAAGACTGGAGGGTGACTAATGTGTGCCATTATTTAAGAAAGGCTGTCAGGAAAAGCCAGGGAACGAGAGACTTGTCAGCCTTATGCCAGTGGTGGGTGAGTAATTGGAGAGGATTCTAAAGGACAGATTTCACTGCATTTGGAAAGCAAGGACTTATTAGGATAGTCAGTACAGCTTCAGTACACTGACCTGAACTAGGGTCACTGGACGCGAAACGTTAACTCTGATTTCTGTCCACAGGTGCTACCAGACAAGTTGAGCTTTTCCAGATTTATTTTGTTGTTGCTGAAATCCAGCATCCCAGTTCCTTCATTTTTTTAATTTAATGGTGAGGGGCATTTGGGATGCTTGCCTTTATTGGTCCTAACATTGAGCATAGGAGTTGAGACACATGTTGCAGCTATACATGACATTGGTGAAGTCACTTTTGGAATTCTGGTTGTCCTTCTATAGGAAGGATGTTGTGAAACTTGAGAGGGTACAGAAAAGATTGACAAGGATGTTGCCATAGTTGGAGGGTTTGTGTTATTGTGGGAGGCTGAATAGGCTGGGGCTTTTTCCCCTGGAGCATTGGAGACTGAGGGACGACCTTATTGAGGTTTATATGATCATGAGGGGCATGGATAGGATAAATAGCCAAGGTTTTTTTCCTAGGGTAGGGAAGTCCAAAGCTAGAGGGCATAGGTTTAAGATGAGAGGGAAAAGATGTAAAAGGTCCTGAGGGGTACGTTTTTCATGCAGAAAGTGATGCATGTATGGAATGAGCTGCAGAGGAAGTGGTAGAGACGAGAAAAATTACAACATGTAGAAAGCATCTGGATGGGTTCATGAAGAGGAATGGTTGACATGGATATGAACCAAATGCTGGCAAATGGGACTAGGTCAGATTGGGGTCTCTAGTTGACGTGAACACATTGGACAAAATGCTCTGTTTCCGTGTTGTATGACTCTATGACCAAATAAATAAATGACAAGTTCATGTTGTCCAAATCACTGGGACTACTCTACCCCTCCTTTTTCCAAAAGCAAAGATGAAAAGATTGCATTTTTGTTACATTTTTCATAGCCACTGGATGCATCAAAACACTTCACAGCCAAAAAAAGCACTTTTGAAGTGTAATTGCTGGAGTAATGCACAAAAACTACAGCCTGAGCAATAATAATCTATGATGAAAAATGAAGTTGATCCTGGCTTATGCTAAGTTATTGGGTGGCATGGTGGCTCGGTGGTTAGCATTGCTGCCTCACAGCACCAGCATCCTGGGTTTGATTCCCACCTGTCTGTGTCTGTGTGGGTTTCCTCCGGGTGCTCCAGTTTCCTCCCACAATCCAAAGATATACAGGTCAGGTGAATTGGCGATGCTAAATTGCCCATAGTGTTAGGTGTGTTAGTCAGGGGTAAATATAGGGTAGGGGAATGAGTTTGGGTGGGTTTCTCTTCAGAGGGGCGGTGTGGACTTATTGGGATGAAGTGCCTGTTTCCACACTGTAGAGAATCGAGTCTAATCTAACTATTTACAACTGGACCAACGGTTGGGTGCCTATAACTGGGCTCAAATAGAGTTTGCAAAAAGTGAACTAAAGCTCCCATACTTTATTGCTAATCAACATTTATTTGATATGATTTAATTTAATTTAATTTGATTTATTGTTGTCATATGTACCGAGGATGGATGAGGATAGAATGAAAATTAGCTCAATTTTCAGGCCATCCATGATGGAACAGTAAGTTAAATCTCGTTCTCACACTCCCACTCGGTGTCAAAGATATGCATTCAGTAGATGTCTGGGATTATGGGTCTGGGGAATAAATTGCTTTATGCTCTGGTCAAGGCAGAAATATAGAGTTCCCTGAAGAAAAGAACAACATCACAGTAACAAAAACAAACTGAACTTGTAATCGACAATTTTTAATAAGGGAGGATGGTGGTAGTAGTGTCAAACCCATCCTTCTGAACAAATTGTTCACACATTCTTCAATGTGTTTAAAAATGATACCCACCATCCTGACAAAGTGCTCCAATAAATCCTGCAGTGCAGTCACATGTTCCCAGCTCCTTGTTACAAACACCTCCATTTTCACAATCAGCACAGGCATATTGGCAGTTTATACCCCACCGATCAGCTGGGCAGTCTGTTTAAAGACAGTGAGAAATCAGTTGCTTTCTATAATCTAGTTTAGATATTCACAATGCACAGTGTGATGATACCATAAAACCACTGCACTGTAGGATCAACCCCCCCATTGGGTTTGCTCTGCCATTCAATGAGATCTTCGCTCAACTCCAATCTCTGGCCTTTTCCTTGCAACCTTTGATTCTCTCGCTAATTAAAAATCTACCTACTTGAGGATCCAAGATGGCGGCGACTCAGCAAGTCTGAGTTTACAGTGCTCTTCCCAAAACCTGGGTAAAGTGAGTTACTCACCCCCACCACACTTACCAAACCACCCAAAAAAAATTTCTAACCTTAATTAGCTGCTTACTATTATATTTAAGCAGTTTAATATTAAGTGGATAATGAGTAAACCAAAGGGATCCCGCAGCTCTCAGAAAACAAAGACCCCACCCCCACCCTCCTCTCCTCCTCCAGCTGCAGCTGATGTAAAAACAGGCCTTGAAGAGATGATTGCCAGGCTGGAAACGACACTCGTCAATTTCATTGTAGAATCCAGACAGAGATGGAATGCATTCGAAGAAAAGTTACAAAAGTACAGCCAGGCTCTCGAGGAATTACAGGGCCGAGTGAAGGGGGCAGAGCTAAAGGCCACGACCTCCGAGGCTGCAGCACAAACAGCTGCAGAACAGGTGCGAGCTCTGGAGCAGAGAGTCCGGGCCTTTGAAATCTACATGGATGACCTGGATAATAGAAATCGGAGAAAGAATATCCGTCTTCTGGGCCTCCCTGAACAAGAAGAGAAGGGACAGTTAGCAGTATTTCTGGAGCGATGGTTGCCCCAGCTTTTAAACCTGGGGGCTGAAACTGACCGGGTAAGGGTGGAGTGGGCCTACCGGGTCGCAGTACGCGGATCTGGCCCAAACCAGCGCCCACGCCCGGTCCTGTTCCGGCTGCAGAGTTATAGGGAGAGGCAGATACTCCTGGATGCCTCCAGAAATCTTGGAAAGGATCCTAAAGCTATGATTCATGAAGGATCCAAGATTATGTTATTTCAGGACTTCTCCCCGGCTTTGGCACGAAGGAGGAAGGCGTTTGATGAGGTGAAGAAATGTCTAAGGAACTTAAATATTCAATACACCTTACGCTACCCAGCGACGTTATGCTTTACCTACGAAGGATCCGAGTATAATTTTAGATCACCAGAAGAGGCTAAGGAACTTTTAGACTCGTTTAAATAAATCGTAAGAGACAATTTATGTTGGCTTGCCTCTTCCACACTCCGTGGGGAGAAATGGATACTTTACTTTTGCTTCTGGGAGCAGGGTTGTCTTCTCTTGCTATTTTATGTTATTATACTTAACTGTAATTTGTTGGAGTTGTAATTCTATAGTTATGTGTGTTTGTACGTGGCATTGATGCTATCAGATATACTCAGGTATGGGTGGGGAGGGGTGGGGGTGGGGCGCTCATTGTCAACTCTAGCTCGGTATTATATCTAAATCCTATTAAGGAGCGCCCGGGTCAAGGGTGGGATACTGTTTGGGAGAGGATATGGTGGACCTTTAGAAAGGAAGTAAGGCCCCCTGAGAACAAGGGGGAGGATCTCCATTCAAACATGTTTTATTTTTTTTGTTCTTATTGTTTGGAAATAGTTTCCTTTTTATTATACTGTTATGAGTGTATTAGAGAACATTTTCTCTTGTTTGAAGGATGTAAGTGACTCAACTATACACTCTGGATAATTGTGGATTAGATTAGTAGTTAACTGAGTTTCATTGTTTTTCTTTCTTCTTTAGTATCATTCCTTTGAATTTTGATGATTATATATTTAAGATCTATTTTTATATTAATGTTTGTGCTTGAAAGTTCTGTTTATTTTTGTAAATCTGTCAAAATATTAAATTTCTAATAAAAATATCTTTAAAAAAAAAATCTACCTACTTAATGACCCAGCCTCAACAGCCCCCTGTGGGGGACTTAACTGAGCAACCCATTACTCTGAGATGATGCCGTCTGGTCCTCGGTTCTACAACAAGGCGAAACCAACCTTCCCACACTTATCCTGTCAAGTGCTCATAGAATCTTGTATGTTTCAATAAGGTTGCCTCTCAATCTTCAAAAGGTAAAACAATGACTGCAGATGCTGGAAACCAGATTCTGGATTAGTGGTGCTGGAAGAGCACAGCAGTTCAGGCAGCATCCGAGGAGTAGCAAAATCAACGTTTCAGGCAAAAGCCCTTCATCAAGAATAAAGGCAGAGAGCCTGAAGGGTGGAGGGATAAGCTAGAGGAGGGTGGGGATAGGGAGAAAGTAGCATAGAGTACAATAGGTGAGTGGGGGAGGGGATGAAGGTGATAGGTCAGGGAGGAGGGTGGAGTGGATAGGTAGAAAAGAAGATAGTTCTTCCTCCAGGCGTCTGGTGGTGAGGGAGCGGCGGTGAAGGAGGCCCAGGACCTCCATGTCCTCGGCAGAGTGGGGGGGGGAGTTGAAATGTTGGGCCACAGGGCGGTGTGGTTGATTGGTGCGGGTGTCCCGGAGATGTTCCCAGACCCATTATCTCAGCATACTCCTGCCCCTGAATTCATCTCTACCTACATCGACACTGTCCTATCCCCCCTAGTCCAGGAACTCCCCACATACGTTCGAGACACCACCCATGCCCTCCACCTCCTCTAAGACTTCCGTTTCCCCAGCCCCCAATGCCTCATCTTCATCATGGATATCCAATCCCTCTACACTTCCATCTGCCATGACCAGGACCTCCAAAGCCTCCATTTTTTCCTCTTTCAACGTCCCCAACAGTACCCTTCCACCGACACTCTCATTCGTTTGGCCGAACTGGTCCTCACCCTTAACAATTTCTCCTTCGAATCCTCCCACTTCCTCCAGACGAAAGGGGTAGCCATGGGCATAGATATGAGCCCCAGCTATGCCTGTCTCTTTGTTGGCTACATAGAACAGTTGATCTTCTGTAATTACACTGGCACCACTCCCCACCTCTTCCTCGGCTACATTGATGATTGCATTGGCGCCACCTCATGCTCCCGCGAGGAGGTTGAGCAATTCATCAACGTCACCAACACATTCCATCCTGGCCTTAAATTTACCTGGACCATTTCTGACACCTTTTTCCCCTTCCTGGACCTCTCCATCTCCATTAATGACGACCGACTTGACACTGACACTTTTTACAAACCCACCGACTCCCACAGCTACCTGGATTACACCTCTTCCCACCCTACCTCTTGCAAAAATGCCATCCCATATTCCCAATTTTTCCGCCTCCGCTGTATCTGCTCCGTGGAGGACCATTCCACCACAGAACACACCAGATGGCCTTCTTCTTTCGAGACCACAATTTCCCTTCCCCCATGGTTAAAGATGCCCTCCAACGCATCTCGTCCACATCCCGCACCTCCGCCCTCAGACCCCACCCCTCCAATCGTAACAAGGACAGAATGCCCCTGGTGCTCACCTTCCACCCTGCCAGCCTTCGCATAAACCAAATCATCCGCCAACATTTCCACCACCTCCAAAAAGACCCCACCACCAGGGATATATTTCCCTTCCCACCCCTTTCCGCCTTCCGCAAAGACCGTTCCCTCCGTGACTACCTGGTCAGGTCCACGTCCCCCTACAACCCACCCTCCCATCCTGGGACCTTCCTCTGCCACCACAGGAACTGCAAAACCTGTGCCCACACCTCCTCCCTCACCTCCATCCAAGGCTCTAAAGGAGCCTTCCACATCCATCAAAATTTTACCTGCACATCCACTAATATTATTTATTGCATCCGTTGCTCCTGATGCGGTCTCCTCTACACTGGGGAAACTGGACGCCTCCTAGCACAGTGCTCTTGGGAACATCTCCAAGACACCCACACCAATCAACCACACCGCCTGGATCAACCCAGTGAGCCTCCCCTGGACTGCCCCCAGAGCCAGTAATGCTGTCTTTAGATAAGAGGATGAAAACCGTTCACAGTATTCCAGAAATAGATTAGATTAGACTTACAGTGTGGAAACAGGCCCTTCGGCCCAACAAGTCCACACCGACCCGCCGAAGCGCAACCCACCCATACCCCTACATTTACCCCTTACCTAACACTACGGGCAATTTAGCATGGCCAATTCACCTGACCCGCACATCTTTGGATTGTGGGAGGAAACCGGAGCACCCGGAGGAAACCCACGCAGACACAGGGAGAACGTGCAAACTCCACACAGTCAGTCGCCTGAGTCGGGAATTGAACCCGGGTCTCAGGCGCTGTGAGGCAGCAGTGCTAACCACTGTGCCACCGTGCCGCCCACAAATAAAAGCAGAAATTCCTGGAAAAGCTCAGCAGATCTGGAGTGAAACCAGAGTGAGTGTTTTGTGTCAATATCTGCAGTCATTGTTTTTACCTAGCTAGGAAAATATCACTTTATATGCAGAATATAAGGTGGGGATAAGGAGTAAACATTGAAAGCCCAAAGAGAGAGGAGAACAGTTGGACAAACAAAAGAGAGAAGAGCTATCTGGATAGGAGGGTGAATAACTATTAATGGAGACTATTAGTGTTAGCAGTGGGTTTTGTGTAATAGCCAACTATGTGTTAACAAGGCCTGATGTGTGTAGTTTGGGATAAGGACATGGGAGAGCTTTAGACCTAAAGTTATTGAACTCAATATCGAGTGCAGTGGGCTGCAGGTCTCCAAGTAGAAAATGAGATGCTGGAGGACTCTATTCAACTGTTCTCCTTTCTCTTTCTGCTCTACCCTCACCTCTCGTTTACTCTTTATCCCCTCCCCATCATAATATCCTCTGCATATAAACTGATCCAGACAACAGGACAGCATTCTCTCACATGCATAAATGCATCTTGCAGATAGTGAACAGTCTTTGCAGAATCATGAAGTGATTTACTCCCAACAGAATTCCCAGCTGTTGATCTGCTGTTATATCATTTATATATTAACAGTTCAGTTTTATCCCAGTGGTAACCCCCAGGTTACCATTTTCACCAACTGATAGTTGGGGATTCAACTATGGTAAAGGTATTGAATGTCAAAAGGTGATGATTAGATTCTCTCTGGCTGGAAATGATAATTGTCTGGCACTTATATGGGATAAATATTACTTGCCATTTATCAGCATAAACCTGGATATTGTCCAGGTCTTGCATCATATAGACACAGGCTGTTTCAGTATCTCAGGAGTCTTGAAAGGTGCTGAAAATGGTGCAATCATGAATGAACATCCCCAGTTTTTACTTTATGATAGAGGGAACGTCATTAATTAACCAGCTGAAGATGGCTTGGGCTAAGACACATCCCTGATGAACTTGTTCAGAGATATCCTCAGATTATAAAGTAGTCAGGAGCTAAGTGGCTTTGATAAACCCAAACTGCACATTGTTGTTATCTAAGTGCTGGGAGAAAGTGACGACTGCAAATGCTGGAGATCAGAGTCGAGAATGTAGTGCTGGAAAAGCACAGCAGGAAAAACACAGCATTTGTGAAGCAGGAAAATCGAAGTTTCGGACATAAGCCCTTCAGGAATGCTGTTATGTAAGTGCGGTTGTTGATGACAACTTCCATCACTTTGCTGATGATTGAGAGTACAGTGGGCCATAGTAACTGGCTGAGGTTGATTCGTTCTACTTTTTATGGACAGGACATACCTAGGCAATTGACAACATTGTCGACATAATACCAGTGTAATATTATAGTGGGACAGCTTGACTAGTTCCCAAGCGCAAGTCTTCAGTTCCTTTGCTGGATTTTTATTGGGCTCCAAAGTTTTTGTAATGTCCAGTGCATTCAAACCATTGCTGGACATCACACAGATTAAATTGAACTGGAATGCTGGTATTTGCGACATTGTGAACATAAATGCAATACAAAAATCATCATCAACTCAGCAAGTCTGGCTCAAAGTGAAACAAATGCTGATGTGTTGGGTTTCAGCCATCATTGTGGATACTTATGGAACCTTTTTCTCCCAATCATTGTCCACCGTCACAACCATTCAATAGTTGTGGTAGAACTGTAGACCTGTTGCGGCATTGCTTACCTCTGCCAAATTAACATTTCATTTTTAGATGCTGCTCATAGCTTGCACTCTTCATTATTTTAGGAAAGGTGATGATAAGTCATGCTGATAATTTTGGATATGCCTTACCTATTTCACAAGACAATCCCATTTTGCCAGCAGGACAGATACACTGACCACTCCATGAATCACAAGGTGCCCCTCCACAGTCACAGTTCTGCCTGCAGTTAATTCCAAATTTCCTGGAGCTGCAAGCTGTCAACAATAAAAATGAGTCAGCAAGAGTGTGGATTGAAGCAATAACAAATTAAACCATTTTCAGAACAATCTGAGTAGGAGAAACTTTCCCATTTCATCTCCTTGGAAGTACCAGAGGGAGCAGGCGTTTCTATAAAACAATATGAGATGTCAATGTCAATTCAAGGTGTGTGTGTTTCTTATTAAAAGTGAAACAACATTATTTTCTGCTCCTCCTCACCCTAACCTTGATTAAAACCTTCCTCTTTACCAAACTTGCAGTCATCTCAATTAATGTCTTCTGTTGTGACTCAGTGTTATACTTTTACACATATTAAAAACATCAAGGAATATAGGGATGGTGCAGACAAAATGGTGATGAAGTAGAAGTTCAGCCATGAAATTACTGAATGGAGAAGTGTATGTACCAAAGAATGGTGGTCCTACACTTTTTAAAAAACATTTATATTTCTTTCCTGCTTACATTGCTGTATCTCTTCCCTTTGCCTTCTACATCATTGCTGATTATTATCCTAATCATATTGCTCCTGATCCTTGGACAAAAACACTTACGCAAATGGCACTGGTCTCCATGAAACCCTGGTGGGCACTGGCGATCACATTTGCCAGTCTCTTGATTGCATGGCACACCAATTGGACAGTCACAACGGAATGCACAGCCAGCACCATAGAAGCCAATATTGCATTCTGTTGAAAAGAGACATAGAAGCTTGTTTAAGAAAAAATGAAAACTGTTTTTGTGGCCATAATCTTTCCAGCTGGATGGTGTAACTTGAATACATTACATTTAGTACATACACACAAGCATTATGTTGATTCATAAGAAATAACTTCATCTTCATTTGGGCACTACCTCAACATTGGGGTGATTGTCTTTCACAATGAGAATGTACTTGTCACCTCTATGAGTGCACACATGCACCAAACCAAAGCAAAGTGTCACTGGCTGCCTCAATAATATAAATGTTATAACATGAAGAGGTACCGGATATCCATCGATTTACTTTGAGTAATAATTTTGTAATGGGGAAACGAACATTGATGTTTACCCAAAGTTGATAAAGTGCCAAATCAGGATTTAAAGCTAAAATAGTTTACATCAAGCAAAAGTATACTTTTTTGATGTAAGCATTACGATGCCAATAAATGAAGGGTATTAATTTAATGCATTCACTTCATTTCTAATGCAATCTCTGCATCAGATGATATGCAAGTAACCTGCTTCCTTATCTCAGCTGAGAGATGCACAATTGCCAATTTGAAGAGGAGGGGAATAATAACTTGCAAATTCAGTTCAATTTATCTGAAAGTAAGTGCAAATTCTTAGAACTTTGTTTCACATAATAGGCGCTTGGCAACACATGCATTACCTTTCTCACATCCAAGGCCATGGAAACCTGGTTTGCAAATGCATGTGCCATTTTTAGGGTCACAGCCTCCAGCATGTGCATGCACACATTGACATTCTTTGGAACATCCAGGTCCAAATGTCCACTTGGGACAAGCTGCAAAAGAGTGGAAATGATTATTATTCCTTGAATCTAGAACTGACCTATGGAGAAGGAAATCAATGAATGTACCTGAGGAAAGAAGCATCCGCCCAGTGACACTGTCCTTCTTAATAATCATAGTTTTTTTAAACCCAGGAAGAAATCAGGAGATGAGATAATCATTCAAGACATAACTGGAGCATTACAATGAACAAAAATGATTTCTTGTCAATTTCTCCCCTAGCCACTCACTCAAGATTGAATTGAAAAATAACAATGATTCTGCAATAATACTGGAGACACAGAATGGACAATAAAAGCAGTGATCAAAAGCATAGTGACAAATTTTGGATCAGTTCAAAATGTCTGCTGAGGTGAGAGAGCTGTAACCATGGTTAAATCCAAGACGCATAGTGATGAAAATGAATCCAAGAATGAATTCAGGATTGTATTCTTTGAAGAGTGAATATTTTGAAACAGTGATGTTAAATTAGTGAGATAATTAATCAGCATGCTAAGAATTTGCTAATATTGGCCTGAATCAGTTTAATGGCATTTCATAAGATTAGTTGTAACCTTATAGTCATGTTGATACTGGAAAAATATTACTCATAATGTTCCTGTTGAATAAAAATACAAAACTGCATGCATGAAGGACCACAGGCAAACCTTAATCATGTAGTCAACATAATAGCAAAAACTGAAGTGTTTGATTAAGACATTTGAGGTTTGGTAAAGTTTAAGTTACAGCTCCATGAGGATATGTGGGGTATTGTCCAACTTTGTGAATTTAAGGCATTCATCTCATGAAAGCTCAATGCAATAAGGGATGGAATTAGTGGTAGACAGGCTCACTGCAATAGATATAAATAACAGCACACATCTTAAGGAATATCACTCATCAAAAGATACCTCTTGACCACAAGACTTTCAACTATCAGTCAAAGTCTTACAGATAGAACAAAGCCATCACAAAGAATTGTCCAGAAGTCATTGCAAAGGATACTTGGCAGCAGTGCAGAATGGAAAGAAATTGTATGAATACAGAGAAGGGTGTACAGTTTATTGTTACAGAAAAAGAGGGCAAGGGTGCTGGTACTTCATTTTGTAACTCCATGTGCTATATTTGATCAAAAGGAGCTCAGAGTCAACAATGCCTTGAAGTTACTTTGCTTGAGACACAAAAAAGCACACTACAGAATGAGATCCGATTCCAAGCAAGAAGGATGTATAAATCATGAGCATTTCATGGTTTGAAACATCAACATACTTACATAAATGGCAGAAGCGTCCATATAGTCCAGGATCACACAAGCAAGCACCATATAATCGGTGACAGTAGCCATTACTGGCACAATTACATCGTTTATTACATCCCTTTCCAAAGAATCCTTTAGGGCAACCTAACAAGAAGAAGGATAAGACATTTACAAAACATACATACCCAATCGTTTTAGACATATTGTCAGTAAACTAGGAACCAATAAATTGGAAGAAACAGCTTGTAAAATTTAGATTTCCAAATTACATTTGGTCATCAAAGCTCTGACTAATTCACCGAGTCATAGAGCCCTTTGGCACAAACTGGTCTGTACTGACCAAGATGTTCATCATCCACCTTAACCCCATTTCTCCACAGTTAGCCCATATCCTTCTAATCCTTTCCTTTCCACGTATTTGTCCAAATGCCTTTTAAATGTTGTTAATATACCCACTTCAACCACTTCCGTTGGCAGCTCATGCTATCTGCGTACCATCGGCTGCGTAAAAACATTACCCCTCAGGTACCCTTTCATTCTCTCCCCTCTAGCCTTAAACTGATGCCCTCTAGTCCTTGATTTCCAAACCCTGGGGAAAGTATTGAGTGCATTCAGCCTATCCAAGCCTCTCATGATTTTATACACCTCGATAAAGGTCCCTCAGTAAGTTTTTTTCCTAATGCAAACCAATTTGCCTGTTAATGTTATTTGCAAAATCCATCGAATAGACAATAGCATGACCTTATGGGATAAAAATCAAAGTGGCTGATTTAAGAAACATGGGCAAATCTTGTCTCATCAAATAATTACCAAACTTCCTATTAAAAACCACAGTTGAATCTGCCTCCATCATAGAAGGAAGCAAGCTCAACAAATAGAGGGGGCAGAGTTTCCAGGTTTTGTTCTTGATTATGTTGAAATGTTTGGACACAGCAACTAAACAGCAAATTAAATAAACTTCTTTATGGCCAGATTCCTCCTTATTGGTTGTATCCAGGTATTCATATATATGTCAGATGTAGGAACAAAACAATAAATGAAATGAACTTGAGAAAGCATTCTCAACTCAGTAAAATTACTGGTCATGATTCATTGGTTCAGGGGAATTCCCTGACCAATCCGAGTCAACCTGCCTGGTTCAAATTTTAAACAGAGCTCGGCAGTTAACTGTGAATCTGCATTAATTGGCGTTCTCTCCAAGGAAACTCCTCTAACAGTCAGACTAGACTTGTCTCCATTTCATTCCATGCAGAGTATTTGTTTTGTATTCTCCTTAAGTCTCTTTCTTGCAAATCATCCTGATGAATGCAAGATGAAAAGTTTTGACAAAATGTGACTTGTTTCAGCTGTAGTCAAGTTCTATATACTAAATAACCTTATAATATATAGTTTGTAACAGCAAGGGTACCAACCATCTTCACAAAATTCTCCACCGATCCCAGGTGGGCAACGACATGTCCCTGTGACTGCATCACATGATCCTCCATTCTGACACTTGCAAATACTGTTGCAATCCTTTCCAAAGGTACCCTGGGGACAGGCTAAGGCAGAGAAAAAAGGCAAGTGCAGACATGAGCTAAAATCTATTTATGCCATTGCCATATTTTAAATTGACAACAACATTCAATTCTAAGTGGAACACAGTACATCACTTTCTCAAGGGTAATGTTCATAGAATTGCTTAAAATTCAACACCGACATTTTAATTCTGACAAACCAAGATTTATCTTTATGTTTAACTATTTGAAAATATATAAAAGAGGTACACAAATAATAATTTCCAATCCTGTACTGGAGCAGAGGATGTACAGAGAAAATACAGATCAATGAGGTGATTTAAGTCAAGTTGAGTTTCAATCAACACGGATTAGTGAGATAAAATTTCTCACCCACTGCTGGCTATTGAAATGCAAAGTGAAATCAGAAGGACAAATTGTGAGCTAGTTCCGATGGGAAAAGCCCATAACAGCAAGTAACCCTCCATCCCTAATTTCTGCAGGGCAATGTACCACCTCACTCAGAAAGCCACAGTTCAGCTAGATTGGGAAATGTGAATGCAGCAGGTTAAGTAAGAGAAACTGTTGTGAATTTTTTACACTGCCAATATAAAGTAAATGATGTGATAACCTGTGTATAATTGTTCAATAATGTGTGGTGACTGTGGTGAGTCTGGATGGCAGCATCAGTACCCTTGACCTTCATATGTTCAACAATGCACTAACATATTGTAAATTTTAATAAAGCAATAAATAATTCATTGCATGCAATTTTATTAAATATTATTTTCAATGCATCTTAGAGAAAATAAAACTAACACTTTGTGCAACAATACTTTCCATTTGTAATATCAGTCATCTTTCCCTTTAATCTACAAACAAAATGTCTTGACCAACTCTCAGTTTGAAATTAGCCTCAGTAAACATGTTCATTTATGTTTGGAATATCTGATAACCACTTTGAATATTTCCAAGTAATTGGGTGCCGAAGTGCATTGTAATCTTGGGTCTTTAAGGTCACTTCACAAGCTACTGAGCAAGTTGGAAGATGGCATCAAGTTACCTGAGGAGGAGTCAATCCTTCAGGAGACAAGATGCAATGTAAACAGACTGTCATTTATCTGTGTGGAGCAGGGGTGTGGGGTAGTCGTTTGTTTAAGTGACTGGCACACGAGTGTATGGTCCTTTAATTACGAATGCTTCCTGTAATAGATACTCTGTGGATGAATTGGAGCTCTAGAAACGACTTTATCTCCACAGCTCGAACACAGCTGTTCTCAAGATTGAGTTCACAGACACATACTATGTCGCCATTCACTGCAAATACTCAATAGGGGTTGTTACAAATGGTCTCAGTGTTATCTCACCTATAATTATGTAGTCTGTAATGGCCCTGTAGCTTCAAATTTAAAGATGTATCCTGTGGTTATGGATTCTACATAAGGCTGTGATATTATTGTGAACACAGCTATTTAATTCACCTGTAGCAAACGGGATTAAGTTTGCACTAACTTCCACACAATGCCATGTTGTACTGTTCTTTCCCTATGCTGTGTTGTTCCTACTTGCTCTCCTATACTTTGTTGTCCCTACTAGGCTCCTGCTTAGTAGCAGCCAAAAGAACTACGGATGCTGGAAATCGTTGGAAAGGCTTGCAAGTCTGGGAGCATCTGTGGAAAGGAATCAGAGTTAACGTTTCAGGCTGAGTTCTGAGGAAGGGTCACTGAAGCCGAAACGTTATCTCTGATTTCTCTCCACAGATGCTGCCAGATCTGCCAAGCCTGTCCAGCAATTTCTGTTTTTGTTCCTTTCTATTGGTTCTGTTCATCTCTATGCTAGTATATCCACTTGCTGTTCATTATGTGCAGTATCTGTTCTTCACACTGACTGCCTCGTGTCTGTTATAGATGCAGTGCCTGTGCCCTGAGCCATACTCGTTTTATCTTCTGCAGTAGATTCTATCTTCTTGGGTGTATCTTCAATGCTATTGATGATATCTAACAACACAAGAAATGCCTACCATATTGATGAGCCTTTCAACCAAAGCTATCGTTTGAACATTTCTATGACCATTGAAAGAATGGTTTTTCCTCTTCATCTCATGTACAATTGCCTCATTCATTTTTTTCTGGGTGTGTCAACTTTACCTAGTTTTCAGGTATCTAATCCAATGCAGCACCCTCTTGAAGGTATACTGAGAATGGGAAAAGAAAATAGCAGGAAATCTCTTCAACAAATCAAATTAAAGAATCCTCACTGCACCGACAAATTGCAACGCAGTAAGTAAAAATCAAGCAATAGAGATGACCCAAGTGAAATAGAGCATAAACCTATGGGTTTGCTGAGGAGTGCAGGAGGTGTTCCTTTCCCTTTTTTGTTCCGAACCTGTCAGCCTCCAAAAGAGTTGAAAAGCAGCAAGAGAGGAGACAAGGAGCAATTGGGAATTCAGCTCTGCGAATCCCACAAAATCCAAATCACATTTGGACGAAATAAAAGGCCACTTCATAGAGAGACGGGTAAGTAATTCATTGGTCAGTACTTTGCTCGTAAATCTTCTGGGCTTTAAAATGAAATTAATAGTAATTATTGGTTTCAGTAAAGTTTATGATCCATAATAAATCTTGAGAGTAGTGAAGTCTATCAATTGTAAATTAATTCAAGTTAAAATAAGTTAATCAGGACACAATAATGATGGCATGGTCTGCAGGATCCCAGAGCTTGTGAATACCAGTGTGATCCTGGATAACCGAGTCAGAAGTAATTATCTGCAGTTCAAGGAATTTAAGTTCATAACCTGAAAGCCAAGTTGCAGATACCATGATACATTAAGGAGGGTGAAAGATATAGGGAACTTTGATCCAGGAGGTGTACAGCTTTTAGGAAAGAGGCATCTGATCTGGTCAGTGCTCAGGGATAGAAGCCTGCAACTACAAGTGAGGCAGTTCTGGGGTCCCAGTAGGTAGAGGAACCTCACCTTTTGCAATTGTCAGAGGGATTGATTTTCTTTCTGCTTGCTTGATCTGCAGAGTGGATGAGTAAATGTCAATAACATAAAATGCAGGAAGCCATTCAAGTGGGGGAGCTAAAAGGACTAGAGAAGGGTCAGTGTGGTGAGGAGGATTGATATTGGTCTCTACAGCAAAGAGAGAAAGTCCAGAGCTGCCTGCCCACTGCAAGGGTTCAGGACATCTCCTTAGGGCTGGAGTGAATTTGCTATGACAGGGGGAAAATCTACTTGTTGTGCTCTATGTAGCCACTAACAACAAAGGCAAGACGACAAAAGAGACTCTGCCTACAGTGTGTGAGGTAATGTGAAAGAAATTAAAAAGCAGCATCTCAAAAGGTAATAATTTGCAGATTATTCCGTAAGCTATGAACAAATTTGCACAGAGCAAATACAATTAGAGAAACAAATGCATGGCTTAAACACTGGAGTGGGAGAAAAGGGTTCCAGTTCATGGGACACTTACATCAGTACTGGGGAATGTGGGATTATACCACAGGAATAGTCTGCAGCTAACAATGCTGTGGCTGGTATCCTAGTAAGCTGCCTACACAGAGAATTATAGAGGGCTTCTGAAGAGGAAATTGTAGAGTAAATCAACACATTTAAAACGTTACAAAAATGCTCAAAGAACAAAACCAAAAGCCCTCTATATGAATGCACATAGCATTTTGAATAAACTAGATGAACTGATAGTGAAAATACAGAGATACAAGTATAGTCTGTTTGCCATTACAAATACATGGCTGCATGATGACATAGATTGGGACCTGAATGTTGAAAGGATAGGACAATCAGGAAGGACTAAAAACTAGGAAAAGGTGGAGGGGCAGCTCTGTTAATTAATTTTCATGTGAGGACTGGAAAGAGTGATAACCCATGTTCAGGAAACTAGGATATATACAATGTTTGGATAGAGAGGAAAAATGATCAAGGTAATAAGTCACTTGTGGGAGTAGTATACAGGCCCCCTAAAATCCACCACACAGCAGGTTGGAACACAAATAAAAATCTATCGGAGACTTATCAGAAGGATATGACAATAACTGATAAATTTAAATCACAGAAAGACTGGAATAATCAGATGGACAAAGTTTGCCCAGAAGACAAAACTTTAAAGTCATTTCTTAGAACAGCACATTCTAGAATTGTGCAATGAGATAGGGTTAATTAATAGGCCTCATAGTGAAGGCGACCCTCAGTAACAGTAATCATAATGTGATTGAGGTTCACATTCAGTTTGAGGTCAAGAGGACAGCTAATATTTTAAAGTTAAGGTCAGGTTTAAGGGTATGAAAGTGAAGTTAAAGTACACTGGCTAAGGGATATGGTCAACAGAGATATAGTGAGAAACATGAAAGAAAAATTTCAGAATACAGATAATAGCTACATTAGAAAGGGAGGACTCACCACCTGTGGTTAACTAAAAAAGTTAATGATAGAATCAAATGCAAAATAAAGGCATATCTTATGTAGATTTGTGGGGTGGTAAGTCAGAACACTAGACAAGGTTATTAAATCTCATAAAGGCTGACTAAAAGACCAATAGGAGGGAACAATTAGAGTCTGAGAGGAAGCTAGTGAGAAATATACATGCTGTAAGAGTCTATGACTTTACGAAACAGTTTCTAGTCAAATATAAATAAAAGATAAAGAGTTAATAAAATGAATGTTGATCCTAGGGAACTGGTGATTAATCATACAATATAACATAATGGCATAAGGTATGTTGCATCAGTCTTTACTATAAAGGATAAAAGAAACATCCAAAAATAGGGAGATGCATTGTTGGAGTAATCTCGAGCCCTAATGTTTGGATGTAGGTCCAAATCCTACAATATCAAATCGTGAACTTTGAATTCAATAAGAAGCTGGCTCCACTGGTGACTATGCAACCCGTCTCAGTTGTTGTAAAATCCCACATGGTCCACTAAAGTCCTTTGGAGAAGGAAATCTATCATCCTTGCTGTGTCTGGCCCATGATTCCAGACTCACAGCAATGTGGTTTGTTTTTAATTATCCTCTGAACAATTAAGGATGGGCAATAAATGTTAGCCTATTGTTAGCACAGTGATACTTGGATCCCGGAATGAAGTAAAAAATGGTGTAAATCAGGAACTAGAAGGGAGGGAGAACTGAAGAAAATTATAATAAATAGGGACGTAGTACTGAGCAAACTGTGAGAGCTGCACATTAGCAAGCCCTCATGTTCTGATGGACTAACTCTTAAAGAGTTAAGGTGGCCAGTGAGATAGTTGATGCATTGATTTCAATTGTCTAAAAGACCTTTGATTCAGGAGTTGTTTCATTGAATTGGATGTAGCTCCTTTATTCCTAGAGGGAAACAGAGAGTTGGAAACTAAAGGCCAGTTAGCTTAACATCTATCATTGGGAAAATGTTAGAAGCTATTATTAAAAATGTTATAGTAGGGGCCCTCAACAATTTCAGGGTAATCAGCTGAATCTGAAATGGTTTTGTGAAAGAGAAATCATGTTAAGAAATTAATTGGAGTTCTTTGAAAGTGACATGTGTTGTGGTTAAAGGGAAACCAGAGGATGTGCTATATTTGGATTGGCAAAAGATGCTTTATCAAAGACTACAGCAAAAAAATAAAAGCTTGTGGTAATATATGGTACATATTACCATGGTCAAAAGTTTGGCTAACTAACAGGTAACAAAGTAGTCTTAAAAAGGTCATTATTTATTTGGCAAGATGTAACAAATAATGTACTACAAGAATCTGTGCTGGGGCCTCAACTTCTTCCAATATCGATAAATTACTTAGATGCAGGGACTGAAGTGAAGGTTGCTAAATTTGCTGGTGACACACAGCTAGACAGGGGTGTAAATGATGAAAGGTATATAAGGAAGATACAAAGGGTTATAGGTTGACTGGACAAAGATGTGACAAATTGATTATAACGTGGGAAAATAAATTGCCCATTTTGGTTGGAAAAATAAAAACGAATACAGAAGAAGAGAGATTATGTTTCAGTATACTGCTTCTGGCTGGAAAGCACATCTGGAATACTGCAGACAAGAATTGTCTCCTTACTTACGGAAAGATTTGATTCAGAGAAGGCTCACCAGAATAATACCTGGAATGGGTTGATTGTCTTACAAGGAAAGGTTGGACAGGCTAAGCTTATATCCCATGGAGTTTAGAAGGGTAAGGGCACCTTGACTGAAATATAAAAGATCCTAAGGTGAATACGGAAATGATATTATGAGAGCACTTAGAGCGAGAAGTCACTACTTAAAAATAAGGAGACAACTATTTACATCAGCAATAAGGATTTTTTTTTCTCTAATGCAGGGTGCTGAGTCTTTGAGACTCATTTTCTGTCGAACAGAGAGTTGGGGGACAGAGAGTGGGGGGATGGAGAGAGGTGTGGACGGAGTGGAGGACACAGAACGAGGGGACAGAGAGAGGGGAAACAGAAAGAGGGCATTCAGAGGGGGGACGCAGGGACAGAGAAGGAAGGGGCAGAGAGGGGGGACGGGGGGGAGAGAGAGAGAGGGGGCACAGAGACGGGGGACAGTGAGAGAGAGGGGACAGAGAGAGAGGGGGACAGAGGGGATGGGACAGAGAGAGGGGGGACAGAGAGAGGGGACAGAGACATGGGGGACAGAGATTTGGATATCTGCTCAGCATTGACAAGTTGGACTGAAGGGTCTGTTTCTGTGCTGTACTTCTCTATGACTCTAAGTACAGACCCAGAGTCCTCAAATTCTCCCCATATGACAAGTCTTTTATTCCCTGGATCATTCTTGTGAATTTCCTCCGAGCCTCTGCCAACGCCAGCACATCAGCTGGACCTGTCCTTGTGTTCTAGTCCTCTCAAAACAAGTGCTAACATTTGCCTTCCTAACTGCCAACTGAATCTGCATTTTTAGCTTCAGAGAATCCTGAACTGGGACACCAAAGTTCCTTTGAGCTTTAGATTTTCGAAGACGTTTCCCATTTAGAAAATAGTCTATGTCTCCATTCTTCCTACCAAAGTGCATAATCATACACTTTCCCACATTGTATTCCATCTGCCACACCTTTTCCCATCCGCCTAGCATGTCCAAATCCTTATGCAGCCCAGCTTCCTCAACACTATCTGTTCCTCCACCCATCTTACAGTCATCTGCAAACTTAGGAACAATATATCAGTTCCTCCCTCCATATCATTAATGTATAATGTGAATTATTGTGCTCCCAACATGGATCCCCTTGGAACTCCATGAGTCACCAGCTGCTATTCTGAAGTGACTTCTTTATCTCACTCTCTGACTCCTGCCAGTCACCCACTCCTCTATCAATGCCAGGACCTTACCCTAACACAATGGGCTCTTGTCTTATTTAGCAGCCTCCTGTGTAGTAACTTGTCAAAGGTCTTCTAGAAATCCAAATAGATCATGTCCACTGGCTCTCCTTTGTCTAACTTGCTCATTACCTCCTCAAATAATTCTAACAGATTTGTCAAGCCTTTAGATTAGATTAGATTAGATTACTTACAGTGTGGAAACAGGCCCTTCGGCCCAACAAGTCCACACCGACCCGCCGAAGCGCAACCCACCCATACCCCTACATATACCCCTTACCTAACACTACGGGCAATTTAGCATGGCCAATTCACCTGACCTGCACATCTTTGGGCTGTGGGAGGAAACCGGAGCACCCGGAGGAAACCCACGCAGACACGGGGAGAACGTGCAAACTTCCTTCTCTTGGCAAAGCTGTGCTGACACAGCCTTATTTTACAATGCACTTCCAAGTACTCTGCAATCCCATTCTTAATAACGGATTCTAATATCTTGCCAGTGACCAAGGTTAAGCTAATCGGCTTATGATTTCCCATCTTTTCCCTCCCTTCTTAAACAAGGGTGATACATTCGCTATTTCCAGTCCTCTGAGACCTTTCCTGACTTCAGTGATTCCTGATAGATCACCATTAATGCCTACATAATCTCCTCAGTAATCATTGGCATCATCTCATGCTTCCATGAGGAGGTTGAACCGTTCATGGTGGCTCAGTGGTTATCACTGCTGCCTCACAGCACCAGGGACCCAGGTTCGATTCCAGCCTTACGCAACTGTCTGTGTGGAGTTTGCACATTCTCCCCGTGTCGGCATGGCTTTCCTCCGGGTGCTCCGGTTTCCTCCCACAGTCCAAAGATGTGTGGGTTAGGTGAATTCGCCATGCTAAATTGCCCATAGTGTTAGGTGCATTAGGCAGAGGGAAATGGATCTGGATGGGTTACTCTTCAGAGGGTCAGCGTGGACTGGTTGGGCCAAAGGGCCTGTTTCCACACTGTAGGAAATCTAATCTAATATTATTAACTTCACCAACATATTCCACCCCAACCTTAAACTCACCTGGACCAAATCTGACATCTCCCTCCCCTTCCTGGACTTCTCCATCTCCATCAACGGTGAATGACTCAACACTGACATTTTCTACAAACCCACCAACTCAGACAGCTACCTGGATTGCACCTCCTCCAACCCTGCCTTTTGCAAAAATGCTACCCCTTACTCCCAATTGCTCTGCCTCTGCCCCCAGGAGGACCAGTTCCACCACAGAATACACCAGGTGGCCTCCTTCTTTAAAGACCACTATTTCTCCTCCCATGTGGTTGATGATGCCCTTGAGCGCATCTCATCCACTTCCCACACCTCCACCCTAGAACCCCACCCCTCCAACCGCAACAAGGACAGACCCCCCCGGTCCTCACCTTCCACCCCACCAACCTCCATTTCCATCGCATCATCCTCCGCCATTTCCGTCACCTACAAATGGACCCCACCACCAGAGATATATTTCCCTCCCTATCCCGATCCACCTTCCATAAAGACCGTTCCCTCCACGACTACCTTGTCATGTCCGTGCCCCCCGAACAACCCACCCTCCCCTCCCAGAACCTTCTCCTATCACTTGCAAACCCTGCGCCCACACCTCCTCCCTCACCTCCATCCAAGGCCCCAGAGGAGCCTTCCACATCCATCAAAGTTTCACTTGCACTCCCACACATGTCATTTACTGTATCTTTTGCTCCCTGATGTGGTCTCCTCTCCACTGGGGAGACAGGCCGCCTGCAACATATTAATACAACTACCTACTGTATATAGACATGGGCCAAATTTATTCTGGTTACTATTTATAGTAAAATTAAAAAGGCAACCCTTTTTTTTACAGTGCTCTGAATCAGTACCAGTCTGCCAAACCTTGAAGCACAATTTAATTGTCCAGCATTTAGTCAAACCTGAAACCACCGACTATTGAGTAACGTTTGGCTAGGCAAACATGTTGAAAACATCCATCAAATAATAATCCGGTAATTTGTGCTCTGTTCTCCTCTGTTTTTGCTGGAGAAAAACATTTTTAAAACTTAACTGTCTTTGCTAAATCCTGTTGATGATTGTTTTTAGGTTTGCATTTGAATGTATAGTCTGCAGTATAGTAAGTGAGTTTTAAACATTTTCTAAATGTAGGTCTGCTAAAATACGAACAAGCATAATTTTTAATTTGAAATCACTTGAGCGATACCAAGCAACAAAGCTACACATGGAAAGAACACTATATATTCCCAATGATTTATTCCTGGTTTTCAAATGCAATTATTCATGTAGTACTTTCAAAGCATGTAACTAAATCCAGTCCTTTATGCATTGGTAATTAAATCTATAAAACCCTGAGTTAATACAAATACTCATTTTGAATAACCATAAAAACAAAGCAAGTTGATTGTCTAGTGATTTGTCTCGGCCTCTGGAGGAAAATTGCCTATCCCCCATGTTTTTCCAAATCAGTCAATCAGAACAAGTTCATATAATTAAGGTAGTTAAGACTTTTTGCTACAAATTCCAGATGTCATTAGAGGTTAACCCATGACCATGATGACATGTGATTTTAACTGTGAAAGGCTCTCTTGATCCCAAATGCACGGATGAGGGTGAATGGTAGAATTTACAAACCAAATATTTAATGAAGGGGTTCAAATTGTGTCAGAAGTCATGAGAGTGTGTTTCAAGGTACTTATAACTCATAAAGCTCACTCCAGCCAGTTCAAGGGTTGTTCAGTGTTTTTCAGTTTTAGTATTAGAGCTTGTCCCTTAGTGTACTTTAGTCCTGTAGCACATGTTGATTATTACAGGTCTGACAGAGAGTATTCCGCGTGCTATAACCAGAATATAATATCAATGTCTACATAACTGACCAAGTAGATGTTGAATATCCAAAATAAAACATGGGACTATAGATGCCGGAGATCTGAAATAACCAAATCAGAAATTGCTAGAGAAACTCAGCAGGTCTGGCAATGCGTTTGGAGAGAAAAAAACGAGTTAATGTTTTGAGTCCCGTGACCCTTCTTCAGTACTGCAATTCTTCAGACAAAAAAGTCAAGAAGAAGATGTGAGTAAATACAAATAAAATCACTGAAGGTCAACTTACATTTGGAACATTGCTAAAGTCAAGGAAATGCAAGGAAAGTCAAAGCATTCCTGATGAAAGGCTTATGCCTGAAACGTTGACTCTTCAGCTCCTCAGTCACTGCTGACCTGCTGTGCTTTTCCAGTGCCACACTTTTCGACTGAAGGAAACAAAGAAGAGGCTAAAATACGACACAGTTTCAAAGTCAGCTTTGAAAATGGGTTAATGGACTCAAAATGTAAACATGGATACTGCCAGACCTGCTGAGTTTCTCCAGCAATTTTTGTTTTTGCTTGTAACAGAATGGTTCTGAAATCTAGTGCAGGTAAAGATTCTCCAAGAAAATTGAGATTAAACTGTAGACTTTAAGAAAGGACATAAATAAATGACTCTACAGGCTAAATCATAGCTGGAACCTAAATTTTCAGTGATGAGAAGTAGTTCACTTACTTTCATTACAGATGAGGCCTGTTCGACCTGCAGGACAATTGCAGCCATCTCCCTCAGCATTGCAGACACCGCTGTTCATACAGTCATCGCAAGTGAGACTACAGTCATTCCCAAAAGTGTTATCCAAGCAAACTATAATCAGAAACACATGTTGTAGTGAGAACAATCAGTGAAAAATCAAACAGCAGAAAACTGGATCTCAAAAGACCAGAGTAAATTTAAATAAAATCATGAAAGATCAAGGCACATTTGGAATATTGCTACAAGTCAAGGAAATGAGCAAAGGACTAACATAAGGCACAATTTGAAAAGAAACAGTTATTCCTGCAGTCTGAGAAGGTAATTTTTATTGTCCACAATACAAACTTGAACAAGAGTGAGCCACTCTGCCCTTCGAGCCAGCTCCATCATTTATTAAGATCGTGGCTCATCTGATTTCAACCTCAACTCTACATTCCTGCATATCCATGACAATCTTTCATTCCTTTGGTAATCAGGAATCTAACTACATCTGTGTTAAAAATATTTACAGATACTGCATCCACTGCCTTTTGAGGAAGGGGATTCCAAAGACCCTCAACCTTCTGAGAAAAAGAATAGCCTCATCTCTGTTGTAAATGGATGTCCGTTTATGTTTAAATAATGACATCTAGTTTTAGACTCTGACACAAAAGGAAACACGCTCCCAGCGTCCACCAAACAAGACACCTTAGGCTCGTTCATGGTCCAAATAAGTCACTTCTGACTCTTCTAAGATCCAGAGGATATAGACTCAGTCTGTCTAGTTTTCCCTCATAAGGGGATCTTCTCATTCCAGGTGTTAGTCGTGTAAACCTTCTCTGAACTGTTTCCAACATATTAACTCCATTCCTAAGTACAATGATCAGTATTGTACACAGTACATCAATATGGTCTCACTACTGCTCTGTAAAACTAAAGCATAACCTGTCTTCTTTCATTCAATTCCCCTCGCAATAAACTGTAGCACTCTATTAGCTTTCCTGAAATGGAGGTTCCAAACATTCTACTGGGTGTGCTGTCACATCAGTTGTATTAAGAGGTATTTCTTAAAGTTTGCAGGAATCCTGGATGTTACCAAGTGTGGAGAACATCTTCAACATTGGCTGATTTGAAGACACAGAAGCACAAAAAGTATCACAATTCATATTTGGAAAACTTGTATGACATACAATCAAAAACCACTGGATGCCATGTTCTCAATTGTCTGGAACCAATTATGTTTGGAATTTTCTTTCTTGTTTTGTTTTGCCTTCACCATGAGCAAAAAATACCCAAGGGATTTGGCATAAGATTGAACAGCATGACCATCTTGCAGAATGGTGCTACAGGACTGAAAATGTCACGAATCGCAGCATCTTATTGCATGTCTGATAGTTCCAAAGGAAAAGTCTCTAATTTCTACATTAGTCTTTCTTGTATGGAAAATGTCTGCTGCAGATAATTTGACATTGTGTTTACATTTCAGGACAATTGTGTCAAGCCATAACTTGAATAAGCAACATAAAAAATGCAAAAGTTGAAATTTAATGCTAAAATAATCAATGACAACATTGACAAGAAAAGCTTAATTTGTTCTGAAGTGCATGCATCTAATTTCAGCCGAGACTTTGACAGCCGAGTCACAGCATACATTGGTTTGCACTAGTTTAGTGCTTACAAAGGAAGGGAAAGGTTCTAGAGTTTCTGCACTTTATGCAATGACCTTAGAGTCTCACTTGTAAATTCCAGTTCTGCCCGCATAATCTAACATGAGTCTTTAGCAGTAGTTAGTGTTTTCTGAGATTGAACTGCTATGAGATCCCACTTATCTAAAAGTTAAGATTTAAAAGAATCATATATTATCCATTGTCGTTGCGACCAAATATGAAGTGAACACCTCATGAGAATCACAATAGTCAACAAGCTATGCTTCATGAGAATCCTTTCTCAAACACTATCATGCGCTTTCCTCACTGAGCAAATCATGTGATTCTCCACATTTATCTGGGGGAAGGATAGGAAGTTGGGATGGAAGAAGTGAACAAGGAGCAAAACATGATGGAATGTGAAAACCTCAGTCAGTAACACGTACAACTAATTGAATAAATAGATAAACAGCACGTACTGATTTTCTGCACAAGTCTGAGTTCACTCCTCAGATCTTCCTGAAAAAAGGGTGTCAAGGAGGATTTGTAGTGAAGAAGCTGTGGAGGGGTTCTTAATAAAATGTCTTTGAATCTGGCAAGTTTGATTTCTTCCTCTTCTTCATCTGACTCCCCTTCGAATTCATCATCCAGGGCTGAGGACAGAATAATACCATGTCAATGAATGATTATCACACTGCATTCTCCCAGATTCACCTTTCACCTTCAACTTTCCTTCCATCACCTTTACCCTGCCATCTATAACACTTCAACCCCCAACCATCACATGTGGGCAACAATCTATCAAGAGCAGCCCGTATTCTCGATCCTCCTCCTGTCACCCCTGAAATGATCTCAGTTACATGCAACTCTCCCTTTAACCTGTCTCCAATCACAATTCACTCTCCATCACACTTCAGATGCCTTCAAAAGAGATTAACCTTCAATCTGTCATTTAGCTCCTTCTCTCTATCTCTTACAACTGTTCTTAGGGCCATCATATAGTGCTATTTCTGGACAGTACTTAGTGCAACAGCTCAGCCTCTTCTCCCCTGAGGCAACAAAGCTTCCCCCACAGGAATAGGGTTCTTACCCATTCCAGATCTACTGGGAAGATTATCTGCCTGAAAGCATAAAGGTTCTTTAAGTTGTTTACTGCCAACTTAATTACAGATACAATTTTATCTTGTGACTATGCTTTTTTAATGACGATGCATGATAGGCTAATGCATTAAAAACAGGTTCTTATTGCTTGTTATCAGGAATCAAGATCTACCTTGAATCCATCGCAAACCTGTTTTCTGATTTTCATCCTGCTATCAGACAGCTGTCCTTTTATTTCCCATACAATTAAGTATCCCTGTTCAATTCATTTCTTGCTCCCACAAGTTTCACTAGATTCTACTCTGGGTTGCAAAGACAGAGGTTTGGCAGTGGGATTTCTTTCCAATATCTTAGCTGGGAATGGTGTATATGGGGAATGGAACTCAGTGGTTAGTACTGCTGCCTCACAACACCAGGGTCCCAGGTTCGATTCCAGCCTCGGGCGACTGTCTATGTGGAGTTTGCACGTTCTCCCTGTGTCTGCGTGGGTTTTCTCTGGGTGCTCCGGTTTCCTCCCAAAGCCAAAGATGTACAGATCAGGTGAATTGGCCATGTTAAATTGCCCATAGTGTTAGGTGCATTATTCAGAGGGAAATGGGTCTGGGTGGGTTACTCTTCAGAGGGCCGGTGTGGACTTGTTGGGCTGAAGAGCCTGTTTCCACACTATAAGGAATCTAGTCTAATCCAATCTATAATATGGTGAGAGTGCTGCAGTGCAGAGAAACTCAAATAAAGAAAACAATTCCCCATATTGGAAGCTTCTCTGATTTCCCAAATGCAGATCATGGGTATACTCCAGTCCATTGGGACAGACACACATCCATTTTAATTATAATAGAACAATCCAAAAGACTGAAGAAAATAAGTTGTGACTAACACAGCAGGAGTTGTAATTTTAAAAAAAAACCTTTGAATCCACTCATTATTAGGTGAGGTTTACTCACAAATGGCCATGAGACAGAATATTTCAAAATATCTCACATATCCATTTTGAATGGTAAGGTCAATTTGAACTTTCAAATACTACTATCAGAACACTAGTCAATAGCTGGTGGTTGGAAAGTAAATCCACATTGTAAGACTGATCAGTTGCATGGCTTGAGGCACTTAACAATTAATTCTCTGAAATCACAGATGAATGGTTTATACACTCTGCACATTTGTTTAGTCATCTTTACTCACATGTACAGCTTTTCCTATCTGTGTCCAGTCTGTATCCACCTTGGCATGTACACTGATAGGACCCAAGAGTGTTTATACATAAATGGTCACAGCCGACATTGTCTGCCGAGCACTCATCCACATCTAAAAGCAGAAATAAGGACATAAATATAACATGGAATATAACATAAGCATGGAATAAAATAATGTCATTTGATCCATGAGGAGATGGATATCTCCTTCTTTAGGGCAGATGCAATCCATTCCGTCAAAGACTCCTATCCAGTAACACTCGGGTGAAAATGTCTATACAAATCCCCAAAGGTTGTCAAGAAAATAGCAGAATATTCATCCACAATAACTTAGTTGCTTATACTCCAATAACACCCTTATATCAATGGCACAGGAACCTGTGTTCCAAAGATCTTTTCAGTCTATTACGATGCCTACAAGCACCAGTCACATTTATACCAGACAGAAGACAGATTCTTTGCATGGTTCCTCGTCTGCCTTCTTTTCTGTGTAAGATGCTTTAGAAAAGGGAAGTGCATTGATTCAGTTAAAGGCAAAACTTTTTGACAGGATTGATTTCCCCCTCTGCCTCTGTCCATACCTCAAATTCATCCTCAGCTGGGAGGACAAGCAACTAACTGTTCCGAGGCCTTGACCTCTGTAACTATTAACATTTTAACTATAAACAAAAGGCTGGTAGTAAGCCCAATGTGGCTTCAACTTCCAAACCCTTGCATTGGCAGAATGGCATCTTCTGATCAGAGCATGTGCATCGCGAGGGTGATTGGCGAATACTTGAAATAGTGCGGCATTTATAGTCATTTTGACTGCACAATCTGTGAGAGATGGCCAACTGAAGGAAGGTAATGGAGGTGGCGATGGGGGTGAGAAGGTTTCACAAACAGTGAAGTGCTGTTGTCTGACCCTGAAATAAAAATTACTGGCCCAGGCTAATCCCAAATGGAGCAGTTGCTTCTTTTGCTTGCAATGACATTGTCTTTACATTTACATGTGTGTTCCTTGTGCCATCTAGAAGTCACATTGATATGATTCAGAGCCCCCTAAAACAGTTTGAAATCTGAATAACTTAATCTGTGTGAAATGAGCAACTAGGTATAAATTGGTTTAGTTCTTACCAGTGTTCCAAATCTGTGCAAGGAGCCGATACAGGTCCTTCTGCTATAACGCACATCTTGTGAACACATATTCGCTGTAAGGCGATTGACAAACTGGGGACACTATTTCTACAGCTCGATATTTTAAAACGTATGATTGCTGTAACACGATTACATCGCCAACACTAGTGCAGGGTTGCACAAGAATGCAACCATCGCATTACAGAAGAACTACTTGTACCTATCATGTAGTGAACTTATCAATCACAGAAAATGACCACAAAATGGATAGAATGAAAGTGCCAGGTAACAATGAATGTAACAATGATATTTGGAGATTGCCACACAAATTTCAGTTTCTCCATCCCAGTAAGGCATTAGGGATTCTGTAAAGTAAATTTGCAGTGAAAAGAAGTCTTAATTAGGCATTCACGCAATAGTTAGTGTTGTCTTTAGAATTTCCCTTCTTCCTCTTAAAGCATCCTGCTCATTTCATCTTACACAATACAACATCTCTGCAGGACAGAATGGAAATACAGATAGCCTGATCCCACATGGGTACTGTGGGACATTCCCAGTAAAATGCAATTCCAACATGCACAAAATACAAGTTGGATGTAGTACAAAGCACTTTTCAATTTTTCTTTCACCCTCACTATACCATCACAGCTGCATCCATCCATGTTCAGCCTGTATCCCGCTCGACAGCTGCATTCATAGCCTCCAGGATTATTATTACAGTCTTGTGCACAGCATGCCGTGTCAGTCTCACACTCATTAGAATCTGTAAGGAATAGAAACATTCGGAATTGTCAATGCCATAGCAACCTGAAATCAGTCTTCAGCAAGGCACGAGATATACCAACTCAATCATCAAACCTAGATAAGATTCATATGGGTTAATTCTACTATTAGATCTATTAATCAGACAATGTTGGGATCACTATCATGGTATCAGAAAACAGTACTATCATGTTGCATTATGACTGTATCATGTATAGCATCAAGACTCATAGAGATCGCAGACGTACAAGTACAAAAGCCATTTGACTCAATCAATAACCCTTCTGTAAACAAATATTCAAATTAAAAACATTCCAGAACAAGGAGACGTTAGCATAAATGTCAAGTTGAGAATTAATTAGGATGCACTTTCTGACTCAGATGGAGATGAATAGATGGAATGACCTATCGGTTCTCCAAACTAGCAATCTTAGTATTGGCTCTACCCTTCCAGGACTCTGTTGACCTCAGAGCCAGAATGAAAAGTAACAGAAAACTGTACAGCCTGACCAGAGTACTGTTCTAATCTTGAAACTGGAATGACTCTGCAGCATTCTCTGAGTTATATCAAAGCAAACTTTTATAAATGGCTGACTGATAAGGAACACTCAATACAATGTTACACGTTTAATTTTACTCTGTTACACTGCTCTTTAATTGAGCTTTAGTTGTGTTAAAATTAGTAATTGAAAATCTAGCTACAGGATATATTCATAATGCCTGGGTTTGACTTCAGATGTTTGGATATTGCCATACCAAGGCATGTGCGCCCATCGGAGTCCAGTAGGTATCCCTGATTACAAGAGCAGGAGGGCCCATTGGATGTGTGCATGCAGTGATGAGTACAGCCTCCATTGTTCCTCTCACAGCTGTTCACGATCTCCATTTCAATACCTATCAAGCAAAAGATAAACAAAACATCAACCACTCAGAACCATGGTCTCAAAAGTCAAAGAGGGTTCCATTATAATTCTGATGGAGCCCTGGATGGAGATGTGGTCACAACAGGTATCTGGCACTTCTATGAGTTTCTGATCTGAATTGCAAGAGCTGAAACATATATCTGCCCTAACAGTACAAATAATTGGCAGGATCCACAGTCAGAGATAGAGATTTCCTAAGCTGGGAGTTCACATATTCTACATCAACAGTCAGATCTTGGGATTTATGTGATAATCAGTATGCCGATTGAGATGAGACAAACAGCATTCAGAAGATAATTCCTGGGTTCCAGGTTCGACAAATAGCCTGAACATCCCAGGAAATAAAGGCAAAAATACGAGCAAATGAAATCGGATCAACTCTTTAGCTCAGGAGCTGATTTTGACATTTAGAAGTATTCAGTGACTGCAATTCCAGCAGTGATAATAAAAATGGATAAAGCTAAAAATACTCAGCTGGCTTGGCAGCATCTATGGAGAAAACAAAGTTAACTTTGGTGGCATTTCATCAGACAGGCTGAATATTTCCAGCATTTCCTAGTTTTATTTCAGATTTCCAATATCTCCATTCTACTTTTGTTCATTCTTACAGTGACAACATTTCAAATATACTTCAATGACTATGATAACATAAGAGATGCTAAACAAATGGATATTCTTCATTTTCTTTACCTGTCTGCTGTGCTACCTGACCTATGTAGTTGATCTTGATTGTTTTTGAGAGCGAAAGACATTAAAACTCATGCTGTGAGTTATGGTTTAAAACTTCACTACCAATTACCATTACTTTTGTTTATGGTATGGAGAAAATGACCTTGACAAGATATCTAATCTGGTGAACATCTTGTTGATTAAATATGTCAGCTTGATGATAGTACTTACGGTAACACTGCTTCCCGTCAGCACCAAGCTCAAATCCGGGGTTACAGACACAGCTGAATGATCCCAGAATATTGACACATTGATGAGCACACATTGCAATTCCTGTGGTACATTCATTAATGTCTGCAAAGAAAAGGTGGTTATTAACTGAGAAAACAGTAAATCACTCATCAAGCAGAACAATAAAGGCCTTCACAGTTAACAACAGGGAGAGAGAGAGATAAACAGGAAAATGATACACTGGTGATGATTAAGCAGCCTTTCAGGTCATTGCATATACCACAACTCCATTCCACATGTGGTGTTGGCATACTAAATAATCACTTTATCTTTTCCAACTAAAAATATTTACAATAGTGCTGGTTGATACTCACAACCCTCCAATGACCCCAATCATAGAACATCATGTACAATGACTCTTGTGCTGTGTCCACTGCACAGCTGCCTCCTGGTAGAAGCAATGTTTACTCAATGAGGTAGGTGTTAAGGACACTAAACACACTTGAAATCTGAGATGGTCACGTTCCAGGAAAGGATAAAATAATAATGTGGCGATGTGCAATGGGATGGAGTTTAAACTCCTGCTGAAATGGACCAGTGGGGATTGAGTAGGACATTAAAAATTTGTAACAGACAGCGATTTATGGCATTAGTGTAGGAGTTCTTCTGAAATTAACAGTATGCCCATTGTTTATTAGAAACCCACTCACTCCAAATAGTTCACTGGGCCAGTAACCTCTAACTACATGTTTGAGGACAGCAGGCATGCTGACACAGGGATTTTGAACAAATACTGCCATTTATTGGGTATAATTGGGTGCTTGAGTCCTTCCTGATGCTTCGAGTAAAAAGTGAGGTCTGCAGATGCTGGAGATCAGAGCTGAAAATGTGTTGCTGGTTAAAGCACAGCAGGTTAGGCAGCATCCAAGGAACAGGAAATTCGACGTTGCGGGCCAGAGCCCTTCATCAGGAATGAGGAGAGTACTTGCGGAACGCTTCAGGGAACACCTCTGGGACGCCCGGACCAACCAATCCAACCACCCCGTGGCTCAACACTTTAACTCTCCCTCCCACTCCACCGAGGACATGCAGGTCCTTGGACTCCTCCATCGCCAGAACATAACAACACGACGGTTGGAGGAAGAGCGCCTCATCTTCCGCCTGGGAACCCTCCAACCACAAGGAATGAACTCAGATTTCTCCAGTTTCCTCATTTCCCCTCCCCCCCACCTTGTCTCAGTCAGTTCCCTCAACTCAGCACCGCCCTCCTAACCTGCAATCTTCTTCCTGACCTCTCCGCCCCCACCCCACTCCGGCCTATCACCCTCACCTTGACCTCCTTCCACCTATCACATCTCCATCGCCCCTCCCCCAAGTCCCTCCTCCCTACCTTTTATCTTAGCCTGCCTGGCACACTCTCCTCATTCCTGATGAAGGGCTCTGGCCCGAAACGTCGAATTTCCTGTTCCTTGGATGCTGCCTGACCTGCTGTGCTTTAACCAGCAACACATTTTCAGCTCCTTCCTGATGCTTGCATATTCTGCCATTAGAACCAATACCAAGCAAAATGTTGCTGGATTTTCTAAAGTCGATCACTGTGAAAAAGACGCATCTCAAAATAACCTCTTCCCAGCAAATGATATAACGAAACTGAAAAATTTACAATGGAGGTATTGCCAATTGTAGAAACATTTGATTTGATTTATTGTTGTCACATGTAACGAAATACAGTGAAAGATATTATTTTACACACTAACCAGACAAACCATATCTTACATAAGTCCTTCAGGGTAATACAGCAGAATATAAAGTTACAGCTGCAGAGAAGGTGCAAAGAAAGATCAACTCCAGAATATGAGAGGTTCATTCATAAGTCTGACAACAGCAGGAAATAAGCTGTCCCTGAATCTGTTGGAATGCATTTTTAAACGTTTGTATCTTCTATAGAAGAGGGTAGAAGACAGTATACAAAAATGAAGTTACTGGAAAAGCTCAGCAGATCTAGCAGCATTTGGGAAGAAAAATCAGAGTTAACATTTCCGATCCTGTGACCCTTCCTCAGAAGACAGTGCAACTGGGGTGGGAGAAGTCTTTGATTATGTTGCAAACATGCAATCAGCGTAGTTAACTCGAGCACAACTCAACAGATTTCTGATGAGCTGGATGCACTCAATGCATACTGGAAGCTGTCTGGATTCTTGTAGAGGTGTATTCCAAGTGAGCTATATTCCATGACACTACAGTGCAGCTTGTTACTACACAGAAGTATTCAGCAAATATTTCCCAAAACTGTATTCAATCCAATGCTCTTGTAGTGCAGTGGTAATGTCCCTATCTCTGGGCCAGGAGACTTGGGTTCAAGTGATAAGGTGCCACACGGGAGGCTGCTGTGCAAGGTGAGGGCCCATGGTGTTCGAGGTGAGCTGCTGGGATGGATTGAGGATTGGCTGTCTAACAGAAGGCAGAGAGTTGGGATAAAAGGTTCTTTTTCAGAATGGCAGCCGGTGACGAGCGGTGTCCCGCAGGGTTTGGTGTTGGGGCCACAGCTATTCGCATTATATATTAATGATTTGGATGAGGGGACTGGGGGCATTCTAGCGAAGTTTGCCGATGATACAAAGTTAGGTGGGCAGGCAGGTAGTACTGAGGAAGTGGGGAGGCTACAGAAGGATCTAGACAGGTTGGGAGAGTGGTCCAGGAAATGGCTGATGGAATTTAACGTGAGCAAGTGCGAGGTCTTGCACTTTGGAAAAAGGAATAAAAGCATGGACTACTTTCTAAATGGTGAGAAAATTAGTAAAGCCAAAGTACAAAGGGATCTGGGAGTGCTAATCGAGGATTCTCTAAAGGTAAACATGCAGGTTGAGTCCGTGATTAAGAAAGCAAATGCAATGTTGTCTCTTATCTCAAAAGGGTTGGAATATAAAAGCAGAGATGTGCTACTGAGACTTTATAAAGCTCTGGTTAGGCCCCATTTGGAGTACTGTGTCCAGTTTTGGTCCCCACACCTCAGGAAGGACATACTGGCACTGGAACATATCCAGTGGAGATTCACACAGATGATATCTGGAATGGTTGGTCTAACATATGAGGAACGGCTGAGGATCCTGGGATTATATTCATTGGAGTTTAGAAGATTAAGAGGAGACTTAATAGAGATGTACAAGATAATACATGGCTTGGAAAGGGTGGACGCTAGGAAATTGTTTCCATTAGGCGAGGAGACTAGGACCCGTGGACACAGCCTTAGAATTAGAGGGGGTCAATTCAGAACAGAAATGCGGAGACATTTCTTCAGCCAGAGAGTGGTGGCCTGTGGAATTCATTGCCACGGAGTGCAGTGTAGGCCGGGTCACTAAATGTCTTCAAGGCCGAGATTGATAGATTCTTGTTGTCTCGAGGAATTAAGGGCTACGGGGAGAACGCTGGTAAGTGGAGTTGAAATGCCCATCAGCCATGATTGAATGGCGGAGTGGACTCGATGGGCCGAATGGCCTTACTTCCACTCCTATGTCTTATGGTCTTATGGTCTAAGTGCCACCTGCTCCAGAGTTGTATAATAATGTGCCTGAACAAGTTGATGAGAAAATATCTGCACTTTATCCCGAAGGTTCTGTAAATGTATTGTACAGTCTGGTTAGCTCAGGGTGGTTATAGCTAATAATATCAAGGTCATGGGTTCAATCCCCATGTTGCTGTCTTAAAATTGAATTCTTGTCCTGCTTGTGGTAAAATGGTGATGTCCCTACCCTTTTAAGTCCCACCTCTCCAGAGGTGGGCAATGACATCTCTGAACAGGTTAATTAGAAAAATAAGTTTAAAAAAAAATTAAAGGACTTCAGAGCATTTTCTGGACACTCTTTGGATTGAAATGTCTGTTCTAGTCTGCCACAGTCATGTGACCTCTACCATGTGGCATTCACCCAGTGGGCAGACATCTTAAGCTTCACTTCAATAAAGTCCATATGTTAAGAGTGTGTGCAACACAAACGTGGTGTCAGAAAATGTACTGAGGTGAGTGGAGAGCTGAAACAAAAAGTACAACTGCAGAACTGTGAGCTGCCACTGAAAATGAAAAATTGTACGTCACAGAAGACATCTCTTAAAAGAAAATGGCTGCAGCCTTTCCGACCAGCTCCTGTTAAATTAATGGGAATATGATCAAAACTGGGAATTTTCCCATAGTTTAGCAGTTTTTCCCTACAAGCTCTTAGTCAAATTTCTGGGAATAGGAATGACAACTGGCATTTTTTCATAGTGTAGTTACTCAATGTTATGGACTTGTTGAATAAATCAGAACAAGTATGAGTCACTGCACTTTTATCATTTTTGGGAAGAAACTGTTTTGAAATATATTCCAATCTAAATCATTCCGAAGAGCTGAAAAAACACAGGTGAAATTTTAAAATCTTTAAAGGCATGTTTTGAGCAAAGCAAATGTAACAAATGAATGGTATTTGAGTATTACCAGCTAACAATATGAAAAGGAGTCCATTAGTCAATACATAATTTCATTAACACAGCTTGCAGGCACAATTAAGGAGTGAGCTAATTTGGGACAGGATTGTATGATAGATAAGGGATCCAACAGTGAAAGCATGTCTATTAAGAGAAGGCAAACTTATGTTGAGGAGAGCAATTGACTTATGCAGAAGTGACGAGGTTGTAAATTATGGAGCTGGAGCATATTCATGCAGGATAGACCAGGTCTTGCATCGTGCTGACAGACACTTCAGGCACACAGGACTGGATAATCACAGACAAATGGCAGGATGCCAGAACTGCAGAAGACATCATGCAAAAGAGGAGGCATGTCCAGCATGGAGTAACCGGTGTTTGCACTTCAAAAAACTGAATCACTTTTGTGTCTGCATGTCTAAAAAGAAGCACCACAACTACAAACAGATGGTCACTGGACAAGCAGCACTGAAGATTCTGATGAAGACAACGTGCATGCTCAATCAGAGCAAGAGGTGAGACATGGTTTGTGACTGTTGAATGAGGACTGCAAAAGAAGGGCATCAGGTTCATGTAAAACTGTTGTGTCATGCAACATAATGGTCTTGCCAGAAGTGGCTCAACGTGGCAATCCAAAAATGAAGCCCTCGAAAGTAAAGGCTAAATACCTGAGCCAAGAGGACAGTTTATTCAGTAAGCCCAAAGCAAAAACACAAACATGGATCTGGGGTTCAGAGCAAATGCTACTCATCATAGGCAAAGCAAGTCTAAAAGTGAATTGTAGGGTATCACTACACACAAAAGCACTGGCCATGAAATGCATCCTAGATGAGTAAAAAGATGTGTTCACAGGGTTACTATGTGTTCCTGGAGATTATCATCATGAAGGGGATGACCAATCCAGCATCTGCTGAGGGAAATTCTAGCTACCCCAAAGGCCCAGAAAATGAGGGAGTAATCAAGAAAGTGACAACTCCTGTAAAATGAATTAGCAGCATGGCAGAAGTGAAATAATCAAACATCTGAGACTATATAATAACCCAATAAGTCTAAATAAAGCCCTGTAGATATCTCACTATCGCATGACAACCACTGATGTAAAGTTTTCACCACCCTTTGTAAGAAAGATGGTTACTGGCAAGTAAAGCTGCATGAGCACAGAAGCTTTCTAACTACATCTATGCCCCTTTGGGAGATACTGATGGCTACCCATGTTGTTTGCCCTTTCCATTGATCCAGAACAACAGAACACAGATATCATGAGATAGTTAGCAATCTTGCTGAAGTGAAAGCTATAATGGATGATCTGTTAATTGATGAATGTACAGCCATAATGAAAGAAGCCGTTGCTGACCACAATTACAATTTACCATGACTGCTCGACAGAGCTTATAATGTGAGCATGACACTCAACAAGAAAATAATAATTTAAAGATGCTCAAAGTCAAGTACATGTGCCATGCACTGAGAGCAAAAGGTCCTTGCCCGGATACTGAAAGGTTGAGAGCTCTAACAAAAATACAGCTTCTAGAGTGTGAACAATTATGACAACTCACAGCCAAGAACATACAATGCTATTTGAACATGAAGTAGCAGCATTCACTCAAAAACAAGCAACTTGTGATGGCAACAGCAGTGTTGAATTGCTCCACTGTAATTGATGAATTTACCCTTCAGTATGACATGACTTGAAGCAACCCTAATACAGCAAAGCATTCAGCAGCATTTGGCAAACTAATACAACTGAAGGCAAACAAATCACCAAAATCTGATGGCTAGCACTTAAGAAAAGTGGCTGCAGAGTGTGTAGAGATCTTAGTGGAGACATTTTGAAATTGCAAATCAATGCATCTGCATACCAATCCACAGCTTAGAGTGAACACTGGTCACACGATCTCCACCATGTGGCACATGACCTGGAGACAGACATCTTGTGCTTCATTTCATAAAGTCGTTATATTGAACATCTGCTGTAATGTGCACTCAAAACAAACACCATTTCCCAACTCGAGATGATGTAAACCCTCTTCAGAGAATCTATCTGTCAAGTTAAATTAGTCAAGTAAACTGAGTAGTTTCACTTATCGAACAGGAAGTAAAGTTTTTACTCTCTGTTATCAATTGAGGCAATGAATAAGTGCAAAGAATTCTCGTGGGATGCATTTCCAAATACCAGTGTACTATGAAAGGAAACAGTATTGCTGATTCGTGGAGTCAGCAGTGTTCGACCATTTTGAAAAACACCGTTTCATTGCACCAGGCTAAACTCAAGAATCAATGGCCAATTTACATCTTTAGCTGTCCAATATATGTTTGGACCAACTCCCTGTCATTCCACTTTTAGCTGTTTTCTAGCTGTATCATCATCCAGAATTTCATATAACATAATAAAAATATTCAGGTGTGTGGGGAAACAGAAGTATTTCTGGCGCAGCAACCATTAACACATCTAAATATTGAGGGAGTACAATCATGAGCGATGCACTGAATTCAGTTAGCACAGTAGTGCAAGCACAATGGGCTAAAATAAAGAATATAAGTGGCAGTTTAAACTTTTTTGTGTCATTTTGTGAATCAGAAAATGATAAGGAAATATTTTGTTTTGCACTGAGAATGTTTCACTTGCCCATATACAGGGTGGTGTTGGTTATTACTGGAAAAATGGAAGTTCCCATTTAAACAGCAAGATAATGATTTGAAACCATCATCATTTTAGTTGTCAATATGTTAATTCAAAACTATTTCAGTGAAAGATGGCTGGTATTAGTCTTTGGTGTCCTCAGCGTGGAAACAAAGAATATGACTGGATTGAACTGGGAGCTGGGATATACACAGGCTGCTGTTTGAATCAATCACACTCAAGAAATCAAGTAATTTCCTCACCTTCACAGCTTTTTCCATTCGACATTAGCCGATATCCAGGATTACATTCACATTGTGCAATTCCAGCTTCACTATGGCATGTGTGACCACACCCACCATTCCTCTCACTGCAAGGATCTTTCACTGGTGAGAACAAACCAGACATAAATAAACTCGGAGCACTTCACTTGGTGTGCTATAGTGCAACTCTTTGTTAACAGACAGTGTGTACACTGGAGAGTCCACATCCGTGCACATTAAAACATTCTCCTTAATTTTACCATAAGGCTACCTGCTGTAGATTACAATGCAATGGTTTTTTTCTATTTTTGGAAAGGGCTACTAATGTTAATTCAGCATAGTTTCTTTTAAATTTTTGATTGAATTACAGTTCTATGTTCTAGTTCTGTCAACTTTGTTTTTCTCACCAGCCATTTTGAAAATAATATGTTTTCAGCATGTGGGTAACACCAGCAAAGCTAGTATTTATTGCTTATTAGTAACGATTCTGAGAAGAAGGCATTGGATCTTTATCTTTGACCACAGTAACCCTTATGGTAATCTTTCTGCCAAGATTGCACTCTATAGGGAATTTACAAACTGACCATTAGCATTGAAGGATTGGTAGTAAGTATCCAATTGAGGACAATAGGAGACTTTTATTAATCCATTCATGGGAAATGAGCTTCATTGTCAATGCCAGTATTTATTATTCCTTATTAATTACCCCAGAGATGGTGGTACTGATCTGCCTTCTTGAACCACAGCACTCCATTTGGAGTCAGTATACCCTACAGTGTTGAAATAGCATTCTGACCTAGTAATAATGAAGAAATAATAACATATTTCCATGTCAGGATTTTGTGCATCATAGAAGATAACTCAACCAGGCAAGTGCAGAGTTTTCTATCACAGTTCTGACTTACGCCTCAAAAATTGTGGACAAGCTATGGGTCAGTGAAGTTACTTCCTTCAGAATTCCCACCCTCTGACCTGTTCTAGTAGCCACAATATTTATATGGCTGGTTCAGCTTAGGTTTTGTTCAATTCTAACATGCAAGATGTTGATAGTGGGAGAGTTTCAGAAATGGCAATACTATTGGACATCAAGGGGAGATAATGGGATTTTTCCTTGTTGGAAATAGATGCAGCTTGGAAGTTGGGTGATATGAATGTTACTTGTCAGGCTGAATGTTGTCCAGATCTTATTGTATATGGGCATAGTTTGTTTCAATAGCTGAGGGGCATTGAACATTATGCAGTTATCAGTATCTATCATCAGCTTTGACTTTCTGATGAAGGGATGGTCATTATGAAGCAGCTGATGATGGGTGGGCCAAGGACACTCCCACAAAGAATTCCAGCAGAGATGTCCTGATATTGAGATGAGTGGGCAACAAGCTTCCTTCATACTACTCATGACTCCAACCACTGGAGCACTTTTGTTCCAATTCCAGTTGACTTTCTTTTTTTCCCTCAGGCTCTTTGATACCACAATTGGCCAAGTGCTAATTTGATGTCAAGAGTATGCACCCTCATCTGTGTTGCAGACAGACCTGCAGGAGTGGAGCTCTGTTAAATAAAGCAGAACTCCAGTCTTATACTCCAGTAATGTTAAAGCTGCCTGGAAATCCCAGACCATACTCTATAAGTGACTGTGCTCCTGGGTCACTTCTTAGGGCTTTGGTGTAAATGTGAAAAATATACAAGTTTGTCAGGCATCTCGCTCCAATCTGGCAAGTTCAAAGTTTAACTAGAACAGCAAAGGCTGCTTAGCATGCAATATGATCAGGAAAGTTGGCTGTCTTTAACATATACTAATTGCTTAATTGGAGAGAGATTTCAATGTGCTTTCCAATTTAAAAATTGCTCCTGGGAGAGCTGAAAATCACTATTGAAAGTAAGGTGAGGACACAGCGGCAATTGAGAATGCTCAATCAAACTCATAGGAATGCTGCAATAAATACTTAATGCTCTTAGGTACTACTGGCAAAGATTTGTTCACATTAGAGTCAAGAATCACATAGCATTGAAGAGCCCTTCTGCCCATCGAGTCTGTAATCTACTGAGAGTTTACTCACTAATTTGTAGGTTTTCTGGGTCATTTCAGGATAGATAGTGTGTTGGCTGCTGTGGTTTGGACCTCAAATAGATTAGATTCCATTAAAGCAGCAATAAAGAAGATGGAGGGACCTGGAGAGCAGCAAAGGGATGCAGTTCACAAGAGATGTTACTCACAACACAGAGTCTTACAGGCAGAAGATGAATTTGCTTGACTTATCTGATCAGCAGAGTTTTGGAGGCTTCAGATTGTCACATAGTTACTCATGGGTATTTGCAGCCTTTTAGATGACGACTTGCTGCCTGGTGGACCTTGAGCCTATGGCTTTACCAGCTGCTGCCAACGATACCATTGCCTTCAATCGTTTCCGCCTCTGGATTCTTCCAAAGTTCCTTCACAGGCCCGTTCACAATCTCACAATTGGCAGCTCAAAGCACCTGATTGGTGGGTCAATTGTACATAATGTGAGCTTTGCCTGAGAAGATGCCAGGAGAAAGTGAAAACTCCAGATGCTGGAGATCAGAGTCGAGAGTGTGGTGCTGGAAAACACAGCTGGTCGGGCAGCATCTGAGGAGCAGGAGAATCAATGTTTCGGCATGAACCTTTCATCAGGAATGATGATGCCAGTCAAAATGAGCAGTAATTAAAGTTGGGCTGCTGTTCCAAAGGTGAGGACATACTGTGGTTGACCATGCATACATTGCAATCCAGCTTTCACAGATCATCTAGAAATGTTAGTGAATGACCAGGGCTTACATTCTATCAATATGAGCTGGTGTACAACTACTTAATGATAATTCAAAAGAAGTCCACACAATTGAAAGGTGGCTTGTGACCACCAGAAGTGTGACTGAACAAGCCACTGCAGGTCGATGATGTATTTCAGACAAATCTGGAGGTACCATTGACAAAAACTAGTCAGGGTGCATTGAATGGTCACAGGGCACTGTGGCTTGCATAACATAGTGCAGCAAGAGAAATTTGGAAGGAGCATGCTGCGAAGTCAAGATCTGAGAGGAGCAAGTCATGAAAGCCATGCACCATCAGCCACTGGTGTCGATTCCTTGGATGCCTTTATAATTCTAGGCTCACTTAAGTTTTATCAGTGAACTGACATCAGAAGAACATATTATAACTTCTCTTCCCTCCCACACATTGCACTGACACAAAGACCCCCTCACAACAACCAACCACCAAAGGCTGAGATAAACAGAGTTTTAATCAGTGAGGGAATCAAGGGTTATGGGGAAAAGGGAAGGAAGTGGACTTGAGCAATATAAGGTCAGCCATGATCTCGATACATGGTGGAACACATTCAATGATCTGAACGGTCTACTTCTGCCCTTATATCTTATGGTCTCAGGCACAGCACTCATTTGTCCTATCAGTTCATCATCCTTTACTTCAAACAAGTGCAGATGGTAACAAGCCACCCAGCAATGAAGAATGGGTATTATGGGAAATGGCTCAAAAAAAGCAAAATGTGAGTCATTGATAAACATTTCTCATTCATCCATGAGCAGCTATAAAGCTTTCTTCTTTTGTGTTTCCAGTTGATACATGGTCCAATTCCAAGAAATTCAGCAAAGGTAGAGGGCTACTGCTCAGACCCACATCTCTGCTCTGAATGCCATGATGCACTTAGCCAACATCCTCTTGGAATTTGAGTCTATGAGGGCTCTACTGTGGACCACAACCCCTGCACCTGCGTAGAAGTACACTCAACTATCAAGAAAGAGACAATAAAATGACTGATGCTGATTTGGGCCTGAGAGTGTAGTGGATGAGAAGTGAGAATGTTTGAGTGGAATTCACACAGTTCCGAGTGCCCATTAGTCATTGTCCTACTTATGGGTCAGTTGAAATTCAATGCCCTGCTCAACAATACTTTGGAGCTGAAGAACTGTGAGGCTAAGACAAGTTATCAAGTTTATCCATTAAACTTATCAAGTTTAAAATGTCAGATGTGATGGTATCCAGAGACTGCACAGTCATATTCAAGGTCTGCATGAACTCAAGCATTTGCTGTTCCACAGAGTTGGCCACTCTATCCATGCACAATGACATTCTTATCCTTATTATTGATGGCCCTGAGGTTATAACCTCTATGATGCACAGACACTGTGAATCGAATTGTCACTCTTCAAACTCCTTTAGGTTTGGATTAAACAGATCAATCAGTTATTCTTCCATTCAGCCCAAGGGGGATTAATAATTGTGAGAAACTGAATTTTAAAAAAGTCATTAATTGCTAAATAGAGTTAGGCTCGGTTGGTACCATAAACACGGATATAGTATGCCATTTGCTAAGCATTAAAACTTTTAACAGAAATAATTTTATAATGTTCAAAGGTTCAGAAAAGGACAAACGCTCCCTTTCCTCACAGCCTCCACCTTGAAATTTGATATCATTGCAGAATTCCGGCACTCCTTCACAAACCCCACTAATTTTACGTACTACAATTGTCCCTGCTTTGTACTATAAGTGCTCGGTAATGAAAGAGTGTTTGGTAGTGTAAAATGCGTAGCTTACATTCACAGTGCTTTCCATCTCTGATCAGCTGGTAATTCAGTCGACAAAGGCATTGGTAATGGTTTTCACTGATCTGCACACACTCATGCTCACAGCCACCATTGTTCATCGAACAGGAGTTGACAGCTGATTTTAAAATAGAAGACACAAATTAAGATTTAAAATCCTGTTCTTTTGTCATCACATTAGTACCACTTTCCTCTGGTCCCTATTGATGACTAGTGGAGAGCAGCTGTAGATGATTCAATCATTAATGATTTAACTTCCCACATATTCATTCTCAGGTCATTTATAATACACAGCCAAACTCCAGCCATAAACCCCACCATTTGCAGAATCTATAGTCCAGAAATAAGAAAAATCAGTTACTATTGTGTGTGGTCAGGACCTTCTAATTGTTATCTGAACATTGCAGCCAAGAGGGTTGTGATTCTCCTGGGCTCAAAGAAACGACCCAAGAACCACTTTTCTGGCCACTCCAAGTGTGTTCTCAAACAGGAAATGATGTGAGAAGATCAGCAATGTCCCTTCAAAATGAACTGTCATGATCTACACTTATTACAAATAGAAGTTACCAGCACAAATTCCATTTCATGACACTAGGGAAGGCAGAGATTCAGTATCAGAGATCAGTACCTTTCCCCTGTGCATGCGTTCTTCAAATAAATGCATTTCAGAATGCAAGAGTTAGGAAAATCAGTCCTATCGACTCCCCTGCCCCAAAACTCTGAGACTATGCAAATGACAGATGAACTGTTTTTAAAGAAATCAATTAAAATAATTAAGAATACAGAATCATGATGTAGGAGACCTCGAGTTAAGAAATAAAGAGGTCAAAGTATAAGTACCACATAGGAGATGAGCACTGAAAGTCACTGGAACTGTCTGTATAATTAATGCTCCCATTTCAATGCAGACAACAGTGATCCTACTAATCACAGCATCTCCTAACCTCTAAGTTCATCTGAATGTTATTCATCTTTCCGAAGACTTTAACATTCACTCAAAGTGGTCACGCTAAGGTGCGATTAAGCAGAAACAGCATCAAATAACAACAGTTTAACTTTAATGCCAGCATTGCCTTTAATAAGTCTGTGACCTTTTAGCTTCAAAGTGCTGCTTGTTTAATGATGTGGAAAATATCCAGGATTTTTTTTTTCTCCCTGAGGTAAAGTTCCTTTTTCGTTCACTCCCCAATTCGCTTCAAAAGAGCAAAGTTGGTAAATGTTTTGCAGCAAACACATTTCCAGCCTGCTGTGTAAGAGAATGGGATGGCTTTGCTGCATCTTGCAGCTGCCATTCAAATTAACACTTATCCATCAAAATCTGAGATAGGGATCAAAGCATTGGCAATTTAGCGCAAAAAAAACACAAAAAAGGGGGCTGACAGGCAAGGAAAACAGGACGGCTCAGCTATGGTTTACAGCCTTGAGGTTGGAATGTCTAAACCTCATGTCCTGTATAGGCTCAGTGAGGGTTATTAAAAATTCCCAAGGCAGTGGTGATTGAGCTTGACTATGGCATACAATGTCGCTTAGGTTTTCCAATCTGAATGCTAATGGCAGCCTATTAAAAATGAGTGTGCTGCTTTTGATGGCATGGCATAAAACATTACAACTGTCACATCAGTATTTAAAAAAAAGATAGGCATGTTATGGCCTTGCAAAACTCAACCAAAACATTTGATGCCTGTATGGAAATAGTACACACAAAGAGTATAATGCAATTGTGTAAAACATTTGCCAAGAAACTCTGCTTGGAGTTTCTACCTTCACAAGTTTGATAGCTGCCTGTTTTGTCCGGATATAGACAAAACATTATTATGTTGTCTTCCTGATTAAACTGTCCAAAGTGTAACATGCTGTGACCAAGTACAAAACACTGATGGTGTGTAAATTGGAACTATCCAATGAGAGATGGAGAAAGATTAGGGTAGTCTGGAGTGAAATAAAGACAGTTTGAAATTCAAAAGAAATGTATCTCTGAGTCAATTTACCAGGTGGCTAAAGATACTTTCTTACTTTTACCTGGGGCATTCAGGAAAAGGAATAAAAATTGTGTTACAAAGTATAAGGAGTCACTAGTATTGAAAAGAGGTTCGCAGTAATAAGAAATCACTCAGTTGACAGTGTATAATAAAAAAAATTGCTGTGCTTGACAGTGGTAATTTGTGAATAATGTTCCTACAGAAATGGATTGAAGGATAGCCTAATTCATTTTGCACTTAGCTGTGGAAGTGGTTTAATCATGTTACCTTCTGACCTTTTTCAAAAGCATCTCTTTTGTACATCTCCCAATGCCTTATGTATCTGTAGACTGCAAAAAGCAAACAAGTCTTATTTTTATTTTTACCGTGTTATTCTGTGATAGAAGCACTCCTTTACCTATCAGCTCTTCTCCTTACCCTGACCTCATACACCAACTGATGAAGCTAACCTCTATCAATGTAGCTCAGAGCCAATAGAGGCAAAACAATCCAGGCACTCAGTTCACAATGCAGAGCAGTGGCAGTTTAGCATGATGTGAAAGCATACCGTCCAAGTTCAAATAGCGCATCCAAATAACAGAGGGTTCCCAATTTACAAACGTCCAATTTACGAATGCAATCTTATACAGCGGCATAATTTGAAAGACCTGATGTATGAAATTCCCTGTAGTGATGAATGGCTCCGTTATGCTGTCCTGCACTGGGTTCCAACTTGCTGACAAATGGACTTGCAAACAGACTCCAGTTTGGAATCCTTTCCCAATCCAGGAATGCCTGCACACTCAGCTGACAAAACAGCTTGGTATTTCTGCAACTACACCTGCAGCACAATGCGCCAGGCAGGTCTGCGATGCAGAACCTAGTTTTTACATTTTGCCATATTGTGTATTTAAATACATAGATTTGATTACTGAAGAGGAAGGAATGACAGAAGGGCAGATCAATATCCCTTCCCAAAAATTAAAATCACTCTTCCGTTATCTCTTCATGACCTTCTCCAGTCCCACAACCCTTTGGGAGCTCTATACTTATCTATTTCTGATGTATAATGTCAACAGCCTTGGTTCAATTTTAATTCAGACTGAGATTCACATGGGGCCTATCTCCTCACCCTTCTATTCTGGCATATTTTCATGGTTTGGTGAATAATCACCACACACCTTCCCTTGGGTAGAGAACTCAAGAGGGAGAACATATACAGTGTTGTCCATTAGGCACCAGCTCAATGATAATCCAATGGCACACCACGAATAAATAAAGAAACAAAGGCAAAATCAAAGCTGAAGAATAAGAACTCCATTAAGTATATAGCCAGCTAAGAACAAGATGGCCAAGGGGTAATTTAAAAATGAATATTTGTTAAAAAGTTTTAAACTACAATATATAAGAATTAATAAATAGTAAATAATTCCACAGCCAAATAAATAACCAATAAAGGGATACAAAGAGTGCTACTACAGGATATGCATCATTAACAGCAGAAAATGGCATAAAAACTGTAGAGCTACTAAATGATTATCAAGAAATATACTAGACAAAACTATAAATTGTGATGATACTGTGACTTTAAGAGGTTTATTTTGTCCCTTTTTTAATGAGGAAAGATTGAGACACAAGCAATGAGCCATCTGCTCAAAGCCATTAATAAACAGCTTGTAAGCTTTTGGCATTTCTTAAAAAATTGGAACAGAAATAACCTGAATGGATGGGACCAATCTCCAATAGAGCCAGGAATTTTAGTTTTAGCTTTCTGCAATTGCTGGGGTCTTGAAGCTGAATGTGGAAGCTTTTATTCCTCTCTCTGTTACAGTTAAAACCTGGGATTTTCCGGCTGCTTCTAGAATTGCATATGAGACAATCCATCCTGGCCTTTGCCAAGGGTGTGTTTATGTGATGTTACTATGTTGGAATTGCTAATTAGTGGTAAATAATATATATTAAACATTTTGAAAGAGTTAAAATTAAGTCAATTCTTCTGTTATATTTTATCTTGTCGATATTTTAACTGTAGTGTTAAAAAAAAATGTGTTTTGCTTTAAGTTGATAGTTTGACCAATCAGATTGCATCTGGAACACAACATCCTACACTTAGTTTTAAAATAAGGAAAAGTTCAGGTCTAGACTACCTTCTTAACATATTTTGAAGGGTTTGGTCTGGTTCATAGCAAGAAGATCAAAAAACCTGTACAGACTTTCCAGATAAAAATGGGTAGTGGACTGATGATCAATAAGGTGACCTAACTCAGGACAGGAACAAAATCTCTAGGTCTGGATAGATTGTATCCAAATATATTAAAATAATTTAAAGTAGCAGAGCTTCCACTATGGCTGCTCAAAAAATTGTTGAGAAAGGCAATAATGCCAAGAACTGGCTGTTAGCTAATTTGATTTTAATATAAAAAAAGAGAGTTAGAAAAACTCCAGCTTCACTATCTCAATGAAGCATTCTCCGATTAAATGTGGCATGGCTTAGATATATGCTTGTAAAGTGCCCTTCATACCACGTTTTGCCTCATGAGCAATTTGAATACGAAATATTGAATATATCACAATGTATGGTGGCTCAGTGGTTAGCACTGCTACCTCACAGTGCCAGGGACCCAAGTTCGAATCCAGCCTTAAGCTACTGTCTGTGTGGAGTTTGCATATTCTGCGTGGGTTTCCTCCGGGTGCTCCGGTTTCCTCCCACAATCCAAAAGATGTGCAGGTCAGGTGAACTGGCTATGCTAAATTGCCCATAGTGTTAGGTGCATTAGTCAGGGGGAAATGAGTCTGAAAGTGTTACTCTTCAGAGAGTCGGTGTGGACTTGCTGGCCTGTATCCACACTGTAGGGAATCTAATCTAATCCACTCTGAATAGACCTCATTTATTCAATTTTAAATCATTTCTTCTTACAAAGAGAGTCAGAGTGAAAGCAGAAGCGAAAATATTTTTTCAACTGCACTTTCTCAAGATAGTAATGCATAGCAAAAAGGTCATCAAATTCAATGGGCCCTGAAACTTCATGAATAGAGGGAGGAATATTCAAAGTGATTGCTCAGATTTATAGAAAACGGGTCAGCAGGTCACATAATACATGCTTACCATACTTGTGTGTGTAAACTTACTAATGCATGTGCGGCCATCTGCATGGATCTTGTACCCATGCTCGCATTCGCAGTAAAAGGACCCATGGGTATTGACACAACTTTGTTGGCAGCCTCCATTGACCACAGAGCATTCATCAACGTCTGCACAGCAATAGAGAAGTAAACATTCAGGCTTGGGTGAAACAGAGCATAATAATATTTTGAGAGAAAAGAATACTGGTATATTAAATGTAAAACACACCATTGAATAAATAAGCGGTAACCATTCCTGATGATACATCAGCAGTCTGTGCCAAGAATAGTAAAACTTTTCCTGCAAAATTGAGATGCTGTGGCTGATCCGAGAAGGGAAACATTGGATGGATGGTAGCTGTACTTACATTGTCCTTGGCATCACGAAGCTGCTACCCAGAGCTCTTGGCAGAATTCAGCAGCTTTCCCCACTGTCAGGGAACAATGTAGCCCACAGTAGGATCTAAAGTAAAACATTCCTTCAAGCTGTGTTGGGCCCAATTTAAATATGGCATTCCAATATGCAGTCATCCCTATTTAAAGTGTACTCATCATACTAGATACACAATACAAAGACAGGAGTCAGGATTGAATAGCATAGGAAATATATAATGGACGGAAGATACCATGAAGGGTGGTGCCTATATTGCAGAGGTGATCGAGTACTTGAGAAGAACTGACTTGCATTAAAAGAATTGAGGAGCTTTCTGCATCTAATACAGTCTTGCTTCAATGTAGGAGATACAATCACAGAATCATAGAGATGTACAGCACAGAAACAGACCTTTCCGCCCAATTCATCCATGCCTACCAGGTATCCTAATTAAATCTAGTCCCATTTGCCAACGATTGGTCCATATCCCTCTAATCCTTTCCTATTCATGTAATCATGCAGATGCCTTCTAAATGTTGTAATTGTACCAGCCTTCACCACTTTTACTGGCAGCTCATTCCTCTGCACACCACTCTCAGCATGGAAAAGTTGTCCCTTAGGTTCATTTTATATCTTTTCCCTCTCACCTTAAATCTATGCTCTCTAGTTTTGGACTCTCCTACCTGGGAAAAAGACCTTGGCTATTCAGCCTATCCATGCCCCTCATGTTTTTATAAATCTCTATAAGGTCGCCCATCAGCCTCAGCTGCTCCAGAGAAAACAGCCTCTCCCTAAAGCACAAACGCTGCACCCCAGCAACATCCTTGTAAATCTTTCCTGCACCTTTCAAGTTTTACAACATCTTTCCTCCCACAGGGAGATGGGAATTGAATGCAGTATTGCAAAAGTGGCCAAGCAAATGTCCTGTACAACCACAACATGATATCTTAACTCCTATCCTGTGAATAACGGGCATCACATCCAAAGTTGGATACTGCACAGATTATTACAGTTAGGCACATGTGATAGCAGTTGGAGCATGCACCATGTTGTCACAGAATTTATTTTATATTTTGGGCTTATAGATACACAATTCTATGGCATCACAGTAAAATGAGTGATGGCTAATTCCAGTTGACATGGTCATAAAATAGAGCTAACAGCAAAAATATGGATTAAAAAATGTTTTGCTGGGGAAACTGAAATTTCACACTAATGCAACTTTTGTATTGTAGCTCACTTGAGCGAGGAAATAAATAAATTCAGTAACAACACAAGTTGTGAACAACTAAATCTATGTGACAGCTGCAGAGTTAATGCCAAAATGCAAAGGAAAAGCAATTTCAGCCAGAAATAGCAGGGAGCTCAAAGTATCAAACCCTGGAAGCTGCTGACTCCAGTCAATAGTTGGATTGAGAGTGCAGGGACAGAAGCTCCAAATACAAAGTCCCAAAGAGCTTTCTATTCAGCTTTATACAAACAGAAGGGAAAAGGAAACTATCTTTATGAAAGTAAAGCCTGGAGGTCAAGAAAAGATTTGGTGCTTTTTGTGCTTAGAAAAACAAATAAAATGATGCAATGCATTGATTTAAATAGTACATGACTGAGTGAAGTCCACTGTCTGCCCAACTCTTTCTCACACCCACAGCAATGTCATGCATACCTTCCCAAAGTCTCTGAGATATTTATGAGGATGTTTGCCACTGTGTGCATTTGTTATTGTTACTGTGCAGTTTCCTCCTCCTACATTCTCCCTTCCTCCAGCAAAAGCACTGACACACACCAGTGCAAATTGACAGGAACTGTCCGTCTGAAACATACTTTACATGAATGGTAATGTTACAGTTTGAAACATGGGTATTAGCCAAAACAGGTCAGGCCATCTAAATCTGATCCTGCGTGGTTTCTATTGGGAATCATTAGACAGTGAGGTGAAGCAGAAACTTGGATGATTTATCCCCTTATTAGCTCAGGGCACTGAGAATACATGTAGCATCCCTGACATCAGTTTAGCAATAACTCATGAATTCCAAATGGCTCCTAAATTGATAAAACATTACAGTACAGAAAAAGCTCACATGGGGAATCAACTATTCTGTGGCAGCCTTTCCCAATGGTGTTATCAGATCAGAGGTTGCAAAAATTACACAGTGACAAAAACAAAAGCAGCCGTTCAACTTTCTGCAGAGATTATTTTTATTCATTTTGCTGTGGAGAAACAAAACTGTTGCTATGCCAAGGTCAGAACTCAGCTTCCTTTCTCCCAAGTGCAGAGATTTTGTGAATAGGTGCATTAGGGAGATTATTAACAGTGAGTCACAAAGGAACTACTTCACAAATGGATAAATCTTCATCATGTTAAAGGAGATTTATTAAAATGATGAAGGGATAACTAAGCAACAAATCTCTTTGTCTCTTCTAATTCGAAATCCACCTGAAAGCCTTCAGGACTGACTATCCACTGATGTACTGAAGGATTGCTGCAATGTTAAAGGTGCCATCCTGAGACTAAGACATTAAACAGAGACCTCAATGGCTCCTCAGGTAGTCTTGAAAAATATTGTAACAGTACTTTGAAGAATAGCAAGGCAGTTTGCTGGGAAGTCAGGAAGTGGGTTAGTCATAGAACATAGAACATAGAACAATACAGCACAGAACAGGCCCTTCGGCCCACAATGTTGTGCCGAACATCTATCCTAGATTAAGCACCCATCCATGTACCTATCCAATTGCCCCTTAAAGGTCGCCAATGATTCTGACTCTACCACTCCCACGGGCAGCGCATTCCATGCCCCCACCACTCTCTGGGTAAAGAACCCACCCCTGACATCTCCCCTATACCTTCCACCCTTCACCTTAAATTTATGTCCCCTTGTAACACTCTGTTGTACCCGGGGAAAAAGTTTCTGACTGTCTACTCTATCTATTCCTTTGATCATCTTATAAACCTCTATCAAGTCACCCCTCATCCTTCGCCGTTGCAATGAGAAAAGGCCGAGAACTCTCAACCTATCCTCGTATGACCTATTCTCCATTCCAGGCAACATCCTGGTAAATCTTCTCTGCACCCTCTCCAAAGCTTCCACATCTTTCCTAAAGTGAGGCGACGAGAACTGCACACAGTACTCCAAATGTGGCCTAACCAAAGTCCTGTACAGCTGCAACATCACTTCACGACTCTTGAATTCAATCCCTCTGCTAATGAACGCTAATACACCATAGGCCTTCTTATAAGCTCTATCCACCTGAGTGGCAACTTTCAAAGATCTATGTACATAGGCCCCAAGATCCCTCTGTTCCTCCACCTGACTAAGAACCCTACCGTTAACCCTGTATTCCGCATTCTTATTTGTTCTTCCGAAATGGACAACCTCACACTTGGCAGGGTTGAACTCCATCTGCCACTCCTCAGCCCAGCTCTGCATCATATCTAAGTCCCTTTGCAGCCGACAACAGCCCTCCTCACTGTCCACAACTCCACCAATCTTCGTATCATCTGCAAATTTACTGACCCACCCTTCGACTCCCTCATCCAAGTCATTAATAAAAATTACAAACAGCAGAGGACCCAGAACTGATCCCTGCGGAACTCCACTTATAACTGGGCTCCAGGCTGAATATTTACCATCTACCACCACTCTCTGACTTCGACCGGTTAGCCAGTTTTCTATCCAATTGGCCAAATTTCCCTCTATCCCATGCCTCCTGACTTTCCGCATAAGCCTACCATGGGGAACCTTATCAACCTATTCGCTGCAAGAATCCTAGCCTCTGATCAGCTGCTTCGGTCACAGTACTTATATGGCTAGTCCAGTTCAGTCTTTGTACACCCCAGGATTCAGTGATGGTAACATCATTGAATGTCAAGGGGTAATGGCTAGATTCTCTTCTATTGAAGATGGTCATTGCCTGGCACTTGTCAGCTGAAGCCTGGATACTGTCCTCAGCGAGAAGCAGCTGCTTGAGGATTAGGAGAAGCAGGCCTCTCCAGGGCTTTTGTGGAATCAACCACAGTCCAAAAGTAGAGCTTCAGATGAGGAAAGACATCTGAAGGTCTATAGTTGGGAGAGGGTGAAGGGTCCCTGGAAAATGGGACCCTAAGGTTTCCTATGGCTGCCCATATGTAAACTATAACTATCTAGGCCACTTTTAGCCCTGGGATGATTAGCCTGAAGAAAAACATCACAGTTGTACTGTTCAGGCCTCAGGCTCATATTGCACACAGGCCTTGAATCCAATCTGCAAACTCAAAGAAGAACAGTTCTTTACAACTTGCAATGTAAAATTACAGCTGATGGGATTGGGGAGGGAAATCAACAGCTCAATTCCTCTGGCCCAGTTCAAGCACCGTCATGCCCAGTTTCCAAATTGGGTAGGGGGAGAATTTGTAAAATTCTCTCTTAATAATGCTCTTTGCACATACCCAATGTGAGACTTTCAAACAAAGAAATAAACCTGAAATAATTTAATAGGTGGCATTGTTATTTGCGTACCAGTCAAAGCCAGCTGCTCCACAGCTAGATGTGTGCTTTCCCTGCCTTTATCAGCAAGAAGCCCCACCTAACAGTGCTGCTGGCCTGTATAGGTCTTAGAAGCATCATTACAGGGCACAGTGGTCACTAAAGGTCTATGAACAGACCCTGTATTTTCAGTCCCATAGCCAAGATGGTAGTCAGTTAGGGTCTTGTAGTGGCAATGAGAGGGGAGCCCCATGGTAGAGATGGGTTTGGGCAGGGGTGAAAGTGCTCAGATGTAATACAGAAAGAGCACTTGTGAAGCTGAAGGCAGATCTTGGCAGAAGGGGGCACCTAATATAAAAAGTGGGCCAGGGAGAGGGGCATCTCCCATTCCAAATTGCTCACAGCCCAAGCAAGATGATGTGCGGAGTAGCCACCCAACACCCCTCTGCACCCCTACCTTATTTCCCCCAAATACCTTCCCCTTGCCCCCAGCTTGTCCTTGAGCTCCTCTGATGACTGGAAACTTGAGTCCAGAGGGACTCTTCTCCTAAGGGCTATTAATCAACCTCAATTAGTGCAAGGGAAAGCCACCCGGTGCCTCACCCACAATTCTGTGTAAACTGAAAGTAAGTTGCAGTTGGTAGGAGGGTAATTTAATACACATCTCCCACCCCTACCTACAATCTCACCAGGAGGAAGCATAAGATTCGGCTGGTAGAATATGAAGCTAGTTTCAATAGTAACTCTATATTTTCTCTATACATTCACAAACATGACAATTCCAGATCATAGTTCAAGCCCATGTGGTTCATTATTGTCCTTAAAGGAATGAAATGTTATCCTTATAGAGTGTGAACTGTAGGGTAGCTCTAGATTCCAGCAACTCTCTGGAAGCACACCAACAGACAACAACCATCTACATGTATAGGAACACAGAGATGACAGATCAGTCATTAACTCATGTCACAGCCTGGTATTCCTATAATTCCTATGTAGAGGTGTACTCAGGAGTGATGTTTAATAGTTCTACTTGAAGTCTAAGGTTAAAGAGAGTTGTGACTGCATTCTCCTCGATCAAGCTATCTCAAACATAAACTCAAAGCATGGCATCAAACCACACAATAAATGTGTGGACAGTTGTATGGGTGTGGGCTTACTTTTTAAAAATGTCTACATGAAGAGGAGGGGGCTGTGGAGTAGTGGTAATTTCACTAGAATAGTAACCCAGAACCCAGATTCAATGCTCCGGAGACAGGAGTTCAAATTCAACAGTCACAAATAGTGAAATTTCATTTGAAAAAAATTAGCCTATCAGCAACCATTTAAAGAAGGAAAAAACAATACACCAGGGAGGGCACTTGTGTGCTGCAGTGATTGTGTCCCTATTTCTGAGGTAGAAGGCCTGTGTTCAAGATCCCACCTGCTCCAGAGGTGTTTAATAACATCTTTGAACAGGTCAAAGCAGACTTGGGGGGGAGTGGGTGAAGGGAGTCTGCAGAAGTGTCTGTCCTAGGCTGGGACGAGTCTATGTACATCTCAAGTAGTAGCTCTATTTTGGTGTTCAACAATAAATTATGCTCTTTTCCAGTCAGGTTTCCTGAGTATTACACCAATGACCTCCATCCTTATCTGCCTGACAAAATCTGGGTTTCAAATTCAGTCTCCCCCATCCTTGTGCTCTACTGTTCCTCTCACTGTGATACACTGGCCCTAGCCTTCTCAGACCACTCAAGTACCTCATTGGCTCTCTTCATGCAGTGCTGGCAGTGCCTTCTACTGAGCTTTGCTGACAGTGATGGAACTGCCAGCAGTTATATTCGCCAGCAGATTCACCAACTCCCAAATGAGTTAACCACCGTTAACCAATTTAGCCTGGCTACAGCATATTATAGCTGTAAGTCAGCCTTGCGAAGAGCAAGTAGGCTTCCAGCTCCCCCAGTAAATTTCTGCCCAAGTGGCCCTGAGTCAAAATCTTGGAATTGCCTCAGAAATGGCACATGGCATGTTGCAGTTCAAGAAGGTAGCTCATTAGCACTTTCTCAAGGACAATTAACAGTAGACAAAAACTGTTGGCTAGTCAGCACTACTCTCATTCCAGGAATGAACGGAATAAAAGGCCTCCTGATGTGAATCCCACATTCACAGTTAATGACATTTCATTTTGTTGATAGATATAACTGCAGTAAACTTGTTTGTAATTTCCTTTTTTATACAACATGCAGTTCAAAACTAGGTAATATTACAAAAGCATTGATTGAAAAAAATTACATGACATTTTAGTTTTCTGGCTTTCCTTGTCTGAACCTGTGACTTGGATCTTCCTCAGCAAGTTGGCAATAATGTGTGCTGTTTCTTTCCTAAATTATGAATTTCATATCCACACTCCTTTAAAGTCTTATTCCTGATGTTTGTGGATCAAAATACCTGGCACCAAATGTTTTGAAAATCAATATTAAATATAAGCCAGTTGGAAATAATTTGGCTCCTTAGGGAAGATGTTGCTGAACGATCTGCATGTAACAGCTAAACCAGAATACTCAATGACCGTTTAAGAGTGTATTCATGAAGTAAATCTGATTGAGCCAAAACCTGAAACTGACACTCATGCTCCCTCCATACGCTCAGGACCAGTCAAACACAATCCTGAAGCTCAGATGTCAGCTATTTATGAGAGCCTCATGCGACAAACAATGTATGGAATGAAATTGCTGGTGCAGGGGCAAGCTGCAAATTAGAGACTGTTTCTTTTTTGCCTAGGGTTGTGTATAATTTATGAATAATGCTGCAGCTGTAATGATAAATCAGTCCCATAACAGCAGAGCATTTACACAGATCAAATGATACAAGAGCGTAACCCTGTATTGCCTGTATGCATTCACAAGTATAAATCAGCTCCACATGTGTCTGTCAGGAAGCCACCTATGGATAGGATTTTTTTGGACGGCAGAATTTCTTACTATGCCCCATGAAATAACTGCACAGAGACTGGTAGCCTTTATTTACATGTACACAGTACATGGACTCTGACCAGCCAGCATACAGCCAGTCCCGAGAGAGAGAGGAGAGTCCTTACATCTCCTGTTTATTTTTTTTGACACTCCTGTTTGTTCTTTTTGTCCTTTTTTTTCATTGCGCCCACACTACCGCCTAACAGTGGTAAGTGCTTATTTTTCCCCAGCACCCGTGTTGCGTGTGTGCAGGTGTGAGTCACAGTGAAACATCTCCTGCTTATATCTGTCAGCCAGAGATTCCCGGTTGGCCCAGGTTTACAACCCCAATCAAGGATCTCATAGTCAATGAGATCCACCTGGCTCTCGGTCCAATCACTACACCAAATGAAGAGTCAGCGGGGAACATGTCCACTTCAATACCATCTGCCCAATATCAATCTGGCCTTGTGGGAACAGACATTAATTTGGGCTTTGAGTAACACCACAGATAGTCTCTCTCAACAGATGCTGCCAGACCTGCTGACTTTCTCCAGCACTTTGTTTATTTTATTACAGTCGTCATCAAGATCAGCTAATTCAGGTAGAATGTTCTTGATACAAGAGAGACTTGCCATTCTTCAGATTCAGACTTCTGAAGGTAGGAAATAGTTTTAAAGCAAGTTTTACTTTTAAAAACATTCCATCTATAGATTCATGTCCCCACACAGAGTCTTAGAGTCATAGAGGTATACAGTACAGAAACAGGCCCTTTGGCCCAACTCGTCCATGCCAACCAGCTTTCCTAAAGTGAACTAGTCCCATTTGTCTGTGTTTGACCATATCCCTCTTAATCTTTCCTATCCATGTATCTGTCTAAATGTCTTGTTAAATGTTGCAATTGAACTCACCTCTATCCCTTCCTCTCACAGCTTGTTTCACATACACACCACCATCTGTGTGAAAGAGTTGCCCCTCAGATTCCTTTTAAATCCTTCCCCTATCATCTCAAACCTATGCCTTCAATTGATGGCCATATATGGGTATAAACTCAGTTCTCCAATGACCTGACTCTCTCGTTGGTTACAAAGGCAATTAGTTTCCTGTTTGGGAAAGTAAATTTGGGGCAAGAATAGTCAAGGAGATGGTCTCTGAAATCTAACATCTAACACCTAAGCCTCATGACTCCACCTCACTACAACTCACACCCTGTGAAGAACAAAAAACACTTCTCATTGCTAGGTCCCCAGAAGAATGGCTCACTGCTGGCATACTTTCTAAACAAAAAGGTACTGTTTTCCGGATTGCAGCTTTAGGTGACCTGTTTCGCTAGTCTTGAGGGTGAGATACCCTGATTGTATTCCAATAGAAAAAAAATAGGAAAAGTCTGGCCGCAGGAACAACTGCTGCTCATGAATTTAGGACTAGAGAACATGGTTTATAATTTAGATAAAGTCCTTTCAAGAGTAAAATTAGGAAACACTCTATTTGCAAAGAGTGGTGCTGTTTTGGATTGCTGATCTGTGAATGGCAATGGCTGCTTGGTTAATTGTTAACCTTAAATCTGAGAATCATAGCTTTGGTTATCAAAAATATAAAAGGATATCAGGCATCATTGGGAATGTGATTGTGATTTCATTGAATGTCACAGTGGGCTCAAGGGATTAAATGCTATTCCAAATGTCGTGGGGAAAATGGTCAGGGTTCCGCAGTTTTGACCACGTGTTTGAATAATAAAATCAAATTCTTGTATTGTCACAAAATAACAATGAGTTACTCCGCTCTGCTCAGAATGGTTACAATGTGGAGATAAATCAAGGGAGATGAATGTGAAGGGAAGCTAGATAAGTACAAGAGGGAGAAAGGAATAGAAAGAATGTGCTGATGGAGTTAGATGAAAGTGTGTGGGAGAAAGCCCACCATATCTCCAGTAAAGTTTTCATAGATCAGTCGGATTGAAGCCTCTCCCTTTGCTGTAAATGTTGTGTCACTGACAAATTCTTCTATAATGCAGGCGTCACTAAAATTGATGTAAGACAAAGTTAAGAGTTCGTACTGTTTCTCACAGATATCAAGCCACCATCAGGTATTTGGATCAGTTACATCACCTCCCCAACTGGTGCCAGAACTTTTGAAGATGGAGTATGGCAGGCTCCGTAGAGACCTGTTGTGAGGCTTTTCCTGAGTGCTAGCTGAGAGCCAGGATTGCAGGAAGGGATTGGCTGTTCATGTTTCAGTTTCAATGGGCTCTCCGTTGACAAGTTGCCCTTTGGAAATTGGAGTCACCTCCCTGATTCCACTGGTTTTGCTTTGAAGGAGGAGATTGGATGATGAATACTTCAGTGAGTTATTGTCCCAAATCTTTTGTTTAATTCAAATAAAGGCGCGATGCCTGGAAATGTTCTTTTTTTCCTGCAGAGGACAGATTCCTGTGTGTGAATACATGTGACTTTGAGCAAGTGTAAATAAACCATCTTGCAGGATGATGTTCTCCACGGCAGTGCCATGACCAACCAGGGCTTACTTGCCAACTAATCAGCATCCTTCTCTTGTGCAGTACAAATTGTCGCTCTCTTTAAAATTTGACATTTTTTTGTCTATCCTGTTATGATCCCGTTGATGGCAATATTGGACGAGTCAGTTCCCAGAGGTATTTGAAAGACTATAAGTTTTATTTTCTCAATTTGTTTACCATGATAGTCAGCCATTGAACAGACTCACAAGAGAAAACCGATGTATTTTTCAATCAAACCTCAGTGAGGGGTCCCCCATCTCTATTTTAAAGTTCCTTATTCAGTTGGCATTCTGTAATCAGTTTGATTTCAGCAAATTTCTCAATTAACTGGGTGCTATTTTCTTCCGTTAATGTATAAACCTAAGAACCTCAACTAAACTGCTAATACAGCTCACTTATTATTAACAACAACAAAATTAGAAATTACTTGAAATGTTCAGCAGGTCTAACAGCATCTGTGGACAGAAGTCAGAGTTTACATTTCTGGTTAAGTGACCCTTTTTAATACTGATGGTAGCTACGAAAATGTTAGTTTATTTGAAGAAGATAAGGTGGGGGGGAAGAGGATATGGTTTAAACAATAGGTGGGGATAGAGCCCAAATAGAGAGACGAACAGTTTGACAGACACCGGACTGTGTAATCATCTGGCTAGGAGAGTGAATAGCTGTTAATGGAGACTGTTAATGGCTAACAATGGATTGTGTGCAATGGCAGACTATGTGATGACAAGGCCTGGTGTGTGTTGCGTTTGGGGTAAGGACCTGGCAGAGCTCAAGCCCTAAAGTTGTTGAACTCAATATTGAATCGAGAAGGCCACAGGATTCCCCAGGGAGAAAATGAGGTGCTGTCCTTCCTGTTTGTGCTAAGTTTTGCTGGAGCATTGCAGCAAGCCTGAGACAGAGATGTTGGCCAGGAAACAAGATGCTATGTTGAAGTGGAGTCAATTGGAAGCTCAGGGTCTTTTTGGTGGACAAAGTGGAGATATTCTGCAAAATGGTCACCCAGGCTATGCTTCGCTTTCCCTGATGTGGAGGAGACCACTTATTATTAAACCTGGTTTCCTTAAACTCATATCTTCATCAGCTTTTTACTCCTAGAGTTTTCTTCTAAGCAACGAAGAACTTTCTTCCATTTCTGACTGCTCAGGCGACTGTTATTAACAGCAGCTCTTCTGGTTCAGACCCTTTCTCTCTTGAATGAATCAGCAAACTGCCTGATGAGTTCTGGATGGTTCAGACTTTCCATGTTATCAAATTCTTGTTGCAAGTCAACAGCAATTTTGCTTTTAATTCTTACCTTTGTTTTGATAATGCATTGAAGTGTTTATCTCGAGAGTTTAACGGACTTTGTTTAAATGCATGTCAACAAACAAATTTCCAGATACACCAATACAACTGTCAGAACTGCAAGATGAAACTGTAACTATGTCTTCCCTCTGAGCACGCAATGATGGAAATGCAAATTAATCTCCTATGGTATGCCTCACCAGCGTAGCATACTAGAACTCAAGCCCAGTTATTTCCATGGTCATCAGGAAAGTTAAAGATTTTATAAATATGTGCAAAGGATCCCAATTTTCCTGTCGTTTAAATCCAACTCAGGTCTCTATGTTTAACAATTATTATTTATTAGAAATTAATACGTTCTATTAAACAATTATGTAAACAATTATAAATCAGAAACATATACTTCTGTTACTTAAAACTTTAATCCCCTTATAAATCTCCCCTACACACACATACTGACAGACACAAAGCATAGTAGCTATGAGTACAGGGAAAGACTGACAAGTTAGTTCAATGGCCCCTCTGCATAGAGTTCAGTGAAATGATCCTTTTAGTTTCCCAGATCCTGTTGCTCCTCAATCTTTCTTCTGTAGACACTTCCATTTGCTGGTATGAGGCACAGAACAAATAGTTCATATTTATATGAAGTTTCAGTCTTATTGGTCATGAGCCACAGCTTGCAGCAACTGATGTAGAAAAATAAATTGGTATTCTTCAGGCTGGAAGTGTTTTTACTTCAAAGAGAAAGACAATTCCTTCTTTTGAAGAAGTCCAATAGCTTCTCATTAAACCTTCATATACTCAAGCTAATCAACTACCTCAGAACAAATTACATAGTTGTTGGTAGGCAGAAGGTTTTTGTAATTGACAACTGGTCACAAATTCCCAGATCAATCAGTTACTTGTTGCTGGCCAAATCTCTATTCATGATCCCTTAGCTCCAATTTGTCTGAAACTAGACTCTCCTCCAAACACTTGAACAAACAGCAGTGTAAATAGCACTCATAATGAGTGTCAGATAACTTGTTTTTAAAAAGTGCAGCAATCCTTGCTTTTTAAAACAGTCTATTCCCATTTCAGTCCGCAATCAAAAACACCAAAAAATAAAAAGGCACTGTCTTTATATTTAAAAGTTGTACATTGTTTTCTCCCTGTACAATGTGAATTTTCAAATAATCATAAAACATAAACCTTCATCACAATCCTGATAAGTGCAACATGAAAAGCTTCATCAGTTTCAAAGAACAAAGAACAATACAGCACAGGAACAAGCCCTTCAGCCCTCTAAATCTGTGCCAACATATTTTTCCCTTCCATACTAAAACTGTCATCACTTACAGGATCCATATCCCTCTACTCCCTTCCCATTTATGTACTTGTCTAGGTGCTTCTTGAATGCTGCTGCTATGTCTGACAGTTTCTCCTTTCTTTAGCAATATTCAAACTCCGTACTAAGTTACCAATTTCAATGAACGTATTTTGAGATGATTAATAAAGCACTAATATTTGAACCAAACCCTAATGTGTAGAGGGACAGGGTATTTATTAAAATTGTGGAAAGTGATGACTGCAGATAAAGATCAGAGTTGAGTGTGTGGTGCTGGAAAAGCACAGCAGGTCAGGCAGCATTTGAGGAGCAGGAAAATCGACGTTTCAGGCAAGAGCCCTTCATCAGGAATTAAAATTATTAAAATTGTGCCAACTCCCCAGAATCACCAATTGAATGTCACTAGTATAGAGATTAGGTTATTGAAATTCTTCCTAAACATGGTTATGGGCAGTGTACAGGATGTTAGGTTAATGTCTGTGAATTATCATACTCTCTCCCTACTCTCTGCCTTACTTATGATTCGCACAACTTACCTTCACAAAATTTCCCATTAGTCGCCAATCTCTGCCCAGTTGGGCATTTGCAATAATAACTGCCGATGGTGTTGCAGCACTGGTCTTGGCAACCTCCATTTTCTGTAGCACATTCATTCACATCTGTCAGAAGGGGTGAAAAAAACAATTCAGTGATTATAAATAACTTTGATTAAAAAAATGTTTAATTTAAACATATGCAGGAAATAGGGTGGCATTTTCAAGTTAGCCCGTTGTTGATCATCATACAATAATGATCACCTCAGGCAAAGTCAATGAGTGGGGAAGACAGAGAGAGAGAGAGATATTTTTACATTGTCATTAGTCCACATCCCAAGTATCTATAATCATTGGCTACATACAGGTAAGAGACAAAAAAAAACTGCAGCTGCTGGAATCCAAGGTAGACAAGCAGGAGGCTGGAAGAACACAGCAAGCTAGGCAGCTTCAGGAGGTGGAGAAGTCAACATTTTGGGTGTAACCCTTCTTCAGGACTGGATGTGGGCGTGGGTGTGGGGGAAGCTGTGAGATAAAGGGAGCAGGGGGTGGCAGGGTAGTGAGGTAGGGTAGGTGGAGATAGGTAGAGGATACAACCTGGTTGTTGGATAGGAGGGATGAAACTGGTAGGTGGCTGAGGGGAATGGAAGGGAGGATGAGGGGATGGGAAGGGAGGTTATTTGAAATTGGAGATCTCAATCTCCCTTCCATTCCTCTCAGCCACCTACTGGATTCATCCTCCAATCGACCAATCAGGTTTACCCCCACCTGTCTCTATTTAACCACCCTCTCCTCCCCACCCCCTTTATCTGCAGTTCCCTTACACCCTTCCCCAGTCCTGAAGAAGAGTTGCACCCAAAACATCAACTTCTCCACTTCCTGAGGCTGCCTGACTTGCTGTGTTCTTCCAGCCTCCTGCGTGTCTACATACAGGCAAAGCTGGTAGCCCAGAGACCTATTTTCCCCTGAGTGCTACCATATGTCATTCAGTAATCACATGAACAAGCATCAGCATGGTCTTTACTTGGATTGGGCATACTGATTTGATTTGATTTATTATTCTCATATGTACCCAGGTATGGTGAAAAGTTCTGTTTTGTGTGAAATACAGACAGATTATACCATACAAAATGCATTAGGGTAATAGAACAGAATGAAAAATGTAATGTTATAGCTGCGATAAGGTGCACAAAGAATGAGATCAACATTAAATTTTAAATTTCAGAGGTCCTTTCAGAACTCTCATAACTGTGGAGCAGAAACTGTTGGTACATGTGTTTAAGCTTTTGTACTTCCTGCCCGAGGAAGAGGTTGGAAGAGATTATAACCATGTGGGAGGGGTCTTTGAATATGCCTGCATCCCAATGTTACATTGTGAATTTATTATGTACACATCTCTAATGGGTATATGCCTTTGACTGATGGCATCATGGTGTAATTTCATCACATATGCTCACAATCATTCTGTGCAAGTATTTTCTCTCAGAACTTGTCTGGCCAGCAGGAGTGTATCTGTCAGGTAAGTCTTGGAATGCAAAGACATTCTTCCAAGACACAATCTAAATACAGAAGACTGTATAATTAAAAATGTCAGGCATTGCCACATCATCTTATAAGTGTCCCAGGTAAAAGTCTTCCTGGAGTCTCAATTTAGTATTTTAATGGCTCTCTTAGAAATCTTAGGGAGTTGTGCAAGACAGTAGATAGAATGCTTTCTCCCACATCTGCCTGCAAACTTTGATCTCAATCAGTGTTAGAGAATTCAATTTTTTTTCTAGCTACTTGCTTCTTTCAGAACACAGAAATAATCTTAACTTGTCAGAAGGTGGCACTGAACCCAAGCTAGATGGTGTAAAAGCTGAAAGATTCTCCCACTAACTAATCTATTCTCTGTTGCAAACTTTCAGAGGCAGGTCTGCGTACACGATCTCTGACCAAATTTATGCCATGACTAGTGTTATCGTTAGAGTTTGTTTTGTTTGGAAACACTATCTTCTAAGTGTAAAACAAAAGTAAGCTCTTAAATGATCTGTGAGATTTCCAAGTGCACTTTATTGCACTGTTAATGATCTAAGATATAATGAATTCATGCTGAGTACCAAAATAGTAAAAAAAATTATAAGGCTCTTGCTATAATTTGGCACCATTTATCTTGATGATCACAAAACTTCACTAAAAATACAAATGTAACAAATTAAACCCAGCCACCTGAAATTAAAGTAAATACAAGAGTGTGAGGTAGATAGCACCGTGGTAAGTAATAGATTAAGGAAATGTTCTGCAGCCAGCTGCAAACACTCAGGTCACATAAGTGCACGTCAAGGTTAGGGATGTTGTGAGCACTTAGATGATTCACTCCCCTGGGATCACTAATTGCCCAAGTTGTTGAAGAGTTAAGCAGTCATCCCTTAAAGATTTACTCCATTTTATTAACTTGATACTGCCTTACAAAGAGATTCTCCCACTAATAAATCTATTTTCTGTTGCAACCTTTCAGAGGCAGGTCTGCATACATGATCTCTGATCAAAGTTATGCCATAAACTGTGGTCAGTAATGTCAAGTTTGTATTATTATCTTTCAGCCTATTGATAATTCACAAACTGAGGATTATAACAATGTACTGTGCATTAGACTAGGACCAGACACATAGAACATAGAACATTACAATGCAGTACAGGCCCTTTGGCCCTTGATGGTGCGCCAACCTGTGAAACTAATCTGAAGCCCATCTAACCTACACTATTCCACAATCATTGTTATGTTTATCCAATGACCATTTAAACACCCATAAAGTTGGCGCATCTATTACTGTTGCAGACAGGTCATTCCAAGCCCCTACCACTCTCTGCGTAAAGAACCTACCCCTGACATTGTTCCTATATCTATCACCCCTCAATTTAAAGCCATGTCCCATTGTGCTAGCCATCACCAACTGAGGAAAAAGGCCCTCTTTGTCCATCCTATCTGATCATCTTGAGTCACCTCTCAACTTTCTTCTCTCTAATGAAAACGGTCTCAAGTCCTTGTCTTTCCTCATAAGACCTTCCTTCCATACCAGGCAACATCCTGATAAATCTCTTCTGCACCCTTTCCAATGTTTCCACATCCTTTCAATAAAGTGACAACCAGAATTACTGCAATACTCCAAGAGCAGCTGCACCAGAGTTTTGTACAGCTGCAACATGACCTCGTGGCTCCAAAACTCAATCCTTCTACCAATAAAAGCTAACACACTGTACGCCTTCCTGACAACCTTATCAATCTGGGTGGAAACTTTCAGGGATCTGTGTACATGGACACTGAGATCTCTCTGCTCAACCACACTACCAAGAATCTTACCATTAGCCCAGTACTCTGTATTCCTGTTACTCCTTCAAAAGTGAATCACCTCATACTTTTCTGCATTAAACTCCATTTGCCACCTCTCAGCCCAGCTCTGCAGCTTATCTATGTCCCTCTGTAACCCGCAACATCCTTCAGCACTGTTCACAACTCCACTGTCCACTGACCTTAGTGTCATCCGCAACTTTACCAACCCATCCTTTTACGCCCTCATTCAAATAATTTATAAAAATGACAAACAGCAGTGGCCCCAAAACAGATCTTCGCGGTACATCATGAGTAACTGCACTCCAGAATGAACATAGCAATAGTCATGTGCAGAATACAACTCTTAAGTTGTACTATAGTGCTGAAATCAAAATTAGCATTGCTGGAAAACCCACACGTTCCTTATCAAAAGTTTAGGATTATAAATCAATTTTATGATAAAATGAATCTTGCCATTAAAAGAGAATAATTTTTAGCATCAATATATTGAATATTCCTTTTCCAAGAATACATTGCATCATTGATACAAAAGGATGAAAGATTCCAAATTTAGATGGTAGCTAAGGATAGATAACGCAGTATTGAAATATCTACCAATACACAATAAACATCACAGCACTCAAGCTGCTAACAGGAAAACATTGTTAAGTGAGGAGATTCTGATACGCAATGACATGAACAACTAATGAAGGGTTCCACCAGAGATAAATATGGAATATATTTGTCTTCTGTAAACAACTCAATTAACTGGGTTACATAGATGTGTTTGGTGTGAGATCCCAAAGACAACTGAGCAGCATAGATGTGCAAATTTGTCTTTTGCAATGGAATAAAACAGGGGGAGGCAATGTTACCAGATCAGCAGCACATTATACATAGTTTCTGATACACTGTTCCATTGCAGTGAATGCAATTAAATATCAGGTCCTGTATTTAACAGTAGAGACTGATGCAAGACTAATAACTCGCTCCCAATACTTTCCTCAACTTGTTGGAGTAGAATTTGATTTCTAATTTATTAATGTTGACTCATAAAAATAACAAACAATATTTTAAAACAAAAACAAATAACCAAATATCGAATAATGTCAAACCAAAATCTTAGGAAATGCAGAAAATCAGCTTGGGCATTTTAGACTTTCTGAATGAATTGAAATGATATGGGGAGAGGGGGCATGAGGATTGTGGTGATTGCAAAAATGCAGCAAGACAAATATCCAAAAGTGACAGGTGATAGTATCTTTATGCTCAAGAAAAGTTGTTGCATTTAATGACATAATTTTAAAAAATTAAAGCGTTTATGTTTCTGATTGAAGCACACAGAAACAACAAAACCAAAAATGCTTTTAAGGAGCCCAGCGGCTGTCTGTGTGTTGGCTCATTACTTCTAGTGACTGCCAGATAGATCATGGATCTGAAAGTTTATACAGATGCAAGACAAAGTGCATGCCCCTTGCAGCCTTTCCCTTGGGGGCACCTGCTTTTTGCATTTGTACGGATAGTCACGGTGACTGGCAGCTGTTTAGTCACTCGGCCCCTATGCATCTTCTTGTACTACTCTAACAGTCTTTCTAAAATGCCTTGAAGCTCACTAATCACATCAGGTCCAAACACACAAAACTATTGCTAGCTGGCTGAGTTGACATTTCTTTTAGTGGCAGTGCTAAAGCTCTGTTATTACAATATATGTTACTGTACATGGACACACTCCTTATGGGTCTGCAAAGGAGCACTTAAATTTCCCTTAAAGGTAGCATTGTCATTCCATTTCTGATGGTAAGAAAAAAGGAGTTAATCCCCTGAAAGGCTATGAAGTCATGTTGCTTTTCTTCACACAAATGTGTATAAGTTACTTCTGATCTTTGCTGAGCAATTGATATTTAAAATAAAGATGGTACCCTAACAAAATCTTATTGCTCTACAAGTCCCAGAAAGAGCTGAAAATGCAAAGAGCCGCACTCCAGGTTTCACAGCTAAATTAACTTCCTTGAAAGGTTACCATAACTTTTCTAATCCGGTTTATTGTTCAAAAAATTATTGTTACAAACCTATGAAGTACTGTCAAGGACATGGAACAAAAATCTTCTGTGAACCTCAGATGGCACTGGTTAATGAACATTACACAGAAATGACTGAATGGCATTGCCGCTAATATACCAACTTATGATCACTTGGGACTGGCCTGAAATCTAGCTGTTGCTGGAGACCAGCTGGTACATTGCAATATTCAGTGGGATATTCCCAAGTGTGTTCACAGTCCTTACCATCCTCACATACAGATCCCGATATCTCACATGTGTGGGTTGTGTTAATTATTCCATACATTTTCCCTGTGGCATTTCGATGGAAAAACATTAGTACACAAGGGAAAATGCTGGCAGAACCTGCTGCCACTTTTATACATGAATCCGTAATGGGGTGCAAGGAAAAAGATTTTAAAAACTAACGTTACAGAAAAGGAGAGAGAGGGAGAGAAATTAATTAGGTCAATGCCACGTTTACACAACACGAGGTATATGGTTTCATCGTGATTCAATAAGAGTGAGCCACAATTTCAACAGCAGCTGTGAGTTTGGAAGAGCTAGTGCTCACACATGGTTTTCAAATTGCACTTTTATGATTGAAAACAACTGAAAAAATGGTCATCAAATTGAAAAAGAAAATGGCATGGCAAGCCTTGTTTTAACTGGAAGAGTTAGCTATTGCTGCTAATGCTTTGGATAAGCTGCTTTGACACTATAGTCAATGGCTTTTTCTGTGATATGACAATGGGCCGAGTGTTGTCCACTTAATCGTTGTATTGAAAGGAGGGAGAATTTTTGTGTCAGAAACAGTGCTTTGCTGTTGCTTTTGCCCAGAGAAAACTAATAATCAGCACTTGCTTCTGGTTTCTGCGATTAGGAAAGATTATGCCCCTAAATGAGCAATGCTCAATGTCTACTTGAAGGAACTCCAAGGAGTACTCACATTGGCAGCAGTGATTGTAGCATTGTAAAGAAGTAAGACTGCGGTACAGGTGGAAGACTTGGGAGGGTTAGTCTTTGGTTCATAGACTCATCTTTTGAGGTGATTATTGATGCTCTGAAGAAAGGGGGAAAAGTCATTTTCCCTATGGATGGCGGGAGAACACCAGCCAAGAGGGTGTAGGTCTACATTGAAGAGTTTTTAGCAGCCAATGTGATCCTGAAGACCCAGATTCAAGATTACACAATACTCAGCTGTCACTTTCTCATCCCTTCCTCATGCCGCCTCCACCCCCGATCTCCAATGTTCTCCTTACCGCTCTCTGATCAAAACATCTTGATGTCACACAAGCTCCTTTCTCTTCAACCTCTTCCTAAAACTTCTATCTCAACAGGCAACACTTGCATGCCACTATTGCTGTTTCACACCCTTTCTTTAAAGTCACCCTCTATAGATGTTTGTACTCAATCCTCGACAACTGGTGCCACACTTAGCTCTTTGGCTTTCCTTATTGCATGAGAGAGTGTGCATAAAACCAGGAAGGGGCCAAAAACTAGACATGTGCTTGTAGTGTACACACTGCATGTACTTTAGTCAAGTCTTTCTAAGTTCAAGGGGAGCATCTTAGTCCAGTTAGGGGGATAGAGAGGGCACTACAGTTAGTTAAACACATTGTCTAATCTCAATGCAGGAGTAGGTCATAGCCAGTCAAGTGTTTGCTATCATCAAGGTCTGAGATTGAACCATGGTCAATTTTGGGGATTGAGTCTAACAAGTCTGAGGATTACTGGTAAGTCCATCAGGGAGCTACAGAGGTGGGAGCTGGCCCACCTCCAGTCAGGAAAGCTGGTGAAGCATTCCAAATAAGTGTATAGAAAGCAGGAAAAATTATCATTTTGGGAAGGTGGGATGCAAGAGAGCAGCTGAGAATAGATGTTACATACAATATGAGAGACATAGAGTAGGAGCCCTGGTGGGTGCTGGGTGCAGTAATGGAATTGCACTGTGTGAGGGAGCAGCCAGAAGATGGAGGCAGTTATCCTTGCATACCAGAAAAAGTCATTAACTTTCTTGCAGCATTGCTATATGTTTCTCCACCAATAGACATCACCAACCAAAGTGACTTTCTTCAGGCTTTGTCTGGCGCTCTAGTCTCCTCTGGCAATCCTGAGATAAGAGGCCAGCTCTCCAGTTTACCCCTCCCTCCCTCCCACCCCAACAGGATGTGCAGCTAATCAGCTGAGCAGTGGAGAACTGCATGAGAAAAACACCAAGGGTTTCCCATCTTTTGCCAGAAAAGTACACAGTTGAACAGCAGGAAAATTCAGCCCCGTGTCAATTTCAGAGATTTTCCAATCCCACATGCACCAATATTCACATTCACCAGCCTAGAAAAAAACATCTACCCTGTGTCTTCCAGTTAAATCCTGATTTGGAGCTGTTGAATACTATCCATGGAGTTACCAGAAGGTACAACTCATCCACTCTGTCATAATTAAATAGCTCAGTGACTTATAAAACTTATGGACATAAAGAACAACAGCAGGAATAAACCATCCAACCTCCATTCAATAAGAACATGGCTGATCTTCAGCTTCAATTCCACTTTCTCAGCTGTATCCCCTGTGACCAAAAACTCTGTCCATCTCAGCCTTATATAATAGAGAATCCACAACCTCTTGAGTAATGAATCCTCCAGCTCCACAGCCCTTTTGAGAAGAAATTTCACCACAATTCAGTTCCAAATGATCTGCCATTTATCCTGACTCAAAGCTTCATTTTGCTAGCCACAGAGTAAAAGCAGGTTAAGGGAGGGCAGATGAAGCTTGTGTGATTGCACTGCTTTTATTTTAGGTGATGAAGTGAGATCATATCATAGCTGTGCAGATTGAAAATAAATGAAAATCTTGCAACTTGAGTTTATCTTTGCTCACTCTTTTGCCTTTCAAACTTTTAAATTTGATTTCTTATCCAGCTCAAAAATGTTGCCTTGAAAGTCTCCTGATTCAGCAAGCTGTATAACTCCTCAGAGACATAAGATTAGGCAATCTCTAACTAGATCTTAGTAGGTGCAGAAAGCTGTGCATAAATTCTGCATTAAAGTCGCTACCTCAATCAGTGAGGTCATAGGAATTACTGATGTGGTAAATGGAAATTAGCACTGGGATTGCACTTCCCTGGATTCATGATGGTGCACTCCAGCAGCTACTCACTGCATGATTCCATCTCTTCATCAACACGAGATTCGAAAAGCATCTGGGATTCTCTGAGCTCCAATATGTCTCAGCTGCTCAAAGCAACTATTGCTTGTGTCTTTCTTCAACTCCACCATCAGCTGCACTGAAATATAATTTGCTTCGGGACTTCTTCTGAGCCCTAACTTCCTCCAAGAACCAATGATTTTACATCACTATCTCAATCCCTCATGAGTGCTAATGCTAACATCAGCAATGTTTACTCAATGGAGCCTCATTCACCTGTTTCTGTGTATCTGATTGACCGGCACCCATAAGTAGAACCTCTTGCTTTGAATACCTCCACCCAATAGGGGGTTACATCTCAACTCTAACTCTTGAATGACGAGTTTACTGACCCTTGAATTGGTCTGGATGACCTATCAAAATTCTATAAGAACGTCTAGCCTTGTTACTAGTAAGGAACAAAATGCTCCAAGCACTGGAACACCTTGTGATTAAATGTTAAGATCTTGACAGACGGCCAGCCAACGCAATATAAATAATACAAAAAAAATCTGGATTTTATCACAGCTCCCAAGTTCGAATCCATTGGACCATGCCTGGGACATCTTTTTTTTAGGATCAGTATTGCCTGTATATTCAAAACATGGAGTTTGTATCCAATATTTTGCTGCAAAAGTTGCTGATATATGGTTGTGGGGACAAAGAAGAGGGAAAGAGAAATTATTTCTATTAACGGGATGTCTTGCTGTCATCCATTGGCAATATCAGGATTCCTCCTTCCTTTGAATCATCATTGCTTATCCATCCCTTCATCAACATCAGCTCCTAGGAATATTGCCAATGTGTCAGTGCATACTTTAGTCTATACTGTCTCAAAACTTAAATATTGGCTCAAAGAGAAAGCAAAAGCTCCCAGACCAGTTCTCAACTGTTTTCACCTGGGAGGAAATTGTATCTTTTGAATTTCCTGCCATGAAGATATTTCTTTCCTGATACATAGATTGTATCAAAGGAAACGGAACTCAGTTGACATTTCACGCCTGTGCTAAATTTAAGATCCACTTGGATTCAGATTTGATGTCATTTAATTTTCCTGCATTCTCCATAAACTAATTCAATTTTCCAGGATGAATACAAAAGTACACTAGAAACATTTAAAGCAAGCTGATTCAGCCAACGGCTAACTTGTACACTATGGCTCTAAACAGAATAGACGCTCCAACAGATTTTCATCTCACGTCAGGGCATAACTGCAAGGCATAAAGAATAAATGGAGCCTGGAATCTCAAAGAGCTTGCCCTCCATTTCCAAAGCACCCAACATTTGTTAAAAACCATCATCTACCAATGTGTTTGGAACTACAAATAACAAGTAAAGACAACAGACACTAAAATCTAATAATTATTTAAAGGTGAATTGCATTCACATTACAATGTTTGTATCAGTATTAATTGAAGCCCCTTTGAAACTGATAAGATTCAGCAACTACAGTGGATCGCTCTATACATTGGAGTGACATATTGACTGTAGGCCATATCAGGACTTCCCAAAATGGGAGTCAGAACTTCAAGAGGAGTTGCAATTTGAGATTTTAGGGTCACAAGCTCTGAGGCTGCAATGGCTGACACTTCCTTCCCTGCTTTCATGTATTCTCTTTGGAAAGTTGGCATCTATAAGTAAATGTCGCAGAAGCATCGTAAGAAATACTATTGAATATCATCTTAATGTCAACACTGTAACAGTTTTTCAAATTAATTCCAATACATATTTACATCTAATATTCTTAGAATAGAATATCTCCAGTGTGGAAACAGTCCCTTCAGCCCAACAAGTCCACACTGACCATCCTAACAGTAACCTACCCAGACACATTTCCCTACATTTACCCCTGACTCATGCAACTAACCTACACATCCCTGAACACTGTGGACAATTTAGCATGGCCAGTTCACGTAACCTGCACATCCTTGGACTGTGGGAGGAAACCCACGTGGACACAGGGAGAATGTGCAAACTCCACACAGTCGCCTGAGGCTGAATTGAACCCGCGTCCCTGGCACTGTGAGGCAGCAGTGCTAACCACTGAGCCACTGTGCTGCCCTAGTTGCTGAGTAGCTGGGAAGGCTTAGTAAAATTACTAGCTATATTGCATGAAACTGAGTAGTATGAACCACAAAGAATCCAGGGTCCATCCACATTCCAAACTGCAGAGATGGCAAGGAAGACGTGAATTTCTTCAGTATTCCCATACTACAGGAAGGAAGAGATCACCAGACATATGAAATGCTCAAAGTTAATCCTGCCACCCAAACAGATTGGGACAGACAAGTGATTAACCTTACTGCCCAACTTCCAAATGAATTCACGACTATCCTTATTTTAACCACGTAGCATTCGGTGTTGAACAAGGTGCTTGCTACAGGCAGACATTGATCTGACACAGTTAGCACCCCTAGAGAATGTTAACAATCAATCTGGCAAATGTCACACAGTCGCACTTGCTAAAGATATTTACAGGGAGCAGCGGAACTGGAGAAATTCCACAAAGGGATGTACTGAGAAGAAAGAGCACTAGACTGGGTTCCACAAGGCGACATGGAGACTGCCCTGATTAGATCTTCTATTTCATTTCCCAATTCTATTCCATTGCCCATTGACAACTCACTTGTAGTGATGAGGATCATTTCTTCAGATTACCATCAGTGGCTTTCTGACAATTAGTATCCTCTTCTGACCCACCTGACAGCTGCAGATTCCAGACATCCAACACAGAAATAAGGGCCTAAAGTTAATATATCTCCCTCCTTCATTTTCACTATCACCACCTCTGCCAGCTTCCACATGAGACATTCACTCCTAAATACTTGTTATATGATTCCAGAGTTTGGGAGGTGTCCATTAATCTTCCGTAAAAATTTCTTACAGCAAGAATTCAAGCATTCCAAAATGGGTGAATTGCAGAGAGAAATAAAACACATGCAACTGTCATTCAAACTGTTGTGCATATTTTTTTGTTTAAAATACATTTACCTTGTTTTTGTTTGGTTCCTTTATCACTAGAATTAGAAAACAGAGGCGGCAGGTGGCTCAGTGGTTAGCACTGCTGCCTCACAGCTCCAGGGACCCGGGTTTGATTCCCAACTTGGGCAACTTTCTATGTGGAGTTTGCACATTCTCCCTGTGTCTGCGTGCGTTTCCTCCGGGTGCTCTGGTATCCTCCCACAATCCAAGGATGTACAGGCCAGGTGAATTGGCCATGCTAAATTGCCCATGGTGTTAGGTGCATTAGTCAGGAGTAAATATAAAGTAGGGGAATGGGTCTGGGTGCGTTACTCTTCGGAGGGTTGGTGTGGATTTGTTGGGCCAAAGGGCCTGTTTCCATACTGTAGGGAATCTAATCTAATCTCATAATTCTCCATCCGAGTAATTCTTGTGAAGAATACCTGGGTATCATTGGTGAGAGTATTGGTATCATTGCACATCCTCAGCTATGTTTGGTACTTCTGCAGCTCAGACCAAAGACTAAAGGCAATCTGTACATCAGGTCCTGGTCTTTGCATTACTGTCACCAGTCATCCTGACAGCAGAATTACAAACGTACACAAATGTATTCCAAGTAACGTGAAACTGTCTTTGGATGGAAACTATAATCAGCCGTATTTCAGTGATAGCCTTTTCACCTTTGAGTCAGTAAGTTGTCGGTTCAAGTCTCACTTGAGTAAATCCTAAGTTGATATTTTACTTGGAGGGCAGCATTTGCAAAATACCATTTCCTCCAAGAATCTCATCAAATCACACAGGATCTCTACTTTGATTTTTATTATCATGTAGCAAAAGCTATTTTACGTAACAGATTTGGAACAGTATCTTCACCACACCATAGACCATAGGAGAAGAAGTCGACTATTCACCCCATCAAGTGTGCTCCAGCACTTGATGAAATTGTGGCTGATCTGATAATCCTCAACCCAATTTCCTGTCTTTTCCTTAAAATTCTTGATTCCCTTACTGATTAAACATCTGTCTATCTCAGCAGTGAACATATTTCTTGACCTAATCTCATCAGCTCCTACAACTGCAATGGTTTACAATGAATTCCTACCAGCAGCTTCTGTTTAGTTAGGGATAGGAAATAAATGTTGGCTTCATCAGCACCATCTGCTTACGAAGAATGAATGAAACAAAAGTTTCGTCCAGTGTAGTAATACATCATCAGCTACAAATTTCCACGTAAATGTTAATATTTAGTTTATTTCATCAACTGGAATTAATGCCTAATTCAGTTTAGTTTGCAGTTTAGTTCAGTAGATATGACTGCTGCTAAACATTGCATCCCAATCAACATTTAAGCCTGTGACTGTTGTGTTTTGGTGCTCCTGTTCACTTATCCATTTACAGTTTGTAAGTGCTTTGACAATGTCTTGCTTAAGCCACAGTAAAGCCAGAGATGACAATTGGAGACAATGAAATGATTAGGAAGGTTAAATGCAGAATCAGGAATTTTCTGTTCAATTTCTCTAGATTTGTCACGAATGACTTAGGTTACACAGTGTAGAAACCTCAACATCTCTTCACCTCTGAGTCATAACATTTCAGTCCAGAAAGCTGGACAGAATTCCATGTTCCTTAAACTTAGATTTGTATTCATAATAGCTTTGCTCTCTAGAAATGATTAAGTATTTGCTGATGTGATTTCCTTATCCTTCCTCAAAAACTAGTTGACTCTCGCTTGGGGAAATGGAAGGCTTAAGATCTCAGAGTAAAGACAAAGAAAACCTGACTGTAAACAGCATTTGGCTTTCAACAATGAAGGAATTTGAAAGAACAATTCACTTGTTTCAGATATTTAAGTGCAGTATAGGAGGCATACAGGAAGGAAAGAATTATGCTGCTATGTGGCTGACATCTAATCACCTAATCACTCTTTGTAGCCTTTGCTTAGACTTCTCTAAAATGAAATTGACTTCCGTTCATTACCACACTCAAGAATTTCAGACCTTTCTCAGCAGGGGAAGACTTAAAACAAAAACATTTAAGTTTCAGGCTGAAGCAAAGTAACATCTGCAAGATCTATCAAAAGCAGAGCCATGAGACAAATAAATAACAAGAAATAAGAAGAATCATATCTATCCATTGATGAACATCCTTCTACAAAGAAAAACACTGGGTATTCTTTGACATTATACACATCATTTTTTTCCTCTTGTGTATTTAAACAGCAATTCCATGTGTCTCAAAATGTTTTGAAAAAATGATAGTCTTATCCGATGATGCAGAACAGATACAAAAGACAGAACCAGTCCACCCATAGCACACAAGACCACCAGAGTCAGTCCAGTCCCCTCATATAATTGGTGCCTCTCTATTGTCAGCAGACTACAATAGGGACACCCTCATGCTCTTTTCATCCACCCATTATCCTATTCTTTACCAATCCAATGCAAAAAAGCAGGCCAGAAATTGGCTCCAAATAATGCTTTAAATATTTTTAAAATAATTTGTTTATTCAAATTTTACCCACATCAAGTGACAGATTGGAAACAGAATGGAAGAGAAACACAGATCAGTGATTTAGAAATGTGCTGCTTTAGGCTCAGTAATAACGCAGTCTTCCCTTCTTTTAAATTGTTGGATGAAGTACTGCATCCATCCCAAGTGGTTGCAACACTAATAGTTCTATTCAGTAAGCACTTCACACAACTTCAATCATTTCATTGCCAGTTGTGTCTGAGGGGCCAAACTGCTAACAGCTCACAGAAGCTAAATTATTGGATTAACTCTTGCACAGCAATGAGGTTTGGCATTGACCTGAGACTCTCCACATATGCTGTGCTTTCCAGATCCCTTAATACTCCTGCCATGTATCTCAGGTTACTTCTTTCCTCCTTCCTAGCTACATATCTTTCTATAAACAGCACTGTTTGCAGCAATCTTTACTTTGGTATTAGAGAAATATCCAAGGAACTTGTTCTGAAAACCAGTGTGTTGCTGCTAGTGTATATGTGAGACAGCTCACTTCCATCAATTTACTCCAAGCAATACTGAATAAAGGTAAATTTACCACAGTCTTACCAGGCCAGAGGACTGATGGTGGCTTAACTTGAGGGTCATCATGCCTCAGGTAAAATTTATAAGTATTGTTCTTCATGGTAACCTCAGCTGATGTAAGAACAGAACCTATGCTATTGACATTGCTCTGTATCACAAACCAGCTAAGTGAGCTAATCAACCCTGACTGAGTGCTACACTTTGGGAACTGTTTTTCTTTTGATGAACTGTTAAATTGAGGCCCTGTCTGTCCTCATAAATAGTTATGGACATGGTAGTTGGGCAGGTAAGTACAGGAGAGTTACACTCTATGCCCGAGCCTATACAAAGTTTGTGTGAAGATTTGTAGCTCGGTGGCTCGTTGTGGTTTTATTCGTCGAGCTGGGAATTTGTGTTGCAGACGTTTCATCCCCTGTCTAGGTGACATCCTCAGTGCTTGGGAGCCTCCTGTGAAGCGCTTCTGTGATCTTTCCTCTGGCATTTGTAGTGGTTTGAATCTGCCGCTTCCGGTTGTCAGTTCCAGCTGTCCTTTGCAGTGGTCGGTATATTGAGTTAACAAAGACTGCATACTCAAACTACTGGACCTGTGCCTCACAACACACTTCACATTCAACAACCAAATATATGAACAAATCAACGGCACACCCATGGGCTCACCCATCTCTGGACTCATAGCAGAAGTGGTAATGCAAAGATTAGAACAAACGGTCTTACCGCAAATTCAACCCAAACTCTGGGTCAGATATATGGACGACACCTTTGTAATCATTAAAAACACAGAAATAGAGAACACACACCGGATCATCAACGCCACACTCACAGGAATCCGATTCACTAGAGAGGAAGAAAAGGACAACCAACTCCCATTCCTAGACGTGATGGTACAGAGAACACCTAACGGAGAATTCACCACAAATGTAAACAGGAAAGCCACACACACAGACCAAGTCCTGAACTATGAAAGCAACCACGCCAACACACACAAAAGAAGTTGCATCAAGACACTGTTCAAAAGGGCCACAACACACTGCATTACACTAGAACTGCAAAAAGAACACCTATACAATGTATTCGCCAAAAACGGATACCCGCGCAATTTCATCAACAGATGCCTAAGGGAAAGACAATGGAATGAGGACATGCCGCAACCCAAAGGACTAGCCACACTACCATACACCAAGAACATTTCCGAACTGACAGCCAGATTACTGCGACCACTAGGACTCATAACAGCACACAAACCAACAGCCACTCTCTGACAACTCACCAAAACGAAGGACCCAATACCTAGCATGAGCAAAACCAAAGTAGTGTACAAAATCCCATGCAAGGACTGCACAAAACACTACATAGGACAAACAGGAAGACAGCTAACGATCCGCATCCATGAACACCAACTAGCCACGAAACGACACGACCAGCTATCCTTAATAGCCACACACGCAAATGACAAGCAACATGAATTCGACTGGAACAATACTATTATTATAGGACAAGCCAAACAGAGAACAGCCAGGGAATTCCTAGAGGCATGGCACTCATTCACAGATTCAATCAATAAGCACATTGAACTGGACCCAATATACCGATCACTGCAACGGACAGCTGGAACTGACAACCAGAAGCGACAGATTCAAACCACTACAAATGCCGGAGGAAACATCACAGAAGTGCTTCACAGGAGGCTCCCAAGCACTGAGGATGCCACCTAGACAAGGGACGAAACATCTGCAACACAAATTCCCAGCCTGGCAAACAGAACCACAACACCTAGCCTATATTTATTCCTCCATCAGCATCACAGGGACCGATTATCTGGTCATGATCATGTGTTGTTTGTGGAAACACCGTGGAAGAACAGTATGCAAATTGGCTGTTGAAATTCCAACATTGCATGATCACTGCACTTCAAAGCCAACTTCTGTAAAGTACATTGGGATATCCTGTGATCATGAAAGGTGCTACATAAATGCTATATAAAATTCTTTATTTTCATCAATATTTCAAGAAGGCAAAGGAAAGATTGGAAGGTGTAATATCTACTCAACCTGCTCCATTGCTCCAAAGCAATCCCATCATTTACACGTGCTTTATCTCTTCGGGATTGCCTTTCTGACCCTCCATTTCATTTTTCATGGGAACTATCAAATTGTACGTTCTAATGACTTACAAACAGCAGAGCTTGACTTGTCTATTTTATCTAAGATGAACACTACTCATACACTTGCAACTTTCAAAGGTTACCAGGCTGACATGTCCAGTGGCTGATCTGGTTATGTTCATGAATTAATGATGACTATGCAAACTCTGGGCCTCAAGTTTAATTCCTGGTCTATGTGGAGTTTATTATCTCTGTCAGCATAGTGGAAGAGGTCCTTTTATTAACAACACTGTTTTTTTGGAACAGCACACTATATTTTGCACTCTAGATTATGACTGAGTGATTCTTGATGGAATCGGCGAGGTCAGTCGGATGCTGAATCAGTTTGAGTTGTGAATCTAACAACTTATTGATGCTTACCATTGCATTTTCACATTGGACAAGGCAAAAACTCAGAGGTATCTGTTTCTGACCATGACTCCGAGTTTTTATCAGAGCAGAAATTAAAATTACCAAGATATACTTGATAGGACAAACCAGGGACCACTTCAATTCGATCATACTCTAATCCTGAATATCATTTTTAACTCTACAAAAATGTGTATTTTACAACAATTGATTAAGCAGTACAAATAACACAGCAATGTGGGAATTTAAAGGTTAAAAAAGACTGAATTGTGAATAAATTACACTCTGAGAAATGATAACTCTGAGTTATCATCTCAGAATGATGGTATAGGAAATGCCAGAAATTTTTAACATTTCAGGCTGTCTGTGGAGAGACTGAAACAAAATAGTGTTTCATTTCATTGAGCTTTTTAAAGGTATGCTCTGTTTCTCCCTGTGTGACCACTGCGTATCCTTTTGATTGCTTCCAATAGAAGTAAACAGCATTAACAGGATTATATCTGGACACTGAGGAATTAAAATGAAGATTGCAATCGTCTCAAGCTTTACATTAATATAGCTTAAAAGATAACTTCTCTTTAATACTCAAAAATTCAATGGAAGTAAAGAATTTGTTATCTGAAACAAATTTGATGAAGACATTTTTTCTTTTGCTCTTTCTGAAAACAAAACAGTACCATAATTTGCCCAACAATGCCACAATGTGCTTTACCTGCAGCGCTGCATTCAACCCAAGCAAATACTACTGCTACAAACTACACTAAACAGATGTATGTCAACGTGCCTACAGAAATGAGTAAAGGTTGCTTTGAATGTTTTACAAGCTTTCAGCAGCTGCAAAGGCTTTCAGCTTGCTTGTTTACATGGTCTTGAAACCTACTATCTTGGCATTCTGTAGATAACATCTAGATGAGCTACTGCATCAATCTCATGGAAGTAATGTTCCCGATTTCCAGATGTAATTGTTGCACAGTGCATAGTAAAACATCTTTTTTTAATCAACAGTTTTACTGCAGGGGAGCTGCTTCTGACACAGAGAATTAAGATTCCAACAGAGTGAGCTCACAAGTCCCTTGACCAAAACAATGTTTTGGCAGAACACCACCAGGCTTTTGTCCTAATGATATGAAACTGCATAATATTGACAGAGTGAATTATTCAATTGCTTCTATTACAATCATTGTTCCTGCTATAAAGCAACTTTGATTGTAATGCTAAAAAAATGATGTTGGCGCTTTCTCCTAAAATGTTTTCTCAATAACTATCTCATCAGCAGTTACCAGAATCAATTTTTATTTCTGTCCATCTAATTATTGTACATTTTTGACACTTCTATTTTTTTGGTTCATTCATGGGATCTGAGCATCACTGGCTGAGCCAGCATTTACTTCTCATTCCTAACTGCCTAGAGCACAGTTAAGATTCAATTACATTGCAGTGTGTCTGAAGTCACATGCATGCCAGACTAGAGAACGAAAATTAGTTTTAAAAAAAATTAAAAACACCTATGTGTACTTTGGTTGAGAAATAGTTTAAGAATTTATCAATTTTAAATTGTCACTAATTAAACAAATGTATAGGTTAGCAAAAAAATGGCACCATGCTAAGAGCAGCTACAGCAGGAATTCTTTGTAACTTTGAATGGTAGAGCAATGAAACATTTAATGTTAGAAGGAGAAGTTAGAATATTTCTGTGAATCAAAGGAATCTACAGGACCATGGAGAGACAGAGCATGGGATTATCTTTGAACCACTCAAACAAGGGAGTTAACAAACAGATTTATGTGAATGGTTTCCTTCCATATTTCTGGTTCTGCAATAGCTAAACGGCAGCCTTCATTTGAATCCGGAACTGCACACGGCTTGTATGGTGTCAAGTTCTGGTGATATACAGGGTTAGACAGGAGAGAACTATTCCTTTCAATGTGTACCGAGCAATGCAAGGCCTGGCATGGAGATGGCAAGTGAACTATTCCCTTTTACCTAACATGTTTATAAACTATTCAAAAGAAATTGTTTAGGCACTTTAAACACAGCATAAAAATATGCAGCTCAGCCTTCTGTCTGGTTTTATATTCATGCCACTTTTTAAAGTTTCTTATAGAATAGTTGCATCATTCCCAAGACCTCCATAAAACATACAACTGATTTTCCACATTTGAAACATCATCATTATACAGTGTGCAGGAGACTGTATAAAAGGTGGTGCAACCCACAATAGAATTGATTTGAAAGCCTGTTTTATATTTCCAATAACAGGGCTATTTTAAAATGCTTAAGGAGTTTGCATTGTGATACTTATGCTGTCTAGACAATAGAGGGAAGGAAAAATTCACAGACATTTACAGTCATGATAATTAAGTATCACCTGCAAAACCATAAGCATTGCAGAAAATTGATTGCATTCTCCAATGCACAAAAACAGGATTAATTCATATTGTAGACTTAAGTGCAATCACAACTTAGAAAAATGGGGAAAACGTTCTCTTATTTTAATCCATTGCAAAGGTCCTAAATGAAATGATTTTGGACAGGATTAAATTGATTTTGTTGAATATGCCATCGTAAAACGATGGTAGTGTCATTAGGACAAGTCACAATGAAGAATGGCAATCTGAAGTACTTCAGTCTACTTCAGAGCTCAGATTAAATGAATGAATTTGTCTTTTTGTAGCACTTTTCATGTTGTCAATACAATTAATTAATGGAGTAGTTACTGTTGTATATAGGTAAATAACAATGTCCCCTTGAGGAATGTTGGAATGTTTCACAGTTTAATCCAATTTGGTTGAGGGCTCGATGTTGATGAAGATAGTGGGGAATTGGACTTTCTTCCATTATCCTGGAACAACGGGTAGGAAACAAGACTTCCCACTAATTTTTCAATCATGTCCTCCTATTACTATCATTCCCTTAGATCATTGGAAGGTGTCAATAAGTTTGGACAGCAATATCAATGGCCTGATGCAGTAAAAGACAAGGTGAGGGTAAGTCAACGTCTTCTTCAGTTTGACCCGAAGGATTCAGCCTTTTAGTTGTAATCTCAAATCAATAGTCTTTACAAATGACAGGCAATAACCACATCCAAAAGAGAGAATCCAACCAATTCTCTTTGACATTCAAATGATATCACTATCCAAAAGTCTCCACTAGCAACATCCTAACAAGAAACTGAATGGGAATAGCCATATGAAAGCAGGTCAGGGGCTCGGAATCCTGTTGTAAATAATTCACCTACTGATTCCCCAAAGCCTGTAAGTCAGGAGTGTGATGGAATACTCCCCAGTTACGTGGATGAGTCTTGATGCTATCCAAAACAAAGCTGCTCACGATCACCTTCTCATGGACAGCTTTGGAATAAATGTTGGTCTAGCCAAGACATCCACATCACATAAATGGTGAAGAATATGAATGAAACATTAAAACAAAAAGCTGTTCAGAGAATGCAAGCGGGAAGTTGGGCATCCCATCTGATCAGTGAACTATTTTGTTTAAGGAATTATAATACCATGGCATGTTAGCTCTCCTTTCTTCCCTCAGCTCAGTATGTTCCTGATTGACACCACATCCACAAACATTCACTTCCTTCATCACTAACACACAGTTTCAGCAGCGGGTACCACCTACAATATGCACTACAGAAATTCACCAGCGTTTTTTAGACAGGGTATTCTAAGCCTGTGACTACCACCATCTAAAAAAGATAAAGGGCAGCAGATAGATGGCAATTCCTTCAAGTTTCCCTCCAAACCATTCACCATTTGACTTGGAAATATTCCTTCAGTGTCATTGGGCCAATATCCTTAATTCACTTCCCAACAGCATTGTGAATGTATACCAAATGGATTACAGCGATTTAAGAAGGCCATTCACCATCATCTTCACAAGGGCAGTGAAGGATAGGTAATAAATGCTGGTCCAGCCAATGACACCCGCAGCACATGAATGATGAAGAGAAAACATGGTTGTTCAGAGAAGGCCAAATGATATGTGGGCACCTCATCTGATCATCAGTGAAATATTCGATTTGAGGGGAATTATAATTCCATGGTACTTTAGCATTTCTTTCTTCCCTCAGCTCAGTACTTTCTCCAAATATATTCTGTAAAGTAATTTAAGCACAATCTTCCCTTCAGCAATTAAAGCTGACTATCCCTGATTAGATTATGTTTTTCCAAAAAGAACACGAGAAACATACAGAGATCAACACCATCTGAGATTCAGGTTCTTTATGCAGCAAGAAAAGTATCTAGAACATGTTCAACATCGGCAGCACCCAGCAGAGTAACTGCCACAAACATGACTTCAGCTGCTTTAATCAAGTGGCGTCAGTTCATTTCCGACTTTTGAAAGTGAATGCGCCACTGGCAATACATTACAAGTTACAAGCTTACCAAGAAACAGAACTCACTGCCAAGTAATGCAATAGACTACTATAACTGTGACCGCAATTCCATCCATTCATAGTGACACAATCCCTGGCATAGCTCTCAACTCTGTGGTCCTAAATGAAATAGCCTGTGGTTTAATGTAGTTCCAGTCTTTCCAATTATCCAAAACAGCAATTGCACTTGTTATAAGCTGTGCAGACCATAGTCAGGAGCATGTGAGCCTGTGTCTCATCCACAATAAATAGAAGTGGCTAAGTACACACTCCTTGCCTACTTACTGAACAGGAAAGAATTCATTTCAGGAATGTAACATTAGATTGAGACATGGGATCCACATCACATGAATAAGTGATACACAGTGGCAAGGTCTAACTCAACAGAAATCCTTATGGATATAACAGAATGTATCCAATGCCACCATTGTGGGCCTCTTCCAACTATATGAGTCTGCTTCTGGCTCCTTTTCTCTCTCTCTCTCTGGCAGTCATAAAACTCAAGTCAGGATACACCTCAGCAATTATCTCTACTGTGATTTTTACCGGTCACAACTGAAATGACATGATTTCTTGGAATTGCTTTTTTCAACATAATAGTCAAAATGGCTTCACACAATCAAAAACCTACATCTACTTTCTTTGCATTGGAACCTAAATTGACAAATAATAATATATGATGAACTTTCATAACAAATGCAATTCCTTCTTAAATTTCCATTGAATCTGCTTCCATTGCCCTTCAGATGATGCATCCAGAATCAAGACAACTAATCACAAAGAAGACTATATTAATTTTCCCACTGGATTTAAGCTAATTAGAGTCACAGAGATGTACAGCATGGAAACAGACCCTTCTGTCCAACTTGTCCATGCCAACCAGATATCCCAACCCAATCTAGTCTCACCTGCTAGCATCCGGCACATATCCCTTCAATCCCTTACTATTCATATACTTATCCAAATGCCTCTTAAATGTTGCAATTGTACCAGCCTCCACCACTTCCTCTGGTAGGTCATTCCATCCACGTACCACCCTCTGCGTGAAAAAGTTGCCCCTTAGGTGTCTTTTATATATTTCCCCTCTCACCCTAAACATATGCCCTCTAGTTCTGGACTCCCCACCCCATGGAAAAGACTTTGTCGATTTATCCTATTTATGCCCCTCATGATTTTGTAAACCTCTACAAGGTCAACCTCTGACACACCAGGGAAAACAGCCCCAGCCTGTTCAGCCTCTCCCTATAGCTCAAATCCTCCAACCCTGGCAACATCCTTGTAAACCTTTTCTGAACCCTTTCAAGTTTCACAACATCTTTCCGATAGGAAGGAGACCACAACTGCATGCAATGGTCCAACAGTGGCCTAACCAATGTCCTGTACAGCCACAACATGACTTCCCAAGAATACCAAACGCCTTCTTCACTATCCTATCTACCTGTGACTCCACTTTTAAGGAGCTATGAACCTGCACTCCAAGGTCCCCTTGTTCAGCAACACTCCCGAGGACCTTACCATTAAGTGTATAAGTCCTGCTAAGATTTGCTTTCCCAAAATGCAGCACCTCGCATTTACCTGAATTAAACTCCATCTGCCACTTCTCAGCCCATTGGCCCATCTGGTCAAGATCCTGTTGTAATCTGAGGTAACCCTCTTCACTGTCCATTACACCTCCAATTTTGGTGTCATCTGCAAACTTAGTAACTGTACCTCTTATGCTCACATCCAAATCATTTACGTAAATGACAAAAAATAGAGGACCCAGCACTGATCCTTGTGGCACTCCACTGGTCACAGGCCTCCGGTCTGAAAAGCACCCCTCCACCACCACCCTTTGTCTTCTACCTTTGAGTCAGTTCTGTATTCAAATAGCTAGCTCTCCCTGTATTCCGTGAGATCTAACCTTGCTCATCAGTCTCCCATGGGGAACCTTGTCGAACGTCTTACTGAAATCCATACTACTCTGCCCTCATCAATCCTCTTTGTTACTTCTTCAAAAAACTCAAAGAAGTTAGTGAGACATGATTTTCCCACGCAAAAAGCCATATTGACTATGCCAAATCAGTCCTTGCATTTCCAAATACATGTACATCCTGTCCCTTAATATTCCCTCCGACAACCTGCCCACCACTGACGTTAGGCTCACTGGTCTCTAGTTCCCTGGCTTGTCCTTACCACCCTTCTTACACAGTGGCACCATGTGAGCCAACTTCCAGTCTTCTGGCACCTCACCTGTGCCTATTGATGATACAAATATCTCAGCAAGAGGCCCAGAAATCACTTCTCTCACTTCCCACAGATTTCTCGGGTTCACCTGATCAGGTCCTGGTGGCCTCTGGCAGCAAGACACTTACTAGGAGTTCCCTACTCACTCTATCAAATCACTGAATATGTACCTAAAAATATTGTCTAATTTTGATGAATTATATTCTTTGTTGACAACAATTAATGTGTACAAATAATCTCAGTACTGAAAAGGCGAAAGATCCATCTTGTCAATCTTCCTCTTGTTGCACCAATGTTATCTCATGCGTTTCTACCAAACTATTTGTGTGCATAACATGCCTCACAAGCAACCCAAAAATACATTATTTTCTCAGCAACATTTCTTTACAGTCCACCTGAATCTATCCTTCTCTGTGTATAGTCTCTTGCCCTCATTTTTCTGTCTTGAGTGTTTAGATGTAGCTCTGATTGACCCTATTCACTCAGCACATGATTAATATGAAAAGCTCAATTATATTCCTCTTTATTCATTTCCTGAGCAACAAAGGTCCCAGTTCTTTGAACCCACTCTATTATTCTCTAGTCCCTTATCATCTTAAGCACTGTTCTCCATATTTCAGTTACATCCTTTGTGTAGTGTCAGTTCCAGAACTGTACACAAAACTCGAGGTGGAGTTCAAACCAAGCTCTATATAATGGCAGAATTAATCCCTTTGATCTACACTCTAATACCTTTTTTATTCAACTAACATCCCATCAACTGTCACATTGATAAGCCATGGCTGAGCAGGCAGGTCTACAAATTCTCAACTCCATTCATCTATGATTTATGTTAAGCTTCAAACCTGACAGCTTTGTTGATGTAAAATTGTTGAGGGAAGGATTCAATCTCTGCATCATTCACCTTCTATTTGTCAGGAAACATCATCACCATGGAAGCATGAGACTGCATATGAGAGATTTCAGTTTGACATGGACAGTTCTTGGGGAAATAGTGGCCGAATTGTGATCCTGCCTAACATTTACAATCCTAATCAACTAAATGCCAATACCGTGGAGTACTATGGAGCAGGAGAGATGACTTGATCTACGGTTGATTATTTAGAGCCTTGCTGATCAAAATATCTGTCACATTATCTTGACTGACTTGCCATCACACTTATGATTACTAACAAATGGACTGCATTATTCTATAATCAAACAGAAGGCTTGTCATCAATAGAAAATACTTCCTGGCTTTCAGAGGGATGATGTCCTGCTATGGCAGCACTATATGCAAATACCTGACCAGAAATGCACCTTGAGTTGTATGTGTCCTGTCAGTATTGAATCAGGAACATTCAACGATTAACATGCCTCACAAGCAATACACTGCTTTACCTCTGTCATTAATGATTTACAATAGCTGCAAAGAAAACATGGATTCAAGCCACTTTCATGACTACTTCTTGCAAAACTTTCTATATTGAGACTAGTGCAAAACTTTGAATTGAAACTATAACCATGTCCACTGAACTTTGAGAAACATCCTTAGCTAAACGTTCAATAGTACTGCAAACGTTAGGGAAAAGAAACAAGATATTCAGTTGTAATGATTTTGTAATGATTTTCTTTAGCCACAGGTGAGATCCCAGAAGCCTGCAGAATAGCCAATAACAAAGACAGAAAGTGTCAGAAAAATTCAGCAGGTCAGGCAGCATGTTGAAGAGAATGTAGAATTAATGCTTCAGGTCCAGTGTCCCTTCTTCAGACTGTGAAGCCAATAGTTGATGTTGTTCCTTTGGTTAAGAAGAGTAACAAGGTTACTCCAGGAAATTATAGATGGTGAGCCTTACATGAGTGTTTGCAGAATTATTGGAGAAGATTCTTAGGGACAGGGTTTACTCGCATTTGGAAAAGAGTGCAATTATTAGTGATGATCAGCATAGCTCTGTGCAGGGGAGGTCTTGTCTCACAAATTTGGTTTCAGTTTTTTGAGGAAGTGCTGAAGATGTTTGATGAGGGTAGGCCAGTGGATGTTGTCTACATTGACTTTACTAAAGCATTTGACAAGGTCACTCATGGTAGGCTGTTCCAGATGCTGAAGTCACATGGGGTCCATGGAAAGTGGTAACTTGGATTCAAAATTGGCTTGATAATAGAAGAGGGATTTTTTATTGACTGGAAGTCTATGATCAATAATGCTCCACAAGGATCAGTGCTAGAACCTCTGCTATTTGTAACATACACAAATGATTTGAATAAAAATGTAGATGATCTCATTAGTAAGTTTGCAGATGACAGAGAATTGGTGGAACTGTGGATAGTCAGGAATGTTGTCAAAGAATACAGCAGGATATAGATCAATTGGAAACTTGGATGGAGAAATGGCAGATGGACTTTAATCCGGAGAAGTGTGAGGTGATGCATTTCAGGAGGTCAAATGCAAGAGGATTATACAGTAAATGGCAGGACCTTAGGAGCATTGATATAAGAGGGATTTTAGGTTGCAAGTCCACAGGTCCCTAACAGTGGCAAAAGTGGCAGTAAAGGTGTACAACATGCTTGCCTTCATCAGTTGGGGCATTGAGTATAAAAGTTGGCAAGTCATGCTGCAGCTGTATAAAACTTCATTTGGGTCACTTTTGGAGTACTGTGTGCAGTTCTGGTTACCACACTATAAGAAAGATGTGGTGACTTTGGAGAGGGTGCAAATGAGGTTTACCAGGATGTTCTGGTAAAGACTCACAGGACTCAAAACATAACTCTGTCTCCTTCCCATCGATGCTGCCAGACTTGCTCAGCTCCACCAGCAATTTCTGTTTTCAGGATGTTGCCTGAATTGGAATGGATTAGCGAGAAGGAGAGATCTGAAAAACTCAGATTGGTTTTGCCACAGTGTCAGAGGCTGAGGGGCAACCTGATAGAAATGTAGAAAATTATGAGAAGCATGGATTGGGTAGATCCTGAAAATGTCAAATACAAGGGGATGTAGGTTTAGGTGAGGGGGCAGAGTTTCCAGGAGATGTGCAAAGCAAGCTTTTCTTTACACAGAAGATGGTAGGGGCCCGGAATGTACTGCCAGGGGAGGTGGTTGAAGCAGATACAATAGCAACGTTTGAAGGCATTTAGACAAACACATGAACAGACAGGAAATAGACGGATACAGTGTGCAGGCAGATGAAGCTGGTTTAGATTGGCATCCTGGTTGGCACAGACATGGTGGGCCGAAGTGCCTCCACCTGTAATGGACTGTTCTATGTTCTCTGTGTTATGACATGATGATGGAAGGGGCTCAAAGATCAGGGGATGTTGAAGCTTCCATAATGTTATCTACACACTGCTGTGGGCATGCGCAACTTCATTATCACACGAGTTACGAATTGAGTTGAACTCTGCGAACTTTTTAACAAACAGCTTCCCTTCTAAGCTTATGACAGAAGGAAGAATGTTAAGAAGTGGCTGAAGATGGTCGAGTCATTAAAAAATGTTTAGATTTGCCAGGAAAGAATATAGTTAAGGTGAAAGATTTGAAAAGCAGTATGAGGCTTGGAGTTTTTCACTCTTCCCTCTATGGAAGTGAACTGCCAGGCAGTGGGTGTCAACATTGTACAGATGGTGCCACCCCATCAACTTCCTTGTTTCCACTAGTATTTTGCCATAACCAGTGATGGGCAGGAAGTGAGCAGTTTACACATCTTTAGCCAATTAAGGCCTTATAAGTGGCCAATTAATAGCTGTTTATGGCTACTTTCCAGTTGGTATTTTACCAGTAGTTTAGGGACTGAGGAAACACACCACAAGAGAAGGTCACCAGACCATGTATAACCGGGAGGCTTGTGTGGGGATTTAGGAAGGACTGAAAATGTGTTGCTGGAAAAGCACGGCAGGTCAGGCAGCCTCCAAAGAGCAGGAGAATCGACGTTTCAGGCATGAGCCCTTCTTTGGCTCATGCCCAAAACTTCGATTCTCTTGCTCTTTGGATGCTGCCTGATCTGCTGTGCTTTTCCAACAACACATTTTCAGCTCTGAACTCCAGCATCTGCAGTCCTCACTTTCTCCATTTAGGAAGGACCCTCATGATGAAGTGCCCTCTGCCAAACAGAGAGCATAACATGGCTGTTTTCCTCCAGTCTTCACTCACTTTCTTCTCAAGCTGCTAACTCTGTATCATCACAGCAGTAGCAACCAATCTGGGTAACCCAACCTGGCTGTTGGGCACTCAGAGTGGCAGATGTCATGGCTTCAGGCAATGAATTCTTGGACCACATAAAACAGTCATGGTTTCCACAGCCAGTTAAGATTGGCTCGCTCCAATATTTCAGCCAGTGGGCAGAGTCACACTGCTGTGTTATATACCAGCCATATTGTTCAAAGATATGAAAATTTCAGAGGGTAAATTGTGAAGGAATATGTTCAATAGTCTGTTAATAGAAAGCAAAGAAGAATAAAACAAAATGAATATATAATGGAATAAAGAGGCTAGACTTTTTTTCTTGTAAAGGAGCGTTATGTGCATCACCTCAAATGGCAATTGAAAATGTGCCAATCATAAAATTTATGTTAGAAATTTAAATATTTGCTAAAAAAATCAGACCCTATAAGGGATAAAGCAGGAAAATTAGAAAGTCCAGTAGAGAGGCAGCAGCAGCACAAGCACAATTGCCCAAATCTTTTTGTCTATATGTGTTTGAATTTTTCTGATTATATGTTATGCAGTAGCCTCCTCACTTAAAAGATACTTTTGTATTGTGTCCACTCTGTACAGATTTGCAGGTGTACAAGTAGAACATAATGGAATGGCTGGCAGGTGTTATGCTGACCATAACCATATAAACAAACATTGATATCAGGAAGTCTTGAAACTTTAATCACTGAAACTCAGAAATATTTAACTGGGTGATAGTGGCTTAGTGGTAATGTCATTGGACCAGACATCCAGCCTAAAGCTATGGGGCAGTGTGTTTAAATCCCATCATGACAACTCGTAAAATTTGATTTATTTGAATAATAACAAAATCTGGAATAGAACCCAAAAAGCTATGGTTGATTCTGGCATTCTCTCACTAGTGTCATTTGGGGAAGGAAATCCTTTCTGAATTATGCTGATTTAGAATCCAGATCCAAAAAGAATCTTAACTGACCTTTGAAATGGCCATTCTGTTGAAGGGTAATTTGGGAATGACAACAAATGCTACATTTACTAATCATGGCTGGGTTGTATGAAAAATAAATAAATCTGAGAAGTCATAAATCACAGAAATCAGCAAATATACAGGGACATACCTGCAGAAGTGTAGGATATAGAGAAAATCTTTTGAAATCAATGACAAAATAGTGATAAATTCAATTTATATCTTTCAATCCAATCTCAATCTCATTTTTCCATTCATGCCCTCATGATGCTTTAAGGCAGATCTAGGTTAGAGTGACAAGAAATATGTTCAGCTGCAGCTTTACCTTCCTTCTACTTTATCTCACTCCACCCTCTATCACATTTGATGAGTCTGGAGTTGCACACTATACTATACAAGTATAAACCAATAACATTCAAAGCAGAGTGACAAAGATTCTGCTTTGGTTCGAGTGCTGTTGCTGTCTGCTGGGCTTTCATGTCTAGCATTTGTTAGTAAACAGAGGGTGGAGAAAATGGCCTAAGAAATGAAGACTTATACAGTGGCATGGCAAATAGTTTATTTGCTCCCACTTTATGCAATGCATCTTGTACATGGTGCATACTGCTGCTTTGGGACATCAATGTCGAAGGGAGAGATGCTGAAGGTAGTGGATGAGGTGCTAATCAAGTGGAATATATACTCCTGTAAAATGTGGAATTTTGTTTCTGTACATTCATGAGGAGCATGCTTTACTAGCTGGGCCTGCATTTATTAACCATGCTGACTTAGAAAAATTGGTATTGAGCTGGCTTCTTGAACCACTTCAATCTATTTGGTGCAGGTACACCTACAATGCTGTTTAGGAGGGAGTTCCAGGATTTTGACACAACAACATTGAAGACATAGTGGTATATTTCCAAGTCAGGATTGTGGGTGTTTTAGAGAGGAACATGCAAGTGATGGTGTTCCCGTATATCTAATGCCCTTGCCCTTCTAGACTGTAGTGACATATGTTTAGTAGATACTATCTAAGGAACCTTGGTGAATTTCTGCAGGATTTCCTATCTCTGACCTGTTCCTGTAGCCAATGCATTTATGTGGCTAGTCAAAATTACTTTCTAGTGAATGATAGCACCTCGTTTGTTGATAGTAGAAGATTCAGTAATGATAATGCCATTGAATGTGTAGGGGCAATGTTTAGTCCCAACATGATGGAATGAAGGTGTCTTATCATTGTCATGCTGTTAAACAAATTTCTGAAGTGTTGACCATTGATAAAACTATTGCCATTGTGCAATACTATTGGTGACAAATTGACAGATGAGCTAATGTCCGAAATGTGTAATGAGGTATTTAAGGGCCTTGGTCATGAGCAAAGAACTCTATCATATTAAACACTAATGAGGAATTAATATGATTATGGGATAGGATGTCACAATTTATCTGCCTTTGATAACAGTAAGTAACACCCCATTGGAACTGGTTAAATTCAGGACCTCAGGTTCACAGTGACAGACCATCAGTCTCGTGAACTCAACACAGAAATAAGAAAAGCAACTGCAGGATCTTTTTATTCACTAATGGGCCGTGTGCCATAGGCCATGGACATCACTGGCCAGACCAGCACTTATTGCCCAACCCTAGTTGCACTTGAAAATATGTTAATGAACTGCCCGGACTCAACATTGAGTCCTCCAATTTTAAACAACCTCCCTCCCCATCCCCTGATTCCCTTCGCAGCCCCTTCCCATCCTTTCCACTGCTCTCTGTCACTAACTGGATTCATTCCTCCCATTGACAAACCAGGTTGTACCCTCTAACTGTCTTCACCTATCCCTACTTCACCACCCTTTTATCTGCAGCTTCCCCTGCACCTATCCCCAGTCCTGAAGAATGGTTACATCTAAAACATTGACTTCTCCACCTCCTGATGCTGCCTGGCCTACTGTGTTCTTTCAGCCTCTTGCTGTGTATTTCTTGAACCTCTGCAGTCCATGTGCTGTAGCTAGATCCATAACTCCCTTAGGGAAGGAATTTCCAGGATTTTGACTCAATGACAGTGAAGGAGCATCTATATATTTCCAAGTCGAGGTGGTGAATGGCTTGAAGAGGAACTTGTGGGTGGTAATGTTCCATGTATCTGCAATCCTTGTCCTTCTAGTTGAAAGTTGTTTTGAGTTTGGAAAGTGCAGTCTAAGGATCTTTGTTGAATTTCTGCAGTGCATCTTGGAGATGGTGCACACTGCTGCTACTGAGAGTCAGTGATGGCGGGAGTAAATGTTTATGGATGTGGTGCCAATCAAGTGAGCTGCTTTGTCTTGGATAGTGTCAAACTTCTTGTTTTGTTGTCAGAACTGCACTCATCCAGACAAGATGGGAATATTCCATCACACTCCTGACTTGTGCCTTATAGATTATTGAAAGGCTTTGAGGATTCAGGAGGTAAATTGCTCACAGGAGTATTCCTAACAACTGACCTGCTCTTGTAGCCAATGTATGTATAAGGTGAGTTCAGTTAAGTTTCTGGTCAATGATGACCCACAGGATGTTGATAGTGGGGGATTCAGTGATTATATCATCATTGAATGTCAAGGGATGGTAGTTAGATTATCTCTTACTGAAGATAGTTATTGCCTGGCATTTGTATGGCATGAATGTTACTTGGAGAAAGTGAGGACTGCGATGCTGGAGATCAGAGTAGGGAATGTGGTGCTGGAAAAGCACAGCAGGTCAGGCAGCATTCAAAGAGCAGGAGAATCAACACTTTGGGCATAAGCCCTCCATCTCTTGGCACCTGTCAGCTCAAGCCTGGATATTGACCAAATATTGTTGCATTTGGACATAGACTACTTCAATCTCTGGAGGACTGTGAATGGTTCTGACCATCCCTGCTTCTGATCTTATAATGGTGGCAAGACCATTGATGAATCAGCTGACGATGGTTGGGTCTTGCTGAACTTAAAGGGCATTCGTGGAATCGCATCAAGCTGACCCTTAGCACTAAAATGTCAGTTTACAAGTTCTGCATTCTTAGCACCTTTTTGTACAGTTGTGAATCATGGAGAGCTTACAGTTACCGAGAACAAAAGCAAAATATCTCTCTATCTTTGCTGCCTGTGATATATTCCAGGCATCACACAAAAGGAAAAAAAGATCAAGTGCCCACAATTCTCCCAAGGGTAAATCTTGCCAGCATGTTGCATTCATCAGACGGAATTTCTTTAGCTTGGGAATGTTCATAGAATGGAAGCTGACTCACACCCAAAGATTTTCTGAGTAGTGATGCAATCGGAGCCAGATGACCAATAGTATGCCTTATTTCAATGATGCTTCAACATGTGACATCAATTCTTACCCTTGTGAGTCACTCGTTGACAACAGGGGGAAGTGGTGACATGCTGGTGTGTGTCACCATGACAATCACTGCATACAGCAGATTGGCAACAGGCACCAACATAGAAAACAACAAATCAAAGGACACCAAAGAAGTATTCCATATGTGTCACTGTGGGAGAAGCAGTCTCTCACAGCTTGGTTTCTGCAGCAATCAGCAAATGTGCTCCACATGAAATTACATCATCACCAACAGATTTGCAGCATGTCCATTATCTTATGTCAATAATGATAATGTGGAAAAGCTAGTGCACTCAGCAGCAATTTCTATCACAAGTGTCTCTGAAGAGAGCTGTTGATGAATTAATGTCAACGGATATGTTAACTCCTGAGAATAAACCCACCAAGCTGTGATGAATTTTGATGATAATTGCAAAATCAAATAAACTGAGATGTAGCACACTTTCTACGGTTCTAAATAAACAGTTAATAAATCCCACTATTTTACAAGTCACAGTACTTGTATAGGTTTGTAAGAAACAGCCATGAGGAAATGTAATGCTCTTGAGCAACAAAGGAATGAGCAATAAAATCAAAGGAGATAACCAATAAAATGAAAGCTTGCAATAAAGGAGTTTATGATTGTGGTATACATTAAAAAAAGAGAAAATCTCTCCCATGTGTCACACTCTGCAGAGTTTGGAATTAGGCAGGGGATAGTTAAAGACTAACTACTTTCCTGTGTTTTAACAGGACCCTTAAGCCTGGAATTGGAGCAATCAAACTGGCTCATCATTCCTTTTTGATTTAGAGTTGTCATTTAATGCACTAAACTTCTGTTATGTTAATTCTATGAGCTCACGTTTTGTTCTTTATTTCTCCCTCTCTATGGGGTCAGGGCTAACTTCTTTATTTATTATCTTTTGAAAAAATCATTAAGCTGGTGAAGTCTACAAGTATTCCACTTACATTACCAAAATTCCCGGAAATCCCACATCTCTGAAGCAGAGCTGCAGGTCAGTTTTAGTGGGACCAGTGAGTTCTTCTAATTGGAAAACCTGTATTGACAGCAGTCACCACTGGTCTGTGGCACTCATTAGCTGAGCAATATCTTCTACAAATGCTCACCCAGGAGAACAGACTAGTACATAATTTATAATGTGGCTCATCACATGCAGTAGGCAAACAGAGACAGATACACAAATTTGGTAATACGATCTTCAAGACATCCTCACTTTGACTTAGACTGTTTCTATTGGATATCATAATTTGCAAAAGGCAGAATGCCTAACAAACAAAAGCAACTCGTTACACTTTTTAGAACAATGATCTGCCACTGTGAGAAAACGACTTCAGGACAGAATGGGGTAATAATCTCTTACCCAATCCATTGTTTTGGCTCCAATGCAGAGATCCACTGGGAATTCATTCTGATGTGGGTCAGAAATTGTGTCTTACAGTCATGCAAATCCAACCAGTTACAGTGAGAAACTCACTTCTGAATAAAGTCAATATCAATATTGGAAGTTTTCTTGATGGTCTACAAAGCTGAAATAATTCAGTTGTCTCCAAACTATTCTTCCATTAACAGATAGGTCTGAAGACAGTGAGCAGATATTCAAAGTAATTACTTCAAGGGGAACAGAGGAAAACTTTTTCATCCAGAGTTCAGAATTCACTATCTGAGTGGGAGAAAGCCTCAAAGCATTTTTTTGAAAAGTCACAGTTGGATCTGCACTATGATCCAAGAACTGGAAAGTGGGATTAGAATGGCTGAATCTTGTGCATGGGGGTATATAGCTTTATCTATGCCATATATTTCTAGGATTCTACTTTGAGCTGAGGTATCATTGAAGTGTCGGTTTGGACATATGTTTGACAGCCAAGTATTTTCAACTGATGAAGGGCTTTTGCCCAAAACATCAATTTCCCTGCTCCTCGGATGCTGCCTGGCCTGCTGTGCTTTTCCTGCACTACTCAAATCTTGACTCTAATCTCCAGCATCTGCAGTCCTCACTTTCGCCTAACTATTTAGTTAGAGCCTTGGAGAGAGCACACCTGGAGTATTATGTGCAGTTTTGGTCTCCTAATCTGAGGAAGGACGGTCTGGCTATGGAGGGAGTGCAACAAAGTTTACCAGGCTGATTCCTAGGATGAGCACAGCTGGTCAGGCAGCAACCAAGGAGCAGGAGAATCAACATTTCAGGCATAAGCCCTTCATCAGGAATGAGGCTTTTGGGCTGGGAGAGGATTGGGGGGGGGAGTTGGCTGAAAGATAAATGGGAGAGGGGTGGGATTGAGGGGAAGGTAGCTGGGAATGCAATAGGTAGATGAAGGTGCAGGAGAAGGTGATAGGTCGGAGAGAAGGGAGGAGCGGATAGATGGGAAAGGCAATGGACAGATCAAGAGGGCGGTGATGAGTTGGAGGCTTGCGACTGGGATAAGATGGGGGAAGGGAAATGAGGAAACTGGTGAAATCCACATTATGTCTACTTATGCCCGAAACATCGATTCTCCTGCTCCTCGGATGCTGCCTGACCTGCTGTGCTTTTCCAACATCACACCCTCAACCCTGATCTCCAGTATCCACAGTCCTCACTTCTCATGCTTCCTGGGATGGCAGGACTGACGTATGAAATGTTACTTGATTGGTTTGGACTATATTCATTGCAGCTTAGAAGAACTGAGGAGGGTCTCATAGTAACCTATAACCATTTTAACAGGACTAATATGGGCTGAATGCAGGAAGAAACAAAAACAAATTGCTGGAAAAACTCAGCCAATTTGGCAATACCTGTGGAGAGTTAACGTTTCAGGTCAAGTGACCCTTCCTCGAACTAAATGCAGGTAGGATGATCCTGATAAACAGAATCCTGAACCAGGTATCACAGTTTAAATATATGGGATAAACCATTAGGACTGCGATGAAGAGCAGTTTCTTAACCCAGAGAGGGGAGAGTCTGTGGAATTCTTTGACACAGAAAGTAATTAAAGCTAAAACATTGAATGTTTTCAAGAAGGAATCAGATGCAGTACCTAGGGCTAAATGGATCAAAGAGTATGTACAAAAAGTGGGAACAGCATACTGAGTAGGATGTTCAACCATGTTCATATTGAATGATGGACCAGGCTCGATGGGCCAAATGGTCTACTTCCGCTCCTATTTTCTATGTTTTTATGTTTGCATAAGACATAGGAGCAGAAGTAGGCCATTAGATCATTATTTCCACTCCACTATTCAATGAGAACATGGCTAATTACTAATCCTCAATGTTACTTTTCTGCCTTTTCCATGTAACCCTCAATTCCCTTACTCATTAAAATTCTGTCCGTCTGTCTGAGCCTTGAACATACTTTTCAGCACAGCCTAAACAACTCTGAGTGATAAAGAATTCTTTATATTCAGGGAGGACATTGCTTCCTATCTCTGTCTTAAATGGACAACTCTTACTCTGGGATAGTGTCCTCTGAACCTACGTTCTCCCATAAAGGGAAACAACTTCGCAGCATCTACCCATTAAGTCCCCTCAGAATCTTATGCGTTTCATTTATTCTGCTAAATTCCAAGGAGTACATTGTAATAACTGCCTTAACAATTACTCAAATCTAAGAAGCTTCTTTATCTGTTTACTATCTACCAAAGGAGAAGGGAGAGAAAGAAAGAAAGGATTCAAAATAAATTATTTAACAAGAGAGATCAATTTTTGTTTGATTTGTTTGTAAAGTATGCAGATCCATTTTTTTTCCATTTGAAAGAGGTAGAAAGTAAATAAAGGAACAGGCCTTTTGTATTCTTTTGCATGTTTGCAGTCAACTATTTAATAAGAAAACCAGGATATAATAGTTCTTTGCCAACCTACATGTTTTATTGGCATGAGTTCAAATATGTGATCCTCAGGTCCATTGGAGGATAGGAAAAAAGAAAATGAGGCTCACAAGACATAAGCCAGAGCTCCTTGTCAGTGATTTACCCAGAGCCATATTTCTTGAGGTCAGGTTGACTTGCTGATGAAGAGAAATTTTAATCTTGAAGGACTAATTATAGTAAATAGGGACTCTGCATAAAATCTCCAAGGCAGGATTAACCTGATGGTGTTGAAAATCAACAGTGGAAATTATAGGATGCTGGTTTTCTGCCTGAAATTCCCTCAGTAATGAGAGAGAGAGAACCACACACTCCAAGTATGGAACAAGAAGCTCCTCCTGGAACACCCTTGCAGTTCACCTTTGTGGTTTTGAGTAGTTGCCTTTGGAGTAGCTTTAAAAGAACTTTGATTAAAGGCACACAAGGGAGGGAGAGGGTGGGAACAGATGTGGAATATCTGTATTTTGATCACCAATATCCACTTATGCTCCAGAGATCTGCTTTTCCCATCTAAATGCCAAAAACATAACTGCACTAGATCAGCTAGAATCATAGAATCCCTGCAGTGTGGAAACAGGCCATTTTGTGCACCGAGTCCACACCAATCCTCCAAAGAGCATCCTACCCAGACACAGCAACCCTATTCCTGCATTTCCCATGGTTAATTTGCCTAACCTGCACATCCCTGAAGATTATGGGAAATTTAGCGTGGTAAATCTACCTAACCTACACATCTTTAGACTGTAGGAGGAAACTGAAGCACCCAGAGGAAACGGACACATGAGGAGATTGTGCAAATTCCACACAGACAGTTGCATGAGGGTGGAATTGAACCAAATCCTTGGCACTATGAGGCAGCAGTGCTAACCACTGAGCCACTGTGTTGTCCAAAGCCTAACCTGTACTGTCCCATTTTGGTCTGAATTTTTGTGGAAACCGGGAGGTTCTGCACATTCCCAAAAATGGCACAAGAGGCCTGAAGTTGTGTCACCAATCCTAGCCCCCGCTATTTCTGCAGAGGGTGGATTATAATTTGCAGTTTCATCGGATCATGAAGGCACTTGCAAATGTTAAAATACAGCTACTCTCAGTCAGATCTGATGTTCATTAGTGGATATCCAAAATACAATTCTTACACTTCATAATAAGAAAATTAACAAAAAAAAAACAAAGATCTACGGATGCTTGAAATCAGAAACAAAAACAAAAATTGCAGGTCTGGTAGCATCTATGGAAAGAAAGCAGAGTTAATGTTTCTTTGGAACTGAAGAAGGGTCACTGGACCTGAAATGTTAATTCTGCTTTCTCTGCACAGGGTTGCCAGAAGAAAAATTAATATTGCCAAAGCTCCTTCTAGAGGTAGGATACCCTTTTGGAGAAGGAAGGTGTCCATTTGAGTATGGTCCCATGACACCTTTGAGCAAGATCACATATTAATTGCAAGAGGCAAGATGCTTTGGTAATGGTCAACCGCCCTTTTGGATAGTTAAAAGTAGACATTAATGTGGGTAAAGGATACAGAAACTCATAGGAATTTTTAAGCCCAGTTTAAACTGTCAAAGGTGACTGTAAAATGGAACTATCAAATCAAACAGTCAAAAAAATCATATTATTTAAATATCCTGCCCATTAAATATTTGAACCATCTGCAGTACTAAGAAGAAACAGTGCTTGAGATTTTAATCTGTATGTTGACATAAGTCTGACAATTATATTGTAACCCATTGAGGTAGCATGCTGGAAATCAAGTTCCCCTATTGCTGGGGTCATCACACATAAAAACATGTTTAGTTAACCTGTCCAATTTGGAATTGTCAATCAAACTGTAAACTGACAGGAACTGCACTGTGTGATTGTGAGAACAGTCCAACCACACTAACTCCCTCATGATAACTGCGAAGACCACATCTTCTTCCTTTGTTATTTTTGACTGTAGATTAAAACTGGAAAAATATTGTTTTGGCATGGTGGGTTTAAGGGCAAATGCTGTTAAACAGAGACATAGAGCACAGAAACAGACCCTTAGGTCCAACTTAACTAGGCATCCTAAACTGAAGCAGTCCCATTTGGTCTATGTCCCTCTAAACCTTTTCACATACCTGCCTTTGGCCCATATATCAGATTACATTTTCTTCATAAAAATTTATCTCAGATTTAAAATTAACAGTTGACCTGAATTCACTGTCATTTGGGGAAGACAGTTCCAAACATCTGCCGCCGTTTGTGTGCAGAGGTGCTTCCTAACATCTCTCCTTAATGGTGTTGCCCTAATTGTAAGAGTTTTAAAATCCCCAATCAGCAGAAATAGTTTATCTTTATTTACCCTGTTAATATCTTGAAGACTTTAATCAGATCACTCCTTAACCACCTAACCTTATAGAAAGGGGACTACTTTGTATAATCTCTCCTCATGACCTCTGAAGTCCAGGTATCATTCTTGTAAACCTACATTGTACTCCCTCCAAGGTTAATACATCTTTCCAAAGATGTGGTGCCCAGATCTGCTCTCGATCCTTCGGGTGGGGTCTGACTAGGGTATTGTATAACAGCAGCATAACTCCTGCATTCTTGTATTCAAGTCTTCTAGATATAAAGACCATATTCCATTAGCTTTCTTGATTATTTTCTGCACTTGTTCATGACATTTTAAGATCTATGCACCTGAACTCCCAAGTCGCTTTGGACATTCTGACGTAATGAAGTAAGATTTGTCAGAGTATATGGGGAAGATGTTTTGACATTTGCTGGCTTAGAGGATATAAGAAACCACGGGCAGAGGTTAGCATCAGGATTCAAATGATTTCTTTTTGAGGGCTAGCGAAATTGTTTGGACAGATATCCTTTGATTTTTGAGGGCTTCATTTCATTCTCATAATTCATTTACTAGTTGTAACATTATCTTCTATTCAGGATTTTCCTGATGAAGGGCTTATGCCCGAAACATCGAATTTCCTATTCCTTGGATGCTGCCTAACCTGCTGTGCTTTAACCAGCAACACATTTGCAGCTGTGATCTCCAGCATCTGCAGACCTCATTTTTTACCTGAATACCCTCAATTACACCTCCATTAACTCTAATGCCACAACACAGTAAAATATTAAATTCCTAAGCAACAGTTTTTACATTTGCATATGAGAACACAAATACTTTAGCAAAAATGTATTTTTTGAAATAACGGTCACAAACATACACACAAAAAGCCACCATCATAAAACATTCCTTCTACATATTGGCGAGGATGCAGCTAATGTGTTCCATTATCTATGTACAAAGCTGGAACCTTCTAACCAAACAGTCACAACTTTCTTTCTGCACCTCAAATTTGAGTCTCAGATTTAAATTTAGCAGTTGACACATTGTCCCGGACATTGACAACCACCATCTTTTTCCCCGTGTAGTAGCTCCTGATGTATGCGGCCATTGTAAAAACTTAAGCCTTTCGTTATGTTTCAGGCTTCAAGCATTTGATGCTTTGCTGCTTTGACTCAGTACATAAAGTGATCCACCCATATAAAATCAATGCTAAAGTTCTCCCGAAGAAGAACATGAGGAAATAACCAAATCTGAATACTGTAATTGCTTTATGGGCCAGTCGTCATTAGATAACAATAGCTTCTTGTAAATTTAAGGCTCTGGGTCAGGAAAACTGAGAACTCTTTCTTACTAACATTGCTTTGAATGTGTAACAAAATGCAACATCCAGAGTAGGCATATATTAAATACAGAGCAGCCAGACAGATTTTGCGGCTTAATATTCATTTCAATTACATTTCAAAGCCAGCAGTCGTGCTTGAGGGATCATGAGCTGCTTTTGCTAAATGCCACAAAAGCTGTACTGTTCAACAAGCTAATCCTTTAATTCTTTAAAGGATAGAAAGATAAAAATAAATTTTTTGGAAACCAAAAATACACAAGCAAAGGAAGAATGAACATTCAAGTAGTTGTTTCCCAATGAAGGATATTCCAGCATTAGCTCAATTAAAGAAACAGTGTTCTTCCATGAAAGAGATGTTGCTTGGCAGAAAACATCCTGCACATTTCTGCCTGTAAGCCCTGATTGGAAAAGCAATCAGGTCTCTTTATTACAGTAACTTATGTTTAGCCTGGCTAATAGTAAGTTACATGGAAACATTCTGGGAATGTCTTCATTCTCACTCATACTCCCACTCACCTGCAATCTATATCTTTGCTTATTCAAAGTCCATCACCTAAAGCCTAGGAAACCAAGTATGGGTCGCCTGCTTTGCACATCATAGGCCACACCCAAGCTTGATTTCTGAGGCCTGAAGGGCAATTCTGTTGCTGACATTCACAGGAAGCAAATCCTTTAAAGTCACATGGCTTTTATTACTTTGTTATGTTGGCAGATATCAAGGCCAATTGTCCCTGTGTAGAAACATGGCTGCCAAACCCAAAGATTCAAGACAGTAGGATCGAAAATGCAAAAGGAAGACAACTGCAAAGCCAGAGAAACATCTGGGATTATGATCTGGTTTTGCTGAACAGATCAAGCAAGAGCAGGCTCCTTATTCATGATGTCGGCTTGTAAATCAGAGTTATACCAGATATACATACCTATTAAGCATCCAAGCAGAATAACTAATAAGTTATCAGGACCTACTGAAATTGAGAAGGATCAGCATGGGTTTCTCTGATGAAAGGTTGAGTATGTTTGGCCCATTACTTTGGAAGGTTGTAAAAGATTGAGACATGATTCTGAAGGGGCTTGGCACTGTGAGGTTGTTTCCTCTGGCAGGAATAGGGGCTGAGAGTCAGCCTCAGGTTAAGTAGGTAATTATTTAGGATTTCAATGAGAATAAAGTTCTTCACTCAGAGGGTTGTGATTCACTGGAATTGTCTGTGCAGAGGGTGTGAGTGAATCATGTGCTGACCATATTTAAGACCAAGGTAAATTGCTATTTGATCTCTTAGCGAGTTGAGGTATGTGGCCCATTTGGCAGAAAAGTGGAGTTGAATCAGAAGTTCAGGTTTGAATGGTGGAGAGGCTCAAAGGGCTTAACATTGGACCTGGGTCAAAAGGACGAATGCTCCTATTCCTTATGTACTTAAAAAAGGTAGAAGAAAGTGAGGATTGCAGATGCTGGAGATCAGAATCGAGAGTGTGTCGCTGGAAAGGCACAGCAGGCCAGGCTGCATCCAAGGAGCAGGAGAATCAACGTTTCAGGCGTAAGCTGAAGGCATTCAATCATTTCTGATGAATGGGCTGATACCCAAAACATTGATTTTCCTGCTCCTTGGATGCTGCCTGACCTGCTGTGCCTTTCCAGCATCACACTCTCGATTCGTAAACAGTATTTGATACAGACGTAGATCCTCTGATTCAGGAACATGAATCTTTTGAATGACTCAACTTGCTCACTTAAATGCATATTATCTGCTCTTTAGTACAAATTGTGCAGCTATTCATTGTTACTTAATTCTATATAGCATGATTCATAGTATTTTGCAAAGTAGCCATGTGCCAAGAACAAACAATAGTATGGGAGAAGGATTCACATTTTTGGACCATTGGAATCTCTTTTGGGGTAGAAGTGACCTGCACAAGAAGGACGGTTTGCACCTAAATTATAAGGGGACTAATATACTGGCAGGGAAATTTGCTAGAGCTGCTTGGGAGGATTTAAACAAGGTGGGACCCAGGGAGATAGTGAGGAAAGAGATCAACCTGAGACTGGTACAGTTGAGAACAAAAGCGAGTCAAAAAGTTAGGACAAGCAGGGACAAGGTAGGACTAATAAATTAAACTGCATTTATTTCAATGCAAGGGGCCTAATAGGAAAGACAGATGAACTCAGGGCATGGTTAGGAACATGGGACTGGGATATCATAGGAATTATAGAAACATGGCTCAGGGATGGGCAAGACTGGCATCTTAAAGTTCCAGAATACAAATTCTACAGGAAGGATAGAAAGAGAGGCAAAAGACGAGGGGGAGTGGCATTTTTGATAAGGGATAGCATTACAGCTGCGCTGAGGGAGGATATTCCTGGAAAAAACACCCAGGGAAGTTATTTGGGTGGAACTGAGAAATAAGAAAGGGATGATCACCTTATTGGGATTGTATTACAGACCCCCTGATAGTCAGAGGAAATTGAGAAACAAATTTGTAAGGAGATCTCAGATATCCGTAAGAATAATAGGGTGGTTATGGTAGGGGATTTTAATTTTCCAAACATAGACTGGGACTGCCATAGTGTTAAGGGTTTAGATGGAGAGGAATTTGTTAAGTGTGTACAAGAAAAATTTCTGATTCAGTATGTGGATGTACCTACTAGAGAAAGTGCAAAACCTGGTGGAGGCTGGTACAAATGTGATAATTAAAAGGCATTTGGATGGGTATATGAATAGGAAGTGTTTGTTTGGAGGGATATGGGCCGGGTGCTGGCAGGTGGAACTAGATTGGGTTGGGATATCTGGTTGACATGGATGGGTTGGACCGATGGGTCTGTTTCTATGCTATAAAACTCTATGACTCTATGACTCTAGAATAAGTGGTCAATTTTAACCCAGTACTGGTTTATTAGTTTTGAGGAGAGGGGTTACAGTGCAATTGTGAAACATAAACACTGGTCTAAACATCAGAACCAGAACATTTTAAATCCTATTTTTTTAATGCCATCAGCCCACTCCCGCTGTAGGAAATTCTATGAGATCTTAAGACATAGAACAGAATTAGGCCATTTGGCCTATCAAGTTTACTCTGGCATTCATTGAGATCATGCCTGATCTAATAATTCTCACCTCCACTTTCCTGTCTTATTCCAAGAAACCTTGCTTCTGTAACTGGTAGGAAAATCTGTCTATCTCCACCTTAGTGAGTGGTCATGGTCAGGGCACCTGGCTGGTGTCAGGGGTGAGATTTGTAAAGAATCTCATAGGACCAATGAAGGATGACAGTGCCAAGAGAAATCACAACAATCCTCTGCCATCTTGAGTACAGTTCTGGCTATTTTAATGCGACCACTGAGATTGAAGTGTGCACAATTTCACTTTTAAGTTTGCTTCTTCCTTTGAACATAAAAAAGTTTGCAACATGACTACCTGGTTGATGTGGCCAATTATCAGTTTGTGGCTGCCATAGTCTCATACTATGTCAGGATTAGTATTCAGAACAAGTCAGCTAGTTTTCTTTAATCACCTATAAGTGTTTGGTTCATTACAAAAACATACTTACTGAAGCAAAGATGCAAAAATCTTTGTTAGTTATAGACACACACATCTATCCACTTAAAAAAAACTCACACACACAAATATTTGAGGAGAAATGTAAAAAGGCAAACTCTTCACTGCGTTAATGCTAAAATATTTTGGTCAACTAACAATTAAACATGTGAAAAGAAATGATATGTCATGGATTGTCCAAAATAGTGCTCTAATTCTGAACTTATCTTGAACACAGACATACAAAACACACAAACATATGACACTGGAGTGTCTTCATAGAATACATAAAGTTGGCTGAATTATCTTTGCTTCACATGGTAAGACCATAAGACCATAAGACATAGGAGTGGAAGTAAGGCCATTCGGCCCATCGAGTCCACTCCGCCATTCAATCATGGCTGATGGGCATTTCAACTCCACTTACCCGCATTCTTCCCATAGCTCTTAATGCCTTGTGACATCAAGAATTTATCAATCTCTGCCTTGAAGACATTTCGCATCCTGGCCTCCACTGCACTCTGCGGCAATGAATTCCACAGGCCCACCACTCTCTGGCTGAAGAAATGTCTCCGCATTTCTGTTCTGAATTGACCCCCTCTAATTCTAAGGCTGTGTCCATGGGACCTAGTCTCCTCGCCTAACGGAAACAATTTCCTAGCGTCCACCCTTTCCAAGCCATGTATTATCTTGTAAGTTTCTATTAAATCTCCCCTTAATCTTCTAAACTCCAATGAATACAATCCCAGGATCCTCAGTCGTTCCACGTATGTTAGACCAACCATTCCAGGGATCATCCATGTGAATCTCCAGTGGACACGCTCCAGTGCCAGTATGTCCTTCCTGAGGTGTGGGGACTAAAACTGGACTCAGTACTCCAAATGGGTCCTAACCAGAGCTTTATGAAGTCTCAGTAGTACAATGGTGCTTTTATATTCCAACCCTCTTGAGATAAATGACAACATTGCATTCGCTTTCTTAATTACACACTCAACTTGCATGGTTACCTTTAGAGAATCCTCAACTAGCACTCCCAGATCCCTTTGTACTTTGGCTTTGCAAATTTTCTCACCGTTAAGAAAGTAGTCTATGCTTTTATTCTTTTTTCCAAAGTGCAAGACCTTGCATTTGCTGACATTGAATTCCATCAGCCATTTCCTGGACCACTCTCCCAAACTGTCCAGATCCTTCTGCAGCCTCCCCACTTCCTCAGTACTACCTGCCTGTCCACCTAACTTCATATCATCGGCAAACTTCGCTAGAATGCCCCCAGTCCCTTCATCCAGATCATTAATATATAAAGTGAACAACTGCGACCCCAACACTGAACCCTGCGGGACACAGCTTGTCACCGGGCTAGATTTCAATAAAATCCACTTCAGGAACTCTCCCCAAGTGGCAAAGAGGAATGTTGGTAGGTGTTTCAGCTGAAGCATTGTGCTGAGAGGTGATGCAAAAAGACAGAGTGTGAGCAATAGGCTATTGTTTCTGAGGCAGGTCTCAAATCCTCTCCCACTGATATCAAAGTGTTATTGTATTCACAAAGCTGGCCACGTACCTCCATCTCCTTGTAAATGCTCTTTTATTGTACCCAGTGCCCTTTCCTTTGCAAAGTGTCTTTAGTTTACAAGTTCAAGGTATATTTATATGGATCTACATTATCTTTTCAAAATAATACATTGATCACATCTCTTCAAAATAGTAAAATCATAGACTTAATCTGAAAGGTTCTTCATTGTCCCAACCAGCTATTGAGTGCTTCAGCCATTGCAACATCCTAATTCCAGCTCAGGGTTAAATACCATCCAGCTCCTACTGATATAATGGCACCTCCATTGACTTGAGGTTCAGCTTGCTATGGGCAGGTGGCTTACACTTGTAGAATTATGTACCGTAAGATTGAAGCAAACAAGAAAGCACTTTGTCTGTCAGTAAATTATATATATTTGAAGTTTTGCAAGTCTATTCAGTGCAAAAGACTCAATCAGCAGAGGCTAATGGTATTTTCTTTCCAAAGTCCAAGGTACACATACATGTTCTGGAATCACCAAATAGCCATTTTTCCTTCCCTCCCTCCCTTCCAGACATATATGTGAACTGTCAGCCCAAGCTTCTACCACTAACCCAGATGAAATCAGATAACTCAGTAAAAGTCAAAGAACAGGTCAGACACTTCCTTATCTCTATGGTTCAATAGTATTGAACAACAGACAACCAAGTGGTACATTTACCCAGCAAGGAATTAAAATAGTTAATTAATGAACAGCATACATTTATAACAGTAGGCTGTAGGTAATTATCAAACAGATGTAATAGATTTGGAAAAAAGCAGATTGAAATTATGTTCAATGGCTAACACTAGTGTTTCTTGTTAAAGGTTCTATTTTCTACACACAGGTGTACAGCTCAAGTAACTCATGATTAATAAAAATCAAATCAGTATTCAGACATTAGGGATTATATAAACAAAAAAGCCTGATGTCCCATACCAAGGCTAGACTTGATTAATATAACCTGCATTTTCAATTCCTGTATTGTGGCCTCAAAGATATCATAGGCGGAGGTAATTATTTGTTCATCATCGGCTTCAGACCAGCCAAAAGAGAAGGATGTTAATGACAACAATTCAACCTGTGTAATCGTCTTTTTTAAGAATTTGTAACTGGAGGATTGTAACTGAGAAGATCAAAGCCAATCCTTTACACAATGTCCTGCATTGTTATTCCATTTATATGTTTGCTACCCCTTGACAAAAGAATGTAACCAAAGTATATGGTCCAGATCCTCACTAACCACTTCCTGGAATTTCTGGACAATTAATAAAGTCCATGTCTGTATTTCATTCAGTTTGACAAAACAGAGGTCACACAAACCCTAACTCACATCACAATACTTTTCAATTAAACCTTTGTTTCTCTCAGTTCATATTTCAATGGCCTGATTCAGATTTGAAAAAAATACTATCATTTTCTAATAAAGTCAATTTCATACTTTGGTGACTCATTTAAGGAAATAAGCCTGAATCTCTGATGCAATTTATCTGCATATGCTGCTTTCAAACTTCTTTGTGTTCATGAAAACTTTCCTGGAAGATAATCTGAATTGTTTTTTGAAGAAAACACTGGGAAAAAGTGCAATGTATCTCTAAGGAAAAGCTTCCAAAGCTTTACCTTCAATGTTCTCTCTTTTTCACATCTGAACTGACATTCAACAAGCCAAACTACCTGTAATAGCCTTCGTGATTATTTAATGATCAACAATAGACACAAATCATTTCTTCTCGCTTTCCACCAGGTAATTTTCAGTGCACTTGATGGTTTAGGGTTAGACTCATTTAATTTAAGATGGCATCGTTCTAAGGCTGTTGTTGCATATTAATTTAGAATCAGGGATGATTACTGTGTCACTTTTTTAAAAATTTAGAGCTGTGTATTCTGGTAACTTCAATTTCAACCACTTTGTCACGAAACACTGTGATCATGCGGGTAACCTTACCACATTCATTTCAAGAATATCACAATAAGCATATTTTGGAGAGAAAAGTAATTTTTTTTGTATTGGATGCACCTGGGAATGGTATGGAGTTTTACAGAATTTTGGGATTACCTCTGATTGAATTTTGCCCACCCCAACAACTATTTTTTGTTTTTGCAAACAAACTAATTATAACAAACTGTTAGTTTTTCAACAGAAACCAAATGAGCTTCAATCCGAATTATAGTCTATTTAAAACCAAATTAAGGTAAGCTTTTTCATGTTGCACAACTCTCATATTTAAGACAGCATCCCTGAGAACAAAAGGACTAACAAATTAGTAGGCAAGCAGGTGCAAAGGTGATGTAAACATGCCAATTTGAGATTTCAATGTTAATTGTTCTTGTAATTTGCTGTTAACTTTAGCTTTGTGTATAATTCGCACAACAGAAGGGTTCTGCTGGAAGTTACCGCTCCAAGGACACAATTCTTATGTATCTGCCTCCAGTTTGATGCTGAGGTGAAGTACTCTGGTAGCAATGAGCATGTCAGAATTTTGCCATAATATTCACAGATATTCTGTTATATGTAGAGCTCATTGCAGTATCACACACAGCTGAGTGTGTATAATCTATTTACAAACTTTAATCCCTGAACACCCTATAAGCCATGAGTGACTGGCATACACATTCTGTGTAATCGTCAAATTAATATACCCCTTAAACAAAATCCCTTTGGATTTTCTGTTTTAAATTCATTCATCAGAAAGCAAAACGCTTTTCAAATGGGTTTATATTTTTGTGGCAGCTTGTGTAAGTTTGCAACATGGTCAACTGTATGTCAGCGTTAGAACAAGTCCTGGCTCCATATGCAACTGTAATATTGGCATAAGTGATGCACAATTGCTTGAGCCATTCATCAACAGATTGGGTTGGAAATTGACAAGCTTTAGAATCACGAGGTCTACAGCACAGAGAACGGCCCTTCAGCCCATCATGTCTATACTTGTTAAAAAGAGCCCTGACTATTCTCATCCCATTTTCCAGTGTTTGATCCATTGCCAACAGCAAACACTGATCTGGTGAGACCCATCTGACAGATTTCCAGTCAGAAACTCAGCCCTCAACCATTACCCTTTGATTCCTGTCACTCAGCCAATTGTGGATCCACTTTGCCAAATTTCCTTGGATCCATGGGCTCTCCCTTTGCAATTAGTTTACCATCCTATGAGCAAAGGATAAATAGTTTTTTAAAAAATTCATTTGTGGGACGTGGGCATTGCCAGCTGGCCAGCATTTATTACTCATCACTAGGTGCCCATGAGAAGCTGGTGGTGAGCTGTCTTCGTGAACTGCTGCAGTCCACTTGTTGTATGTTGAACCACATTGTCATTAGGAAGGGAATTCCAGGATTTTGACCCAGTGACAGTGAAGGAACAGTTTCAAAGTCAGGATGGCGAGTGGCTTGGAGGGGGACTTGAAGATGGTGGCATTCCCATGTATCTGCTGCTCTTGTACTTTGAGAAGAAATTTTCCTGGGTTTGGAAAGTGTTGTCTGAGGATCTTTGCTGAATTTCTGCAGTGCATCTTGTAAACCATATGCACAGCTATTGAGCATCGGTAGTGGAGGAAATATGGATGTGGTGCCAATCAAGCAGACTGCTTTGTCCTGGATGGATGGTGTCAAGCTTCTTGAGTGTTGTTGGAACTACACCCATCCAGGCAAGTAGGGACTTCTGACTCCATTACACTCCTGACTTATGACTTATGGATGATGGACAGGCTCTGGGGAGTCAGGAGGTGAGTTAGAGTTCCTAGCCTCTGATCTCCTTTTGTGTTTATATGCCGAGTCTAGATGAGTTTCTGGACAATGGCAACCCACAGGATAGTGGACAATTCAGTGATGGTACCACCATTGAATGTCAAGGAGCAATGGTTAGATGGTCTCTTGTTGGTGATGGTCGTAGCCTGGCATTTGTATAGCTCAAATTTATTTCCCACTTGTTAGGCCAAGCTTGAATGTTGTCCAGATCTTGTTGCATTTGTACATTGATTGCTTCAATATCTGGGGAGTCGGGAATGGTGCTGAACATTGTGCAATCATCAGCAAATATTCCCACCTTTTGCCTTATGATGAAGGGAAGATGAAGCAGCTGAAAATGGTTGGGCCGAGGACATAACCATGAGGAACTCCTTCTGAGATGTCTTAGAGCTGAAATGACTGACCTCCAACAACTACAATCATCTTCCTATGTGCCAAATATGACTCCAACCAGTGCAAAGTTTGCCCCGTAATACCCATTGATTTCAGTTTTGCTAGGGTTCCTTGATGCCGCACTTGGTTGAATGCAGCATTGATGTCAAGGGCAGTCACGTTCACCTCCCTTCTGGATCCAACTCTTTTGTTTGAACCAAAGCAGTAGTGAGGTCAGGAGCTGGATGGCCCTGGCAGAACCCGACCTGGGCATCACAGAGCAGGTTATTTCTGAGCAGATGTTGCTTGATAGCACTGTTGAGGAGACCTTCCATCACTTTAGTGATGACCGAGATAGACTGATGGAGGGGTAATTGGTTGGATTGGATTTGTCCTGCTTTTTATATACAAGATATACCTGAGCAATTTTCCACATTGTCAGGGAGATGCCAGTGTTGTAACTGTATTGGAACAGCTTGGGTAAGAGAGCAGCAAGTTCTGGAACACAAGTCTTCAGTACTGTTCCAGAATGTTATCAGGGCTCATAACCTTTGCAGTATCTAGTATGTCCAACTGTTTCTTGATATCACTTGACGTGAATCAAATTGGCTGAAGACTGGTATCTGTGATGCTGGGGACCATTGGAGGGGGCTCTGATGGATCGTCCAACTCAGCACTTATGGCTAACGGTTGCTGTGAGTGCTTCAGCCTTATCTTTTGCACTGATGTGCTGGGCTCTTCCATCAGGGAAGGTCATGTCTTACCAACTTAATACAATTCTTTGAGGAGGTGACAAAGTTGAGTGATGAGGGAATGACTGTAGATGTCATATACATGGACTTGAGTAAGGCATTTGATAAAGTTCTCCATGGTAGGCTGATGGAGAAAGTGAAGTCACATAGGATCCAGGGTGTACTAGCTAGAGGGATACAAAACTGGCTGGGCAGCAGGAGATAAAGAGTTGTGGTGGAAGGGAATTTCTCAAAATGGGGAACTGTGACCAGTGGTGTTCCATAGGGATCCATGTTAGGACCACTGTTGTCTGTGATATACATAAATGACCTGATGGAAGGTAGAAGTGGTCTGATTAACAAGTTTGCAGATGATACTAAGATTGGTGGAGTAGCAGATAGTGAAGGGGTCTGTCAGAGAATGCAACAGAATATAGATAGATTGGAGAGTTGGGCAGAGAAATGGCAGATGGTGTTCAATCCAGGCAAATGTGAGGTGATGCATTTTGGAAGATCCAATTCAAAAGTGAACTATATGGCAAATGGAAAACTCTTGGGGAAATTGATGTGCAAAGAAATCTGGGTGTTCAGGTCCAGTGTACCCTGAAGGTGGCAACGCAAGTCAATAGAGTGATCAATAAGGCACATGGGTTGTTTTCCTTCATCGGACGGGGTATTGAGTACAAGTGTTGACAGGTCATGTTACAGTTGTATAAGACTTTGGTTCGGTAGCCACATTAGCAAGAGGATGTGGAGTCATTAGGTCAGGTAGAGGCTTTGGAGAGGGAGCACAGGAGTTTCACCAGGATGTTGCTTGGTATGGTGGGCACTAGCTATGAAGAGAGGTTGAGTAGATTAGGATTATTTTCATTAGAAAAACGGAGGTTGAGGAGGGACCTGATTGAGGTCTACAAATTCGTGAGAGGTGGATAACAAGAAGCTTTTTCCCAGAGTGGGGAATTCAATTTCAAGGGATCATGAATTCAAGGTGAAAGGGGAAAAGTATAAGGGAGATATGCGTGGAAAGTTCTTTACACAGAGGGTGAGTACCTGGAACACGTTGCAAGCGCAGATGGTAGAGGCAGGCATGATAGCATCATTTAAGATGTATCAAGACAGATACATGAATGGGCAGGGAACAGAGGGATACAGATCCTTAGAAAATAGGTGACAGGTTTAGATAGAGGATCTGGATCTGCACAGGCTTGGAGGGGTGAAGGGCACGTTCCTGTGCTGTAATTTCCTTTGTTCTTGTTCTTTGGTGTCACATGTAAGCCAGACCAGGTGGGGTTAGCAGATTTCCTTCCCTGAGCCAGATGGGTTAATTTCTGACAATCGACAACAGTTTTGTGTGATCAGTAGATTCTTAATTCCAGATATTTTATATTGAATTCCAATTCCACAACTTGATCCTCAGAACATTTGTCAAGTTTCTGGAATAATATTCTCCTAATAATATCATAAAGCCTCCTCGTGGGTCTGTACTAACTGGAGTTTAGAAGAATGGGAGATGATCCATTTGGAAGATACAGGATTCTTAAGGGGCTTGACAGAGTAAATGCTGAGAATATATTTCCTTCATGGGAGAATGTTGGAGCAGCTGGGATTGTCTCAGAATAAAGGGATGCCAATTTTAGACTGAGATGAGGAGGAATTTTTCGCTCAGAGGTTTGTGAATCTTCAGAACTCCTTGCCACAGAGCTATAGGAACAGTATCCTTGTGTATATTTAAGGCTGAGATAGATAGATTCTTGATCAATCAGGAAATCAAGAGTGACAGAGAGAGGGCAGGAAAGTGAACGTGAGGAATGTCAGATCAGCAATGATCCTACTGCATTGTGGAGCAGGCACACGGGACTGAATGACCTACTCCTGTCCCTATTTCTTCTGGTTTTATGAACCTTATCCAAATCCTTGGTGAAATCCAAGTAGATTACATTAAAAGCAAAGCCCTTCTACATATCCGGTCAACACTTCAAAAAATTCAAACAAGTTGGTCAGGCATGACCTCCCCTTAACAAGACCATGCTGACTGTTTTTGATTAATCCCTACCTCTCTAAATACAGGTTAACTCTGTCCCCCCGAATTGCTTCCAATAGTTTCCACACAATCAAGGTGAGACTGGCTGGCCTGTAGTTACCTAGTTTAACCCTTTCTTCCTTCTTGAATAGCGATACCACATTGAATGTCCTCCAGCCCTTTGTTACCTCTCCTGTAGCCAGAGAAGAATTGAATATTTCTCAAGGATCCCTGCTATTTCCTCCCTTTCAAACCTTCAGTATTTACCATAAGTTTTCCTTTCTCTCCTAATCCAATACTGTATAGCTCTCAATATCCAGATTTACTTAAAGGCATCTGCTCCTGGTCCACTCAGGCCAAATCATGTCTGATCTTATTAAAATCAGATATGTTTCAGTTGAGAACTTTGACTCCAGGCTCATCCTTGTCCTTTTCCATAACAACTTTGAATCAAATGGAGTCATGATCACTCCACAAAATGCTCCCCTTATGATACTTCAGCCACTTGCCTAGCTTTGTTTCCTAAAATTAAGTCCAGGACTGCCCACTTTTTTGAAGGGTCTTCTATGTACTGTCTTAAAAAGCCATCATGGATGTATATTAAGTATTTCACTCCCTCCAAACTTCCATTCATCATGCCCAAATCAGATATGATTTGGCCAGAGGTGGACTGGGAACAGATGCCTTTAGGTAAATCTGTCTCATAGGTAAATCTGTCTCAGACAGTGGGATATATTCACAAAGGAAACAAAGAGAGTACAGAACCAAAGTTTTATAATAAAGACAGAGGGGGGACCATCAAATCTTGTGAACTAATCTTGAATTATCCTAGAGAGCAGTTCACTTCTTTTCTCCATGAGCAGCCAACTCCATCAATCCCTCTCTCCCACCAACAAGTGCTCATAGGCTTCTTTGTTACTTGGACTAAGGCCATCTAAGATCGATACCATATATTCCGTTGCTTTCCATATTCATTTTCCCATGCCCAACAAGTCAAACTTTCTCCAACATCTACCCCTGGGACTGCCCTTCTCTATTTCTGAATCCATCATTTTGTCACCTATGCCTGCCATAGCCTCTGTGAATTCATCTGGTCCACAAATTCTGGATTTTCCTCCTTTAACCCAATTTGCAATAAATTGATTAGCAACTAATTTGTCTTCCTGGCCCACGTATTAGTTGGCAAATGTCCCTCTCCTTGCATTAATGTTCTTTTCTCTTTCAAACCTGCCAATCTGTTTGAGCAGATAGTTAATGTACTTACTTTAACTTAATTTGAAACCTAATAAAGTTGTTAATAACAACACAAAAGAGCGACAGTTGAATGCTGGTCTCCCATAAATTGGAGTAGGGTCAGTAATTATAGGTTTTATACAGGACTAAACTGTCATTGTGGACCCCTGCACTCACAGTGGATTAGTGAACCTAAACTATTAACCTGTGTTCAATATCTTCTGTTTGTTTGAAAGTAAACTTAAAAAAATGTATCCTTCAAGAATACAACAATCCACTCAAGTAAACAGCTTATTTGTGGTAACAAGGGTCTCCTTAATGCTGCAGCAATCACAAACAAATAGCATATATCCTTTAATACTTTTCTGATAAGGAGATCCAAAATGAAACATTCACCCTTCTACAGCATCAGCATAAATTGTAGACATCAAAGGGCTCCTGCAACATTAAACCAGATGCTACAACAGTTGGGAATCCAAAAAATAAAGTCCCAAGAACACCGATCTTGTTCAACTTTCATTTTAGAAGTATTTGATAGAGAGCTCCCTGTGATCTGAAACAAAATTAATCTCTGGATCTGTCATGCTAGGATTAATCTGAAAGAAAAAGGGGGTAGAAACAGAACATAACTCAGTTAATGATAGGATGGTGACAGCTCTCATAACTGTTGCGTTCAGGGCTTACTCAAAACAGACCAAAGGAAATCAAGTTGAGCTGGATGTGTGCTGAACTCTTGTCCAATGCAACTCAATTTTCACATGTGCTGTTAGCAAACTACTTCCTTCAACCTTTTGCCATCTCATTTAACCTATTATTTTCCATTGAAAATAGATTTGCATATCTCAATCAAAGAAAATACTTTTCAGATTTATTTGAAAAACCCAGTTTATTTGAAGTGTTTATTTGTTCCTAGCAACCTCAAACTACCACAAGCTCTAACTCTTTCAAAAGGCTACAACCCCATCCTCAAACTCACCCTCTCCAAGAGAGACTGCTACCCCTCTGCCACATTGTGTCAACATTAAAATTCTTACTGTTGATTCAAATCTCACTGTAGACTTGCATACTCCGCCTTAGTAATCATGTCCCACTTTGTAGCCTTGCATGCACCTCTGTCTTCCAGTGACTGAACACCTCTATATCTTGCTTCTCCACTACATCAGTGCCAAATATCTGTTCGACCACTATGCTCCTGCCTTCAGCAACTTTCTACCCAGTTTCCTCAACTTCACCATCTCCTCACTGCTTTGAACAACCTCCTTAAAAACCTTTTTGTTGACCTTGCCTTTGGTCCTACATTTCAGCCTCTCTATCATTGCCCCATGCTTCCTATGATGATGTCTAGATTAGAATGGTGCTGGAATGCCGTTTTTTGAATCCACTCCTTCACTCCCTTCCCTTGCCTCTAATTGGCCACAACTTGGGATAATTTGAGCCCCCAAGCAAAACTGAGGACTGCAGATGCTGGAGATCAGAGTTGAGAGTGTAGTGCTGGAAAAGCACAGTGGGACAGGCAGCATCCAAGGAGTAGGAGAATCAACATTTTGGGCAAAAACCCTTCATCAGGATTTTAAGCCCCCATCCAAACCACAGCAAGAAGGCCATGTTGGGTCTCCCCATTGAAAAACTAGCCACGTTTCTCACCGTCAGGGAGATGGTTAAGCAGGGAGGTGGTCATTAGTTGGCCATTTAAGGACCTCAATTGGTGGTGAGTTAAGAAGGTCCCCAGTGAGGGAGAAGAGGGTGAGTATCTCTGCTGGGCCAACTCAAACAATCACTTCCCCTTCTTGCCACCTATTTCAACACCTACAGGGAAAAGAAAATTGTGCCCACCATCTTATTTTTGCCAAACAGGCTCCTCCCTTCCCCAACACTGACTTTGTATGGGACTTGATTTAACAGACAGCTGCTTCCTTTGTTATTTCATGTTATACTTATCAGAAAATGTCAGTAAGCTTATCAATCAAAGGAGTTTCCATAACCAAGTCCAGTCCTGATCTATTTCCTTTAAGCAGGTTTTGGGCGCCTGTCATAATTAATATCTCCCTATGGTGCTTGTTCATTTCAAATTTTGTTTTCACGATTGGATTGCTGCTCAATGTCCACACATAGATCCATCCGTGTTCACTGGATATTGGTCAGAAGCAGGATGTCAAGTTGATTTTCTTAAGACCAACATGCATTGAGGACACCTCCTGCCCATTTACTGTGCCTTAGCTCAAGGCTACTCAACCTAGCCTTGGGAATCAGTGCCAGAATTGTCTTGAGACTTATTGCTATTCATTAGTAATTATTTTGGATGTAAAGGGAATGCTTGTTACATCAGATAGACCTTTTCATTTTCCCCACTCCTGCCAGTCCCATTTCTCAATTCTCAGGGGACAGTAGGAGAGTAAGTCATTCTCAGCTCTCTGTTACATGACCTATAACACACGGCCTTAAGAGTGGATGCAATTGCAATCTATCAATTTTCTCTCTCACTCATTGCACAAGTTTCTCTCATAGCCTCCCTACTCCACAATTACCACTGTTAGGGATTGACCACAGGGCTGACAGTGAGCCTTCACATTCCAAGAAAGAGAATTCTATATCTTTGAAAATCGTGAATAGTAACATTTAAATAATAAAATGAAAGAGCTCAATAACAATGTATATAGAACCACCTTCAACAGCATTCAGAAAACTCTGCACTCTACAGTGTCTGAGCAAGAGGTCTTAACCAGGATTGTAGCAGCATTAGCATGTTTTTATTCCGTGACTGATAGTGAATAATTAAAGTACAATAGTTCAGTCAATATCATTTTTCAAACTGAAAATATTCAGAATAAAGCTACAGATTATGAAAAACACACTTGTGCTGGGTCCAACTTTTACTATAAGGTTTTAGAAGACATCTTAGATGTAACTCATTCAAAAGTCCACAGCCTGTTCTTACATCTTGTATTTTGAACAGTCTCCAATTCTGTAATACTTGTCATAATCTCTCCTGTTGAATATCAGACATTCAATCAAACAAGAACAGTAGAACATTCAAAGGAGTGGTATCCCACATTAAACAAGTTAACTGTAACTTAGTACAGCTCTCCCCACCCCCTACAATGTGAGGGATTCTCTTTACATTTACCCCATTCAAAAAGAAGGCCTTACCAAAAATCAAAGTATGCAACCCATATACTAAGCAATGTCAGCTAACTTTACAGAGTTTGGCTGTGCCACTGTCATTAAAACATGACAATAGAGGGAATTCCGGACTGCACTTCCTTTCTATTAAACTTTTCTTCAAGCTTAAGTAATCATGTACTTGGCATTTTAACAAGCAGCCTGAGAATGGGGCTTTAGTCCAGGGACAAAAATAGAACAGAGTCAGGAACCAGACCAGGAAGTAAAGGAGCACTACAGAATACCACACTAATAAAAAAGGAAGCACTTGAGAGTATTGCCTGACTTGGCCACCAAAGTGCAGGATTTTAAAAAATGCAGCAAGGCAAGATATCAAATTAGAAGTTTAGCAAATGAAGCATCATTTCATGATGCATGACTGAACTGCCAACTCCTTAAAGGCACGTCCAAATATTTTCTGTTTAATTAACTGTGAACAAAACTGTGCAAAAACATTGATGTTATCAAGAGGCTTTGCTTCATACTCGCATTTGGTTTTTAATTCAATTTGCCTAAAGAAAATACACCAGGGAACATATTAGGTAAACAGTTGATGAAACAAACTGTGTTTTGTGTGTAGTTGCACGTGCGTGTTGACTGCAACAATGGGAACCCTGGGTTCATAGCAATGCCCAGCAGGGGAACGAGACCTCTACCTGACCCAATGACTCCAAACCACTGTCTCTGCTACATCCTCTGTCCATAACTTTTCACCACAAATTTACTCTTAGAGAGACTAAGCAATCAGACTCATAAATCCTGACTCGACATTCTCATTGTTTGTAAAAGGTATTGAATAACTCCCTTGGTTAAATTATGTACAGTTTAAATAATAAGGCCATTTTCTAAAGATCAGAGGACATAAGGAACTGCAAATCCTTAGGATTCATAAGCCAAATGTCGAATAGCATCGAAGCCAGGCCTCATAGCCTTTGAGTTGAAAACTGTTGACTGACTTTTCCATAAGAAGTTGCTTTCAAAAACAAAAAAACGTACATTCATCCATCAGCTCAATAAGTAATGTTCCGGCCAAAGGTAAAACAAACAAAGCTGCAAAGTGGTTTTTGTCAGTTCAGTATTCTGTTCCTTTTCTCATATAAACAAGCAACTAATAAGTAAAGAACTGAAGAAGAGTCAGACTGGACTTGTAACGTCAATGCTGTTTCTTTTTCCAGAAATGCAGCCAGACCTGAGAAGTTTCTCCAACATCTGCAGTTTTTGGCTTTTATTTTCAGTACGAAATTCATTAGGTTACTCTCTTTATCTCTCTATGTACCTTGCAGGAACCTTTTCACTACTTCATATTTGCCTTTCATCTGGCATTTCCAAGCCAAGAATCCCAAAATGGTCTGCTAACAAGAACAACAACAAGATGTACATAGTATCTTTAACGCAAGCTGCTTCACATGAAGCTTATAGAATAAAATGATACCGAGCCACATGAGGAAATAGTAAGTCATAGTCATACAGTCAGAGATGTACAGCACGGAAACAGACCTTTGGTCCAACCCGTCCATGCCGACCAGATATCCCAACCCAATCTAGTCCCACCTGCCAGCACCTGGCCCAAATCCCTCCAAACCCTTCCTATTCATATACCCAGCCTCCACCACATCCTCTGGCAGCTCATTCCATACACGTACAACCCTCTGCATGAAAAAGTTGCCCTTAGGTCTCTTTTATATTTTTCCCTTCTCACCCTAAACCTATGCCCTCTAGTTCTGGACTCCACCCCAGGGAAAAGACTTTGCCTATTTATCCTATTCATGCCCCTCAAAATTTTGTAAACCTCTATAAGGTCACCCCTCACCCTCCGAGGCTCCAGGGAAAACAGCCCCAGCCTGTTCAGCCTCTCCCTATAGCTCAGATCCTCCAACCCTGGCAACATTCTTGTGAATCTTTTCTGAACTCTTTCAAGTTTCACAACATCTTTCCGATAGGAAGGAGACCAGAACTGCATGCAATATTCCAACTGTGGCCTAGCCAATGTCCTGTACAGCCGCAACATGACCTCCCAACTCCAGTACTCAATACTCTGGCCAAGAAAGGAAAGCATATCAATGCCTTCTTCACTATCCTATCTACCTGTGACTCCACTTTCAAGGAGCTATGAACCTGCACTCCAAGGTCCCTTTGTTCTGCAACACTTTCTGGGACCTTACCATTAAGTGTATAAGTTCTGCTAAGATTTGTTTTCCTAAAATACAGCATCTCGCATTTATCTGAATTAAATTCGATCTGCCACTTCTCAGCCCATTGGCCCATCTGGTCCCGATCCTGTTGTAATCTTAGGTAACCCTCTTCGCTGTCCACTACACCTCCAATTTTGGTATCATCTGCAAACTTACTAACTGTACCTCTTATGCTCGCATCCAAATCATTTACGTAAATGACAAAATGTACAGGACCCAACACCGATCCTTGTGGCACTCCACTGGTCACAGGCCTCTAGTCTGAAAAACAATCCCCCACCACCACCCTCTGTCTTCTACCTTTGAGCCAGCTCTGTATCCAAATGGCTAGTTCTCCCTGTATTCCATGATATCTAACCTTGCTAAACACATGGGGAAGCTTGTCGAACGCCTTACTGAAGTCCATATTGATCACATCTACTGCTCTGCCCTCATCAATTTTCTTTGTTACTCAAATTACCACAGCTCGGCCAAAAAAATAGATTTAAGGAGTGTGATAAAAGAGGGAATTAAGATAAATAAGGGGAGAAGTGTGGAGCTGGAGATGTAGGCATCTGAAGGCATGGCCATCAATAGTGGAAACTTATAGTTTATTTGATAGAGGTACAAGATGATGCGAGGCATAGATAGAGTGAATAGTTAGAGATTTTATGCCAGGGCAGAAATGGCTTTCACAGGGGGACATAATGTTAGGGTTATTGGAGGAAAGTTGATGGGAGATATCAGAGGTAGGTTCTTTACACAGAGTGTGGTGGATCCACGGAATGCACTGCCAACAGTGTTAGTAGAGTCAGATACATTAGGGACATTTGAGCGACTCTTGGATAGGCACATGGATGATAGTAAAATGCAGGGTATTTGAGTTAGTTTGGTCTTAGTATAGGATAAAAGATCGGCACAACACTGAGGGCCGTAGGACCTGTACTGTGCTGTACTATTTTGTGTTCGATGGAATGTACAAAAGGCCAGAGTTAGAGGAGGACTGAGAAGTGTTGTTGGGCAGGAAGAGATTACAGAGATAGTAAAAGATATGGCCACAGGGAGATTTGAAAATAAGAATTAGAATTTTAAGTTAAGATGCTGCTTTACCGTGAACCAGTGAAGATCTGTGAGCGAAGAGGTGGCAGGGGAATGGGACTAGCTGCAAAGTAAAACTTAGGTAGCAGAGTTTCCGATGACCTCAGGTTTATGGAAGCTAGAATATAGGAAAGCCATCAAGAGTGTGATTGCCGTTGCAAATTTTGTTCATGCATTACTCATGCTATCACTAATGATACTCATTTACTCACTAATGCTTTTGAGGTATAACACTTGCCATAACTGGCAAACACATTTTGAACAGAAAACATTATTCCACTGGTTGCACATGAGATTGTACAACTTGGCCAGCAAATGTTGCATTTGTATGATAATGTGAAATTCATCTGAAATAACTGTAATTGGCATCCTGTGACAAACTGCTGTTCCCAGTAAAAGCTGAAGGCAGAGAGGGGAGGCACATAAGCCTGTTCCTTCTTGAAATAGTCTTTCACAATCTTTCAGACACTGAACTGAACCAGCCATAAAAGTACTGTAGCTACAAGAGTAGCTCAGAGGTTAGGAATCCTGCAGTGAGCAATTCCTGTCCAACTCCAACAGCCTATCCACCATCTACAATGCGTAAGTCAGGAGTGTAATGGCATACTTCCCAATGCCTGGATGAGTACAGCTTCAACAACACACAAGCTTGGCACCATCCAGGTCAAAGCAGCCTGTTTGGTGAGCATTGCATAAACATGGACTCCCTTCACCACTGAGGCATTGCAGCAGCAGTGTGTACGATCTACAAGACACATCACAAGTATTCGCCAAGGCATCTTCGATAGCACCTTTCAAACTCATGACCACTTCCATCTAGAAGGGCAAGACCAGCAGATACATAGGATCATCACAACCTGCACGTTCCTCTGCAAGACATTCACCATCCTGACTTAAAAATGTATCCACAGTTCCAGTGCACTTCATGGTATCCATATTTGAAGCAAGCATTGGTTGCTTGAGGAATTTCAACTCAGAATTCACAAGCTGCAGTCTGAGCTGCAGACACTGCGATACATCAGGGAGGGAGAAAGGGACCTGGACATGTTTCCTGAGGCAGTCACATCCCATAAGTTGATTATATCAAATTTGTTCCATGGTCATGGAATGTAGGGTGTGAGACAGGTAGAGAGATTCAGAATTTTTAGCTTCGGGGGAGCTTCAGACATTGTCCTTGTTCAATAAGTACAAAGTTCTTATTCCCAGTGTGGACAAGGGCACAGCCGGTAGGGAAGATAAGCAAACTGACTGCAGCATCATGATCTATAGTGCCGTTCAAGAGGGAGGAGGAAAGATAAATATAGTACTAATAAGGGATAGTATTGTAAGAAGAAAGGATACTGTACTATGCAACAACATCCAAAGAATTATGTTACCTAGCTGGTGCTAAAGTTAAGAACATCTTTTTCTGAACTGGAGAGTAACTGGGCATGGGAGGGTAAGAAACCAGTTGTTGTAGTCCATGTAGATAAAAAAAAATGAGACTGGGAAAAAATTCCTACTGAGGGATTATGAGCACCCTAGGCTAAATTTGAAAAAAACAGCCTATCTGAGCCACATGTTAATTGGTGCAGGGTAAATTCGATTAGCGTGGAAAGTGCCTGGTTCAAAGATTTGTGTGGGAGAACAGGGGCACTGGCACCAGTATTGGGGAAAGTAAAAGCTGTTTGGCTCAAATGGGCTTCATTTGAACCATGCTGGTACTAGTGTCCTGGCAAATTGTCTAACTTCATCTGTAGGTCGACATTTAAAGTAATTAGTGGAAACAAGGTTCACTTAAAGGGAAATTTAAAAATCAAAAAGAAACAATAGAGCAGAGGTTCAGGTGGAGAGGTGCATTATAATCAAACCGTTAAAGGATAGTTAAAAAGCATACACAGAAGTGTGCAGCAGAAATGTGAATCAGACTAAGAAAGTCAATGCTTCAGGCTCTTTATCTAAATGCACACAGCATTTGTAACAAGGTAGATGAATTAACGGCTCAAATAGAAATAAGTGAATCTGACCTGATAGCAAGTACAAAGGGGTCTTTGCACAGTGACCAAGGATATTCAAAGTTAGAGAAGAATAGGCACAAAGGAGTGTATCAGTGCAGTGGGGAGGAGTGACATTGGTGCATAGACAATGTCACGCAGAATTGATATGAGTGGAAATAATGAATAACAAGGGAAAGAAGCCCCTGAAGGTGTTGCCTCAATGCATGACAAAATACAATTCAGGAGATAATGTAGGTATGAAGAAAGGCACCACTATCGGCATGAATGATTTTAATCAGTGTATTGACGAGTCAGAGTGGAAAGGTGTGGCCCTGGAAAAGCACAGCGTCAGGCAGCATCTGAGGAGCAGGAGAGTCAACATTCCTGATGAAGGGCTTATGCCCAAAACATTGACTCTCCTGTTCCTCAATGCTGCCTGAGGTGTGCGTTGAATCGCCAGCATCAGCAGTCCTCACTTTCTCCATATTGACTCGACAAATTGGTTGGGCAAGGGTTTCATGGAAGACAAATTTGTCAAGTGCATCAGCAATTGTTTCTTAAACAGTGTGCTGCAGAACCTACCTATGAACAGGCGATTTTAGATCTAGCAATGTGTATAAGTTAGGATTCATGAGAAATCTTGTGGTTAAGAACTCTCTGGGCATTAGTGATCATGACATGAGAGGATCTCAAATCCAGTTTGAAGGGGAGCAATTCAGATCTCAAACCAATGTCCTCAATTTAAATAAGGGAAATTAATGAGTGATGAAAAGAGAATTCTCTAAAATAGACTAAGAGATCGTTGGATGAGCAGCGGAAGACATTTGATAACATGCAGCAAAAAATTATTCTTGTCAAAACAAAGGACTTGATGAGAAGAATAAAAATCATTAATTAGACTGTCCAATCAAAACTTGAGGTTTACAAGGTGGTGAAACCTGTGATTGACCGAGGTATTGGGACTTTGTTAAGAACCAGCAAGATTTGACCAAAAAGCTAAAGAAAAAGGATGAGAATGTACTATGGAAGTAAATGGGCAAGAAATATAAAAACAAACACCAAGAGTTTCTACAGGCGCATGCCAAAAAAGAACAGCTAAAGTAAGTGTGGGACACTTGGAGGATACAACTGGGGAGTGAATCCAAGTTAATTCTCAAATTTTGTGACCTATTTCTGGATAATTGCTCAGATCTCAAAACCTTCTTGTCCCACAGAAAGCTTTGTGCTGGTACATCTTCTTCTGATATTGTATAGACATTGAGCAGACAGATGAACCATGCATGTTGCAGGTTCATGGACTGACAGAAAAGGCAAAATTTCACTGAACCCGCATTGATAAGCCAATAAAACGGACTGTGCAGCAGCAAATCTCCTCAATAATGGAGAATCTCAGGGCTCATGGTTCTCTTATCTGGCTCCAACATCATGGAAAAGGCACAAGATAAAGTATTTTCTTTATGTATGCCTGCACTAAGGGCGGCACGGTGGCACAGTGGTTAGCACTGCTGCCTCACAGCGCCAGAGATCCGGGTTCAATTCCTGACTCAGGCGAATGACTGTGTGGAGTTAGCACGTTCTCCCCGTGTCTGCGTGGGTTTCCTCCGGGTGCTCCGGTTTCCTCCCACAGTCCAAAGATGTGTGGGTCAGGTGAATTGGCCATACTAAATTGCCCATAGTGTTAGGTAAGGGGTAAATGTTGGTTGCGCTTTGGCGGGTCGGTGTGGACTTGTAGGGCCAAAGGGCCTGTTTCCACACTGTAATTAATCTAATCTGGCATGCAGCCAGTCTTTGAGGGATAATCATATTCCTAGTAGTGCTTGCCAAAGTTGCCAACAATCCACAGATGCTCTTTGTAAAGTACAGTTAGTTATAGGTAAATGACTGGGCTATCAATATACACACTCTTAGAGGTAACTGAAAAGTTGCAATCACCTCCTTTTGAACTAAAAGCCACATGATTAATCTTTCAGGGATCATATCCTCTCTGAGGTTTCCTTCATTGTGAAGCAATTCTGTCAAAGACAGCAGACCCAAAACTGGCAATGTTCCAGTGCTCTTCTAATGTCCATCGCTCTCGGTTATTAATTTATACTATCCTCCGACACTGTGATACTGACACCACAGCTTTCAATCCCCGGCATCAGTCCAAGCTTCCATGTTGATTTAAAGTTGGATGCAACCCAGCGGAACAGATAGAGGGAGAGGAGATCAGTTGTAGAGGCAGGAAATTAAATAATTTCAATATGACAGTACTGAGGTAGTGGAGCCACAGCAGATGGCGATTATTGCTCAAAATGAGCATGAGCAGAAAGAAAATGCATTCGTGAATGTTAGAAAGCATGAGGGTGAGAATTATTGTTGTATGAAGTCTGACATTTCTTTTACATGCAAGTATAATTTTAAAATATGTTCTCTTATGGGTGTAATGCTGGCAAGACCACATTTATTGTCAATGCCTAACTATTTTGATTATTTTACAATTAAGTGTCTTCCTGATCCATTTCAAAAAGTATTAAAAAGTTAACCAGTTAAATGCGGAAATTGAATCATGTTTAAGACATAATGGGTGGGAATGGCAGGGTTCATTTTTACATGTCATTCATGAATCAGTTGGCACTTTTGTGCAATCAAGCAGCTTTCTCAGTCATTCGTGTATGGGTGCCATGCCACATATGGCCAACTTCATTGAATTCGATTTCACAATTTACAAAAGAGGGATTTGGGTTTACAACATTTGGCTTGCCAAGTTTATGTAATAAACGTTACACTATTCTGTTGAATAAAATAGCACTTAAAGCTAGAATAATGCCAAATAGTAGAAAAACATGAATGAATTTGGTTGTTGATATTCTATACTATACAAGAAAGTTGGCCACTTTGGTTCTCAAACTTCTAAGGATCCTGGCAAACTCCAATAGTCAGGTTAGCAGAACTATTGAAAAAATACCGACTACTAGATCATCTCAATGACTTTGAGAGCATCCAGACACAACTTTCCATCCATCCTTTGTCAGATCAATGCCATTGGAACCATTGGGACTGACCCCTACATTGCGAGTTCCCATTTATCAGATTAATTAGCTCCTACTGTAAGATTACAGTATTGATTTCAAGCAAGATTGTCTCCAGCACAAAACAAGTAAGCCCCACTAAAGAGAATAATCGTTATCCTACAGAATTAGAATCAATATCCCTAGAGTGTGGAAACAGGTCCTTTGGCGCAACAAGTCCACATTGACCCTCCTAACAATAACCCACCCAGACCCATTCCCCTACTCTTAACTAATTACGTACACTATGGGTAATTTAGTATGGCCAATTCACTTAGCCTGCATATCTTTGGATTGTGGAAGGAAACCAGAGCAAACCCACGCAGAGAATGTGCAAACTCCACACAGACAGCCGCCTAAGACTGGAATGAAACCCAGGTCCCTGGCACTGTAAGGCAGCACTGCTAACCACTGAGCCACCGTGCCACCTTATCCTGAAAAAGATTACTTATATTGACTTTACTGTACAAATCTCTTTGCCAGTTCCCTCAGTCAGGGTTTTCAGGACTTAAGTGAGTCTATTCAACATGTTGCTACATTTAGCTTATCATAGCTTGTGATCAATGCTGCTGAGATGTGGAGAGTAGCCATAAAGATTGCTACTTTTTAGCATGAATGCTGACACATCCAAAGGCAATAAAGGAGGAAACTACTAGTTTGTACCAAATAGGTACTGACTACGTAGATAACATGGCTCTCCGAGCATGTCCTTTACTGAGATGAATGCTATTTTTCAAGAAGTTGATTGCTGCAGCCTCAATAACAAAGAGTAATAACCTCTGGCCATGAGGTAGCGACAGGCACCAGCGAATGGTTAAGATCACGATTGATAAGAATTTTCAGCACCATACTAGTCAGAATAATAAGACAATGCAGTGAAGAAATGTACAAGTTTGTAATTTTTTTCAATTCCACCTGTTTATTTCCAGACAGACGACCTGATTTTCTTTTTATATAGTAATTGACAGTTGTTACTGTTTTCTCCTGTACGACATATTGGAGGCATTACTATTTAGCCATTGTATAAATTTATTGGCAACAATTAAACACCATCACCCTTCATAAGACATCTGCAGGGGACTTCCTAAGCTGGAATACAGGATGAATCTTTTGGTTACTGATTGACTCATCTGGATATTTCTCTCCATTAATGCAGAACACCTTTAAATGTCCAACAGCCTTTTAAAAGCAGCAGATAGAAAATAATAATATAAATACTCATGGGGCACTGTGCATTATAACAAAGGGTTAGTCCAAAGCATTGGAGTTACATGAAATACCTGAAGAGGATTGATCCTGCCAATCATGAGCCAAGATTGCATTGACAAGCTTAATGTCAATAATGACATTAATGATTGAAATTAATTGAAATGTAAATAATTTTTAAAAAAATCCTTATCTAAATACCTCATTCACATTCCTGGCCTGGACTTGACGGTATAGGAAATGTTGAGGTTGTAGATGATCGCTGTGAAGAGTATATAACAGGTTCATGCATTGACAATATATACACAATTAAAGCAAATGTGGTGTCTCATTTATTCAGACTGTAATCCATATTGGATATTTTTTTAAAATTAACATTTTATTCATCTTTTAACTTCTTTGTAATCCTGGCTTTCAATCTCTCTATTTCAATATTTGTACACTTTGTATTGAAATAATTGCTCTAACTCATAATTCCTGCTTTGAACTCTGTGTGGTTCATGTCCCACCTGCCCTGGAAGTGTGGCATAACACAGCTGAACAGGTAGATTTAAAAGTAATTCTCACATCCAGCCAGGAGCCATTACTTTGATTTGTTTTGAAGCCAACCTAATTTTCTCTTATGTTGTTTGGCATCAAATTTTGTTTCACATCTAGAGTGTGTGAAGAATTAAATATTGACAACTAACTTATTATCATCAGTCAGATTTGTGATGCGGTGCATTTGAAGATATGAAAGCTACATCTATGGGTATAACACACACATACAGCATCTATTTCAAATCAACAAAATAGGGGATAGCCATTTTGTGGTTCATTGCTCAGAGAAAACCTGCTTTAATTTAAACAAAACTTGGTAGTAAACTGTCAGTCATCATCTAAGATGAGAGTGTGAATTTGAAAACTAAACAGATCAGCCATCATCTCATTGAATGGTTGAGTACGTTTGCTCCCATTTCATATGTTTGTTCCCAACTTGTGCATTCTCCATTGTAATCTACTTGCCAACCAATCAGCACTCTCCTCCTGTACAGAATACAGTAACTGATCCTTTTCCTGATATTTCTTGAAAATATCTGAATGAGAGCAAGTTGAAAATTATGGAAGACAAAATACACATTTAAAAAATTCAAAATTATTTAATGAAGGCTTTACCAACATAGCTAATGATAAAACTGAACTAACCTCTGGAAACCACATGGATTTCTTTATACTGGCATTAGAAAGATTAAGCACTCAATTTGAGAATTTCAGCTCGTCTACCATTCCCTCCATCCATAAGACCATAAAATATAGGAACAATATAGGACATTCAGCCCATCATGTCTACTCCACCATTCAAAGAAATTACGGTCGTGACTAATCTAATAATCCTCAACTCCAATTTCCTGCCTTGCTTACCTTACTGATAAAAAATATGGCTTTCTGAACTTTGCATCTTCTTCACAACCCAAGCTCCATTGGCCTCTGCGGTAAAGAATTCCACATATCCAAAGACAAAAAACACTGCTTATTGATGCCCCTAGCTACTTCGATGCTATTCCTTTAGGAAGGATGATTTGAGTCATTTTCCTTAATTATCCTTGTCTAACACAGTTTGAGATGCTTCACTGAATTAGCCCCTAGATATAGATGGAGTTGACACACAGAGCAGCTCGGTGGAGAGTTAAGGTCAGGCCCCCTGCAGCACTCAAAACTAGTACCAGCTGTATTGGAGCAATAAATCAGTGATGGGTTTATGAAAGTGTGTGTGAGAGAAAGAAAAATATAAGCTACTTTGGATGATCATTGTTCAGTGAAAATGCAGCAGAGAGATTGCACAAACATTTTGAAATACAATTTGACTGCAGAATTAGAAGGCAGTAATAAAAAGAGGAAGAAATTTATCTTGAGCCAAACCAGGCACAAAATCATTCTGCGTAGCAGTCTTTGTCAGTCTGAGACCAGGGCCAAACTGGGCTTCAGGCATCATTTAATTTCAATGCCACTGGCAAGCTGTAGGCACACTGTCATTGCACAGCCTTTGGAGGTGGGCAGAATCAAGATTGATTCCGGGGCAAGCCTTGGACTGGAGTATTTTTGAGATCCCAGGTGCAGCAACTCTACATATTCAGGCCTACAAAATTAAAGACGAAAATTCCTTGAACTTTTTTGAAGCAGCCACCAGTAACTTAAAGATCCAGTAGTCAATAGTTGCAATCTTTTATTCCTGATGAAGGGTTTTTGCCCGAAACGTCGGTTTTCCTGCTCCTCGGATGCTGCCTGACCTGCTGTGCGTTTCCAGCACCACTCTCATCTAGACTGTGATTTCCAGCATCTGCAGTCCTCACTTTTGTCTAATAGTTGCAATCTGACTACTGCAACTAGCCAAGGTCCTCTTTCTTCTTATTTTTAACAAATCTAATGACCATTTCAGGTTGGACCCCTAAGACAACTAAAGGTTGCATAAACTAAAATGGCATCCACCTCAACTGTGTTCTAGATCCCATAATGGGTCAAAATACAATATTTGGAAGCTAATAACCATTAATAGACTCACAAACTCTTCGCATTCACCTGTACCTATGTTTTTGTTTTGCTGCTGTTTACCTATAATTTACTTATCTATGCGCACAAGACAAAGATTTTTCACTGTGCCTCGGTACACCTGACAGCAAGTTCAATGCAATTCAATTCAATTAAATGAGCAGCTTTTCCTTCAGAGTTTTCCTTTGACTACATAATCAATGAGAGTAGTTTAAAAAGAGCAAGCTAATACTCTAAAGGACTAGGTACCAAGTGGTGCAAAGGATTAGAATTATATTATTTCAGATTGAGACTTATTTTGAAATCCATGTTAGATTATCCAAGTAAAATCTGTTCCTTTTTATGGGTGTAATGATTAATGTTGCTGCTCTCCCATCATTTCATTGTGAAGTCCAAAATTGTGTCTCAGTCTATAGCATATTTCAGCTTCTGGGTGCTTCACAGATATTTTGAATTTGACACTCTACCTCTCCTTCACTGCTTCAGATGTTCCTTAAAGCTTTTCGGTACCTGCCCTAATACCCTTATGTGGCTCAGAGTCAGATATTGTCTGCTAAAACATATGTAGGTGCCTTACTGTCTCGTTATGACTTTAAAGCTGAAATTTGTTCCTGATGTTGTTAAACCTGAAACTGTTTTCAGTTAAAATTGAAATGAAAATGTCAATCTTGCAACGAGATATATGACAGGCAAGGACACAGAAAGAATTAATTTCAATTCAGTGGACGGCATGGTGGCTCAGTAGTTAGCACTGCTGCCTCAGTGTTTGGGACCAGGTTCGATTCTACCTTGGGTGACTGTGTGGAGCTTGCACATTCTCCCAGTATTTTCATGTGTTTCCCCTGGGTGCTTTGGTTTCCTCCCACAGTTAAAGATGGATCGGCATGCTAAATTGCCCACAGTGTCCAGGAATGTGTAGGCTAGGAGGCATGGGAAATGCAGCATTGCTGGGATAGGATAGGAGGCTGGGTCTGTGTGGGGTGCTCTTCAGAGAGTTGGCCTGCTTCCACATTGTAAGGATTCTATGATTCAGATGTCCTTTCTTTATTGAAAAACAATCAATAATCAGAAACAAAGTAGATTTTGTTAGCTGTGTTCCAAAGGTAAAGAGAAAGCAGAAACATTCTAATCGGACACATCCAACAACCAATTGCAAAGTGTTTGTAGGATCGTTAAAACTCATAGAAATTCCTGCTGCCATATCTAGAAAATCACTAATGTAAAATCTATATGAACTACCCTCAGTTTTTCTAAGCTTTAATTTCCTTTGCCATATTATAACAAAGACAGGCCCACTTTTAGATGAGATTACTTACAGTGTGGAAACAGGCACTTCAGCCCAAGAAGTCCACATCGTCCCACTGAAGCACAACCCACCCAGACCCATTCCCCTACATTTACCCCTGCCCCTAACACTACGGGCAATTTAACATGGCCAATTCACCTAACCTGCACATTTTTGGACTGTGGGAGGAAACCGGAGCAAACCCACACTGACATGGGGAGAATATGAAAAACTCCATACAGTCAGTCGCCTGAGGCGGGAATTGAACCTAGGTCTCTGGCTAACCACTGTGCCACCCACTTGACACACTGCCAAAGACTTCTTGTCCAAATAGTCAACCATAAGTCAAATAGTTGTGAATGCAATTCTGATTCCAGGATTTGAGCTAAAAAAAATCAAGTACTGAGGGTACTGTCAAAGGTGTCAACTTTTGGATGGGATGTTAAACTAAGACACGTGTTTGCACTCTCAAGTGAATATAACAGATCTTTTGGGCTTTTATTGTAAAAGGGAACTAGGGAGGTATTCCTGATTCATTAACAATATTATCAGTTCAAAAAGAATATTTAGTCATTATCAGATTGTAGTTTGTGAGAGCTTGCACTGCACAAATTGCCTGCCATATTTCCCACATGCAACAGTTCTATGTTTACAGGATGTTTCATTGTTCTAAAGTGCTCTGGGATGACCCATTATTACGAAAGGTGTGATATAGGTAAAATTTGTTTTCCGAATAGAACCTTGGGCCTGTGTACTGCTAAACTTCCATATGCTGAAAAATACCCCAATTCTGTCCAATCTCAAGACTACTCCAAATGCTACTAATGCTTGGAATTGTGCTGAATGCAGCTGCAGTTTACCATTTCTCAATTTTGCTGAATGCCAGTACCGAAAACCAAACGGCATGACAGTACTGATAAAAGAATGTGTCACTTTTATAAATAATAGCTGTTGATTTATTTTTACAGAATATTGGACAGAAGTATAGAATCAAACATTCAAATAACCAGAGATCTGTGCAATAAAGGGACTTGTAAAATTATGTAAATACCTGACATCAGCGGCCTTGAGGTACCTTTAACAATATTGACATTGTTTGTGTATGACCAAAGGCATCATGTATAACATTCAAATATAAAATGTTAATTCAAAAGGCTTTCTAGAGTTTATAGCATTCTGATTAAATATATACAACAGGATCCATTATGTAATACCAAGAACTCAACATGATGCTAAAATATACATGAAACAGACTGTGCTGATGTGGAGTTTCATTCCACTTAACAACACTGTATAATAAAAATATATATGGTACTTTATATAGTCACAAACTTTCACTGGAACAGTTTTGACATGGTGCAAGTTTAAAATATTAACTATGAACTTATAGCAATCAAAAATCCCTCTTCTCCTGTCTCCATCACTTCATGAAACTTACCCTCATCATATGAAATAAAACAGGTTATTGTCTGGTATTGTTCTTAGAGTCCCATTAATTTGCTAGCTACATTTGATGCAGTTCAGTGGCAATATATCCAATTGAAATCAAGAAATTCTATAACAATGTCAAATGTTGACTGTGGTAACATTCTACAGAGCTAAGTGCAAACGATTTAAATTCTTTTTCACATTACAGCTTTATTTGACTAGAATTGAACTTAATTTACAACAAACTTAATTAAAATACATACCTAATATATTTGTTTATATGTAATCACTTGATAACAGATTAAAATTTATTCCTTTTAAGACAAAAGTGACAAGGCCAGAAACTTGATATTAGCTTGCCACCAATGCCCTACAGCATGGGTATTGGGTGCAACTACACCTCCCTGCACATTTCCCACACATTAAAACTGAAACATTGTTTATTCCACTAATTTCAAAACCCAAGCTTCCAAAGTGCTAAAACATCAAGGGATTTTGCTGAAACTATTCCTTTCCTCTTAGCTCTTAGGATGTTGCAGTGGCAGGAAACATTGCAAGGCAGCAGCAGTATGGGGAAATACGAATCTCATACAAAGAGAAGACTATTCACATTTAAGAATGTTATGCAGGTATCTTCTTCACATGCTGATTCCAAGTGTGGTCAATGTTAGATGGATTGCCTATACCATAGATAGATTATAATAGTTCCTTCACATGTGCTGATGAACAAGCCAACGCATTACTCCTGTACATTTTTAAAGACTGGTAATCACTTTATTCCTGGCTAGTGACTTCCACAGAACAGTCATTGGGAAGTTTCCTGTACCATCATCCATTGACGAAATCAGTCCAAAGGAGCTCATATTAGTTGCCATCAATCTATACTACACAGGAAAAATTAGCTCAATTCAGAAACCTCCAGAGTAACTAAGGTCAGATCTGTAATATTTTGCAAATTTTGATCCTGAATCCTCAATGCACACATCAAACCATTTTCTAAGCTACGGAAACAAAGTGGAAAATTGCCCTGTTGCTTCAGCTTGCGGAATTTTCCAGAACTGTATGTGATTAAAGGTGTGACAGCACCAACATTTATTTTCTGTCTGACCAGCTCCTTCAGTGAATTGTACAATGGTGCTTAACAAACACTCATTAACAAGATAAACTAAATCTTGTTATCCAGCTGAAGGCTAATTGTACTTTTCAGATAAACATGCAGCTCTTTGTATCAAGAAAGTTGTTTAATTGTGCAAATATTTATAAGGTTGAAGTACGTATAAGTTAAAAAATGTATTTTCTATGTATGGATATGACTGTATTCCTGATGAAGGGCTTTTGCCCGAAACATTAATTTTACTGCCCCTCGGATGCTGCCTGAACTGCTGTATTTTTCCAGCACCACTCTAATCCAGACTCTGGTTTCCAGCATCTGCAGTCATTATTTTTACCTATATATTAACTACCCTGTTGTACCCCATATTGTTCATATTGCACAGTAGGAAAGACACAATCAGAGGCTATACTTAATGACTATGTGGAGCAAAAGACAAAAAGTGGATAGAATAGCTAAGGATTCCAAGGTGCTTTCCCTCATTTTATGCTGCTTGGAATAGGAAGACTGGCAGATGTAAAGAATTAAATAATCTTTATCAACAGTGTCTTTTTGAAAATCAGCTGGTTTTTCTAGCTCATAGTTTATGGAATCTGATGTAACATAAATGTGACATTGGCCTGAATTTTGTTAATGAAAAAGAGGATATCAATCTTAAACAAAATAGTATTTGAGATAGGATTCCTAATTTTCCACCTCCAAAACTGGCACCTCTCATTTCCAGCTTGGGAGGGTGGAGATGCTGCTAATTAGGAAGCAAGGCTGACCCACCCTCTGATTGGCTGACAGCTCTTGGAGACATGCACTTCCTTCAGAAGAGCCTGGGAACCCCAGCTGTATGGAGGTAAATACCTCTAATTGGGATTTAGTCCCATCAGAGCACACAGAAAAGGCCACAGCAGGGTTCCCTTCATGGACGGGACCATCAGTGCAGAAATTCATATTGTTGTCTCCCTCAGTGGCCTACAGGACAGCCAGCAATTCACAATAAGTCAGGACTTATACACTTAATGGTAAGGTCCTAGGGAGTGTTGCTGAACAAAGAGACCATGGAGTGCAGGTTCATAGCTCCTTGAAAGTGGAGTCGCAGGCAGATAGGATAGTGAAGATCTGAAAATGTGTTGCTGGTTAAAGCACAGCAGGTTAGGCAGCATCCAAGGAACAGGAAATTCGACGTTTCGGGCCAGAGCCCTTCATCAGGAATGAGGAGAATGTGCCAGGTAGGCTAAGATAAAAGGTAGGGAGGAGGGACTTGGGGGAGGGGCGATGGAGATGTGATAGGTGGAAGGAGGTCAAGGTGAGGGTGATAGGTTGGAGTGGGGTGGGGGCGGAGAGGTCAGGAAGAAGATTGCAGGTTAGGAGGGCGGTGCTGAGTTGAGGGAACCGACTGAGACAAGGTGGGGGGAGGGGAAATGAAGAAACTGGAGAAATCTGAGTTCATTCCTTGTGGTTGGAGGGTTCCCAGGTGGAAGATGAAGCGCTCCTCCTCCAGCCGTCATGTTGTTATGTTCTGCCGATGGAGGAGTCCAAGGACCTGCATGTCCTCGGTGGAGTGGGAGGGAGAGTTAAAGTTTTACATTTCCTGCGGTTGCAGGGGAAGGTGCCGGGAGTGGAGGTTGGGTTGGTGGGGGGTGTGGACCTGACGAGGGAGTCACGAAGGGAGTGGTCTTTGCGGAACGCTGATAGGGGAGGGGAGGGAAATATATCCCTGGTGGTGGGGTCCATTTGGAGGTGGCAGAAATGACGGCGGATGATACGCTGTATGCGGAGGTTGGTGGGGTGGTAGGTGAGAACCAGTGGGGTTCTGTCTTGGTGGCGGTTGGAGTAGCGGGGCTCAAGGGCGGAGGAGCGGGAAGTGGAGGAGATGTGGTGGAGGGCATTGCGATCACGTCTGGGGGGAATCTGCGGTCCTTGAAGAAGGAGGCCATCTGGGCTGTACGGTATTGGAACTGGTCCTCCTGGGAGCAGATGCGGCGGAGAAGAAGGAATTGGGAATATGGGATGGAGTTTTTACAGGGGGCAGGGTGGGAGGAGGTGTAGTCCAGGTAGCTGTGGGAGTCAGTCGGTTTATAGTAGATGTCTGTGTTGAGTTGGTCGCCCGAGATAGAAATGGAAAGGTCTAGGAAGGGGAGGGAGGAGTCTGAGACAGTCCAGGTGAATTTGAGGTCGGGATGGAAGGTGTTGGTAAAGTTGATGAACTGTTCAACCTCCTCGTGGGAGCACGAGGCAGCGCCGATACAGTCATTGATGTAGCGGAGGAAAAGGTGGGGGGTGGTGCCAGTGTAGTTGCGGAAAATGGACTGTTCCACATATTCTACGAAGAGACAGGCATAGCTGGGGCCCATGCGGGTGCCCATGGCAACTCCTTTAGTTTGGAGGAAGTGGGAGGATTGAAAAGAGAAGTTATTCAGGGTGAGGACCAGTTCAGTCAGTCGAAGGAGGGTGTCAGTGGAAGGGTACTGGTTGGTGCGGCGGGAAAGGAAGAAGCGGAGGGCTTTGAGTCCTTCGTGATGGGGGATAGAGGTGTACAGGGACTGGATGTCCATCGTGAAGATAAGGCGTTAGGGACCGGGGAAGCGAAAATCATGGAGGAGGTGGAGGGCGTGGGTGGTGTCCCGAACGTAGGTGGGGAGTTCTTGGACTAAAGGGGACAGAACCGTGTCGAGGTACGCGGAGATGAGTTCGGTGGGGCAGGAGCAGGCTGAGACAATGGGTCGGCCGGGGCAGTCAAGATAGTGAAGATGTTTGGCATGCTTTCCTTTATTGGTCAGAGTACTGAGTCAAACTCAAATCAAATTAAAATTCCAATCTATGCTGATTTTGCTGATCTTTTAAGTGAGCCATGTCACACTTTTTGTCCTCTCAGATAGTAAGATTATTAGAGGAACTGAAAGGGACTTAGAGTCATAGAGATGTACAGCATGGAAACAGGCCCTTCGGTCTAATCCGTCCATGCTGACCAGATATCTCAACCCAATCTAGTCCCACCTGCCAGCACCCAGCCCAAGTCCCTCCAAACCCTTCCTATTCATATACCCACCCAAATGCCTTTAAAATGTTGCAATTGTACCAGCCTCCACCATGTCCTCTGGCAGCTCATTCCAAACATGTACCACCCTCTGTGTAAAAAGGTTGCCCCTAGGTCTCTTTTATATCTTTCCCCTCTCACCCTAAACCTATGCCCTCTAGTTTTGGACTCCCCCACCCCAGGGAAAAGACTTTGTCTATTTACTGTATCCATGCCCCTCTAATTTTATAAACTTCTATAAGGTCACCCCTCAGCCTCCAGGGAAAGCAGCCCAGCTCTCTCTATAGCCTCTCCATATAGCTCAAATCCTCCAACTCTGGCAACATCCTTATAAATCTTGTCTGAACCCTTTCAGGTTTCACAACATCTTTCCGATAGGAAGGAGACCAGAATTGCACACAATATTCCAACAGTGGCCTAACCAATGCCCTGTACGGCTGCAACATGACCTCCCAACTCCAGTACTCAATACTCTGACCAATAAAGGAAAGCATACCAAACGCCTTCTTCACTATCCTATCTACCTGCGACTCCACTTTCAAGGAGCTATGAACCTGCACTCCAAAGTCTCTTTGTTCAGCAACATTCCCCAGGATCTTACCATTAAGTGTATAAGTCCTGCTAAGATTTGCTTTCTCAAAATGCAGCACCTCGCATTTATCTGAATTAAACTCCATCTGCCCCTTCTCAGCCCATTGGCCCATCTGGTCCAGATCCTGTTGTAATCTGAGGTAACCCTGTTTGCTGTGCACTACACCTCCAATTTTGGTGCCATCTGCAAACTTACTAACTGTACCTGTTATGCTTGCATCCAAATCATTTATGTAAATGACAAGAAGTAGAGGGCCCAGCACCGATCCTTGTGGCACTCCACTGGTCACAGACCTCCAGTCTGAAAATTAACCCTCCGCCACCACCCTCTGTCTTCTACCTTTGAGCCAGTTCTGTATCCAAATGGCTAGATCTCCCTGTATTCCATGATATCTAACCTTGCTAATCAGTCTCCCATGGGGAATCTTGTCGAACGCCTGTGTCATGGTTGATACTTAAATCTCAATCTTCATCAATAAAATATTTTTTTTTGTGGAATTTGGCGATGTGCAAGTTAGCTATTTTAATTCACACACTACAATAATGACTAGTCTTTCAAAATATTTAAATTTTTGTGAAGCATTTTGAGCTGAGAATATTCAACGTATGAAATCAATGCAACTCATGCCTTCCTTTCTTAGTTAAGGCACAATAACTGTTTTTGACATCCTTGGATGAAGGAAGAGCAAGACAGAGGAACTAAATCATCAGCAAGGGTCCCTACTCTTGTTGAGTGTGTTAATGAGCTAATGAGCAACTCTGTAGGATTAAATGAGGCTGTGATTCCTTCCCACAGTTGAATAATTTGTCAATGGTCATTATATATACTGACACACTGACAAAGGACTTTTTCATGAGTCACCCAAAGTACCTATTAAATAGTGACCCCCATGCCAATATATTAAGATGACAAATTTGCAGCACAGATTAATTTGAGTTCTTCTAAGCAGTGATTGTTCAAATAACTCACAATCACACCAAGTTAATTAGAAGTTTGATGTCTATAATAATATAGAAGTACCCAAACAGAAGGACTCAATGCTTTTAGTTCTTCATTTTGTAAGCAAAATGATTAATTTTCCCCTTTTTTGGATTTCCAAGTTACATTTGATATAATCTTTTTGACATAGTGAGTAGCAGATGCCCAAATCCTCAGCTAATGTTGCTTTTGACGCAGCCATCAGACACAACAACTCTCAAATCTGTGCTCCTCCAAGCAAGGCTAGTTTCAGATGAGAATGAAAAACTGCAACTACCTTGGAAACTTGACAGGCACTAACACAATATTGGATTTAACTGGGAAGCTACAACGACAATAGCCAACCAATGAGGCTAACAAAGAGCTTTTCTGGTGTACACTGAAAAGGAATCAAATTAAACAGGACATTGATTGTATCAGTCAGTGCTTTATTTGGAGAACAAGAGCAACATTCCGAAAACTTGTGTTTTCAAATAAACCTACTGGACTATAGACTGGTGTGTGATTTTTAACTTTATTTGAAGAAGGCAGAAGCATGCAAAATACATTCAACAAAAAGGGAAGATTTAGATATCTGATCAAATCCATCACATTTTTTGTTCATGATTTTGCAATTGAAATATCACTGCACTTCCTTTTCTCGCACCAGTTGTACCTTGATGTGATTAACAGAGACTGGTACTATGAAACCTGAGTAGCGCTATCCGGTTGCATCCTAATTAGACCCTGCAATTAGGTATCAGCAGGCAGTACAAATGACTAATGATCGTTATTAAACCATCACATGCAAAATGACTCTCTGCAAGTCTCATAACTCACATTGTTAAAAAGAGAGATCGACGTTACATACGGACTGCTTAAATTATAATGGAGATTTGTCATCATTTATGAAACAGAGCAGAAAGTGGTTGAAACAAAATGTGAATAGCCTAAGCCAAAACTATAAATCTCTGGAAGAACAGTTTGGATATTCCTCTGAACAATAAGATATAAATACTTCATGCATTTGTGTCAAATAGCTCTTTTCACTCTCTTCTTGCAGACTTCAACAATTTGATTTTAAACAGCTTATTGGTTATGTATGATCAATATGTCATAAATTCAATATTAGAAGTTGCCATCTTAACCCTTAAAGCAAAATTATCACAAGTATCAACAAAAAGCTTTTCATTCCTTGATTTCACTTCATGAATTTCCCATCTTTCCATATCCTGTAAATTTAACAGACAATACAGCAATTCAAACATTGAGCATTTCTCACCCTTGTCTTGCTGTTAAAATGGCTAACACTGCCATGTCAGCACCAAGGTAAAAACAACAATGCCACCGTGCGCGAAACACTGCTTTTGATCATGAAGGTCAAAGGCCATTGCACAACCCTTTGTAAAGTACCAGACACTAAACCATCAACAACAAATAAAAAGATCTGTTAATACACTAAAGTTGAAAGCTTGGAAAAGATGGATGTGGCACTTACCTGTCAAGAGATGTCAACAAGATTGATGCGCAATTCATCAAATTGTTGATTCAGCAGCATGGAGGAAAACAAAAGAGTAAAGTTCTCATTAGTGGTCAATTCTTTTCTAGTAGATTTTCACATCTCTCTTCAATAACAAGATAAAAAATTCAGAGTTGAATCTGGTGGTAAGGATATTAGTTTAAAAGCTGCAATGAAGCATTGCTAGGGCTCAGAGCTAACCCTACCTGCCTGGAGTTGGACATATATACAGCTGAAAATAAACACATTGCTGACCTTCTGAAAACCTGAAACTTCTCCATTCCCTGCAACATCTACAGGCTCCAACAGTGTTTTACCTGTATTTGGGAAGTGGGGAAGCCAGTGCCATTCTCGGCCAGACTAAAGCAGGCGCACACTTGTGAGAAGGATAAAGTAACCCTCAATTTGTGTTGATATATGCCTTCAGAAAGGAGAGGTTGAGACCCTCCTATTATTTCCCCTGGATGGTATGGATGTTTTCTCACTGTCATTTAGCTGGAAGACTGGGCTGGCTATGAGCTAGTCTGATTTTTACTTGCTCGCAACTACTCTTGAACTGTCTTCCCATTCTTTATTGGCAATAAGTGGATCCGCAGCATTTAAATGAGGTCTAGTTGTTTAAAATCACTCTGGCCTCCTGTTATATGTCATAGGCTGGAAATTAAGTTGGCAAAGTGGTTTCCATCGCTGATCTGAAGTGATCAGTAAGGTCACAAATTTAATCCCTGGATTGCACTAAATTAATGATTTCAGCCTGTGCAGCACTGTGTGTGGGCACTACCCTTTGATTAAGAACTTATTTGCAAATTTTCCTGCCAAGTTAATGTGGGCCAGATTCTCTTTCACCTCAGTGAATGGTGTTTTCTCCCAGAACGAAACCAAGCAATGTTTCTTCCTTTGTGAGACAAGAAACATGCTGACCTAGGGAGCAATCCGAGACACATCCTCAATAATGTACTCCTCATGCAAGAATTCCCATTATTCTAGTCAATTCTGAGATAATTAAAACCACCCGATGTTATTACCCTGCTGGTTTTATTCCAATTCTCTGAATTGTCTGTACTTCTCCATTCCTATCTCATCCTCAAAGATCGGTGGGTTCTGTAACACATGCCAAAAATTGTTACATTTTTGTTTCTTATTTTCAGTCATATGGATTCTGTTTTAACACAGCCCCCTAGGTCATCTCTACATTCTAGTGGTGTGTTAGAGGCCTCTTTAATAATGTGAACTTCCATCCCTCGCACACCTCACCACAGCCACCAGCCCACATCTTTCCCAACCCTTCTTCCGAAACTGTTATAACCAGGCATATTGAGTTTCTACTCCTGTCCAAACTTTAGCTAGCTGTGTTATAGCTATTAGCTCAACAGTCTCTGCAATTATATATGTTCTAATTCTCATGCAGTGCAGATTCATCAATTTCCTTGAGTATCAAATGCTGCTTGCTCCAGTTTTTAATGAAATGTTGACCTTTTTTCTTTTTCCTGGTTTACAATTTTGTGTTTTAATATATTTTGCTCTTTTCACATTTTGTTTCTATGTTGCACAATATGTCTCATTCAAAGAGTGATAAAGTCAGAGATGTACAGCAAGGAAACAGACCCTTCTGTCCGTCTCATCCATGCCAACCAGATATCCTAAATTAATCTAGTCCCATTTGCCAGCTCTTCACCCATACCTCTCTAAACTCTTCCTGTTCATATATCCATCCAGATGCCTTTTAAATGTTGCAATTGTACCAGAGTCCACCACTTCCTCTGGCAGCTCATTCCATACACACACCACTCTCTGTGTGAAAAAGTTGCCCCTTGGTCCCTTTTAAATCTTTCCCTTCTCACCCTAAATCTACGCTCTCTAGTTCTGGACTCCCTCATCCCACGGAAAATACCTTGTCTATTTATCCTATCAATGCCTCTCATGATTTTATGAACCTCTATAAGGTCACCCCTCAGCCTCCAATGCTCCAGGGAAAACGTCCTTAATGTATTTAGAAAAGCCCTTTGGATTCTCCTCAACCCTGTTTGCCAAAGCTATCTCATGTCTCCTTTTTGCCCACCTGATTTCCCTCTTAAGTATACTCCAATTGCCTTTATACTCTAAGGATTCATTTGATCTCTGCTGTCTATACCTGACATATGCTTTCTTCTTTTTCTTAACCAAAACCTCAATTTCTCTAGTCACCCAGTGTTCCCTACACATACAAGCCTTTCCTTTCACCCTAATAGGATATACCATCGCTGGACTCTCGTTATCTCATTTTTGGAGGCTTCCTATTTTTCAGCTGTCCCTTTACCTGCAAACATCTGCCCCCAGTCAGCTTTTGAAAGTTCTTGCCTAATGCCATCAAAATTAGCCTTCCTGCAATTTAGAGCTTCAACGTTTAGGTCAGGTCTTTCCATTTCCATCGTTATTTTGAAACTAATAGAATGATGGTCACTGGCCCCCAAGTGCTTCCCCACTGATACCTCAGTCACCTGTCCTGTCTTATTTCCCAGGAATAGGTCAAGTTTTGAATCTTCTCTAGTAAGTACATCCACGTACTGAATCAAAAAAGTTTGGAGGAGGTAGGGGAGGCCCTTAATGAATATTTTGCTTCAGTATTCATTCTGAGAGGGACCTTGTCATTTGTCAGCACAGTGAGAAGTGAATTGATATGCTTGGACAGCTTGATGTTAGGAAGAAGATGTGTTGAAAACTTCGAAAAACACAAGCATAGATAAGTCTCCTCGGCCAGATGAGATATACCCAAAGTTCCTACAGGAAGCAAGGAACGAGACCACTGTGCCTTTGGTGATGATGTTTGCATTCTCACTGTACACTGGAGCCGTGCCAAATAATTGGAGGGTGGAAAATGTTAATCCCTTGTTCAAGAAAGTGAATAAGGATAATGCTGGGAATTACAGACCAGTCAGTCTTACATTAATGGTGGGAAAATTATTGGAGAGGATTCTGAGAGACAGGATTTATGATTACTTGGAAAGCCTTAGTTTGATTAGAGATAGTCAGCATGGTTTTGTGAGGGCAGGACATAAGCCTTTTTGAATTCTTTGAGGATGTGACAAAACATGTTGATGAAGGTAGAGCAGTACATGGATTTTAGCAAGGCATTTGATAAGATTCCACATGGTAGGCTCATTCGGAAAGTAAGGAGAAATGGGATTCAGGAAAATTGGCTGTTTGGATACAGAATTGGCTCACTCATAGAAGACAGAGGGTAGTAGTAGATGGAAAGTATTCAGCCTGGAGCTTGGTGACTAGTAGTGTTCTGCAGGGATTTGTTCTGGGAACTCTACTCTTTGTGATTTTTATATATGACTTGAATGTGGAAGTGCTGAAAATGTGTTGCTGGAAAAATGCAGCAGGTTTTGAACCTTCTTGAAGAAGGGCTTATGCCCGAAACGTCGAATCTCCTGTTCCTTGGATGCTGCCTGACCTGCTGCATTTTTCCAGCAACACATTTTCAGCTCTGATCTCCAGCATCTGCAGACCTCACTTTCTCCTTGGATGTGAAAGTGGCAGGGTGGGTTAGTAAGTTTGCTGATGACACGAAGGTTGATGGAGTGGTGAATAGTGTGGAGGGATGTTGTAGGTTGCACTGGAACACTGGCAGGCAGAACTGGGCTGATAAGTGGCAGATGGAGTTCAACCTGTAAAAGTGTGAAGTAAATCACTTTGAATGCAGAATACAGGGTTAAAGGCAGGATTCTCGGCAGGACTGCAGATGCTAGAGATCAGAGTTGAGAGTGTGGTGCTGAAAAGCACAGAAGGTCAAGCAGCATCCAAGGAGCAGGAGAATCAATGTTTCGGGCATAAGCCCTTCATCAGGAAGGACTTCATTCCTGATAAAGGACTATGCCTGAAATGTCAATTCTCCTGCTCCTCGGATGCTGCCTGACCTATTGTGCTTTTCCAGCACCACACTCTCGACTCTGATCTCCAGCATAGACACTCATAGACAAGGAAAACTCTTGTAGGCCACAAGCCAGCTGCACAAATAAAGATAGGTATCTCCTCAATATGCATACTAGAACCTGAGCCACAAACCTTGCGGCATTATGAACCAGGAATGTGCCTTGATCTGATTCCATGGCTCCCTCTGATGAAGCATTTTGCCCAAATTCATCTCTTGATAGCAAGATTGGGAATTCACCACAAGAACAATTAAAAGTTGGAACAAGTAAAGTCCCACCTGCTCCAGAAGTATATTAACATCTTTGAACAGGTTGAGTTGAAAATAGTTTCCCCATGCTTCAGCAGACTGGGGCATCAATAATGCAGATCCAATAGGTCATTACATGATACATGTATATAATAAGCAAAAGAACCATAATGTTTATAAGGATAATGTGTCTGAGCTTGTTTGGGATTGGAATGGAAGCATACAATGAAGTGAAATAAAAAGATTCAGCTGCTGGCCACAAACCGATGTCTCCACTCGATAGCGTGCTGGCTGCAGAAATAGTTTTCAGATGTCCTGAGGTTTGGATGTTGTGGTGATTTGGTGATTGAACCTAACCACATGTCCCACAGTTATTTATCTCTAAACAGCACTGTTTCAGGGCTGCCTTCAACTCAAAAGGAATCAAACAGCCACATCCTAATCCTGATTATAGAATCACTAAAGAGAGAAGGCTAGCAACAATGATGTTGTCTCAGAACAATAATAAAATTTCAAAACCAGTTCTTATGGGTGATCCTAGACTATGAGATTCTCTTCAATATAAATAGAGTAACATTCTGTATGTTTAACATTTCGAGAATGTTCCAAGAAAAAAGTCTATCCTCAAAGATTTCTTGAAATTGCACATGAGATGTAGGCATTGTTGAGAAGGCTAGTGTTTAATGCTTATCCCTTGAACTGAGCAGCAGCATGGTGGCTCAGTTGGTAGCATTGCTGCCTCACAATGCCAGGGACCCAGGCTCGATTCCAACCTCAGGTGACTGTCTGTGTGGAGTTTGTACATTCTCCCCGTGTCTGCATGGGTCTCCTCCAGGTGCTCCATTTTCCTCCCACTTTGGATTAAGTGAGTCGACCATGCTAAATTGCACATGGTGTTAGGTGCATTGGTCAGGGGTAAATATAGAGGGGTGGGTTGCTGTTTGGAGGATCAGTGTGAACCTGCTGGGCTGAAGGGCCTGTTTCCACACTGTTGGGGTTCTATTCTATGAAACTTGCTGGTTTAGTTCAGTAGGTAATTGAGAGTTAACCACATTGCTCTGAGTACACACTAACATGTAGGTCAGACTAGGTATGGGTGACAGATGTCCTTCACCAAAGAACATATTTAGATAGATGTTTATGGCAAATGACACTAGTTACATGGTCACCAAACTAACTTTTAATTTCAGATCTTCACTGAATTCAAATTTCACTAGCTGCATGGCAAAATTCAAACCCATATCCTCAGATCTTAGTCTTAGATTCTGGATTACTAGGTTTCGTGATTTATCACTATGCTATCACCATCCCTTACAAAACCTGAGTTAATATAATCCTGCATTAAAACAAATTATAAATTGCAAAGTCTTAATAATAGAGATTTCTGATTTTGACAAGCAAAACATAGTGCTTCGGAAAGATTAAGAACTGACAACTCAGTCAATAAGTCCATAAGGGATACTGTACTTTGCCTTGTCTGGTTGCAATTTTGATTATTTTACATTCTTACCAAATTCTTATATTTCAACTCTTCTGCTAGCATCACCATTCAACAATCAAATACTTAGCCAAGTGAGTCACAGTTCTGTAGTGATTGTAACAAGGTCAGGCATGTGGACATCATAGAATATGAGTTCCCTGATTGGGGATGTTAATCTATCTAGTCCAATTAGATAGACAAATATTAACAGGAGTGTAAGAGGTTCTATTCCCCAAGACCTGGCTCTCAGGAAGCTAGATCAGTGTCAAGGAACTCCCACATGTAAATACAGGATGACTTGGTGACAAGGATACTGGCCTCTGTAGAGTTATTTCAGTGACAATGAGAGAAAAACACACTCCTGAAGAAATTCACTCTTTGAGTTGGTGGTAAGTATTTCTGGCATTGTGCTATTATATGGGAAGTTTGACTCATTCACTGTTGCCATGGAAGACTGGACCCTGTATGTGGAAAGAATGCATTACTTTTTCCAGGCGAATAACACTGGGACAGTGGGAAAGCAGCAAGTAATTCTCCTGACAGCTTGTGGACCCGCAGCTTTTTCAGTTATTAGGAGCCTAACCTTCCCTGAGGCATCAGATACTAAAATCTTTCAAATGAAAACAGATTTAGCTAAGGAATATTACAACCCCAAGCCTCTTGTAATTCTGAGATGCTAATGGTTTTTCACTCCGCAATTCGTGAACCAGGTTATATATATCAGGATTTTTTTACTGAGTTAAGACGACTGGACGAGGCATGTAACCCTGGTTTAAGCCTTAATAAGAAGTCGAGAGACCATGTGATATTTGGCATTAATGATGTAACCATGCAAAAGCACCTATTAACTGAAGTTTAGCTAGGTTTCAAACACTACAACTGGCTTTATCATTGGAAAATGTGGCATACGGAGAATATGAGTTGCACTGTACTCCGAAGGCAGTGGACACCCTTGCTAGTTTAACTGAACTTCGGGAACACTGTTTCAATTGCATAGTCTCACACAGGACATATCCTAAACAGAGAGACTCTAGGTCAGCCCACAGCAAAACCCCAAAGGAAAGCCAAGCCTTGGTCAAGTGGTTAAAAATTTCTTTAGAACCTGGGCCGTCAAGCCATTGTCGTGGCTGGCATGCAGACATGAGACAGCAAAATAATCCCGCTAGACCTACATTGAATAAGGGAACTCATAATCTGCACCCTGAAAAGTCCACTGCATCTGGGTTGGAACAGTTAAATTGTTTAACAACATCCAAACCAGAACTAATTTAAATAAATGTCTGGTTAAATGGTCACCCGGTTCTAATAGAGGTCAATAAGAGTACAACAGTTTCAGTATTGCAGAACCAGTTTATAATAAAAGTTGCTCTGAACTCCAACCTTTACATTTATGCAAGACTTTGGCTAGATTGAGAACCTACACCAGGGAACCATTACAAATTAAGGGTACAATTCAGGTCCAATTTCTTATGAGAAGTGGCTGGCTCTGTTACCAGTGATTATAGTAAAAGATTCTGGCCCAAGCTGGATGGCACAAATTTGATTGAGAAAGATTCACATGGATTGGCTCAACATTTTTTCGATTAAGAAAATGGCTGCCTTGGTGAAGTCCTAATTAAATACCTGGAAGATTTTCAGGAAAGGTCTGGGGACTATCAGAGGGCCAATGCCACTTTGCATATTGATTAGGAAGCAATTCCACAATTCAGCAAGGCCTGCCTAGTCCAATTTACAAAAGCAGAGGGAGAAATCAGGAGGGTGGAAAGCAAAGGAATGGGTAGCAACGGTCATACTGATTGTGAAGTCTGACGAATTGGTTCGCCTTTGAGGGGACTTTAAACAAACATATTTTTCCTCCACTCCTTGCAGCTGGATAAATATCCAATTGCTCTCATAGAGGATTTATATGTAAAACTAGGAGGGGGGCTGTCCTTCATGAAGGTGGAAGTGAGCCATATGCATTTGCAATTGCAATTAGATGAAGATTCCAGAAGTTTGCTACAATTAATATCCATAATTACTGCCACTGGAAGAATCTGTAATGGTTATAAATTTTCTGGACACACTCCCAGGCATGCAACTACAGGGATAATACCAGCAGATTTGCTAATGGGGAAGACTAAAACTGATCTTCACAGACCTGGGAGGGAGATTGTGGGGTGAAATGGCATCAGGAATGCCAGTGCTGGATACAAGATGTCATTAAGTGAGACAGACAGTTTACTACAGGGGAAGAAGTTTGTTGGAGGAACCATGGGACTGGACTTGCATGGGTAATAGGCATGATTGACATGATGTCAGGTCCAGTGACATGTAAAATGTGGGTAAGTCCTAAACAAGTATGTGGACCATATGAAAGCTGCAAATCTGTAAACAGTATGAGAGCAAATCGTGCCCAGCTCCTCAGCTGCCTTTCTGACTGTTCTGGAACCCTGGGTTTTCCCACTCCATCAAACATTGAAGATACCGCAATACCTGAGATGGTCACAGTAGATGTCACTGCCTCAATGCCTTTGCCGCCCAACAATAGAATGAATGTCTTCTGAGATGCACTGGGTGCAAGAGGAGAGCTACTGTGCACTACATATCGCATGTCAGAGGCAGAGTTGGAGGATCCCGACCTGGTGTTATACACCCCAGGAAGGGCTACAAAAAGAAAAGACTCATAGGGGGAGGGAAGTAGTGAATCTAATGAGGTCAGTCAGTGAACCTCATAGACTATGAGTTCCATGATTGGGGCTATTAATCTTGTCCAATCAGGGAGCCCTGACTGACTGATATAAACAGAGGTGTCAGACGTTCTGTTCAGTCTGAGAGCTGGCTTGACAGAGCTGGACCAATGACAAGGACTTTCCATGTGTAAATAAAGGGTGACTTTCTGATGGAATACCAACCTCTATGGAGTTATTTCAGTTCCAGCCCAAGGAATTAGCTGGAGCAACACATGAGATTTCAGAAATTCCCTATTTTCAAAAGGAGGCATTAATTACTTGATAGTCACCTCTTTGTCTGCACCAGAATGGCTGAAGAAGCTCTGCTCAAATTTCAAAATTAGATCTCTCTAGAAACGATGATAAAGGACATAATAACAAGACATTAGAAAATAATGGCAGGATTGGGAAGAGACACTGTAGATCTATGAAAAGGCAATCAAGCTTAGCAAACCTGTTGGAGGTTTTATAAGCATGTAACTAGAATAATAGATAATGATGAATTGGTCAATGTAATATATTTAGATTTTCAGTTTTTGATAAGATCACACACAAGAGGTGGATAAACAAAATTAGAGCATAGCGGATTAGGTGAATTGTACTGGTATGGATTAAGAACTAATTATTGAACAGAAAACAGATGAAAAACAAATGAATCTTTCATCCTGTAAAGGTGACAAATTAGATCTCAGACTAAAGTTCTTTGAGCTGGGATTCAAGCACTGATCCTTGTGATTTACCACTTGTCTTTTCTCAGGTTTGCAAGCTGTGACTAGTAGTATATTTACCAAACTAATTTCTGGAATGAAGATATCTCTTATGAGGAAAGAGTGGGTCATTATCCACTAAAGTTTAGAAAAATGAGAGGTGGTCTCATTCAAACAGGCAAGAATCTTCCAGGATGAACGCAGGATGATGTTTCCCCATCTGGAGACCGTAGATCCAGGGGACAGCCACAGAATAAGGAGGAGGCCATTGAACGCTGAGATGAGGAGGAGGGCTCTTCATTCACACAGTGGTGCCTCTTAAGAATCTCTGCCCCTTAGGGCTGTGGAGGTTCAGTTGTTGAATATGACACTGATAGATTTCTACATAAGGAATAGAAACCTGATTTCTCTCTAAGGGATAGGTTGAAAATGGAAAACATTGTGTGAGTAGATCAGCTGTGATCTCACTGAATGGTGGATCATGCTGAATGGCCTACTCCTGCTCTTATTTCTTTTGCTTTTACTTTGAATGTCTAATGGCATACACAATAAATAGCTGCTATAAGCAATAAAGTGGTTTGACAAAAGCTCTATAAAAGGTACTTTAGCTCTTGCTGTTATTATCATTCCAAGAAGAGACTCACATTCCACCTCACTATACTATTAACATTGTATTCCAATGAACACAAAGGACAGAAGATAATGATTTCAGATTGAACACAGACATTGTAACTGTGGAAATGATCCAGTTCCTTCAATTCACTGTGCTTCATTATTATATTAGATACAGATGGGAGCACTCTGGAACCAAAAGGGGAAAATAAACTCACACAAACTGAACTACAGGTCTAATTCAATCATTGGTTAACCTCAGACCATCATGGATATCCTTTGAATTCAACCCCCCTCCCCCACCCCCTCCCCGAGCCATTTTTGAATTACCCACATTTAGTAGATAAATGGCTAACAGCTGGCAAGAAAACTGGTTCAATATTTCTCCTCAACCAGTCAGATTTAGTAACGCTGGAAGAAATAAAGAAATGTCCTAAAGGGTTTTTATTTGTAAGATGAGTGTTTCAGTTCATTGAGTTTAAATTGTTTTCCTTTCAGGGAAAGGACCATTTCTTTAATTCCTTGCCCAAATTCAAAATACACCATTCAAGTATTGCAAGCTGCCAAGTAAAGTTTCATCCATGGTCATCCCCCTGAGGTTCCTAATACCATTCTCAGAGAATCTGCACTCTCCTGCACTATAATTCCAGATTTGTCAACATGAAAGAAATACAATTTATTATTAGTAACAACATACAGGTTATAAATTCATTCTATGCAAGAAGCTTATGGTTATTTGGTAAAGAAAAGAGCAAACTTTAAGTATTTCAAACCAAATTTAATTGGGAGATACTGTTCAGACCCATGTCAGAGGCCAATAACCCATGTGCTTACTTTTACAATAATAGAAATAGATATCATGTGAAGTGTTTAAACCACAGTCGTAATTATATTCAGGCATGCCTTATATTAAAGTGCATTTTCACTCATTATGCCAGGTGCAACAACTCTATCACAGAATTCAATGTTACTATGAAGAGATGCATGTAGCCAATACTTTTCATGACACACTCCGCAGGACAAATGCAAAAATACCAACTGTTAGACAACCACAACAATTTATACTATGGGAGAAAAGGTGCTGATTAGTTAGCAAATAAATTCTGATTGACGAAGCTATTACTATGGAGAATATAATAGGGTAGCATGTGCTTGCCAATATCCCTGTAATCAGTACAGTTAATTACATTATATCAGATTGAGTCTATCAGCCTCTTTCTTAACTCATCCTTTTCAACGTCTCTATTGCTTTCAATGTCATTGTTCACTTAAAGATTTCATTCTGGCTTTCAATCCCTGTGGAAATTGAATTCTCCTCCGTTTGCTTTTCATTTGATTCAACACAAGCACTACACTGCCAATAGCCTATCCTCCTTTGTTCACACAGGGGGTACCACATGATCTGAAAATACACCTGCCACACTTACATTGTCCACATCCAATCAAATCTGCCTCATTGATCCAAATGTGGTGTTCACACCTACAAGTCATCCACTTGATGTCAGTATTTGAGGTGACCTAAATCTTTCTCAATCAGAACACTCACAAAAGTCAAGACCATTCTCTTTGGTTTCCATCAGCGTTCCCACTATCCCAGATACCACCTCAATGTGTGAAGAACTGTAGCTCCATTGTATCCTGCACAATCCCTTTATACAATTGTTCAGTTAGCAAAAGCAGAACTATATACCTGCTTAAAAAAATAATTATAATCTTATTTCTTCTTTTCTGTTGTTTACTCCTGGTCTATGCTTTTACCATGTCAAGGATGGACTCAAACTATATCCATATTACAGCAATCATCCATTTTGACTAGCCAGAAGAAAGTTACTGAGGATGATGCTGATTAAAGTGACTCAGTACATCTGTAGTCACCATTAGAAATTTGCAAACATTATACGTAATTTCAAATGCAATAAAAGTGCCTTTTTAAGGAACAATCCCACACAAGGATTTCAGAATTGATTAACCCAACTCTCATGTACTATGTGTAAAAAGTGAGGTCTGCAGATGCTGGAGATCAGAGCTGAAAATGTGTTGCTGGTTAAAGCACAGCAGGTCAGCCAACATCTGATGAAGGGCTCCGGCCCGAAACGTCGAATTTCCTGTTCCATGGATGCTGCCTGACCTGCTGTGCTTTAACCAGCAACACATTTTCAGCTCATGTACTATGTCACATGAATGGCACTCTTCATGTGTAAACTGGATTGCATAGTCAAGCAGAATCTGCTAGTTTGGATTGCTTGCTTGGTCCTAAAATCCAGCTCTTTGACCACACGATGAAACAAACTCACGACTCCAGCTCTTTGTCCTAAAATCCACCAAGTTAAGAAATATTACTGGCTGTTCAAATGAAGTGACACTTTCCACAATCGGATCGTGAGAAGGTTGACAGACAATAGCAGCTCAGAAATCCAGTACGCTAATTTGAGAACAGCTTAGGCATTCCAAGAAAGAGGCAGAGCAGCAGTTCCTCTACACTCTCTCAGCATTTTCAAGTAATAAACAAAGATTCCCGATTTGGAAATGTGACAGATTTACTGGTTTTTAAAAAGCAGATTGATAATCATCGTAGGGATTCTCAAACACCCTGTAGTTAAATTGTACTGAAGCAGAACTATACTGCCGTTTCATCAAAACAAGAAAAATAGGGGTATTCTGATGCGCGGACACTGTGCATTGTGAGAACAGATTAAAATTATTGCAGACTCATTTTTCATCTGTCTGTTGCAATCCTTTACCTGCTCATTCAACTGTGTAATCAAAATCTACAATATACAGACCTAGCTGTGAACAAGAGCTTTGCATAGCCATGATCATTATGTAATCATTCCACAAAGTGGCCTGTCTGCCATTAGGGTCGGATGATCACTCCATCACGGCTAAGGGCCAAAATCAAAAAGTTATTTCAGAAGAAGTCAGAGGCCATGAAATTCAATAACCTTAGAAAACAGGCATGAGGACTGTGATTAATCTGTGCCTGTTACTTTCCATGCAGGCACCACACTAACCTCCTGCTGTTCACTGGTTCAGATGAGCTGCAGCATGCTGCCCATCTCTGTTCAGAGTCTGCACACTTGAGTAGGGGGTCTAAAATCCTAAGAGGTCAACTGGGTCAAAGCATGTCTGAAATATTGAAAATATCCCTTGGGAGGAAGTATAGTTTAGCCTGACTGGGTGCTGGAAGTCATAATGAAAATAATTTTGACTCAGTGAGAAAGGTACAAATATAACAAGGCAAACAGAGGGTCCTCAAGACATTTCAATGCTGCACTCAAGGGTTTGTTGAGGGCATAAACGAAAGAGGTCATAAGTCCACAGAGAGCCTCCAGCCAAATTTTCCAAAGGCAGTGTGGGCAGATACTTCTGGCAGTCAGTGCAAGAAATCTAGCTCCATAGACTTGGATGCACCAGCAGTGGAGAAAGTAAATGTTGGGTTTGGTGAATGTGGTGTTGATTGGGTAGGTCACTTGCCTTGAGAGTGACATCAAGCTACTTGAATGATGTTGTAAGTGCACTCATTCGTGCTAGTAAGAAGCATTCCATCACACTCCTGACTTGCATGTAGTAGATGGTAGAGGGGCATTGGGGAGTCACTTACCTCAGAATTCCAAATCTGTAACATCCTTCAGGGAAGGCGATTTTCTACCTTCACTTTGTCTGGTCTCCTTGTTATATTGGTTGTAACAAGGCCAGCCAAGTGGACCTTATAGAATGAGTTCCCTGATTCAGGCTGTTAACAAGGTCCAATCAAGGAACCCTGGCTGACAGATATAAACAGGAGTGTCAGAGGTTGTATTCACTCTGAGAGCTGGCTCTGAGGAAGCCAGAAAAGCATAAAATACTATGCATTTGTATATAAAGGGTGACTTGGTGATGAGATATCAGCCTCTATGTAATAGTAAGTGCCCCTCCCAGTCACTCACCATACTGAGTTTAAATTATATTACCATTCCTCCATTATTGCTGGGCCAAACACTTTGAACATGATGATGGGTATATCGGCACTACATAGACTGCAGCAGTTCAAGAACGTAGTTCACAACTATCTAATCAAGGGCAGTTAAAATGGGCACAATATAGTGACCTAGCCTGTGACTAACCGAAAAGAAACCTCATAATTGTAACTACAATACTGTATTATAATCTGGAAGTTTTTGAGAAGTGCACGCTGCATTTGCAGTTTTATGTTTCTTGTTGTTTCTGCATTGAAATTGTGTACTGTTCCCAAACTCACAGTGTTTTATTACAACCCTCAAAGAATGAAATGTAATTGTATTCTTAGTGCAGTGACTGTCATGCCAATGAAATATACCAGTCACCTCACGTGATCTGCAAAGTGTGTTCATGACAGCAGAGACGTTCATATTAAAAAATGATATATTTTCCATATTTTGTGCAGGATCAAGGCAAGCAGATTAGATATAAAGTGACTATTGGCCAAGAAGGTATCCAGGTGAAGCCACAATGTAGCATTCCCTGTGTATACTGTCTAAACACCCTTGAGTCTTAAACAAGAGTGTTCCATCTGAGAACTGAGAAGTGTACTGATGATCATGACAAGGATTCTCAAGCAACTGGTTATTGAAACAGTAGCCACCTTGGAATTAAAGCCACAACACTTTGCTGCATTTCAATACACATTTAAGTAATCCACAGAATTTTAAATCTTCCACTTTTTCTTTTTTTATGATAGTTCTGAGGTTTCCACTATAATGGAATTTAGTCCAAAGTCTACACAGAGTTGTCCTGAACTGTAATCCCAATTTTCCACGGTACAATCATATGATTCTTGCTACTAATTCTTGATTTACTCATAGTACCTGGTGCATCAAAACAATTAAATACTCTCCACATAATTAATTACGTTTGGATACTACTGTGCTGTTTTATGGAAGAATTATTTTTGTGCTGTTGAATGGATTGTCGATATTTTTAAAATGGCTCTTTTTATCTCTCATCTATTTCAGTTACTTTTCTCAGTTTTTCATTCCATGTTCCACACTTCATAAGACCATAAGATTATAAGACATAGGAGCAGAAGTTAGGCCATTCAGCCCATTGGGTCTGCTCCATCATGCAATTATGGCTGATAAGTTTCTCATCCCAAATTCTCTCACCTTCTCCCGTAACCCTTGATCCCCTAGATTCTCAAGAACCTATCTATCTCAGTTTTAAATACACACAATGACCTGGCCTCCACAGCTTTCTGTGACAATGAATTCCATAGATTCACCACTCTCTGGCTGAAGAGGTTTCTCCTTATCTCTATTCTAAAAGATCTTCCCTTTACAGTGTCCTCAGGTCCTATTCTCTTCCACCACTGGAAACAGCTTCCTAACATCAACTCTGTCCAGGCCATTCAGTACTCTGTATCTTTCAATTGGATCCCATTCATCCTTCTAAACTCCATCCAGTATAGACCCAGAGTCCTCAAACAGGAATCAATACAGGAATCAACAAGATCTGTAAGGTGGGAAGGTGTGGAAGCTGGTACAAATGCAACATTTAGAAGGCACATGAATAGGAACAGTTTAGAGAGGTATGGGCCAAATGCTGGCAAATGGGACTAGATTAATTTAGGATATCTGGTCAACATAGACAAGTTGGACCAAAGAGTCTGTTTCCATGCTGCACAACTCTATGATTCAATGAGAGAGATGAAAAATCCCATTTACATTATCTACAGTAGATCAAGAATCCAAAGTGTTTTTCAAAAATGTCAATCTGTTCTATCTGAAAATTGGATTCTTTATATTTTCATCAAACACTAATCAACGCTAACCATTTGGGCTAAATGGCTTTGTTTCCTGGAGTATACTCAGCGTAGCATTGACGGTCAACATTAGGAATGGTTAACCGAGGTAACCTTGCCCCAGTAAAAGGTGGGTGCCAGAATTTCATACGTCAGACGCTAGACAAGCACAAAGATGGAGCTACAGGATAATCTGTGTCCTCTTACCCCATGCCAATTAAATTCCTTGTTACCAACGTCAGATGGGTCTGTCATGGAGGACACCAGCAGCCACAACACAGGCATAACCTCTGGGTCACATCCTGAAGAATTATATCTCTTTCAAATGTTAAATGCTCAAGTACATAAAGATCTCCTTCCTGATATGTAAAAGAGATCAAGCCAATTATTGATCCATATCCAAAATAAATGTTTTATAGTTTGTTCAAGTTTATTTAAAATACAACACATTGTTCTAATATAAAGCAGAATCTGGGACTAATTACTGCCTTACATGATCTCTTTCCCACAAAATAAATCACTTGTGAGGTTCTGACCAACCACAAAATGCCCTCTGGGCATGGTATGCTACCATCACCTAGAAAAGAAATCCAGACACTATTTCCTACTCTGGACTTCAAAAATTATTTAAATAAAACCATTTCTGAAATTCAGTACCACAGTTTATTAAAACACAACTTAATACAAGGAATTGAACATGGTGCACATATTTGGATGGTAAACTTGTGTGCTCATTTCACTCATAAAGTGAATTTTGGGTGGTCCTAATTTAGTTCCAAGAGGACCTAAATAGATCTATCTCATAAAAATAAGCATAATGCAGAAGAAATTATGGCTAAGAAGTCTGAGTCACAGAATCACTAAAATCTACTTCTTTAAGATTCATGAGAATAATATCACAAAGAAAAAGATGCTAGTTTTGGGGCGGCACAGTGGCTCAATGGTCAGCACTGTTGCCTCATACTGCCAGGGTCTCAGGGTCAATTCCAGCCTCAGATGATTGTCTGCGTGGAGTTTGCACATTGTCTGCGTGGCTGCATGGGTTTCCTTCGGGTGCTCCAGTTTCTTCCCACTGTCCAAAGATGTGCAGGTTAGATGAATTGGCCTTGCTAAATTGCCCATATAGTATTCAGGGATGTGTAGTTTAGGTGCATAAGTCAGGGGGAAATGTAGAGTTATAGCAGAATGGGTCTGGGGAGTTACTCTTCAGAGGGTTGGTGTGGACTTGCTGGGCTGAAGGGTCTGTTTCCACACTACAGGAATTCTAATTTTAATGTTGGCAGGATTTAGAAAAAAAAGCAGAGCTGTACTTATTTATGAAGTGTTTGATGTGATCTTAATATTTTATTTTTTTGTAAGTGTTTGTTAAACTGTATCTACTTAGATTAAGGCAGAGCCCGGGAGAAAACCTCAAATTTATAGAAGTCAGATAGAGTGTATTCTAAAAGGTAAACCTCCACTAGTCAATTGACCAGTAAAAAATTAAAAAAATGCCAAGAATAAGTTGTGGAATCATGAAAAGGTGCTCAAACAGATTGTTTTAATGGAAAGTGTTGTTAGTGGCTTTTTAGACATCTTACAAAAAATAAATGTCTTAAACCTTATCATAATCCTTTCCTCTAAATCTCGCATTTCCTGTTCTATATCTGGCATGTGAAGTTCTAACATGTTCATTAATGCGTTAAGTAAATATTGACATTTGGTCCCAACTCTTGGAGGTAAACTAGAATGTGTTTCATTTCCTAACAATGCTCTCATTTTCTTTAAAGGCAACAAATCTTTAGTCCCTTATGAAAATATAAACTTTAAAAATATATTTTGCATACCATCTCTCTTCAGGATCTGATCCACCAAGCTAAACTCTGCAAGAGGTGGATAATCTGCACCATCACACTGCTATCCAAGTGCCAATGGCAAAAATTACCAATTTACATATTTACAGAAAATTAAACTTTGTTTTTACTTCATACTTTCATGGGATATGAGCATCACTCGCAGTTTGTGTTCATCCCAGATTGAGAGACCATTGTGAGACGATAGCAAATAGTCAACCATATTGGTATGGAGTCACATGTATGCAGACCTGGGCTGATAAAAGGCAAATAACATTCGCATTATATCAGCATCAGACAATGACCACATTCAACAAAAAAGAATCCAACCATTACTCGTAGACATTCAAACACATTACCATTCAAACACACCACTACTGTTAACATTCTAGGACTTAGCATTGACCAGAAACTGAACTGAACCAGTCACAGGTGAGGAATTCTATGATGAGTAATCCCCTCCTGTTGCACCATTCTCTATTCACTGTCTACAAGGCACAAGCCAGGGGTGTGATGGAATATTCTACACTTAACTGGATGAGTGCAGCACCAACAAAACTCAAGCAGTTTGAGAGCATCCAAGACAAACCAGCCTGCCTGATTGGCACCCCTTCAACATCCACGCTCTGCACCATTGATGGTGGCAGCAGGGCATACTATTGATTAGACATACTGCAGCAAATCACCCAGGCTTCTTCAACAGCACCTTCCAAAGCCATGAACCCAACTATCTGGAAGGACAAAGACATCAAATGCTTGGAAACACCAGCACTTGAAGGTTCCTCACCAAGTCACTTACCATTCTGACTTGGAAATAGGTCAGTTATCCCTTCAGTGTACCTGGTTCAAACTCATAGACTTCACCTACTTCTCCACCCCAAGGATTGCAGTGGTTCAAGGAGACAGCTCACCACCATTCTCAAAAAGCAATTAAGGTGGGTAATAAAAGTTAGCCGAGCCAGTGTTGCCTACATATCATGAACAAATTTAAAATTCTAAAGGTAGTTCATAGGCACCCTAACAAATAAGTTTTAACACTGTGGTATATTTTGAGATACAATGATAGCAAAGAGGTAGGTTAGCAGAGTTCAGTGGGTAATGATACAGACAGACTTGAAAACAAGGATGAGAATTTTAAAATGAAAGATTGCCAAACCTGGGAAACAATGCAATTTAATGAGCCAAAGGGAACTGTACATTGTATGAGTTAGCTTTTCAATGAGTTCAAGGTTTTGGCAGGTGGAAGATGGAAGGCTGACCAGGAGAGCAATTAACATACAAAATGTGCCCAGCTTCTTCAGATAGAGATATGGGAACAAATAGGTAAAAAGAATGGTTCTTGATAGACAAATAAATCTGACACTATGAACACCATGAATTAATGACTTAGACAGAAAACCACTTCTTGCTTTGAAATTCAAAACAAAAATCCATTGGGCAGGACAGTTTAGTATTTATTTCTAATTTTTTTTCATTATCACTTCATCTGTGTTAGGAGAGAACAAGAACAAAATATGTACCCTACAATATTCAAGTAATAGAATTGAGGAAAGGTTGCCTAAGTAAGTGCTTCTGCCTTGTCAGGAAGGGGTCTGAATGACGTTTTCAGATTAGCAAGGCGGCTGTAAGTGAACTTCTGTTCATGTTTGCATGAGATAAAATCTGCAAGTTCAATATGAACATTTCCACCACCAATACATTAATAATGGTTTTTAGAATATCATAATTATCAACTAAGAAGATCACCATTAGTAGATTATAAAACAATCAAGGCAGCATTCAAGAATTTATTATTGGAGGCACAGAATTCAAAAGGCAGGAAGTAAAGCTAAACCTTTATAAAACACTAATGCAGTCATGTCTGGGAGTACGGTGTCAAAGTCTGGGCACCACATTTAAGGAAGGATTTGAAGGCTTAGGAGAAGTTACAGATAAAATTTATTATAATGGTTCCAGGAAAGAGGGATTACAGTTATGAGAATAGACTGGGGAAACTGAAGTTGTTCTCCATAAACAGTCAAGCATATGAGTTAGGAGAAGGAGTAGGCCATTTATTACCGCAAGCATAATCCTTTATTCATTAAGATCAAGACGGATATGATTGTAATCTCAAATCCACACCTCTGCCTATCCTTGCTTTACTTTCAATCCTTTGCTTAACAAGAAACTATCTGCCTCGGCCTTAAAAATATTCAAGGACTCTACTCCCACCTCTGCTTCAGGGAAACCGTTTCAAAGGCTGATGAAGCTAAGAGAAAAAGTTTCATCCCCCTCTGTTTTAACTGGGCAACCCCTGATTTTTAAACTCTGACCCCTACTTCTAAATCTTCCTAGAAGAGGAACAATCCACTCCATATCTGCCCTATTAAGACCCGTCAAGTTTTTATTTGTTCTAATAATCACTTGTTGCTCTTTTCAAGTCCAGCTGATACAAAACTAGTCTGTCTAACCTTTCCTCATAAAATAATCTTTTCATTCCTGGTATTAGTCTGGTAAGGCTCTTTGAATTGCCTTCAACATATTTAGATCCTTCCTTAAGTAAAGTGATCAATACTATGCAGAATACTCCAGATGCAGATTCACACATGCCCTTCAGAAATGAAACGTAATCTCCTGATATTTGTACACAATGCTCCTCACAAAAAAATGATAGCAGTCTATGAGCTATTCTAATTACCTGTCATACCTACATCTCAAGGTACCTAGATGTCTCTGTGTCTCAAAGCACTGCAATCTCTCACTATTTAGATAATATGCTTTTTTTTATTCTTCATTCCCCAAGATGGACATTTTCACATCTTTCTACATTATGTTCCATTTGCCACAGTTTTGACAACTTTTTTAACTTATCAATGCATTTTTTGGAGACTCCTTATACCCTCTTTACGTCTTACTTTCTTATATATACCCTGTATCATCAATAAATTTATACCATCCATCTCTTCATCCAAGTTAATTATAAAAAAGTTTGTAGTACTGATCACTTTTCTGATGATTCCAAAGACATTCCTATTTCTGCAATTGTGCTCCCATTTATCTTCCAACAATTGGCTTTGGCACGAGTGGTCTAACTACAATGTTCATGACTTTGTTTATCAACTTTTGATTCTAATCTTTCTCCTTTAATATATTGGTGTCCTTCTGCTTTTTCTAAAACCAGTATCTTTTCCATTCAGAGATTTTCTATTCTTCCAATTTCCTTGTGGATTTCCACATGACCATCTCCCCATCTTCAGTTGTCTGTGCAAGATATCAAAGGTTTCTTCTCGAACTGCTGTTTCTCTGATCATTAAAAGTTGATGCTCAGCTGAACATGTCTGCAGGAATGCTATTTCTGAATTCTCCCATAATCATACTGTCCCTTACACTTTTATTTATTTCTCTAGGTTGACTGATCGAAATGACTGATCCCACAACATTTCTTGCTCCCTTGAAAATTCCACACATGTATCATTATGTTTATTTCTTGTAGCCCTATAGTTTCATTGATAAGCTTCAGGCACAAGCTAATAAATATTGAGTACTTATTTTTGACAGCGACTTATGCTGCTGATTGTTTATCAGACAAGTTGGCAAATGCCATCATAGCTTTAACATTCAAAACATTAAGTTTGGCCAAAACACTTTTGAGAGTTATACAGCATAGAAACAGACCCTGCGGTCCAACTCATTCATGCCGACCAGATATTCTAATAAATCTAGTCCCATTTGCCAGCATTTGGCCCATATCCCTCGCAATGCTTCCTATTCATTTGCTCATCCAGATGCCTTTTAAATGTTGTAATTGTGCCAGTCTCCTGGCATTCTTCAGTCATTCCTGAAGAAGGGCTCATGCCCGAAACGTCGATTCTCCTGCTCCTTGGATGCTGCCTGACCTGCTGTGCTTTTCCAGCAACACATTTTCAGCATTGTGCCAGGCTCTACCACTTCCTCTGGCAGATCATTCTATACACGCACCACTCCCTTAGGTCCCTCTTAAATCTTTCCCCTCTCACCTTAAACCTATACCCTGTAATCCTGGGCACCCCCACCCTGGAGAAAAGATCTTGGTTATCTATGTCCCTCATGATTTTATAAACTTCTATAACGTCACCCCTAAGCCTCTGGCACTCCAAGGAAAATAGTCCCAGTCTATTTATCCTCTCCCTATAGCTCAAATCCTCCAACACTGGCAATATTCTTGTAATTATTTTCTGAACACTTTCAAGTTTCACAACGTCCTTGTTATAACAGAGAGACTAGAATTGCATGCAGTATTCCAATACTGAACTAACCAATGTCCTGCACAGTCTCAGCATGACTTCTCAACTCCTGCACTCAACACATTGACCAATAAAGGCAAGCATGTCAAATGCCTTCCTCACTATCCTATCTACCTGCATTCTAATGTCTATCTATTCAGCAACACTCCCCTGGACCTTACCATTCATCTATACCTTCTCAAATGAGATATGATACTTTTTGGCACCATCCTCAGTATATTAAGGCACTCAGCAGAGATTCTTCACTGAAACAAATCCCTCATTCAGGTCATAATCATAATTCGAGATATTATTTTCTCCTTCCTGCTTAAAGCTTTTCTTTGATCAACTTGTATTCTCCAGTTCCCTACCTCTAGAATTCATTTTTAAAAAAATACTTTATGTTCATCTTCTTTCCATTGTCCTCAGTTTCCATATCCTTCCAATAGCCCCCTTTTCATTCCCATTTGATTTTGTTTCCCCTCACTTTCCATCTTCTTCTGTTTTTTCCCCTCAATTTCCATTATCCTTCATTCGTATCCTAACTCAAGCCTTTTCATTTCTCATTGTATCTTAGCTAATTTCAGCCCAATTTCACATTTTCCATTCTTTCAATTCTAAATGTTCAAAAATCACTTCAAATTCTCCTCCTTATGAGATGTTACTTTTATTCTACTTTCAATTTACTAGCTAACTCTCTCAGTTTAACTTTAAAGATTTAAAATAATCAACTGTTCATTCTCCTCTTTCCAGAATGCTTTTAGCCATATTCAGAGCCACCTTTAAATTCCTTGCAATAAACATCACTTCAACAGCTATTTTATAGCCAAACCCACACTCTGCCTGTTATCTTAAAAGGAAAAACACAGATCCCTCTTAACTCTCATGAATTCAAATCCCAGACAAGTCCCCATTGTTATGATGCCAGCTGATGTTACTAGTGGACAAGTTAGATCTCGGACTGAAATCTGGCTTCACAGATCATATTTTATTTTGTTTTTATTTAACAAAGTGTTTTTTCACTGAAACAGAACCACACAAGGCTACAGATTTAACATTAGGTGGGTGTTTATTATTGAAAAGACAATAAGATAAACTTGAATAAACCAAACTTTTTACATACACCATAGCTTGAAAGAGTTTGGAACACATAGTAAAAATACAATTTCACCTTTCCCAGCACCCATCACTTTACAATACTCAAACACCAAAGAGAATTCCCTACTTTAACACATCTATAAATTTACTTTGTTTCTTTTGCTGCCGGGTCTTAAGAGTTTGGTAGTCTGTCCATTATGTTCATTCCAAAATTTAAAAATTTATAAGTAAAATGTACAGCCTATCAAGCCTGATTTTGTCTAAAATTGCAAAAGTCCGGTATTATTATCAGCTGGGATCATAGCAAATGTCAGTGGATTTACAGTTCACAAGACTAAAGGATACAGGCGTAAGGGAACATGAGTATACTAAACTTATAAACCATATCAGTGAGAACTTTGAAAGCAGTAAAATAAATACTTTGCCATAATTAGCCTGGCATTAGCTAGAGATTCTAATGAAATTGTGGCTTTGCATGATATAGTATGGGATAAAGAAAATAAAAACTCCTTCCCTTTCATGGACATGGCTTCTAATCAGGACTGTGATAGAATATTGTCCACTTGGCTGGATAAGTCACCAAAGATCTGCCCACACTAATCCCATTTTACAGTTGTTAGCCCATAGCCCTGGGGGTAATGGTAACACAAATAAATACTGAAGCAGTGCCTCAATGTTTTTGGAGGTTCCAACTCAACCATCCTTTCAGGCAATGAGCTCTGGACTTCTACCACCCTCTGGGTGAAACGGTTTCTCCTCAACACTTCTTTGCCTCGTACCTTTTACCTTAAATCTGTAGCCCTTGGTTTTTGACCCCTCTGCTAAATGGAGAAACTGCCTTCAAGTCTTCTCTCAAACTTTATTCCCCCAAGGAATACAAACCCAGCCTATCCTATTTTTCCTTATAGTTCAAACTCTCTAGCCTAGCAAGCAACAAGCCTGATTGATTTTTTTTTAAAAGATGCATTCTGTCCCTCAGAACTCCTTCCAATAACTTCTCAACACCAAGATTACACTAACTGGCTGTGGTGTATTGGTCTATCCCTTCCTTCTCTTTTGATTAATGGGACAACATGAGCTCTCTGGCACCTCATCTGCAGCTAGAGAGGATTTAAGAATTACATCCAGACAGCCTGCTAACTTGTCTGTACACCCCTGAACAGACAGCAATACATGGCATCTAGGCCTGCGGATTTATCCACCTTTAAGGCTGCTAAATCTGTGCGCACCTCATCGCTCTCAATCTTTCTTTCTCCAAAATTGCATATTTCCCATACTGGTATCTATTTCTACTTTGGTCTGTTCCATTGTGAAGATAAAAAAAAGTCTTCCTTGAGGACTGTGCTCAAGTCTTCTGGGTGTACACACACATTATTCACTGATCCCTAATGGGCCCTAATCTTTCCCTAGTAATTCTTTCTATCAAAGGAGGTGTGAAAATCCTCAACATTAATCACAACAAAAGAAAAGTTCTGGCTGACGAACGATGATACCAGATGTCATCAGGAATTTGCATCCAGGACAACATATGGTTTCTGAAGTTTCTAAGCAGATGTGAGCCTTGCAAACATTGTCGACACACACCACACAATCTCTCATGTGGCCCTTGTGGAAGACTTTACCTTGCTGGAATCAATTTGTCCAGCAAACAGCAGAAGTGCAGCAGATAATCCCAGCTGACCTCACCAACGTTCTGAGGCTGCATTCCCACCAGCTCTTGCAGATGGAAGGGTGCCAATCACAAAAATGGGCCATTCAGCCTTACTAGTCCATGCTGTCTGTGATCTACTTGGGCTCCTCCCATCTTCTCACATTGAAATGTACAATCCAAAGACATCTATTCCTTTGTTCCCCTTACTTTTGTCTAGTTTACCCTGAAATAGACCTTGAATTTTGAAGGAGTCACAGTTTAGCAGCTAACTTGCAAAAAATTGTAAAAGTCACAAATGAGACAAGTGATCATTTACTTTGTTTCTTCTTGATAAAATTGATTGGAACTTCATTGATCAGAGTATACTGAGATCTGCATTGTGCTTTTTGTTTGTACAGGGCCATGAGATATTGTAAGTCTACTCCTACAGGCAGGTGGGAGCTTGGCTCAAGATATCTTTTCAAAACAACACTTACCATGATAGAAATGATAAAGACAAAGGATCAGCTGCTGATCACTGCACGTTGGAAAGTGAACATGTGCAGTTATTGGGTGAGGATATATGTGAATGGAATAAATTGCCAACATTCAAAATGCAGGGTCAGAAATAAGGAACCTTGACAAAGCTCAGGAAATCTACTTATAACCCTGAACTCACAGGCTTAGGCAGAAATCAGTTTTCAGCAGATAAAGAGAGAAAATGTCAGCAGGAAGTTTGATGCGAAAGAAAGAGAGGTAGCTTAAATAACCTAACCTGTGCCACACCTGACTTGGACATATATTTTACAGGCTCAAAAGGTAGGAAAATCGTCAACTCCTGACTCCTACTTACCACCCTTTCATGAACACAAATATGTTGTATTTTTGTCCAAATGAATGGATATGAAAAAAATCACATGTAACAAAACAGATATGATTTCCACCTGCACTGGATCTCAAACTCTCCCCTCCATGGACCCCATTTACAACTCTCAGTGCCGTGAAAAGGGTGCCAACATCATCAAAGACCACCTGGCAATGATCTCCTACAATCTTCCATCAGGCAGGAGATACAGGAGCTTGAACACGTGCACCAGCAGTTTCTTTCCTGCTGTAATTAGACTTATGAATGGATTCTCTAACTTCAAATAATGTTGATCTTGCCTCGCACACAGTGTAACCTGTATGCCTCATTCTGTCCAAGTTTTTTTTCACCCTATGATCTGTACGCCCTTGCTGACTATGATCTGCTTGTCCTGCTTGCAAACAAAGTTTTTCACTGTACTTAGGTACACATGATAATAAATCAAATCAAGTAAAATCGCTGCCAAAGATATTAGAAATAGAACTGTCTTTCACTAATAAAATCTCTCCCTGATAGTAATAGGAGTAATTTCATACCAGATGTAGAAATATCTAATTGGATCAGATTAAATTTGTGACTTTTATTTGAGCAGTGGTGAAATCGGGAAGCAGCTGAGTAAATAACGTGGGAATTCTCCTGACTGGTCATGGTGACCTATACGTACACACACACACACATATGCACACATGTGTACACACACAGACAGAAGTTTATGTTTTTACAGGTACAGGTCTGTCTGCTATGACGCTCATTTCATTAATGCCGATTTGCTATGACATGATTCACTAATTGGGACATTGTTTCTATAGTGCAAACTTTTAAAGCATGTATTGGTTACAACATGATTCCGGCACCATTAGTTTAAGTGAAGGTGCTACTACGCAATTTTCTTATAACACGGGGTTGCACAAGAACAGAACTACCACGTTATGTCAGAAATGACTGTAAATGATTTGGAAAGATCATACGCATCAATCTGCCTGAAGCTATATTCCCGATTTCTCCTGTTTCAAATCTCAGAATTGTCAGATAGAACCAAGGCAACTACCTCAGCTCTGCGGTCAAGCCAAACACGAAAATAATAAATCAGATTTACAGAGTGCACTGTCGTGCTAAATACTTTCACTCTGAGTTATATTAATACAGCATTGCTTACATGTAATCTGTGCATAAAAAGAAGAATAGGAAAATCATGTACAGTACATCATGGCTGTACATTGTAATTGATAATTGGCGATAGGGTATAAACAGGAAAAGCTAGCTGATTGGTAGGACAATGGATTGCTAAATGGAAATCTGTATTTGAATTTAACGTTATTAACTGCAATGAGGATGGGGAATTGCAATGGCTTGGCAGCAATATTTCTGATCGAGCTGGTCAGGTCTTAAAGGATATAACTGCTAGACTGGGTCTGCGGCAGGAGGTGAAGGAAAAAAGAGGAGAAAACATACTTCACCTCATCCTTACTACTCTGCTGGCTACAGAAACATCTGTCCATGACAGTGTAGGTAAAAGTGGCCACAACACTGTCCTTGTGGTGACAAAGTCTCACCTTCACATTGAGAATAATTTCCATCGTGTTGTGTGGTACAATCACCGTGCTAAATGGGCCAGATTTAGAACCAATCTAGCAGCTCAAGACTGAGGATCCATGAGGTGCTGTTGGCCATCAATAGCAGCAGAACTGTATTCCCGCAAAATCTACAAACTCATGGCCTGGCATATCTCCCACTGAACCATTACCATCAAGCCAGGGGATCAATCCTGGTTCAATGGAGAGTAGTGGATGGCATGCCAGGACCAGCAACAGGCATACCTAAAATGAGATGTCAACCTGGTGAAGCTATCAAACTGGAATATTTGCATGCCAAACAGCAAGTGATAAACAATGCTAAGCGATCCCACAACCAACGGATCAGATCCAAGCTCTGCAGTCCTTCCACATCCAGTCGTGAAAGGTGGTGGACAATTAAACAATCACTGGAGGAGGAGGCTCCACAAATATCCCCATCCTCAATGATTATTGCAAAAGATAAGGCTGAGGCATTCGCAACAATCTTCAGTCAGATGTGCCGAGTAGATGATCCATCTCAGGTTCCACCAGTAGTCCCCAGCATCACAGATACCAGTCTCCAACCAATCTGATTCACTCCAGCTGATATCAAGAAATGGCTGGAGACACTGGATACGCAAAGACAATGGGCCCTGATAACATTCCGGTCAATAGTACTGAAGACATGTGCTCTGGAACTTGCCGCTCCCCTGGCCAAACCATACAATTACAATACTGGGGCATCTTCCCGACAATGTGGAAAATTGCCCAGGTATATCCTGTACACAAAAAGCAGGTCAAATCCAATCTGGCCAATTACCATCCAATCAGTCTACTCTCCATCATCAGTAAAGTGATGGAAGGGTCATCAACAGTGCTATCAAGCAGCACCTGCTCAGCAACAACCTGCTCAGTGATGCCCAGTTTGGGTTTCACCAGGATCACTCAGCTCCTGACCTCATTACAGCTTTGTTTGAAACATGGACAAAAGAGCTGAATTCCAGAGGTGAGGTGAGAATGAAAGCCCTTGACTTCAAGGTCACATTTGACCAAGTATGACATCAAGGATCTGCAGCAAAACTGGAAACAATGGGTATCAGGAGGCAAACACTCCACTGGTTAGAGCCAGACCTGGCACAAAGGAAGATGGCTGTGGTTGTGGAGGGTCAGTCATCTCAGCTCCAGGGCATTTCTGCAGGAGTCAGTGTCCTAGACCCAACAATCTTCACTTGCTTCATCAACAACCTTCCCTCTGTTATAAGGTCAGAAATGGGGATGTTTGCCGATGATTGCACAGTGTTCAGCACATTTGCGATTCCTCAGATATTGAAGCAGTCCATGCTCAAATGGAACAAGATCTGGACAATATCCAGGCCTGGGCCAACAAGTGGCAAGAAACATTCGAGCCACACAAACGCCAGACAATGACCATCTCTACTCTGGCCAGAATCTTGCTGTTATGTTGAACTTTTGAATAATCAACATTCCAGCCATTTCAATAGGATGTTATGGTGCCCTTTTTTTTGTTAAACATAAACATTTGCAATAAACGTCTGTAATTCCTAGTAAGAAATGAATATGCCAGTCAGCACTGACATTGTGTGAACAACAAGGGAAAGAATTCAACTCTAGATATTGTGTAACAATTAACAACATAAAGCCCAGCGTTTCACCACAACATCAACAACCTGGAAGTTATAAAACACTTTTAATATATTAAAACACCTCAAGGTGTTTCACAGGAGTAGCATTACCAAGCACAAAATGAGATAAGACAGTGTTAAGGCAAATAATCAAAAGGTGGAAGAAATTAGTTTTAAGGAGGGACTTAATGGAGGGAAATGAGATGGAGATGTTACAGGAAGGTATAGACACCGTATCAAAGACTGCAGACAGGTCTAGGGCAAGAAGGGTAAGAAGTAAGAAGAAAATGTTTCCTTCTAATTAATCACAATTAAAGCGGATGCAGTTGCAACTTTGCTAAGAACTATTCCATTTCTGGAATACAGATAAAAAGCTCATTGCAGGGATTCAAAAATACAGTTCAAGGAAAGTTTTGAATGGATTTAGGAAGTGACAATAATTGAAGAAGAGGAAAGAGAATTTTGTGATGAGACAACAGTTGCAAAGGATTGGATGTTTGAGGAGAGATGAGGTGATGACAGATTTAGTGGAGACAGGTGCAATCCTCCTGAGAGAACTGTCAACAATATTGGTAAACATGGGACATAAGAGTGGAAATTAGTCAGTATTTAATGGGAATGGAATTGAGGGAGCAAGAAGTGGGACTCTTATATAAGATGAACTCAGAGAGAGGACAGAAAGCAAGATAGGAAAGATTTGAGTGCAGGAAATGAGTTCAGTGCTAGAGTAAAGGGGACCCACGTACAAAACAAGTGATGGGCTTGTGGAAGGGAGGAATACGGCAGAGGCAGCTGATGGATGTTCCAGATCTTAGTGCTAGTAACTCTAATGTTTTAAGAATAAAAGTACCTTTTCAGGGAATTGGCTTTGCTGATGTGGAAAAGTGTGAGGTGATTCACTTTGGAAGGAGTAACACAGTTGTTGGGTCAAAATCCTGGAATTCCCTCCCTACCAGCGTTGTGGGTAAACCCACAGCAAGTGGACTGCAGTGATTCAAGAAGGCAGTCTCTCAAAGGCTACCTCTCAAAGGCAAATAGGGATGGGCTGAGAATGCTGGCCAGCCAGCGATGTCCAAGTCCCACAAATGAATAAAAAAAATGCAAAGGGATAAAATATGTTACAGCCTCAACGGGAAATGCATTTTATTAAGCATTCACTTCTTGTGCTACCATCACAATTCTTAACACTAAAGTAAGGATTCTTGGGCAGGATGATTTTATAATTTATTGGAGGATAGCAAGTGGCAAAATAGAATGATGGTGCATAATTTCATCTTCTATAATTTTTAACGGCAACGGTATAAATAATGGGGATAAAACTCATCTTCACCCGTAGTGCAAAACATCTTGGTAGTAAATGAGCAGTCCCTTTTACACCATGACCATTTTTATTGTTTTGATTGGTAGTCAAGGGCTTTTTACTTATTGTGAGCCAATTATTGCTGATAGCAAAGATCAATTTTGCAACGTTATCAAACTTCCCATCTCTTTTGTCAGAAGTTTATCAGAGTGGGAGCAAGTTGGTGATCCATGACATGACAGTGGACAATTAAGAGTAGCTTCACATAAGCAACAAGGATACAATAAATATTGTGAGTCTACTTGTAAAAAATTCAAGCTCTCTATCATCACTTTACGGTGAAAGTGGACTACAAATGTTGCAGAAGTGCCAACAAATTTAAGAACAGCTTTTTCCCTGCTGTTATCACAGTCATGAATGTAACTCTCATGTATTAGAGTTGATCTTTCTCTGCACCTTCTCTGTAGATATAACACTTAATTCTGTATTCTGTGCTTTTACCCTGATGTACTCGTGAGGTATGATTTGTTTGGTTAGCATGCAAACAATACTTTTCACTATACCTTGGTACATGTGACAATAATAAATCAATTATTACTGCCAACTACAGCGCAACCTTTCCCAAATATATGTATAAAATAATGAAAAGCTTCAAACCCCAAACTACTACAGTTCATGGAGAAATGATGGAAACTTTGTATCTCATAATAGGTATAATTTTTAAGACCAACAATATATTGTATTTAATAAATGTAGAGAATGCTGGAGAAACTCAGCAGGTCTGGCAGTATTTATGGGAGAGAGAAACTGAGTGAATCTTTCAAGTCTGATATGAATTCGTCAGAAGTGAAATGGCTATAATATTAAATTCTGAAGAATAGTCATAGATTTTCTATCCACAGATGCTGCTTAGTACCACCAGCACTTTCCATTTCTATTTCAGATCTCCAGAATCTACAGTACTTGGTTTTCATTTTAACTGATTGTAACTGTTATGCTCCTCCAATCTGTCTGTTGTAAACATTTATTAAAAGTATTCAAAAAGAAGCTAGGTCTTACGTTGACTAAAAAGTGTTTGATTTCTCAATCCAAATGTGGCGTTGCTGAGTACACAGAAATTCCTTCCCCAGAAACTTCTAAACATTAGGATAATTTCCTCATAAGTCTCTATTGTGATTTGTAGATCTTTATATTGTCATGGCCCATTAGGAAAACTACTTCTTAATCACTTGAAAAATTAATTGCTGCTCAGCAGCATTCCAGACTGCTTTATCAAGGAGTAATTAGTCAGATAGTTGAAAAATGGAACTAAATTGAAAATGGTCTAACAAGCCGTACCCATTAAAATTCTGGATTTGGTTCATATGTTTGATCCTGATAGTTGATTACTATATTCCAAGCTTGCCTGAAGGTGTTTAATTTTGTGGAGCCAGGTATGAGCTCCTCCCAATCCCTGTGGAGCAATCTCAGTGGCACACCACCATACCTGCAGCATGGCACAGGGCACAAGTGGGAGACAGCACAGTCAAGTTCCTGGAGATATTGGAGAAGAGCCTAGATGTTCCGTACCTGCAGGAAGAAGGCAGTAACCTCACATTGCTATCTCACTCTCCTATTCTGTCTGGCCCTCATCTCATCTTTCCAAATCTTGCACAGATCAGGGCTTTCACTGGAAAGTCTCCAAATGTACTTCAAAAGTTCACCTCACAGCTTCAGCAACACTTGAAATATTTAATTTCTCTTCAGCTAGTGTTTAAAATAAATGTTAAATACATGTTTATTCTCATACAGCTAATCACTGTTAGTAGAGAGTGATAGTCAAAGCATTAGTCACCAAAATGTTATGTGGCCTTGTTAATGAGTGCAAGTTACTACTTCAAGTGACAATTAGCCATGTAATGGGTTCTGATAGCTGTTCTTAGCATTGGCTTCAACTGTACTCCCAAGATGACAACTTGTGTAATGAGGGATAAACTTGGACACCTCGGAGAATCTCCAATTCCTGAACAACAGCCCACAGTGATTTTTCATTTCCTGCATTAACATGTCAATATGCAGTTCTGCTCAGGGCTGGCAAATTATTAAAGATGACAAACCATACCAACCAAAGTAACTTGTCCAGAAGGCTCTGAGTTATCACTGCTGGGTAATTCACAATTCAGTGTTAAAGTTTTTGATTGACAAAACCTATAATATATTTTCTTGGCACTAGATCACCTCAATGCTGCTAGCCATGATTTGGAGATGCTGGTGTTGGACTGGGGTGTACAAAGTTAAAAATCACACAACACCAGGTTATAGTCGAACAGGTTTATTTGAAAGCACCAGCTTTCGGAGCGCTGCTCCTTCATCAGGTGATTGTGGAGAATAAGATTGTAAGGCACAGAATTTATAGCAAATGTTTACAGTGCGATGTAACTGAAATTATATATTGAGAAAAACCCGAATTGTTTAAGTCTTTCGTCTTTTCGAATGACCATGTTGGTTTCAGTTCTTGCATATGTAAATCGCAAAACCTTTTTTAAAAGTTACATTCTCAAGTGCACTTTAACAATTGGTGTCATGTCAGCCCAGATAAGGTATTGAAGGTATTAACTCCCTGTGAGGCTGTCTGTGCCACAATGGTCAGACCGATTCTAATCTAAAAATGTTTACAGAATCTTACATGGTTTCATACAATTTTTGAGCAAAGTAAAATGTAATCCTGCAAGTACCAATTCAACCCACAAAAGCTTATGTGTATGTGTGCATGTGGGTCTCTGTGTGGGGTGGGGGGGATGATTATGAGTGTCTGTGAGAGGGTGTGTGTATGTGTGTGAGTGTGAAGGGGTTTAAGTCTATGAGAGGGTGTGTGTGGGAGTGTATGAGAGAGGGTCTGAGAGTGTGTGTGTGTGTGTGTGTCCGTCTGTCTGTCTGTGTGTCCGTCTGCCTGTCTGTGTGATACACACGCAAATTTCCAGTGGTCTATCCAAGACCTATTTAAACTAGGAACAAATCTCATGAAGTTCCTTTCCTGTCCTTCACAGTTTGCTACAAGAACCCTTTGAGGAGGTGAATATCAGAAATAAAACAAAGATTACCCCTCCCCCCCACCCTTCCAGATTTTCTGAGGCCTTGTGCAGAAGAACAATAAATACTTGGAAAGATAGGCAATGTTGATAAGAAACATTGGTTTCTCTGTATTGGAGCTTAAAAATGTGTTGCTGGAAAAGCGCAGCAGGTCAGGCAGCATCAAAGGAACAGGAGAATCGTGCCTGAAACGTCGATTCTCCTGTTCCTTTGATGCTACCTGACCTGCTGTGCTTTTCCAGCAACACATTTTTAAGCTCTGATCTCCAGCATCTGCAGTCCTCACTTTCTCTGTATTGGAGCAGATATCAGGGAGAAAATATGAGATAAGAGTTAATCATACTCAGAGGTATTGAAGTCCATCACAGAGCTGCACAAGGAGCTGCTTTGCAAGTCTGATGGCTAGTAGGTAGGAAATGTAGATCAAACACAGTGAACTCCAAAACAACAGCAATGACCCCCAAAGTTATGAAAATTACCTCTGAAGCAATGGGAGCACACTTTCAGGACAGATCCTGAAAGCAAAAGCTTTCCATCTTGGAAGCAGTTGTCAGATCTCACTGCTGGATGTCTATCAGTTGCTCAGAATTCCCAAACCCGGCCTCTGTTTTACCATGTCTTCTCAGTGAGTTTGAGGAAACCTTTGCAAACACCGGTGAATTGAGGATTAAAGATGCAGACAATGAGCATCTTACATTATTTAAATAACTGACTCATCAGTCACACAGGGATTTCCCATGTGCTGCAGAGTGATAGATTCCTGCCGGCTTCTGAGCACAAAAGCAACTGTCCACTTGCCGACCACAGTACACTGGCAAAGATTAAAATGGCAGGTAAAAAATAGTGGTTGAGTTCAAAGACTCACATGTATTAATAAAAGGATGAAGAGGACGATCTCAGCTTTGCTATTGATCATCTGGAGAAAGTTTAGGTAGTGTAGAAAAATAACACTCAAAACAGTGTACAGAATTCCATCTAATTTCAGGGTGTTCTAAAACTGACCATGAAAAAGTGTTTAAGGTTTTAACCGAGAAACACCATGGAGTACCTGAGATTGGCATTACTTCTGATTTTCCTCTATTTCCTGGGAACAATGTCAGTGAAATGATCAAGAACGGTATCTACCTGAATTTGTTTCAGCACTCAAACTTATTTTCTTAAAAGAAGGGGGGGAATAAATGAAAGGTTTTTATTGAGACTTATGTTCTTGGGCAACAAACGGATAAAACTACCTTCTTAGCAAAATAAAGACTTCCAGTGAAGACAAAGAGTTAAGTTATAGACTAGACGTACACGGCATTTGGTGAATGTGGCATGTGGAATAAGATCTCCTACTTTGGTGGTCCTGCAGTAGAACACAGCCAAAGGCAAAATTTACAACTTACTGCTGAGGGAAATAAGATTCAGGTTTACAATGCAACATGCACGAGAGAGTTGTGAAGAACAGAAATGTACTTTGATACAATATAAAATAGATATGTGGAAAATAAAAGAGAGGGTGAAATTCGAACATTTAGATCAAGACTTCACTAAAACACATGTTGAAACTGAAAGTGTAGCAAAACAGGCCTGTGTGCACAAAGTTGACAATAAAATATATACATCGCATACTGCAATAAATCAACTATCAGTTACTGATGTGCACAATCCTAAAAGGGGACAAGTTGGCAAAATATTGCAGAAGCTAACTGATGGCTCCCAGAGGCGGATTTCAGGCAGAGAAAATACTTTGGGTGCATTCAGAAAAATGCAATCCTTTGCCAGAGTCTTTTCATCACATAGATGTATCTATGCTAAAGGATTACTTGTGATCTTTGGTCATGCTTTTGAAGAGGATTTATTAAAAACGATTTCCTGCTACCAAACTTTGGAAACATAATCAAATACTGGAAAGGATTTAATGAGTTCTGTCAGAAAACTCAAAAACATTTTCAGATCTGCTCATGAGTAACTCTATTCATTAATGATTTGGAGATGCCAGGTAAAATTGATTTGGTGTTGGACTGGGGTGTACACATTTAAAAATCACACAACACCAGGTTATAGTCCAACAGGTAAACCTGTTGGGCTATAACCTGGTGTTATGTGATTTTTAACTCTATTCATTAACACTGCGTTTACAAAGGTCTGGAACTTGAACAGAGAGATGATGGCACTATTTGGGAATTGGATAGGGTGGAAAGGGGAAAGGATCAAGTGTGGGGTGCTGCGCATTGTCTTAAAAATTAGAATGCCCAACCTAAGATTTAGTTAGATCATGAGCTAAGGACATTACATCAATATTGTTTCCACAACTGGAGATGATGGTGATATTTGAAACCAAATAACGTATGACCATGACAAGGAATTACCCCTTGGGAGTTGGTAAACAGCCAAAGAGCTGAGAACAGCATTAATATGCAATTGCAAGATCAGAAAAATTAGTTTTTTGATGTCAGAAAAGGCAGTCCAATGTGTCATCCAAGGTTTTAACAACTAGATGACTGGTAAGGGGTTAACTTTCATGCATTAACATCTTACCATTACATCATCACTCCTCATTTATATGCAAGTTGTTCCCAGGTAGTGGGGAGAAATGTGATGGTAACACACCAACATGAAAGTCCCCATGTGGTTAATGGCAGCTTCAATTAGGTGCTTGCTTCTTAGGTCACCATCTTGGCCAGCACTCCTCATCACCCAAGGGCACATTTGATGGGCAGGGACTACCTGTACATCCTGTTCATGCATTTTGGAGCTGACTGATACCTTTCATTACAACACTGCTGCCAGGCAGCTTTGCACGCTAGGACAGGCAACTGCCTCAGAAATCTCAGGGCTCCTTGCTTTTTTTTTAGTATTCATTCACCTTGTCCCTCCTTGGATGCTCAGAGCGTCTCTGCCTTGCTTTGCCTTTTTATGCAGACACAAAGCTGGATAGCCTTATATGTTAGCAAGCAATGATCAGTCAGGGAGGCAGGCATCTTGCTGTATGGCACTGGGCTGTGGCAACATCTCACTTGCAGCATGTACCAACAGCTTTCACTGGAAATGCAAAATCACAGCAGTGTCAAAGCACAGCTGGAGGCCATTCAGTCCACTGCACCTGCATTGGGTCATTATATGAGCATTATGATTTTGTGCAAATCTCCTGCCTTTTCCCCATCCCTTGCACAAATAATCTTCCAATGCTCTTGCGGATGTGCCAACTGAACCTGCCCCCATCACACTTCCAAGCAACTCACTGAGTACTCTGCATGTGCTCCAATTAAATTGCCATGTCTCAAAGTCTAAAGAGAACAAGTCCTCAGGAGGACTGTCGTCAGTCAGGGGTGGTCACCACACACAGCAAAAGGCATTGTCCAATCTCAGACCAGGAACTCAGACATGGGCAGTTTTTCCAATTCAGAAAGTCTGGTGCTGGAAAAGCAAAGCCAGTCAGGCAGCATCCAAGAAGCAGGAGAGTCAACGTTTCGAGCATAAGCTCTTCATCACATACCCACAGGCACATACACACATATAAGTTTGTGGGGTGAATTTGTATTTGCAGAATTACATTTTGTTTTGCTCAAAAACTGCATGAATCCATGTATGATTCTGAAAATCCCCTTTTTAGATTAGAATCAGTCTGAACATTGGGGCACAGACAGCCTCACACAGGGCACCTCACACCATCGATGCATTATTGGGGCTAATATGGCACCTATTGTTAAAGTTCACTTGAGAATGTAAATTTTAAAAAGTCCTGGGATTTACATATATAAGAACTGAAACCACCATGGTCATTCTAAAAGATAAAAGACTGAACAAACAATCCAGGTCTTTTTCAATATATAATTTTGGTTTTCCCACATGGTACACTTTTGCTATAAATTCTGTACCCTACGAACGTATACCCCACAACCACCTGATAAGGGAGCAGCACTCTAACGCTAGTGCTTCCAAATAAACCTGTTGGACTATAACCTGGTGTTGTGTGATTTTTAACTACGTACAGGTGACCTTGTAACATCGGCACCTCTAAATTCATCAGGAATTTGATTGACATTTTGATGAAGAGCTTATATTCAAAACATCGACTCTCCTCCTCTTCAGACACTACCTGACCTGCAGTGTTTTTCCAGCACCATCCATTTTGACTCTGATCGCCAGCATCTGCAGTGCTCATTTACTCCCAGTCCTTCTAATTCAGTCAGGTGGAGATGCTGTTCACTCAAAGTCAAGGGGAAGGGGGTCATCAGGGGCTACTGCTGTGGGAGCAAGATGGAAAGTCAACTGGAAGGATTGGAAACAGCATGTTGGGATGCAAGAGGGCTTTGATTTTGAAGGTTAACTCAACACATAAGAGTGGGTGCAAATAGGGCATTGGAGGCACAGAGTACTACAGGAGGAGGACATCAACTGTCACTACCACCTTGACTCAGTGTAGGGAGTTGGTGAGGAGTCAGTATAATGACATTTGGCATAACTAAGCTGGTTAACAGTTTGAGCCAGTTACTCACTCTGTGAATTGTTAATGGTGTTGCCTTCCGTGGGGGAGGAGGAGGAATGGTTTCATTAATCCTACTACACTTACAATCTCCTATTTTATTTGTGTAACAGGACTTGTGTTGCATACATTAGAATAAGGTTCACTGTAGAATCATAAAGGTCTACAGCATGGAAACTAATACTTTGGCCCAACCTGCCCATGCCTCTCAGTTTTCACAATTTAAACTAGTCCCATTTACCTGCATTTTATCCATATTCCTCAATACCTATCCCATCCATGTACTCATGCTATGTCAAAGATCTACAGCCCTCCTTTGCAGAGTCCTCAATATCCCACCGAATGGAGGTCTATGGTAAACTGTCATGTCTCTATGCTGTGACTGCTGGCTCACATTCCTCAGGAGCTGCTTTGTTTCTGATATTCCCCACGCTGATCCATTGGAACTGTGGGTCCACCCACAGCAGGGCTCTTGCTCACGGTGACCCACAGTGCAAAGGTACAGGGAAACTGAGCTGGAACAAAGGTGTCAATCAACTAGCAGCAACCTCCAATGACTGCCAAACCGTCTCCACATTAAGGAGTCACAACAGAAGATTCCCGTCAGGATGTGGAGAATGTACAGGAGGCTGGGAGATTACCACCTTGATGTCAGTTCCTCCAGATGGAGTACCATCATAGAACTGTCAAATGCGAGAGCAAGACATGTGACCTGAAGGGGTGAGTGGTCATCCTGTCCATGTGACTATCAAGCTGACAGCTATACTAAATATCTTTGTGACTGGCTGCCTCCAAGGAAACATTGGGGACCTGTGTGGGATCTCACAATTCTCAATCCACAAATGTATCAAAGTTGGTTGTGCCAGATCACACCACTTCACCCCATTTCTCCATAACAAGTACAGTACTGCAGCACCAGCACAAGGCTTTGCCAATGTAGTTGGATTTCCACATCTTGAGGGCACTAGAAACTGTACAGACATTGTGTTGAGTGTGCCATATAACAACATAGCTGATTTCTGTTGAAAATGGTTCCATCCCATCAATGTGCAAGTCATTGGTATCACATCTTATAGGTCCACACCACATTTCTCTAGAAGCTCCCATAATGCCTATATACTTGATAATGTGCAGTTTCCTGTTGTACTTCAAGGGCCATTGAAGGCTGACTACTGGGAGACAAGGGCTACTGTCTGTCACTGATGACTCCATTACACAACTTCCTGACTGTGAGGTAAAGCACCAATACAATGCAGTCAATTGTTCCACTGGATCCAATGTGATGAGGTTCTGATGCTTGGATCAGTCTGGGTTGTGCTTGCTGTATGCTCCAAACTGAGACAGATGCAATGTGCTGAATAATCCTTGCATTCCACATCCTGCACAACTTGAACAGGTAAAGAAGAAATATGAGGGACTCTGATGCAGTAATGAATTGCACTGTAGTCAAATTCGCAGATGACATTAAAATAAATCGGAAGGTAAATTGCGATGAAGAAATAAGAAATTTACAAATGGATAGGATAAGTGAATGGACCAACATTCAGCAAATGCAGTATAACATAAGTAAGTGTGAGCTTGTCCATTTTGGATGGAGAAATAGAATAGGTAGGCAAATTATCTAAATAGAGAGAAATTTCATCATGCTCCGGTGCAAAGAGATCTCGGTGTTCTCGTGCACGAATCACAGAAAACTACCAAGCCGAGTAGAACAGGTAATAAGGAAGGAAAATGGAAGGTCAGCATTTATTGTTCAAAGTGTAGAAGTAGGATAGTGTTGTTGCAACTACGCAATGCATTTGTCAGGCCACACTTGGAGTATTGCATTCAGTTTTGGTCCATTTGAGAAGGAGTACGATTGCACTGGAGACAGTTCAGAGGAGGTTCACTGAATTGATTCCAGAGATGAGAGGTTTGTCTTATGAAGAGAGATTGTGCCGTTTAGGCTCATACTTTCTGGAATTTAGAAGAATGAGAGGAGATCGAATTGAGGTATTGAAGGTTTTAGAGAGATTGACAAAGTAGAGATAGAGAGGACATTTCTGCATGTGCGACAGACTAGAAAGAGAGGTCCCAGATTTTGAATAAGGAGTAACAGATTTAAAACAGAAATCAGCAGATATTATTTCTAACAGAGATGTGAATGTCAGGACATTGAGTGAATTTAAGGAGGGGACAGATTTATAATTAACACTGCATTGAAGGGTCATGGAGAGCAGGCAGGAAAATGGAGTTAAGGGCAAGATGAGCTAGCCATGATATTATTAAATGATGGAGCAGGCTCAAGGGGCTGAATTGTCTACACCTACTCCTAGTTCTTCTGTTTTTACTATGCTTTAAACTTGACCCCTGTAATCTCTGATGTTTCCACCCTGCTTCCTAGGGATACAAAAGGAATATCTGCAGAGATAATGGGGATAGGCTTGTTCCAAAATACCCTGGAATTCAGAACAGTGCCAATTTATTGAAAGTTCGTAAAAAGTAACACCGTTGTTTAAATAAGGAAAGAGGGAGAAAGCAGGCCAGTTAGCTTGGCATCATTATCTGGACAATGCTGAAATTTATTATCAACTTATTATTATTTCACAATGCATTTGCTTCATTATGGAAAGATCAACAAAGTCAAAATTGTTTACATAAGATGACTCATGATTGACAAATTTGTTAGAAGTTATTTTAAGGATATGACTAGTAGGATGGACAAGGGGATCCAACAAATGTGATATACCTGACTCAAGTCACAGAACAGAATGGGTTGTTTATTTGGAAGTGAAATTATTTCAGACAAAAACAAAGTATTGCAAAGCACTGAGTTCACACTGCAAATCAAAACTGGCATACATATTCAGTTGGTAATTTACAAAACCCCAATGTATTATCATAAAATAAACATTACAAGGTCCCATCAACTAAAAATATTCCAATTCCAAAACGAACATTCTCTACAGACTTGTGGGAATGGAATGTATTCTACACAGTGATGTTGTGACAGAAATCACAAAATAAATTTATCAATCATTCTGTATTATACAGTCATAAAAGGAATACACAGACTGAAAATTAAAAATGCCCACGTTTGACAGAACTCGCTATACTGAATAACTCTGTCAAGACGTTATAGATTGTTCAAGTTTCCATTTGGTTTGTTTGATAGCTCCAGGGGTTTGTTATAGAAATGAGAATAGTCATAACCTTCAGACCCTCGAATATCTATTGTTTGTACTGGATGCTAACTCATTAAATCCTGCCCTGCAAAGAAAACACATTCTCCAATCTTGTGATATCACATGTTTCACATTAAAGAAAGCCATCAGCTACAGTATGTGTAATCAATACTCACTATCCTGCTCAACCATTTTAAAGATAAATTAAACCCAACTTCAAAGCTCCATCTAAGATTCTTGTTTGTCCAACAATGGCAGCTCTCACAGGCTGCAAATCAATTGGGCCTGAAACAACAGGTTAAAGATATGGGACTGTTATTCTTGGTATAGATCACACATTAACAATATTTCTACAGGGTACGTAATGAGGGGAGACTGCTTATGAATGTAAACTGATACTTTTAAACTCTTTCTAGGCATATAGAATATGTGCAACTTGGATTATTTAAATAGAGAAGATACAATTTAAGTCGAGGTTAGAATTGCATCAACAAAATGTCACCACTGGCCTACCTCAAAAGACTCCCAAATTTAGATCCAACATTTTGACTTAACACAAAATGTCTTTTTTTTTATCTTTAGGGGATGGTAATGATAATCCAATCTGGACCAAAAAATAATATCTTTGCTACAAATGTTACTGTTGAGTCCATCCCTGAAAATAAACAAGACCAGACTTCAAAGCTCGATTGAGTACTATTGTATCTATTGCAGTGACAACCCACTAGTTTGCAAACACATGGATACATAACAGCTCATTAGAGCTACATCTTTCTTCAGAGCGCAAGAAAGTCAGATGTGGACTATTATAGTAAACATTTGTTAAGAGTATAAATAACACTGAGGGTAAATATTAAGTAACCTTATTTGCTTAATAACGGGCCTTTAAAAATACACATATTTCCAAATTTGTTTGATTTTGTAATTACTGTTCAGGCTCCATGTATTTTGTTTGCTTCTGCCATACTCCACAAGTAACTTGTTCAGTTGTGATTGGGCTTTTGGCAAAGATGAGAAAGACATCAGGTGGAAAATTGACAGTAAGAGTTATAATTTTTACCCCTGTGCAAGATGTCCGATTGTGGAAGTGTGCATTTGGCATCAGACCCAGCCGTGACGCTGTCGCAGTTAAATAGGATACCAGCTAGTACTTTTGCCTGAATGATACGTCATATCAGCAGAATAAAGAAAAACTGAGGAAAGGAAGATTTATTTCACAATGAGAATTAAAACTTCATTTTGGGCAGGAAATAGATGAATCCACGTAGCCACTGGTCATGATTTAAGTCGAAAAGATTAATATATTATGTTTCTATGATTGTAGAGGTAAAGTTGCCATAGTCCTTCCAGACTATAGGGCTGCCATCTCATTAGACAGAGCTGACTAGTAGTGGTTTAATCTGAAGATCACCCAGGCCTCAGGTGAAGGGAGAAGTTGAGAAGGAGAATCCTTCATGGTAATCTCAACCAGTACAGAAAATGAACCCACTCTGTTGACAACACTGCATTGCAAACTAGCCAACTGAGATAACAGACCCCTTCTCTAGGATTGTCTTAAGAAGAGAATGCGTAAACATTATTTCTGCAGTTGGCTTGTTCTGCCTCTTTTACAAATGTGCTAGGTATTTCATACAAACGTGGAAGTCAAGAACTACATGTGCTAATGTGCTGTGAGACCATGAAAGACAGATTTTCTGCTAAGCCCCATAAAAGTAACATAGTATCTTGAAACACAATCTCTAGGACACCCTCTCCCTGAGATGTCATTCAACTTTAGTTCATGTTTTAATAGCAGCTGGAAACAGCATGGCATTTGTAAAACATTACTTCATACATCAGCTAATTTAAAGACAAAGCCAACAGTCTTTGACATGCTCCCTCAACTATTTTTTTGCTTTGGAAGGAGTACACTTGAAACTGTGAGCCTCTGATTTATTACATTAAGTGTTTGGTGATGAAAGAGGTGTGGGTATTCCTTTGGCTTCTATCGAGAGAAACACAAGCAGAAAAGGCAAAGTGAACACACAAGGAGAAAGAAATTTTAAATGTGAGTAATCTACATGTAGTTTCATACAAATTGTGATGCAAACGTTTCCAGTCACCTTCATGCTCACATGGTTTATAAATATTCACAATGGAATTGTAATAATAATTTCTATAATAAACCATTATGTGGGCAGCATGGTAGCTCAGTGGTGAGCACAGCTGCCACACAGTGCCAGCAACTCGAGTTCAACTCCACCATCAGGCAACTGTCTGTGTGGAGTTTGCACATTCTCCCTGTGCCTGTGTGAATTTCTGGCGGGTGCTCTGGTTTCCTCCCACAGTCCAAAGATGTGAAGGTTAGGTGGATTGGCCATGCTAAATTGCCCATAGTGCCCAGGGATGTGTTGGCCAGCTGGATTAGCCATGTGAAATGCAGGGATGGGGTAGGTGGCTGGGTCTGAATGGGATGGTCAGGACTCAACGTGCTGAATGACCTGCTTCCACACTGTAGGGATTCTATGAACAAAATAGTAAATAGTAACTGAAAGTAAACCCTACAACCTTTGTAAATCATGGCTTGGGAAGTTTTGCTAGATTGCACAGATTTTTTTTCTGTATTCAATTGAGTTGGGCAGAAGTATCAATAGGGGCTTCCATTGACATGACAATATCATTTTTAATTAAGAAGTGAGGTCTGCAGATGCTGGAGATCAGAGCTGAAAATGTGTTGCTGGTTAAAGCACAGCAGGTCAGGCAGCATCCAAGGAACAGGAAATTCGACGTTTCGGGCCAGAGCCCTTCATCAGGATATCATCTTTAAAAATACTTCATGTTGAACAGAATCAATCATAATCTTTTTCTTGATTAATATATTTTACAACAACTAGGAGGCTTCATAAATTTCATAAAAAGTGGATAATTTTTAAAATCATTGCACAAAATCCATCAACTTCAAGCATGAACATGGCATATATTTCAAATTATGAATATGGGCATTACATTAATAGGATTGCAAAATGTTTCAGTTCATCCAACCACACAGTCTACAATTCCATAATTGCTATTTATTGGAATTGCCTGTCAAGGGAAAATAAGGAGCCAGACCATAATCCTGATGACTGCGCAAATCTAAACAGGCTTGGAGTAATTACAAACTAATTAGCTGAAATTAGTTCCCCAAAGAGAAACATCTTCTAACATTCCAAAAACATTTTCAACTTCCAGGCACAAACTGGTGTACACTAAATTAGCTTCACCATTATTAAATAATCAATAAAATAATTTCTATAAACTTTTCTGACCACTCAATTTGAACTGGTGACAATGAGAGATATATAATGCATACAGTTGCAAAGGCTTTATGGCACATTCAGCTCAAAAATCCATTATGGTTTTTATCTCTACTTCAGCCTCCTTTTGTTTTTCTCACCTAAATCTAACATTGTAACCCTTTATTCTGTTTTCCCACATACATCTGTCTAGTTTCCCCTGCATCATTTGCTTTGTCTACTCCTTGTGGTAGCAAGTTTTGCACATTTTCACCTCCATTTTGGTAAAGGAGTTTCTTCTGAATTTCCTGTTGTACTTGTCAGTGATGATCTTACATTGATGGACTCGAGCCATGCTCTTTATGGCAGTCTGTATCCACTCTATCACAATTTTCCATAATTTTAAATACTCCTCTTAGATCACACCCTCAGCCTTCTTTTTCATGAATAATAGACTTCACCTGTCTATTGTATTGTCATTGGCACCACATCCACAAGTATCCACTCCATCTGCCACCAATGCTCAGTGGCAATAGTGTGTACTATCTTCAAGATGCACCATAGAAATTCCTGAGATACGACCTTCCAAACTTGCAACCACTTCCATCTGGAAGGTCAAGGACAGCAGATACGTGGGAAGACCACCACTTGCCAGGTCCCCTCCAAGCCATTCACCATCCTGACTTGGATAGTTTCTGCAGTGTCACTGGGTCAAAATCCTGGCATTCCCTCTCTAAGGGCATTGAGGATCAACCTACAGCAAATGGACTGCAGCAGTTCAAGAAGGCAGATCACCACCACTCAAAAGGAATGAGGAATGGGCAATAAAGTGCCAACCAGCCAGTGATGTCTATATCCCATGAGTGAATTAAGAATAAATGTATTTTCCTGGAGTTAGAGGCAAACTACACAATAAGAATAGAATCCTGGTGCAATAGGCTGTATGCACACAGCATTTGTTCACTGCTAATGGCTCTATATAGGAGGCTGCTGATATATTATTGCATACTAACATATACCTGATCTAACAGATAGAATGCAAAAGACCAACCATAGAGGAGGAGCTTTCCCTACCCCTGAACAATGGGGGCTATGGCAAAAATGTTGGGAAAAACAGATACAATGTCCAGTGATGTCCTTCTCAATGTTGAGACAAAAATGTCACATTTTCCAAACAACATCAAAATGAGATTCTCATTAATAAAAAGTGAGAGACTAAACTTAGCATGAGTTATCATTCATTATCATTCATTATAACAGAATCCCACCTCATCCATCCTACCACTCACTGGATGAAATTAGATGCTGAGAATTCCCAACATGAAAGTCAGAGTGAGAACTGGGGATGCCAACTCGCCCCTCTGACCTACTACCCTGGATGGCAGCACCAACATCTCAGGGCACACTTCATGGGCAGTGACCACATTCACCCCACATCCACGGATACTGGCATCTGACATGTCTCATCATCTCTGCTTCATGGCTCTGATCCTTTTATTGTATGTTTCTGCTTTATTGCTGTATTTTGGAGCACACTGGTACATCTCATTGCAAGGCTGCTGCAAAGTCACTGATTGTGTAGGGACCAGCAAACAGATTGCACGGACTGCATCTCAGGGCTGCTGACTCACTCTCTTTGCAATCACTCACTCGCTTTCTGCCTATTTCGGTGCTCACAGCATCCCTGTTTTATCTTGCCTTGCCTTTTTGTGCTTTGCTCCCTCTGTCAGAGCTACTGGGCAGACAGTACAATTATCTCGCTGTGCGCTTGTACAGTAGTCATTGGTTAATAGGGTGAACATGGAGCTGTAAGCACTGTGTTTGTCAATCACTCACCTACAGCATATGCATAGGAGCGTGTATTTAATTGTAAATGTAAGGAAGTGTCAGTTGTGCAACACATGCCATTAGAGGCATTGGTTGTGGACACTGTCACACTGTGTGCATGGTAAAGAGCAACTTTGGATTGCTAGTGCTTGACTAGCTATATGGTTGGGTTTCCAATATTGTATCCAACAAATGGCTAAGTGATAGAAAGTAGAGAGTAATGGTCAATGGATATTTTACAGACTGAAGGATAGTTCGTTGGGATATTCCCCAAGGGTCAGGACAGGAATCCTTGTTTTTCATGATATACACAACAATCTTGATCTTAGTGTGCAGGGAGCAACTTCAAAGTTTGCAGATGACAACAAACTTGGAAGAATTGTAAGCTATGAGGATTACAGCATGAATTTCCGAAAGCATACTGATAAGTTGGTGGAATGGACGGATAGATGGCACATGTGACTCAATGTAGAAAAGTCTAAGGTCTGAGTTGCTTTGCTTGAACGAACTTTGAAAGACAATATACAATATGGGATACAATTCTAAAGGAGGTGTAGGAACAGAGGGACTTGTGTGTATCTATGTATCTCAGATCATTGAAGGTGGCACAATAGTGGAGCAGTTAATAAAGCATACACTGTGTAAAGAGTGCAAGAGATTCAGAATAATGTTTCCAGGAATGAGAAACTTCATTGTTTTTATTTATTTAGGGGACGTGAGAGTCACTGGCTAGGCCAGCATTTACTACTCATCTCTAATTGCCTAGCAGGCAGGTAAGAGTCAACCACATTGCTGTGAGTCTGGAATCACATAGAGGCCAGACCAGGTAAGGATGGCAGTTTTCATCCCTAAAGGACATTAGTGAACCAGTTATGAGGGTAGTTTGAAGAATTTGGGACCGTTCTCCTTGGAGAAAAGAAGGCTGAGGACGTCTGATAGAATTTTCAAGATTATGAGCAGGCTGGACAGAGTAAATGGGGAGAAGTTGTTCCTACTCATAAACACCAAAAGGACACAAGGGGACAGATTTTAAAGTGATGTGCAAATGAAGAAAGGGTGATGCAAGAATAAACTTTTTCACACAGTCAGTAGTTAGGGTACAAAATGCAACACCTGGAAATATGGTGCAGGCAGGTTCTAGTGAAGCATTGGATGATTATTTGGGTAGAAATTACAAGCAGGGATATGGGAAAAGGCAAGAGATTGACACTAGGTAATAGTGCGGACACGGGCCAAATAGTCTCCTTCGGCACGATAACGATTCCGTGAAGCTTCCCCATGACTGGTCTGTAACTCAGGATTACACTTACAACCTTTCTTGAACAAGGCCGTAATGTTTGCAATTCTTTTGTCTTCAGGCACCTCCCAGAGTCCAGGGAAAGCTCAATGATTGTGTCCAATGCCCCCACAACTTCTACCCTCACTTCCTTCAAATTTCTTGTATGGATCTTATCCAGGCACAGTGTCTTGTCAATTTCAAATGCCAATAATCTAGCCAAAACTTTCTTTTGATCCGCTTTAAACTCTACCAGTGACAAGAGATTCCTCCTCTATCATCATGGTCTGGGCAGCATCCTCTTAAGTTGTAAAGGCAGGTGCAAATTATTCATTTACCATCTTTGTCTGCCCCTGTCTCAAGGGTGAGGGGAAGGTTACCCCTCTTTTAGCCACTTTCTTATTGTTCATATGCCTATGGAAGACGTTGGGATTTCCCTTCATGTGAGCTGCAAGTCTTTTCTCATATTTCCTCTTTGCTTTTCATATTTTCTTTCACACCTCCCTCTAACCTTTTTGAACTCCTGTTGATTCTCAATTGTATTTTCTGCCTTACACCTATCATAAGCACACATTTCTTTCTAATGTTAATTTCTACCTTCTTTGTCACTGAAGGATCTCTGCATTTGTTGGTCCTACCTTTTGCATTAGAGGGCAATATACCCGACTTTAGCCAAGCTATCTGTTCTTTCAAGATGGCCTGTTGATGAGTTGCGGTATTTCTTGCTAACCTCTTCTCCCGATCAATCTTGCTCTGCTCCATCCTTGCCCAATGAAATTCAGCTCTCTGCTAATTGAATATCCTTCACTGAATTTTTGCACGTCATTCTCCAACACCATCCTGAATTTTATAATGCAATGATCATGGATCACAAGTATTCCTTCCTGCCACTTGATCTACCTCATTTTCAAGGACCACGTCCTCCCTCCTTCCTTGTTGTATTGGATGCATACTGCTATCGGACACTCTCCTTAACACAATCCAAGAATATCTGCCCCTCAAACTACCATTAGCCCAATCTACACTTGGGTAATTAAAGTCTTTCATTATAACTACTCTAAAGTATTGGTATTTCTCTGTAATTTCCTTGCAGATTTGTTCATCTACTTCCTTTACACTAGTTTGTGGTTTATAGACAATATTGAGTAATGTAACTGCACCCTTTTTATTCTATAGCTCAAGCCAAACTGACTTCATCCATTAATTCTGAGATATCTTCCTTCTCCAGCACTTCCATACTCCATTTCTATCTGTCCTGAACTTACAGTTATCATGAATTTTTACCCTTCCATGAACCTGGTCTCTGTAACCACTACAACATAATTCCAGATTGCAATCTGCATCTGTAATTCCCCAACCTCACTTCATATACTCCTTGGTTTTTCATGCATGTACATAACACTACTTTGAACTTCCTTTCTTTTCCCCATACTCTATCTTCACCTAACTACTTACTATTCTTTATGTTAGTGCCAGCTGTTTCCCCAAAGTTTTGTGAACCCTGATAGTCTCCTTTACTATTTTTTCTTAGTTCCCATCTCTGCCAAGTTAGCTGAAAGCACCTCTCCTCCTTCCAGTGGCACGAGCAAAGTGTCCTGCAAGGAATCCAGTCTCAGCTCTGTTCAAGGGAAATATGTTTGGCCTGTAAAGATGCTATCTTTCCCAGAGCCAGTCCCAGTGTGCCAGCAATTTAAAACTCTCCTTCCTTCACCACTTTTCCATCCATGCATTTTGTTTTATGCTGCTATTTCTGTACTCGCTTGCAGAGATCACTATATTGGTGGTCCTGCTTGCTATCTACTGAGCTCCCTAAATTTTGATTGTAAGACCACACCCCCCTTTCTACCTCAGTCACTGATGAATCACAACCTCTTGCCGATCACCCTGCCCTCCTCCCTCCCCATTTAGATAATAATATGTTGGTAAATTATATATTAATCATAAACACTGATATTGGTAAACTTTAGAAAAATGGTGTTTCTGCTAACATACCGTGGGCGGCACGGTGGCACAGTGGTTAGCACTGCTGCCTCACAGAGCCTGAGACCCGGGTTCAATTCCCGACTCAGGCGACTGACTGTGTGGAGTTTGCACGTTCTCCCCGTATCTGCATGGGTTTCCTCCGGGTGCTCTGGTTTCCTCCCACAGTCCAAAGATGTGCAGGTCAGGTGAATTGGCCATGCTAAATTGCCTGTAGTGTTAGGTAAGGGGTAAATGTAGGGGTATGGGTGGGTTGCGCTTCGGCGGGTCAGTGTGGACTTGTTGGGCCGAAGGGCCTGTTTCCACACTGTAAGTCTAATCTAATAGTCTAATCTAATCTAATACCTGTTCTATATTCTACTCAGAGATAACCTCGCTGGTTTGAAAACTCCGAGGAGAAAGGATATTTCATAATAGGACACAGTCATAGCTAATAAAATTGACTAAGTTCCCTGATTATTTAAAATCTCTAAGTTGAGCTTTTAAATTACAATAAGTTTGACCAGGTAGGTTTACCATCTCGAGGAGTAAAGATAGTAGAAACTTTCACACAAGTATATAATGATTTATTCAGAGAGACAACTATCTCACGTTGTTAACTCTAGCCATTGCCACCGTATTTTGATTTGCGTGTCCATGCATCAATTGGCTGGACTATCAGGTCCGGGAAGCTCAAACAAACAGCTGTAGAGCTAGAAGGAAACACATAAGTGCATAGGAAATTGAAAATTCAGCAGATAAATCATTACATACTTGTGTGAAAGTTTCTACTATCTACTGCCATCAATCTACTGTCTACTATACCTCAGCAAGGTGAATTTTCATAGATTAAAACGGAAATATAACTTTAACTTTTCAGAAAATAGTAGGCTTCCATTTCAGCAAATAAAGGACAGGATTGTGATTGATGGCAGCAGCAACCTGAAACAGTGTAATGTCAGTTGTATATGTATGGGAGCACGACGACAAATGGAGTTATAAGTAAAATAAGGAAACAGCAAAACCAAGAATAAAATACTCTAGAGGACTGCAATGTGTTACAAGTCTGTGAGGACAAGACCTGCAGCAAATAAATAGAATTCAGTAAATGGATGATAAGTGCTCATCTCATACTCATCCTGTGCTACTATAGCAAATCGTACAGATTTCATAGCTTTCATTTTGTTGTCTCAAATGCTTTCAATACACAAAATTGATTGTGAAATTTACAAAGAAGTTGTCAATGGAATCACAAATTAGCTGAACACAGACACCAAGCATTGCTGTCATGATTCTAGGCTTCACCAAAGGATGCAGTATTAAAGTCACCAACAGACTAAAATCAAACAGAAAGCACTGAACTAGTGCAAAACTAACATTAGGTCTGTTCATCTTGTCTGTGAAGGTCTTTGAAACAGCTGTCCTTTGTTGAATGAGGTGCTATTGTGTTCATAATCACATACTATGTTTATAATTACTGCTGATCCTCCTTACTGTCCATGAAAAATGAATCTTATATTGAAGGGAATGACATAACATTTCTCTCCTTTACCATCTGCTGAGCCTACATGCTTAACTTCAACAACTGGTGTACAAGAACACCCAGGTATCATTGTACATCCCCCTTTCCCAATCTATCACCACTCAGATAATAATCTGCTTTCCTGTTTTTGCTTCCAAAGTGGATTGCCTCAAATTTATCATCATTATAATTCACCTGCCATGCATTTGCTCCTTCACACAACTTGCCCAAATCACAATGAAACATCTCTACATTCATCTCACAGTTCACCCTCTCTTCCAGCTGAGTGACATCTGCAAACTTGGAGATATTACATTTAGTTCTCGCACATAAATCATGAATAGAAATTGTGAAAAGCTGGGATCCAAACACTGATCCCTGCAGTACCCTACCAGTCACTGTCTTCCACTCAGAAAAAGACCCATTTATTCCTATTGTTTGTTTTCTAGACTTAATACTATTCCTAATTTCTGTTGTTAGCTCAGGTTGGGTCAATTTTCACATTTTATTTTTGTGATAGACTGAATGAACAATTATTAAAGTGTCTCCAATCACCTTTTGAAAGTGTACCATCATTATTGCTGGATATTTGGAAATCCCCTTGACTTAGTGCCAGAATCAAATTAATGAAAGAAAAAGGAAAGTCCGTGCTGCTGAGATCACTGGAACTATTTTGGGCAACTTTCTTCAAGATCAGTGCCTCAATGCTTCTTCACTTAGCTCAGAAATCAGCATTATAAAGAAAGGCTGAAGTGGCCAGAACTTTTTTTCACTGGAGCTTTTGAGGTTAAGAGGTGACCTTATAGAAGTTTATAAAATAATGAGGGGTATTATTGAATTAATGGTAGTTGTCTTTTCCCTAGGTTGGGATTTCAAGACTAGGGGACACATTTTTAAGGCGAGAGGAGAGAGATTTAAAAAATACATGAGGGGCAAATTTCTTTATACAGAGGGTAGTTCGCATATGGAATGAAATTCCTGAGAAAGTGGTGGATGTGGGTACAATTACACCATTTAAAAGACATTTGGATTAGTACATGAGTAAGAAAGGTTTGGAGGGATATGAACCAGGAGCAGGCACATGGGATTCAAAACATTAGCATGTTTTCTCTCCATGGATGCGGCCTGACCCATTGTGATCTCCAGCACTTTTTGCTTTCAGTTCAGATTCCAACATCTGCAGTAATTTGCTTCTACATTGTGTTTAATTGACTGCTATGTGGGGCTAGTTTAGTTTGGGATTATGTTTGGCATGAACTGATTGGACTGAAGGGTCTGTTTCCATGCTGTTTTACTCTATGACTACGGTCATTCCCAGGTAGATCTGTGTTATATGATCAGGAAAGTTCCTATATGTTAAGTCATGTATAAATTTTTGCACAAGCTCTCAAAGAAGTACTTCACTTCTTCTTCCCCAAAAATAAATGTTTCCTAACGATTATCAGAATTGGGAGACTTTTCAAACATATATTGGAAATAATGTTATTGGGCTGTATATTTCACCTCCTAGCACTAAGAAAACGTGAAACTGGAGGTACAGGGTACACGAATTTGCATTTACGAGGCCGTTCAATAGACAAGGAATCCGGCAAGAAATATCATGACCTTATCTTCGCACGATGTGTTGGTCAGGTTGCTATATAAATGCCTGCTGAGAATGCAATTTTCTCCCAATAATGTTATTTGTTGCCAAGGGGAGTGGATTCCTAAAGGCTGTATGAACCATGTTCGGTAAATCCGTTTGTAAACCTTGGCTGAAGACTGTTGTGCAGACAGGAACCTTTTAGTACGTATGTTAAAATAGATTAGATTTTCTACAGTGTGGAAACAGGCCCTTCAGCCCAACAAGTCCACACTGACCATCCGAAGAGTAACCCACCCAAGACCCATTCCACTACCGTACATTTACTAATGCACCTAACATTATGGGCAATTTAGCATGGCCATTCCACCTGACCTGCACACTTTGGATTATGGGAGGAAACCGGAGCACCCGGAGGAAACCCATGCAGACACAGGAAGAATGTGCAAACTCCACACAGACCGTTGCCTGAGGCTGGAATCGAACATAGGTGCCTGGAGCTGTGAGGCTGCAGTGCTAACCACTGAGCTATCATGCTGCTCAGATGTCCGTACTAACTTCAAATGTCACAATTAAACATTATTTGATCAGTTAAATGTGATTTTAATGCAGTAATTAGTCATAATACTGTTCATAAAAGGAAAGTAACTAGCATTGTGTAGGGTTTGTACGTATTAATTTATCCAATGGATAGGCTGCTTTAGTTGCACTCAACAATATTAAGAAACCGGTGTAAATAAGTTAACTGGACATAGTTCTTTGATTTTTATATCGATTAAAAATCCAAACCTCACTACAGCTCTAGAGATAAAGGTCAATGGATGCCTGACTCTCTGCTTGAACTCCATCAGGTTTGCTTGTGGAAAAAAGGAGCAGATAACTGGACATCTGATAGAGGGTATGTTTGATCATTTGTGCAATGTATTCCAATTATGAATACATGGCTGAGATGAAAAAACACATCTGGCTATAGAGGAGATGTTATGTTTGTTTTATTGACAGCTCCATAAGTAACTAATAGGATTTAATATTTTCAGAAGAGTTTTGAATGACTGTTAATTTTGTTGGATAGATTGAGGAGTGCCTGAGTGGAGGTTGGTTTATTTCAAATCAAGTTTGAATGATTCTTGTTTTAATTTCATGAGGATCACAATGGTTTCCCATTATTATTGTATGGCTCATGACTTCAAAAGAGAGTGCATTCTGAGTGGATAGGTACACAGGAGACATGGGGATTGCGGACAGGGTCTGGGGAGACGGCAATTTGGAGGGATTTTAGAGGCATAGAGACCTGGAAAGAATATGGGTTAGGCAATGGGGTATGGATTTGGCATAAGAGGTTATGAAGAGGGCATGAAGAGGCATGAGGTGGGGTATAAGGAGAGAAGGTCAAGAGAGTCTAATGCTGTTGTCCCAATGAATGAAGTAATCCTAATAGCCAGCAATTTTGGTAATTATCCATATCTGTTGTCACTTTTTTTTCTGCTGGAAGAGGCGTTATCACAACTCCAGCTGGATCCTGACTCTAGATAATGCCTAACTCAAAAAGAAAATCCAGCTTATCATGACTGAATTAAACATATAGAATTCCTAAAATGCAGATAGGGTCTGTACCAATCCTCTGAACAGTATTCTACCAAGACCCACCCCATCCCTGTACCCCCACATTTACCATGACTAATCCATGTAGCCTGCACATCCCTGGACACTTTGAGGCAATTTAGCATGGCCACTCCACCTAACCTGTACACTTTTGGACCATTGGAGGAAATCGTACCACCCAGCTGAAAGCCACACTGACATGGAAGGATGTGTAAACTCCACACAGACAATTACCCACAGTTGGAATTGAAGCCAGGTCCATAGCACTTTGAGGCAGCAATGCTAACCACTGTGCCATCCCAGGTGGCAACTATAGAGGTGAACTTCCTGAGAAGCTTGTTATTCACAATTTTGCACGAAGATTTGCAGAAATCCAAGAACAATGTGGATATTGTTGAAATCCACGATGATGGTGACCACAAGAGAGAAAACCCCTCCTCCCTCAGAAATGTACGTCTGTTAAACTTCAGACAGTGAACCTTTGCAGGTGATAGGAGTGTGTGCACCAACATGTATTCAATCATCCTCATTGCCAATGAGACTATGTACTTAACCTCATCTCATCCAGGATTCCCACAACTGTTGCCTCAGACCAAAGTTATGTTTAACTACTGAGAGATTACCGTCTGGAAATTCATCTCAAATTTCCACTCTGGGTTAAAAGGGCATTGGTTTAATCAAGCAAGTGACTAAGTCCCCAAATTATTTGAAGCTGGAAAATTATCATTAAAATAAATAGATTTGGTCAAAGGTTTATATTTAATTTTTGAATGTTTAGTTGTTTTAAAAAATATAAAGGTTTTCTGCAACAGACTGCCCATATTAATACACTTCACAGATTCAATGAAGTGGATGTTCTGACATAATCGACTCATTTGACTAACTTCCAGAGCTTTACTGTCTACAATAAAAGCGAAAGAGCCTTACAAGAAAAAAAACTGTAACTTTCTGGATCCAACTTCAAGATGGAATAATAACAAAGATATTCAATTCCAATTACAATAATATGCACAAATTACTAGGTTTCCTTTGTATATGTTACAGGCTACAACCCATCTTAGTAGGCTCATTTTTAACTGATGATCCATGTGAACCTTAATTAGCTCCGTCCCTCAGAGACTGAGAACAAGGTGCTGTCAAAGAGCAAGGAAACAAAGCAGCCTGTGGAAAGTCACAGGCTTATTAATGTGTCAATTTCCTTCAGTCAATCACAAGGGGGCCAAGCAAAGATTCAGAACTGATAACCCATTGTTTCCATAATATGAGAAGATGGATGATCTAAAGTTCAAGATACAGTCAGACTACTTTCCATTGGGTTAATATTAATTATTATATGAATTTGGAGTATTATTGTCTAAGCCTCTCACACTCACTCAGTTGTGCAAGTGATGAACTTGTACTTCCTACATTTTGCTTAAGTGTCATTTACGAGGAATTTCCTGAATGGATTCCTTCCGTGGCCCTTGAAGACTTTTCTCTTACAATCTTCCCCTGATAACCTCAATAATTATGCATCCGGCCTCCATGACACCCTTCATGCAATGCTCTGCCATTGACATGGTGAGCTTAAATGTGGACCCCTGCACTTCACATGTGCACATGCCACCATTCTCTCTCCACCACCTCACACTCTCTGTAACTCCATCACTGAACATACTCCCACCAAGGCTAATGGTCTTCCACTCTCACGCTTGCATGTAGACATCGTCACTCAATGCTTATTACCCTCTCCCACCCTGCTAAACAGCCCAACCTACTGTACTTTCTACTTACTCACTCAGGACACTTCACCAGCATTTCTGCTCCTGCACTGCTACTAATAGCTCTAAGAGCTACTTACAACTCACTCAATTCCCCTTTCTGCCAAGGTGATGTGATTTGTGAAACCATCCATCGCCCACAGTCTACAGTGCCCTCCCATGCTGTGTCAGATCCCACCCCATGCTTGAAACATTCCCCCCACTTTCACAGCCATTATCTCCTCAATATCCCTTCGTAATAACTCTAATTTCCAGACTTGAGTTTCTTACTTTCTCCAACACAGTGCAGTCAGCCCCCTGATAACTTCCCTCAGTGATGACTACTCAATTTCCCTGGAGGTACTATGGTCAACTCCTTGTACTGAGATGGAATGCTACATTGATTCAGTGTGGCAGCACCCCCCTGATGGACCATAGTCCCTTTCACTCATCAGACATGATCATTTGGATGAAGCTCATGTAGTCTGCTTGTCAACGAAGCTACATGCTGTCAATATGAGACTGATGTAGTATGGTGCCATTCAGTAACATGTCTTCTCTGTTTTTATCTCTAGCAGTTGACTCAACACAGCCATCTATTTCAAACACACCAACTATCACAGCTACCTGGACTATACATCTTCCCTCACCTCCCCCACCACCACCCCTTTCCTGTAAAAACGTGATCCCTTGCTTCCAATTCTACCACCTCCACCGTTCCCAAGAGGAGCAACTCCACTCCAGGACATCCCAGATGGCCTCCTATTTCAAGGACCGCAATTTCCTCCCCCACGTAATCAACAATACTCTCCAGCGCATCTCCTCCACTTCCTATACCTCCGCCCTCGAACCTCACCCCTACAACTGCAACAAGGTTAGAAACTCCCAGTCCTCATGTGCCACCCCACTAATCTCTGAGTACAGCAGATCCTCTACCATTTCTGCCACCTACAATCAGACCCCACCAACACAGATATATTTCCCTCCCCATCCCTATCTACATTCTGAAGAGACCATTCCCTCTGTGACTCCCTCATTACGCCCATGTCCACCATCAACCCATCCTCCATACCTGGCACCTTCCCTTGCCACTGTACAAAGTATAAAGCCTGCACCTGCACCTGACTCCTCACCTCTGTCCGAGGCTCCGAAGGATCTTTTCACACTTGGCAGAGATATTTCTGCACATCCACCCACCTCCCGATGTGGTCTCGACGACATTGGGGAGATAGGACGCCAACTTGCAGAGCATTCCACGTAATATCTCTGGGCCATACACTCCCAACAACCCCACCGCCCTGTGGCCAACCACTTCAACTCCTTCTCCCACTCCCTCAAGGACATGCAAGTCCTGAGCCTCTTCCACTGCCAAATCAAAGCCACCCGAGAACTGGAGGAAGAATGCCTGATATTCTGCCTTGCAAACCTTCAACCAAACGGTATCAACATCAACTTCACCAGTTTCCAAATCTCCCATCCATCCACCTCATCCCAGCTCCGACCCTCCAACTCGGTACTGCCCTCTTGACCTGTAATACCTCTCCATTTTCTCACCGATCTGCTCCACTATCCCCACCGACCTATCACAATTACCTCCCACCTGCATCTGCCTACTGCCTTCTCAGCTACCTTACCACCAGCCTCATCCCCAAAGCCCCTATTTATCTCTCAGCACCAACCCCAACAACCCCCCACCCCCACCCAACATTCCTGATGAAGGGCTTATGCCTGAAACGTCGACTCTCCTGCTTCTCAGATGCTACCTGACCTGCTGTACTTTTCCAGCACCACACTTTTCGATTGACCGTCCAGCAACTGCAGTCCTCACTTTCTCCTATGTCCATTACCTTTACTGTTCAGTGCCAGCATCAATGGTTCTGGCCTTCTGCTGTGTTAAAAGGCAAGGTGAGATCCTGTCAGCACCCAAATGCACACAGATTAAGTGAGTGCTATGTAAGCCCTGAGGTGCATCCTGTGCAGATGTATGAGATGGTGTGGAGGAGAATGTAGGAGCAAATTACTGTCGATACCGGAATCTGTGCTCACGCCCAAAAATGCTGGAGATCACATTGGGTCAGGCAGCAACAATGGGGACAAAGCAAGCTAACATACCAAGTCTAGGTAACTCTTCATCTTCTGACAAAGAGTCATCTAGACTCGAAATGTTAGCTTGTTCCCTCTCCATGGACGCTGTCTGACATGCCGTGATCTCCAACATTTTTTGGTTTCAGTACTGGAGTAGACTGTTTGACCCCTCAAGTCTGCTCCACCATTCAATAGGTTTATGGCTGATCCAACATGCCTCATAGAGCCATAGAATCATAGAGATGTACAGCATGGAAACAGACCCTTCGGTCCAACCTGTCCATGCCGACCAGATATCCCAACCTAATCTAGTCCCACTTACCAGCACCTGGCCCATATCCCTCCAAACCCTTCCTATTCATATACCCATCCAAATGCCTCTTAAATATTGCAATTGTACCAGCCTCTACCACATCCTCTGGCAGCTCATTCCATGCACGTACCACCCTCTGCGTGAAAATGTTGTCCCTTATATCTCTTTTATATCTTTCTCCTCTCACCCTAAACCTATGCCCGCTAGTTCTGGACTCCCCGACCCCAGGGAAAAGACCTTGTCTATTTATCCGATCAATGCCCCTCATAAACAGGCTGGGGCTGTTTTCCCTGGACCGTCGGAGGCTGAGGGGTGACCTTATGGAGGTTTACAAAATTATGAGGGGCATGCATAGGATAAATAGACAAAGTCTTTTCCCTGGGGTCGGGGAGTCCAGAACTAGAGGGCATAGGTTTAGGGTGAGAGGGGAAAGATATAAAAGAGACATAAGGGGCAACTTTTTCATGCAGAGAGTGGTACGTGTATGGAATGAGCTGCCAGAGGATGTGGTGGAGGCTAGTACAATTGCAACATTTAAGAGGCATTTGGATGGGTATATGAATAGGAAAGGTTTGGAGGGATATGGGCTGGGTGCTGGCAGGTGGGACTAGATTGGGTTGAGATATCTGGTTGGCATGGACAGTTTGGACCAAAGGGTCTGTTTCCATGCTGTACATCTCTATGATTCTATGACTCTATTAGGGCCAGGGGACTTATCTGTCTTTAGCCCCATTAGTTTGTCCAATACAACATTTTTCGTGATTGTGATGATACTTCATTCCACTCATATATATTTTTAGTATCAATGAGATGTTCAAAATATCTTCCACCATAAAGACTGATGCAAAATATTGGTTTAACTCCTCTGCTATTTCATTGTTCCCTAAAACCATTTCCCCAGATTCATTTTCTATGGAGCCTACATTCATGTTGACCTTTCTTTTCTGCTTTTTCTACTATTAAAGAGGCTATTATTGTCAGTTTTTATATTCCTTGCTAGTTTACTCTCGTAGTTTAACTGTTTGGTTAACCGTATGGTTTACTCCAACTTTATTTTTTGATAATCATATGACAAAAGAAAAAGAGGAGGTTCGGAAGTGGAGGCAGATAGGGGAAAGTACGTAGATGTAAAAAATAAAGAGTGTGAGATAGGAGGAAGGAGAGAAAGAGAAAGAAAGGAGAGGAAAGCAGGGAATGAATGAAAATGAGATTGGAATAGTAGTGAGGAGAGAGGGAAAAGAGGGAACAAGAGGTGGAGAGAACAAGAGAAAGCGAGAGAGAGAGCTCAAAGGTGATAAAAGATTACAAAGGAAGCCATTCGACTCAACCATTACATACTGGTGTTTATACTCTTGCACCATCCTTTCACCTGTCCTCATTTAAATCAATTCTCTTCATCCCCTTCTGCTTGTCCAGTTTCATCTTAAATGTCTTGATGCCATTCACTTCAAAGACACAACTTGGTAGTAGGTTCCACGTTCTTCTCACGTACCAAGTTAATAAATTTCTTCTGAATTCCCTCTTGCATTTCTTGGTTCCTGTCTTAGATTGTCAGCCTTTAGTGTTGCTCTTCTCCACAAAAGAAAGCATTCTCCCAGTCTGCTTTCATTTAAAGGAGAGTTGGAAAAGGGAGAAAAAGAAAATGGAGGAAAGTATGAGGATGAGGGAAGGGAGAGTGGGAAGGGGAAAAAAAGAAGTTCAAGGACATTGAGCAGTTTCCCCTAAGTTTTGAGTGCATTCAGAAATGCTGCACAAAATTGTCCATAAGCTGGACTTGTTGGGAATGGACTTGCTGGAATTAATGGCTTGCTTCCAAACTGCAGAGATTTGATTCTATTTAATTTGATTCTATTTGAACATGGGTACATTGACAGGCCAAAATCCTGGTGCTCCTACCTCCCTGTTCAGAGTGCCCAATATAGCAACCCTGTCCTGACCCACAGACAACAGACCACTACGATCATGATGTACCCCATATCCCAGGCAGTGGGTATTTTCCTGACATACCCACCTCATTCTCATTTCATTGAAATGATGATTGCAGAGAAACAATGCTGGTTAATGAAGTACTTAAAATATAAAAGGAAACTATTTACTTGACTTATAAATTCAGATCCACAGGGTACATGATTGAAATTAATAAAGCGCAAAAGAGGTTAGTTTTGGAAATAATAAACCTTTTCTGCTCCATAGTAATGGTTAGATAAAAGAAAGTTCAAGGTGAATAAATAGACTTTAAGTCGCGGGGGGGAGGGGACAAACTGGATGTTTAAGAAGGAAATTGAAGGGAAAGTTAGAACAAGGGAAGTCAAGAAAGATAACTGTATCAATGAGGCAGAAAACTCAGAAAGGGATCACGCTGTAAGGTTGAGTGAAATAGGAGTTGATGGGAAGGGTGAGGGCAGTAACAAATTAAAAATACTGTATATGAACGCACGAAGCATTAGAAATAAGATGGATGAGCTTGAGGCTCTTTTGGAAATTGGCAGATACGATATTGTGGGGATAACTGAGACGTGGCTTCAAGTGGACAGGGCGTGGGAAATAAATATTCAAGGCTACACGTGCTATTGTAAGGACAGACTGATGGGCAGAGGGGGTGGGGTGGCCATGTTGGTAAGGGATGATATTCAGTCCCTTGCGCGGGGGGACCTAGAATCAGGGCATATAGCATCAGTGCAAATAGAGTTGAGAAATACTAAGAGTAAAAAGACCCTCTTGGGAGTTATCTACAGGCCCCCAAACAGTAGTCTGGATGTCGGATGTAAGTTGAATCAGGAGCTGAAATTGGCCTGTCGCAAAGATGTTACTACAGTTGTTATGGGGGATTTCAACATGCAGGTAGACTGGGAGAATCAGGATGGTATTGGACCTCAAGAAAGAGACTTTGTGGAGTGCCTCCGAGACGGATTCTTAGAACAGCTGGTGCTGGAGCCGACCAGGAAGAAGACAATTCTGGATCTGGTATTGTGCAATGAACCAGAATTGATCAGGGACCTCGAAGTGAAGGAGCCATTGGGAAGTAGTGACCAAATATACGATAAGCTTCAATCTGCAATTTGAGAGGGAGAGGGTACAATCGGAAGTAACAATATTTCTGTTGAATAAAAGGAACTATGGAGCTATGAGGGAGGAGCTGGCCAAAGTTCAATGGTGCAATACCTTAGCAGGGATGATAGTGGAGGAACAATGGCTGATATTTCTGTGTATAATGCAGAAGTTGCAGGATCAGTTCATTCCAAAAAGGAAGAAAGATCCTAGGAGGAGGCATGGGTGGCCGTGGCTGACAAGGGAAGTTAAGAAACATATAAAGTTAAAAGAGAAAAAGTATAACATAGCAAAGATAAGTGGGAAAACGGAGGACTGGGAAGCTTTTAAAGAACAACAAAGGATTACTAAGAGGAAATATGCAGAGAAAAAATGAGGTACGAAGGTAAACTGGCCAAAAATATTAAGGAGGCTAGTAAAAGCTTTTTTAGGTATGTGAAAGGGAGAAAAATGGTTAAGACTAAAATTGGGCCCTTGAAGACAGAAACAGGGGAATATATTACGGGGAACAAAGAAATGGCAGAAGAATTGAATTGGTACTTCAGATCTATGTTCACTGGGGAAGACACAAGTAATCTCCCTGAGGTTAACAGTGGCTGAATGACCTGAACTTAAGGGAATTTATATTTGCCAAGAATTGGTGTTGGAGAGACTGTTAGGTCTGAAGGTTGATAAGTCCCCAGGGCCTGATGGTCTACATCCCAGGGTACTGAAGGAGGTGGCTCGAGAAATCGTGGATGCGTTGGTGATTAATTTCCAGAGTTCCATAGATTCAGGATCAGTTCCTGCGGATTGGAGGGTGGCTAATGTTGTACCACTTTTTAAGAAAGGTGGGAGAGAGAAAGCAGGAAATTATAGACCAGTTAGTCTAACCTCAGTGGTGGGAAAGATGCTGGAGTCTCTTATAAAGGATGAAATTATGGCACATCTGGATAGTAGTAACAGGATAGGTCAGAGTCAGCATGGATTTATGAAGGGGAAATCATGCTTGACTAATCTTCTGGAAGTTTTTGAGGATGTAACTCTGAAGATGGATGAGGGAGATCCAGTAGATGTAGTGTACCTGGACTTTCAGAAAGCTTTTGATAAAGTCCCAGATAGGAGGTTAGTCAGCAAAATTATGGTGCATGGTATTGGGGGCAAAGTTCTAACTTGGATTGAAAGTTGGTTGGCTGATAGGAAACAAAGAGTCGTGATAAACGGCTCCATTTTGGAATGGCAGGCAGTGACCAGTGGGGTACCGCAGGGATCAGTACTGGGACCGCAGCTTTTTATAATATATGTTAATGATATAGAAGATGGTATTAGCAATAGCATTAGCAAATCTGCTGATGATACTAAGCTGGGTGGCAGGGTGAAATGTGATGAGGATGTTGGAGATTACAGGGTGACCTGGACAAGTTAGGTGAGTGGTCAGATGCATGGCAGATGCAGTTTAATGTAGATAAATGTATGGTTATCCACTTTGATGGCAAGAACAGGAAGGCCAATATCTACCTAAATTGAATCAATTTAGGTAAAGGAGCAGTAGAGAGAGATCTGGGTGTTCTTGTACACCAGTCAATGAAGGTAAGCATGCAGGTACAGCAGGTAGTGAAGAAGGCTAATAGCATTTAGGCCTTCATAACAAGAGGGATTGAGTATATAAGCAAAGAGGTTCTTCTGCAGCTGTACAGGGCCCTGGTGAGACCACTGGAGTACTGTGTGCAGTTCTGGTCTCCAAATTTGAGGAAAGACATTCTGGCTATTGAGGGAGAGCAGCGTAGGTTCACGAGATCAATTCCTGGAATGGTGGGACTACCTTACACTGAAAGACTGGAGCGACTGGGCTTCTATACCCTTGAGTTTAGAAGACTGAGAGGGGATCTAATTGAGACATATAAGATTATCAAAGGATTGGACAGTCTGGCAGCAGGAAACATGTTTCCGCTGATGGGTGAGTGCCGAACCAGAGGACACAGCTTAAAAATATGGGGTAGACCATTTAGGACAGAGATGAGGAGAAACTTCTTCACCCAGAGAGTGGTGACTGTGTGGAATGCTCTGCTCCAGAGGGCAGTGGAGGCCCAGTCTCTGGATTCATTTAAGAAAGAATTGGATAGAGCTCTCAAGGATAGTGGAATCAAGGGTTCTGGAGATAAGGCAGGAACAGGATACTGATTAAGGATGATCAGCTATGATCATATTGAATGGTGGTGCAGGCTCGAAGGGCAGAATGGCCTACTCCTGCACCTATTGTCTATTGTCTATTGTCATAACTCCTACCTCAAAAAGAATCTGACAAATGTGGATCTGAATGTGTTGTTTAATGGATCAGCCTTTATTAAAATGTTGAAATACATTACAAGACAGCTCAGATGAAGAGTCATCTCGACTCAAAACATTAAAATGCCCTCTCTCTACATGGATACTGTCTAACCCACTGTGATCTCCAGCATTATTTGTTTTCAAGACAGGACTTGCTCAATCTGGGTGTGTTACTGTGATTGGAAACCCAGATCTACTCCACCACTCAAAGTCACATGCTCATACTGTAATTTTCTAGATTACAAATAAATACAAAAGAAAAGTATATGGTGCCTTAGACAATGAGTCAATAGACAATTAGACAACATTAGAAAATTTATTGAATGATATTTCAGAATGATTATTTTCTTTTGGGACAATGACACAGTTTGTTCATCTCAAATGACCATATAGCATTCAGTTTAAATATGTAAAGAAAAAATGGAAATTGATTTGTTCAGTTAGAAATTTATACAATGCAAATAGATCAGAAAAGGTTGGCATATTAGAGTTTATAATGTGAATGCAACAAAAGTAGTTTGGCTAGTAGTGCAAGTGAATAGAAAGGGGTTTGTTCAAATAAAATTCTTGTTTTTTGTGTAAAGAAAGCTGTTTTAAATAATGTGAGATTGAAACACTTCATCAGTATCAAAGTAGAAAATGAAATGAAAGATCAGTCAACAGCTGGAATGCAGATGTGAAGGCAGGATGGTCATGGAAATTCAGATATTAACCTTTGACCCAAGCAGGACATTAATCCATAGAAAACATTCTGTGTACTTAACACTTCTTTAACACAAATCATTTGTATTGTTGTGGAATATTACTTCACTTGCAACCTTCTCTTTTAAACAATAATATTTTGACAACAATATTAGATTAATCTAATCAGCTGACCTTATGGGCATGAACTTAACCCTGATCTACCTGCAATGGAAATCTTGTTGGCAGGCAGATAGAATTGCTATTTTAACTAATAATAATAATGATAATAATATCAAATGGTGGTCTGAGCACATCAGTGAATGTGAAAACACCAAAGTATTTGCTTCAATATCCAGCCTGCAGTGCAGAGTGCATGATCCAAGGTGGCCTCCTCCAAGGTCACCAGTGTCATAGTTACCAGGCTTCAGCTATTTCAATTCACTCCACATGATACCAAGAAACAGCTAAAGGCACGGGAAACCACAATGGCTATTAGTCCTGACATCATTCTGGCAATAGTATTGAACACTTATGCTCCAGAACTAGTCGCTCCTAGCCAAACGGAGTACAATTAAAACACTGTCCTGTACCAGACAATGTGGGAAAGCAGTAGGTGAGCCAGTCACTGTAGAATTCCTTGTCTCTGACCTGCTGTTGTCACCACTATATTAATGGGTAGTCAGTTATAACCCCGCCCCAAGGATGTAGATGGTGGGGACTCAGAGATGTTAATGCTATTGAATGTCAAGGGTGCTGTTTGGATTCTCTCTTATTAGAGATGGTCATTGTCTGACACTTGTAAGTTGCACATGTTCCTCTGGTACCTATCTGCTCAAGACTGAATCTTCTCCAGGTCTCAATGTATTTGAACACAGACTACTTCAGGATCTGGGAGTCACAAAATGGTGCTGTATGTTTCTACCCAGACAAAGCAGAACAATTCCAAACTGGCCAATTACTGCCCCAGTCTATCCACAATCATCAGCAAAATTATAGAATAGGTCATTAACAGAACTGTCAAGCAGCAGTTGCACAAAATAACCTGTTCACTGACACTCTGTTTTAATTCTTCCTCTCAGCTCCTGAACTCATTACAGTTTTGTTCCAAATATGGATAAAAGAACTGAACTCAGGGAGGGAAATAAGGGTGACTAACCTTAACATCAAGGCAACATGTGGCATCAAGGAACCTGAGCAAAGCTGGAGTCATTGGGAATTGGTGGTGGGAGGGGAAACTTCATGGCTGGCATCATACCTGGCACATAGGAAGTTGGTCATGGTTGGAGCTCAATGATCTCTGCCACAAGTCACAAGTAAACATTGTGTGGAGGTACCAGTTTTGGATTGGGGTGGACAAGGTCAGAAGTCGCATAACACCAGTTATAGTCCAAGAGGTTTATTTGAAGTCATAAGCTTTTGGAGTATTGCTCCTTCATCAATGCATCTCTTACAACACACAAGTCAGGAGTTTGATGGAATATTCCTCATGTGCCTGAATGAGTGAAGCTCCAATAATACCTGAGTAGCTGAACACCATCAGAATAAAAAGGTACCATGGATCACCCTCAACATTTATTTCCCCACCATCAATATACAATGACAATAATGTATACTATCTACAAGATGCACTGCAATAACTCATGGATGTGTGAATGAATAAAAGAAACTAAAACCAATTAGAAATTAAAACATATCAGTAAAGATGTTCAGTGCATAAGTAAAATAATAAATAAATACATAAAACTTCGATAAGGATAGCACCACAGGCTATATTTAGTTCTCTTATTGGTTTGGCATCAAATCAAATAGTCAGAGGTTGATTACCTAAAGTGAATATGCATGGCTTTGGAGCATGTTAACACAACTCAAAGGACATGTACATTTTATTTTGCCAACTTTGCTTTGCCCATATTGTGTACTGAATTGTAAAATCTTCTAAAAGATCAAACACACAAGTTACAGTTATAATCGAAAGGATTATTTATTATATTTTGGGCCTTGTGCAATACAGTATGATCCCAAGCAAACCCATTGACAGTACATGATTGCATCTTGAAAATTTCAATTTAAGAATTTTTCACCTGGATTTGGATGCGTAGACATTGCAAAACAATTGGCTGGGGATGTTACCTAGCCACTTCGATCCAAGAGACATTCATAATACTTAGACTAGGAAGTGTAAGACAATCCACCTGCTTTGGGAAAAGCTTGTAAATTCTTTTGTGTAATGTCCCCTTGGAGACCAAGTTGAACCGAGTTTAATTGGTTTTCTGATAATTATTAGGTACAAGAAATGCCAATATAGTTAGCTTGGGGCCGAAAGGGTAAACTGAAAACTAATCCTAACGGTGTTCAGTACCAGCACTTTGTTTTTGCTTGACAGTTCAGAAAGCACCAAGCATTTATGTAAGAGGAAGCAAGAAAGGCTCAATCCAAATGGATCAGATTTCTTTCGACAATTCAGAGCACATCATTGTGTTGAAGCAAGTCACTGAGAATACAGCAGAGACTAATGTGTCTGTGATTGGGGTAATTGTAATTCAGAATCCTATGGAGACATGGGTTTAAATTTCACCGTGACACAAATGTAAATAATTTATGACTGAGATAAGTAGGAATTTCTTCACTCAGCAGGTGATGAATTCTCTATCCCAGAGGATTGTGGAGGCTCAGTGATTGAGTACATTCATGCCAGAGATCAATAAATTTACACATATTAAAGCAACATTAAAGATGTGCGATAGTGTCACGCGGGCAAAAGTGCAGCCATAGTGGAGTTGAATGATGGTACAGGGCTCTGGAGCCAGTGGGTCTTAAAACTAGGCCTCTTGGCTCAGATGTAGGGGCACTATGTCTGCACTACATAAGCAAGCCCTCAAAATGTGTGTGTAGATCTAGAAGTGAGGGCAGAAAGAGCATGGGATTGTGGATTAGACTAAACCCTTTATAACCCTATGTAACCACACAATAACCAAACCTTAAATTTGTAAAAACAAACATACAAAATTAATTGATTATTTTAAAGCATTTACTTTCCATTCGCATCAAGCATTTACTCTCAGGTCAAGCTTCAATCCTAGTACAGGCACAAACTGAATTAGGTTGTCTTGCTGGCTTGGTATCAAATCAAACTGTCAGAAGTTGATTATTTAAAGTGAATATACATGGTTCTGGGGCAAAATAACACAATCCCAGAGCTTTATACAGAGTGCATTTCATTTTACCAACTTTGTTTTGTCCCCAGTGTGTACTGAAACATAAACATTGGTCAAAATAGACAGGTTAGGGAATCCAAGATGGCGGCAATCTAAGAAGATCTCACTGCAGAGCTGCACACTGCAACACAAGCGGGATGAACCTTTAACCCGCCCAACCCAGAAAATTGCAACATCTTGGGACTCCAGAAAGATTGTGGAGTCCCAAGAAACTTTTAAAAATTAATTACCTGCATTTTCAGACATCCAGAGATGCCAAAAAAGGGAGGAGGAGCATTCGAGTCCGGGTCTGCAGCTCAGCTTGCAGGTTCCTCGGAGTCGATTACTTTCCAGGCCCTGGTGAACAAGCTCACGAAATCTTGTGAGATGCTGGGAAAACAGATTGAGGAGAAGCTGGCTCCAATCTCTCTCATGCTGCTTGAAGCATGAGCACCACCTGGGAGACCTGGAGAAGAGGATGGATGAGGTGAAGCACAGGGTCATAGTGGTAGAAGCTGATGCCAGTTCATCCAAAAATAGGATCCAAGCCCTGGAAACGCAGATCTGTAATTTGCGTGACCAAGTGGATGATCTTAAGAACAAGGGCAGGTGTAAAAAACGTTCGGATTATTGGTCTGCCTGAGGGTAAGGAAGGTGAGTGGCCTGCAGAATTTGTTGAGGATTGGCTGCTGAAATTCCTTGACTTGGAGGCTGGCATGAGAGGATTGAAGGTAGAGAGGGCTCACCAGGTCGCAGCACGGAGATCGGGTCTGGGTCAACATCCTTGTCCTCTCCTGGTGTGGTTCCATCATCCTGGGATAAGGAGAGAGTCATGGAGACTTCCAGGGTCCAGGAGAAGGATTCGACGGCCCTAATTTATGAGGGTTCCAAGACCATGTTCTTTCAGTACTTCTCAGCGGCAGTGGTTCAGAAATGAAAATTTTACGACGGTGTCAGGAGAACACTGAGGGAGCTTGAAATCCAGTACTCCCTGAGGTATCCAGCATTGCTTCTGTTCACCTTAGATGGATCCATACATCTCTTTGACAGGTTGGAGATGGCAAGAGACTTTGTTGACAAATTAACCTAATTTGAATGTTCCTTTGTGTATAAATAGTGTTGTTTGGGTATGTCTTTATCATTTTGTAAAAGAAACGGAGGAAGTCGAGTTGCAGCTTTATTTTTCTTTTGTTCTCCTCTATTGATAATAAGTTGGTTTAAACTATGTTTGGTGGCAGTTGAGATGTACATTTTCAATTTTTAGGTTAGGATATACCAAAGGATACGTGAGGTATTTATTCCCCAGTATTTTTAAAAAAATTTTTTTTATTCATATTGGTATTCTATGGGGCGTTTATTCTTTTCTGCTTGTGTTTGCGGTGCAGCTCTAGCTGGGAGAAGTGAAGGTGGTTGGGATGGTTAGATGCCTACTTATGGGCAGTTTGGGTTGGGTAGTTGCCCCCTCTGGGCAGGGAGTGAGTTCCCCTACTCAGCCCTGTTGGCGCTTTATATGTTGGTTTGTTCTTTGGTTTTTGTTGTTTTTAATTTTCAATAGATTTGTAGATTTGTTAAATGTAATGGTTTTAGTTTATGTAGTTGCAATATTTGCTGGATCGTGTGACACTAAGACTCAGCAGATTGTGATTCGGGTTCCTCCTCTCTGGAATTTAAATGTTATTACAGAAGACTATGGCTATTGGCTTGATTAAATGGTGTACTGGAATATCAAGGGAAGTCATTCACCAATTAAGAGGAAGAAGGTACTCTGAGTCTCAGAAAAGAGAGGGTGGATATTGCTTTGTTACAGAAGACACATTTGGATGACAAGGAGCATTTAAAATTACAGCAGAATGGCTTTGACCGAGTTTATTTTTCATCTTTTAATACCAGAAGTAGGGGAGTGGTTATATTGGCTCGGAAGAACCTCCCATTTAAGTTGTTAGTGTGTTCAAAACACATCCAGGAAGTTTGTAATTCTTAAAGCCTTGATAAATAGGGAAGAACATGGTGTTTTAAATGTTTACTGCCCTGCAGCTCATCCCCTTCAATTTTGGTAGATGCTTTTTCTAAACTGATAAGTCTCGAGTACCGGTAGAACATCATTAAAGGGGTAAGTTTTAACTGTCTCATGGACCCCACAGTATACATTTTGCTCAAAGGTCCCTTAATGCCCTCTGTGCAAACTAAACAGTTAGTGGGTTTGTGGGGGGAAGTTAGGGTTGATGGACGTTGGGAGGCATCTCCACCCTACAGGTTGGGAATTTACATTTTTCTCCAATTCGCACAGATGTCACAATAGGATTGTTTTTTTTCTGACGCCTGTGGTAACCCTGGATTTGATGTCATCTTGTATAATTGGTAATATTACCATCTACGATCATGCTTCAGTATACCTTATGGTTAAGATTAAGGACGTTACAGTGGGTTCGAGATACTGGCGATTGCATCCCTTTATCCTCAAGGATGATAAGTTTGTGGAGTATTTCTCCAGAGAATTCGGGCATTCCTAAACAACAACTTAGGCTCAGTTGGTAGCTCATCTGTCCTCTGGGGAACTGTCAAAGGCTATGCTAGGGAGTTAGTTATCTCATAATACTCCAGTAGGAAGCAGGAGAAGGGGGAGCAGTAACGTCTCCTTGAAGCACAGTTGAAGGCAACCAAGAAGGCTTACTTTGACAAACCCTTGTTAGTCAAACTACAGCAGATGACGGCACTGCGGTCTACATTGAATTCCATGCTCATGCAGATGGCAAAGAAGGAGCTGGCTTTTGCAAAGCAAAGGTTATATGAGCATGGTGACAAGCCAGGCAAATACTTAGCGAATCTCGCCAGAAAAAGGAGTGCCCCAAAAGCCATTACGGTGATTAGGGAAATGTCTGGGAACCTGACATGTGATTCTAAAAAGATTAATGCGGCATTCCAGAGATTTTACTCTAAGTTATACCAAACCGAGGATTGTAAGGAGGTGCAGACCAAAATGGAATCTTTTTTAAGGATTTGAAGCTCCTGGGTGTGACTCCCGAACAACAGTCCTTTCTCAATGCCCCATTATCAGAGCAAGAAGTGCAGGAAGCTGTGAGGCAGCTTCAGAGTGTAAATGCGCCTGGTTTTGATTGACCTCCCAGTGAATTCTATAAGGAATTGATAAGTATACTGTCAGGCCCAATGCTCAATATGTTTAATGATTCATACAGTCACGATTGTCTCCCGCCATCTCTGAGAGAGGCCAATATTTACTTAACCTTAAAAAAGGGAAGGACCCAGAAGACTGTGGTTCATACAGGCCCATCTCACTCTTAAATGTGGACATTAAAATCCTCTCTAAGACTCTCATGTTAAGGCTTGAGACTGTGTTACCTTCTATTATTAAAGAGGATCAGATGGGCTTCATAAAGGGTTGCAGATCCTCCAATAATGTTAGGAGGCTGGCTAATGTAATTCAAGCATGCCAACAGCAGCCAATGCAGGGATTGGTGAATTCTCTAGATGCCCAGAAAGCATTTGACTGAGTTGAGTAGCCATACCTTTTCTATACTCTGGAGCGGTTTGGTTTGGGCGAAGTCTTTATAAGATGGGTAAAGGTTCTCTACGGTGTCCCTCTCGTGGTGGTCATCACCAATGGGGTATGATCAAGCAATTTTAATATTTTTAGGGGCAGCCAGCAGGACTGTCCCCTATCACATTGCTTTTTATGTTGGTGATTAAACCATTGGCAGAGGCCATTAATGGGGATCCCAATACATCAGCTCCAGAAGTGGGGTCAAACTTACTTGTTTTGTACGCAAACGATGTCCTAATTTTTTTGACAAATCCAGCAGCTTCAGTGCCGCATCTGATACAATGCATTCGCATGTTTGGCGCTTTTTCGGGGTACAACATTAATTTTGCAAAATCAGAGGCTAAGCATAAGGGTGGTCTTATGAGGGAGCTAGCTCTTGAGGGCGACTATAGATTCCCACTTGGGTGGTCATAGAGGGGTATTGTGTATTTGGGCAAATTCATTACTCCAGTTCTAGGTCGGCTGTTCAAAGCCAATTTTATTAAATTATTTGAAAAAAATTAGACAGATCTTCAAAGGTGGGAGGCACTTCCAGTCTCGTGGTTGGGTCGGATACTGCTTATTAAGATGAATATTCTCCCTCGTTTGCTATACCTTATACGAAGCTCCCCCTGATTTTCAATAAGCATACACTCAGGAGACCGAACGGCTGGTTCAACTCCTTTATTTGGCATCGTACGCGGCCCCTCATTAAATTAGCCAAACTGCAACTGCCTTACAGATTGGGGGGAATGAACCTTCCAGACACTAAAAATTACCAATTAAGCTCACCTTTGTCCTACATGAGTGATTGGGTTTGTAGAGACCGTTTTTCAATATGGCTAGATGTCAAAGCTTCCCAACCAAGATGCTCCCTTACCAGTTTGCTATTTTTGGACAAAATGAGGACAGTTCGGGAATATTGCTGTAACCCAATCATTATCAGTACTGTTAAAACATGAAGGGCAATTTGGCAGAGGGAAGGCAATATTGGCAAAACATCTTTGTTTACAGCATTAGTGGGTATGCCGAGTTAGATTCAGGATTTAAACGTTGGGCAGCTAAGGGTACGTTTTGCAGGGGCAATTTATTTGAGGGAGATATAATGATGTCCTTTGATCAGTTAGTACGGAAATACGAGTCATCTAATACAGACCTCTTTTGTTTTTTTTTCAAGTTAGGGATTTTATTCAAAAAAAGGCCACACTTTTGACTGATCTCTACAAATCCGACATAGAGAGGGGGGTGCTAAGGGCTAAGAGTACACTCTCTATCAGAACTTTATATCATCAATTGGGGGGGTGCCCCCTCAGATGGGTTTGATCGACTCTGCATGATATGGGAGAGAGAGCTGGGTGTTGAAGTTTCCTCAGAGGCATGGGAGGGTATTTGGGAGAATGCAAGGATATCAATTTGCAATAGGACCCATGCTTTACAGTTGAAGATTCCCCACAGGGTCCACTTAGCTCCGGACTTTAAACCAGGGATATCTTCAGCATGTCCCAAGGGTAAGGTCTGCACAGGCACTCTTACCCATTATCTCTAGTCCTGCAATAGGCTTCAAACATATTGGAGTGCTGTGGCAGGTGCAGTGGAAAGGTTTTTGGGTGTAAGGGTGGAGAAGGACCCCATCTCTCTCCTTTTGAGCCTGCCCACTGAATATCTTACAGACGCGCGTAAGAAAAAATTTTTCAATATTCTCACGTCCTACGCAAGAAAGAATATCTTGGTAGGTTGGATATCTGAACCATCGCCACCTCGAGGCTGTCAGGTTGGTGGATGATCATTATGGAGCATATTCCCTTGGATTTTCTCACAAATACAGTACACCACAAAACTGAAAATTTTTATAAAATTTGGAATACCTTGACACAGATTTATCTGCCACGTTAACAAGGGCTTTTATATAGCCGTAATGATTGTGTTTTACGAGTTCAATATCTGGGGAGGAGGATCTGTGAACATATGAGCGTTTTGTTGGGCTGGGCTGAGTTATTACTGTTTATTAGTTTGTTGTTGGTTATTTATATATTTAGTTAAATATCCAGTTTGGGTTTTTTTTATTAAATATTTTTCTATATGTTTATATTTTTGTACATGAGGGTAGGTTGGGGTTTTTCTTTTACTTGTTTTTTTTCTTGTACTGTTTTGAAGTGTGTTGTTTTGTACTTGTTGTAATATTAAAAAATCTATTTTTCCAATAAAAATATATTTTAAAAAAAACAGGTTGGCAAAATATTCTAAAAGAGCAAACATACTTAAATTTGCAGTTATAATCAAAATGATTCTTTTTACTGCAGATTACACTTAACACCTGTGTGACCTAGTTCCATTTAGAAGAGGACTATACCCTCAGGTCACTTCATTTATTAGTGGCAGTTGATTTGTGAAGTGTTCCCAAATGTTTAAAGAATTAACCCCATAAAAAAAGATACATGATGTCGCTGAGGGGGGGGGAAAGACACCTCATCAATTATATTTCGCACCAGCACACTGTCTTTCTCAAGTGGACAGAACCGTATTAGTCTTAATGCAAAACCATTTCTGTCCATCAGTTCTTTCTTTGAAGGTAAAAAGGAATCATTCCCAAGGCTTGCCCAACTCTCTATATTGCATGGATTTTCTGCAACAGGGTCATTTCAGTGGGTGATTATAAGGCCACATGTCAGCACATCTCTGAAAGCATTCACACTATTTTGTTATTACAGTCACATTTTCAAGCCTATATAGATCATATAGATCAGATCTCCATAACGCAATTTCAAAGCTGTCCGAATCTCAAAAATATTATCAAGTTATCCTGACTCCTAAAATCATGTCATCCTCTCTACTCTATAGAGTCCAATATACAAATATATTATTTTTCTACCATATGATGGAGATATATTAAAAAAAGGAATTTCATAAAACATGTGTTTTTTTTTGCCCTGGGTGACAGAAAGCATCAAACAAATTTGACTTGATAAGCCAAGTGCGGATACATATATGTGCGTGCAAAAGACTTGATTCAACTCTGATTCTCTGACAATCAACCTCCATATCCAAACACTAACATATTGAATTTAACCCTGCTTCAGGGAAGCCATTCCTTTGTGACTGCTCCAACCAATATGTTGCTAACTGGTAATTATGAACAGCTGTTTCTAAAGTGCTTGCTGGATGGAGTGAACACAGAACAGCTCATGGGGTCAAGAGCAGAAGTAGTGAAATATTGTAGAAATTCTCAGGAATTGTGCTATTCATCAAAGTGTTGGCAGTCTCTCAGTCTTGCACTCAACAAACTCTTCAAAAACATAAAAGCTATAAGGTAGGTTTTGGAAAGTGGGATGCAGTACAATGTTAACATTGGCTTTTTGGAAACAGAGGAAGTCTGTAGTAACATGGTCCTTACCATAACCTCCAGGCACTGCAAAGCAGTTCACACAGTATTTTGCAGGAACTGTCACTCTGCAAAATAGGAAACACCTCAGCAATTTGACACAGTAAGCTCCCCACAAATAGGCATATAATCACAAGTAGATAGTCTGTGCTTCTGACTTGCCCTTTCCTTTTTCAAAATTATATCATAGGAATTTTAACATCCATTTGAAAGTACAAACAAAGCCTCAATTAATGTCTCATCAGAAATATTGCACTTTTAACACAATTCTCCTTCGGTGTTGCACTAGGGGTCAGCCTCAATTTTCGGATTCAAAACCTGGAGTGGGTCTCAAACCCAAAATCTTCTCACTGAAGGGCAAGAAGGGGTAACAATTAGCAGGATAAAGTTGCAGGGCTTTTAACGGATTTCAACAACCTCAGCGATGACTTTCAAGCTAGCAGTCCATAACATCTAGAACTCCCAGTTAAAATGATTTGTTATTGGAAAGGACGATGGATGAAGACTCGCCATCTGAAGTAGTTTGGGCTGAGCTTAGAAATAGGAAAGGTGAGGTCACTCTGTTAGGAGTTTTCTACAGGCCTCCTAATAGTCCTAGAGACATAGAAGAAAGGATTGCGAGGATGATTCAGGAGAAGAGTGAAAGTAATAGGGTGGTTGTTATGGGGGACTTTAACTTTCCAGATATTGACTGGGAAAGCTATAGCTCGAGTACGTTAGATGGGTCGGTGTTTGTCCAATGTGTACAGGAGGGTTTCCTGACACAATATGTAGACAGGCCAACAAGAGGTGAGGCCATACAGGATTTGGTTCTGGTAATAAACCAGGCCAGGTGTTAGAATTGGAGGTAGGTGAGCACTTTGGGGACAGTGACCACAATTCAGTGACTTTTACTCTAGTGATGGAGGGGGATAAATGTGCACTACAGGGCAAGAGTTATAGCTGGGGGCAGGGAAATTATGATGCGGTGAGGCATGACTTAGGATGTGTGGCTTGGAAAAGTAGGCTTCAAGGGAAGGGCGCAATCGATATTTGGAGCTTGTTCAAGGAGCAACTATTGAGTGTCCTTGATAAGTATGTACCTGTCAGGCAGGGAGGAAAGGGTTGTGTGAGGGAGCCGTGGTTTAATAAGGAATTGGAATCCCTTATTAAAGGGAAGAGGGCGGCCTATGTAAAGATGAGGCGTGAAGGTTCAATTGGGGCAATTGAGAGTTATAAGGTAACCAGGAAGGATCTAAAGAGAGAGCTAAGAGCAGCAAGGAGGGGACATGAAAAGTCCTTGGTTGGTAGGATTAGGGAAAACCCAAAGGCTTTCTATAGGTATGTCAGGAATAAGAGAATGACTAGGGTAGGAATAGGTCTAGTCAATGATAGTAGTGGGAAGTTGCGTGTGGAGGCCGAAGAAATTGGGGAGACACTGAATGAATACCTTTCGTCAGTATTCATTCAGGAACAGGACATTGTTGCCGATGTGAATATTGAGTCATAATTAATTAAAATGGTTGGCTTTGAGGTATGTAGGGAAGAGGTGTTGGAAATTCTGGAAAGGATGAAAATAGATAAGTCCCCTGGGCCTGATGGCATTTATCCTAGGATTCTCTGGGAAGCAAGGGAGGAGATTGCAGAGCCATTGGCCTTGATTTTTATGTCCTCGTTGTCTACAGGAATAGTGCCAGAAGACTGGAGGATAGCAAATGTGGTTCCCTTGTTCAAGAAGGGGAGTAGGGATAACCCTAGTAACTATAGGCCGGTGAGGCTTACCTCTGTTGTGGGCAAAGTCTTAGAGAGACTCCACTCCACCGAAGACATGCAGGTCCTTGGACTCCTCCATCGCCAGAACATAACAACATGACGGTTGGAGGAAGAGCGCCTCATCTTCCGCCTGGGAACCCTCCAACTACAAGGGATGAACTCAGATTTCTCCAGTTTCCTCATTTCCCCTCCCCCTACCTTGTCTCAGTCGATTCCCTGGAACTCAGCACCGCCCTCCTAACCTGCAATCTTCTTCCTGACCTTTCCGCCCCCCACCCCACTCCAACCTATCACCCTCACCTTGACCTCCTTCCACCTATCACATCTCCATCACCCCTCCCCCAAGTCCCTCCTCCCTACCTTTTATCTTAGCCTGCCTGGCACCCTCTCCTCATTCTTGATGAAGGGCTCTGGCCCGAAATGTCAAATTTCCTGTTCTTTGGATGCTGCCTGACCTGCTGTGCTTTAACCAGCAACACATTTTCAGCTCTTAGAGAGAATTGTGAGGGATAGGATTTATGAACATCTGGATAGGAATAATGTGATCAAGGATAGTCAGCATGGTTTTGTGAAGGGCAGGTAGCGCCTCACAAACCTTATTGAATTCTTTGAGAAGGTGACTACGGAGGTGGACGAGGGTAAAGCGGTAGATGTGGTGTATATGGATTTTAGTAAGGCGTTTGATAAGGTTCCCCATGGTAGGCTACTGCAAAATATATGGAGGTATGGCATTGAGGGTGAGTTGGAGGTTTGGATTAGGAATTGGCTAGCTGGAAGAAGACAGAGGGTAGTAGTTGATGGTAAAGGTTCATCGTGGGCGGCACGGTGGCACAGTGGTTAGCACTGCTGCCTCACAGCGCCTGAGAGCCGGGTTCAATTCCTGACTCAGGCGACTGACTATGTGGAGTTTGCACGTTCTCCCCGTGTCTGCGTGGGTTTCCTCCGGGTGCTCCGGTTTCCTCCCACAGTCACAAAGATGTGCGGGTCAGGTGAATTGACCATGCTAAGTTGCCCGTAGTGTTAGGTAAGGGGTAAATGTAGGGGTATGGGTGGGTTGCGCTTCGGCGGGTTGGTGTGGACTTGTTGGGCCGAAGGGCCTGTTTCAACACTGTAAGTAATCTAATCTAATCTTGGAGTGCAGTTACCAGCGGTGTTCCGCAAAGATCTGTTTTGGGACCATTGCTGTTTGTCATTTTTATAAATGACCTGGAGGAGTGGCTAGAAGGTTGGGTGAGCAAGTTTGCAGATGATACGAAAGTCGGTGGAGTTGACAGTGAGGAAGGATGTGGCAGGTTACAGCGGGATATAGATAAGCTGCAGAGCTGGGCAGAAAGGTGGCAAATGGAGTTCAATGTAGGTCAGTGTGAAGTGATTCACTTTGGTAAGAGTAACAAGAAGATGGAGTACTGGACTAATGGTCGAATACTTGGTAGTGTGGATGAGCAGAGGGATCTTGGTGTCCATGTACACAGATCTCAGAAAGTTGACACCCAGGCAAATAGTGCTGTGAAGAAGGCATATGGTGTACTGGCTTTTAGTGGTAGAGGAATTGAGTTCCGGAATCCTGAGGTCATGTTGCAGTTGTATAAGACTCTGGTGTGGCTGCATCTGGAGTATTGTGTGCAGTTTTGGTCGCCATACTATAGGAAGGATGTGGAGGCACTGGAACGGGTGCAGAGGAGGTTTACCAGGATGTTGCCTGGTATGGTAGGAAGATCGTATGAGGAAAGGCTGAGGCACTTGGGGCTGTTTTCACTGGAGAAAAGAAGGTTTAGGGGTGACTTGATAGAGGTGTACAAGATGATTAGGGGTTTAGATAGGGTTGACCATGAGAACCTTTTTCCACGTATGGAGTCAGCTATTACGAGGGGGCATAGCTTTAAATTAAGGGGTGGTAGGTATAGGACTGATGTTAGGGGTAGATTCTTTACTCAGCGAGTCGTGAGTTCATGGAATGCACTGCCAGTAACAGTGATGGACTCCCCCTCTTTATGGGCATTTAAACGGGCACTGGATAGGCATATGGAGGATAGTGGGCTAGTGTAGGTTAGGTGGGCTTGGATCGGCGTAACATCGAGGGCCAAAGGGCCTGTACTGCGCTGTATTTTTCTATGTTCTATATAAAATTTACTGATTAATTTCCTAGTAGTTTGTTTGCAATCAGACACTGAGCAGGTAAAGTTATGGATGGCAAACTCTGTATTTGACTAATCTTACATTTCACTTCACTTTATAGATATAGACAGCAACAGGTTGCCTGACCTTTTAATGATATGGATAATTATACTAGAACCACAAAGACATTAGCTTCAGCAAGCAATAGCTCTTCCTACACGAAACACACAATGCTTGACCAATAAGATCTGTTCACAAAAAGAAATTATAAATTCATCCATATATTAGCTCCTATACAAAATTTCAAAATGATAAAATATGATAATAGGTACACCATATTTAATATTGGTGGAATTGTGGTCATTAATGTGTGCATTTAAGACATAAATATTTGAGATTTCTGTACAAGACACTCGCCTAGTGATGACGGGTTAAAACTAGCTAAACCTGCACTTCCTTTTAAGGCAGAACCAAGGAAGGTGGATTTGGATCCACTCCCAAACAGGAATCAAGTCTTCAAAATATGGATAATGGTTTCTACACAGATCAATAAGTTCTGGTAAAATATACTCTCTGCTTAACAGAATTAATGTACACATTCATTCACTGATATAGATAACCCAATGTCTAATTGATCTAGTTGTTAAACATTGACTTGTTTTATTGAATGATATAACAATCACATCATAACAAACATCCAATAAATATAACTTCTGAAGTAGGGTCACCCAACCTGAAATATTAACTCTGCTTTCTCTCCACAGATGCTGCCAGACCTGCTGAGTTTCTCCAGCAATTCTGTGTTTGATACCTAATGATAGAGATGTCAAGCTGGCAAAGTGAAAAAACACGACTACTTCCATGTCAATCAACATAGGCAAGTAATAGGCAGATGTAAGTGACTCCACAACAAACAGATCAGATCTAAGCTCTGCAGTCCTGCCAAATCCAGTCAAGAATAGCGGTGAATGATTAAATAACTGGAGGAAGTGGCTCCACAAATACTTCCTTCCTCAATAATGGAGAAACCCAGCACATCAATTCAAGAGAGAAGTCTGAAACATTCACAACAGTTTTCAGGCAGATATGCTGAATGGATGATCAACCTCAGCTTCCTCCAACATCACAGGTTCTAGCCATCAGACAATTCAATACATCCCATGTGATATCCAGAATCAACTTGAGGCACTAGACACTGAAAAGACCCTGGGCTCTGACAACATTCCAGCAATAGTACTGAAGACCTGTATTCCAGAACTTTCCGACCAAACCAAGCTGCAGCAGTATTTATACCACTCACAAATGAAAGTTTACCATAATCCTCGAGACAGTAGGACATGGAGGATACTGACGAAAGCAGCCATAGAATGTAGATATTATTGTGATGTATGTCACAGGCAACAATGCACAAATACAACATGGTTTTTCAGTCTGATTTCTTTTGTATATATTCAGCCATGGGAGTCACTGGTTAGCTGCAGTGAACTGCAAGTTTCTTTCATTGCTTGTACTCCCTCTTTCTTTAAAATAGTCCTTAACACTACCTCATGTGGCCAGTTTTTGATCATAAGTCTTGACATGTCCTTGTTTCAAGTGTTGTTTGACCATTCTTTTGTGAAGTCACTTGAGATCTTTTACTGCAGGAAAAGGAGCAACAAGTATGTAAATTGTTGTTTGTGCATCATTCATTCAGAATAGCATGGCAGTATTTGATGGTGATGCTGAATTCACAGGGAAACTGTGTCAGTAAGTCTCTGTAAACTTGCAGTTGTGGTTGAGTAATATACCTAAAATTGTGAATTTAACATAATACTATATTTGCCCTAACCATACTTTACAACTGCCCTCAGTCTTTAATGTAATGCTTGCGTACAAATATTTTCCCCTTAACTGGATCCAAATGTCCATCTTGTTTCAAGTTCAGAGGAATTCCTGACATTTTCAGCAGGACACAGGTTAAGTATGGGCTGTTGATTGGAATGCCTTACTGAGTAACAATTCTTTAAAATTTATGTGTTGTCCAATTCAAGTAGTCAATTGAAAAGGCATGGATTAGAACCCAATCAACCGAGTTATAGAGAGGACATAAAGCTCTGGACAGAAAAAAAACTTTTCCAAGTTTGTGAAGGATCAGACTCAACTATGCAACAACTTTCTGGGATCCTGCAACCATTAACCAAGGCAGCTATTTGAAATCTGCACAAGAATGAAGAGAAGTTTGAAGCGGAAAATATGAACCTTAATTTGTGTACATAAATTCATCATTTTAGCAAGGTCTGGCCCATATGCTTAGGTTAAAATTGAGGGGTGATAGATCTAGGACAGATGTCAGAGGTAGTTTCTTCGCTCAGAGAGTACTAAGGGTATGGAATGCTTTGCCTGCAACGGTAGTAGATTTGCCAACTTTAAGTGCATTTAAGTTGTCATTGGACAAATATATAGACATACATGGAATAGTGTAGGTTAGATGGGCTTCAGGTTGGTATGACTGGTCGGTGCAACAGCGAGGGCCAAAGGGCCTGTACTGCGCTGTAATGTTCTATGTTCTATATGTTCTATGTTAGCTCTTTTGAAAAAGTTCATCATTGAGTTTAAGGCAGGTACTACTGTCTCCTCCTCCATTGGTTCTTCAGTTCTTTGTTCTTCCTCTATTAACACTGCCTGTTTCTACTTGCTCTGCCAGCTCTAAGTGATTTGACATGATTGCTGACTATTGGGAATTTTCAGATTAAGAAGTGAAGGGCTATATGACGGCGAGAAAGTGAGGGGTACAGAATGACAAGTGACATTAAAAAGAAGGAGGAAGGTCAAGTGGGAGGAAAGAGGAAGAATGCCACTTTAAAATTTAGAATCCCTACACAGAGAGGAAAGAGGCCAGTCAGCCCATCGAGTCCACGTCAACCCTCCAAAGAGTATCCACCCAGACCCCAGTATGTCTACAACTTTAATATTTACCATGGCTTAACCACAATCTGCATAGCCTTGGACTGTGGGAGGAAACCAGAGCATAGCCACACAGGTATGGGTAGAACAAGCAAACTCAACACAGTCACCCAAGGCTGGAATTGAACCCAGGTCCCTAGCACTGTGAGACAACACTGCTAACCACTGAACCACCGTACCAACTTGAACAGCAGGGAAGGAAAAATGCTAAAACATCAAGAGAAATTGCAAGAAAAGAAGAAAACTTCGACTAATAGAAGCTTGTATGTAAGGGTGACAGATTTGCTATCTAATTGTACGCAATATATAGGCCAGCTGGCTGCCTATTATATATCCTGTCAGTATTTTTTCATTTCTTTGGAAGAAGATTGCCCACGAGGAAGCAAAGATAATTATCTGCTTCTAAATTTTCGATTGAGCATGAGACTTCAGAGTCTTATCATTTAAAATCCTGCAGAACCAGAGGAAGAGAGCAAACACACAGGAAGTAGTTTGAAGAATTCATTATACATAGTAGTTTTATATAATATCCACGGCACATAATATAGTTTTCACACCAACAGATCCATGCCAATTTCTATGCACCACAAGAGGTTTGAAGACTTTGTCAATTGCCAGTCTCAAAATGTATGGTGCTGGAAAAGCATAGCTGATCAGGCAGATCCAAGGAGCAGGTGAGTCGACGTTTCAAGCATGAGCTCGTCATCAGGAATAACCAGTCAAGAAGTGGTAGAACTCACAGGGATGCTCTGAACAGCAGTAACAGAACAGTCATGACTGGAGCCTTCACTCTTGATCATCTTACATGGGATATGGCCAATGCAAGAATTTGCCATCCATCGCTAACCTTTTCAAAACTTGCTTGTGGAATGTTGACATCAACGTTAGATGAACATTTATTGCCCAACCCTAAGAGAAGAAGGTGGTGGTGAGCTGCTTTCTTAACTGCTACAATCATGGGAGTACATGGGCACCCACAATGCTGTTAGGAAGCGAATTCCAATATTTGACCCAACAACACTGAAGGAAAGACTACATAGTTCCAAGTCAGAATGGCTAGTGGCTTGGAGACAAACTTGTAGGTGATGCACTTGCCCTTCCAAATGGTAAGGTTTAGAGATTTAGAAAGTGCTGCCTAAAGAGCCTTGGTCAGTTATTGAAGTGCATCTTGTACGTGGTACACAGTGCTGGCAGATAGGGATTATCCACTCAGCAGTTCTAACGGATGCAAATATTTCAGCCTTGAATCAAAGTACTAGGCTCTCCCATTATGGAGAATTGGGATTTATATATTGAGCCTTACACCTTCTCTATATTCGACAGGACAGCAGAGCTTAGATCTGATCACCAGTTTTGAAAAAGAGTCATACTGGACCCAAATCATGAACTCTGTCTCTTTCATCACATACGGTGCCAGTCCTGCTGAGTTTCTGCAGCTCATTCTGTTTTACGACCCATTATCACTAGTTTCCATACACACAGACAATGAAGGACACCACTTTGACTCGGACAACACACACATCCTTGGACAGGTGAAACAAAGACACGCAAGAATTCTGAGAGACATAGTATTCTAACCAGAACTCCATCAGAAAAACACATTAATTTAGATCTTATCTACTTTCCCTTGGAAAAAAAAGAACCAGAGATGACATCACCCTTAAGAAACTAAGACCTATCAACTTGGGGGGGGGGTGGGTGAATACCACCAGCATTTCACCAGAGACTCTCACTGATGATGTTACCTAGTCATGGTGATGAAATGTCTGAAAACAAACCTTCCAGCTCTGCAAGCTAACTTACATACTTATCATCAACCTGAGCTACAAGTCTTCTAAAAAAATTCTGCTTTAATCTTAGATCGGATCTATAGGGCTGCCCTTGATCTGTGTGGCTTGCCAAGCCATTTGAGAAGCTAATGAAGAGTCAACCACACTACTGTAAGCTTGGAGTCACGTGTAGGATAGACCAGATGAAGATGGCAGATTCTCTTCCTTAAAGGACATAAGTAAATTAGATTTTTTAAAAAACAACAATTGATAGCAGGCTTATGGGGTCACTAATACTGAGATTAGCTTTATATTCCAGATTTATTAATTGAATTTAAATTCCACCAGCTTCTGCAATCATTGTAACTAACCACTTTCACATCAGCCATGCTTCAGTTGGTGACACATTTGCAGCTGAGTAACAAAGTTTCAGATTCAATCCCAATTACAGGGCTTGAAAATTAAATCAATGCTGACATCCCTGTTGAGGGAGTAATCCACCATCAAAGGTTCTGTTTCTCGAATGAAGTTTTAAATGGAAGTTCTTTCTCCGTACTCTTGTGTATGTAAAAAATTTGTGCATCACTTCTATGAAGAAAAAATAGAGCACTTATCCTTCATGACCTGTTCAACGGTTATTGTTTTATCAACAACAGAAAAAGAAAAATTGAGTCATTATTTAAGTAAGGATGTGAATTTGTTGGAAGAAGCTCAGAGAAGGTTCACTGAATTAATAACTAGAATGATGAGGTGTCATAAAAAAAGGATGGACAGGATTGCTTTGTCTCCACTGGAACACAGAAGAGTGGATGATTTGTTTGAAGCATAGAAGATCCTGAGAGATCTTGACAAGGTGCAGGTGAAAGAATCGACAAGCAAGGGTCATGAGATTTTTTTCTTCTGAGAATCATGAGTCTTTTGAACTCACTTCCTCAAATGAAGCATAGTCTTTGAATATTTTTCCACTCTGAGAGATAGATTCTTGATAGACAAAAGGATGAAAGGTTATCAGAAATAGGCAGGAATGTGGAGTGATCAGATCAGCCATGATCTTATGGAATGGTGATGGTTCAAACGTTCAAATGGTCTACTCTCACTCCTCAATGATATGTTTGTACATCATTATAATATTGTAGTGCAAATTGGCTGTCTGCATACTGACTGCTATACATTGCAATAATGTTGACGTTAAAAATGCACGGTTTTTTTTGCTGCAAAGTGCTTTGAGATATCCAATGGTTTGAAAACACTAAGTAAGAAAAGTTTTTCTCTCTGTCAAACATTCACAACTTGCCTGTTTCACTGAAGATGACTTTCCTTTTGTAACTTCATCTCATGGCACTGGCAACTTGTTAACAAGCTGGGAAACATGTTCTACTTCTTGGAAATGCAGAACTCAGTGTTAAAGGATTTCATAATTAGTTTCTCAATAAGTTAATCATTCATCACTTGACAGATCTGGGGAAGCTCCAACTCGCCTTCAATATCATTTTGGGGAAAGCAAGAAAGTGACATGATCACATCTGGATCCCAGCTCTTCATCTGTTTCCAGGATTTTCCCAGCCCTTTCGCATGAGCCACCAATCTGAGAAAACTCTGCCCTGTGCGGCTGAGGGAAAATGTTTTATCCATGGATTAACATCTCTTGACACACACATCTTTGAAGGGATCTATAAATCTCAATAACTTTTAAAACTACTACTGACACATTTTACACCAGCTATCTTTCTATGCCCACCCTATGACATTAAAAATTAATCAGAGGTAAAACATCTTGAGAAAGTTAAGTTCATGATTGTCATTACATAAGTGCGCATATACTAAAATATAATTTGAACAGGGAATAGTAACATCAATATTCAACCATTTGTGATATACCAGAGACATAGCAGGTCCACCACTCTTCAAACTTATGACAATAGTACAGTATAGTTCAGTAGACAATATTCTACTGAACTCTCAAAACCAACATGACTAAGTGCATATACACAGAACTTGATTTGCAGTACATCCACAAGCATCCACTCCCCCCACCATCAATGCTCAGTAGCAGCAATGTGTACTATCTAGAAAATACACTGTAGGAATTCACCAATAGAAACCCAGTCCTTATATAGGTTTAATGTTGAGATTATTGGATTTCTGATTATCAATGTGGATAGTGTGGGTAAAAGTCCTTGACTATTCAATCAACCATGATTGAGCCTGCTCTGCTATTAAATATAATGGACTGAATGGCCTACTCCAGTGCTGTTGTCCTCTGTCCTATTGCATCACATGCCTGACATGTGCCTTGTAGGTGTTTGACAGGCTTTGGGGAGACAGGAAGTGGGTTACTTGCTGCAGGATTCCTGGTTGCTGACCTAGCCATAGTATTTCTAATCCAGTTCAATTTCTGGCATGAATATTACTCTCTACTTATCAGCCTATGTCTGAGTATTGTCAACGTTTTGATATATAATGAAGTTCGGTTCAAAGCTCTCTCAGTTCAGCCTTTATTGGCATGTTTGGATGACTGTGAATATTCTTAGTTAGTGTGCTTCCAATTAAATCTGTTGGACTATAACCTGGTGCTGTGTGATTTTTAACTTTGTCCACCCCACTCCAACACCAGCATCTCCAAATCGTGAATATTCTTGGAACAGTTATCCTTCCATTGTGAAAGCTGATGTAGAAGATCAGGGGATCATGCTGATCTACATATGACCAGGATGTCTGCTGCCTTTCACAATGGTGGAGCTGAAGGAGTTCCAAGGAAAATCCAAGTCACTCTTATGCATCATTCATCAGGAGATGTTTACAGTTTTTAAAATATATTCATTTTATGGGGTGTGAGCGTCACTAGGTGGGCCAGTATTTATTACCCATCCCTGGTTGCCCTTGAGAAGGTGGTGGTGAGCTGCCTTCTTGAACTGCTGCAGTCCACCTGCCATGGGTTTACCCACAATGCCATTAGGGAGGGAATTCCAGGGTGTTGACCCAGTGACAGTGAAGAAACAGCAATATATTTCCAAGTCAGGATGGTGAGTGGCTTTGAGGGGAGCTTGAAGGTGGTGGTGTTCCCATATATCTGCTGTCCTTGTCCTTCTAAATAGAAGTGGTTGTGGTTTTTGTAGGTGCTGACTGAGGATCTTTACAGCCCTCTGAGATAAAAGAACTCCATAAATTCATAACCTTCTAAAAGAAAAAAAATCCTCTCACTTCAGCACGAAATTGCAATATTCTTATTTTCAAATTGTACTCCTGGTTCTGGATTACCCAACCTACATTTACCCTGTCTATCCCTTGAAGTATTATATAGAGTTCAATAAGATCATCTCACATTCTTCCAAAGTCTAAGGAATACAGGCTCAGTTTACCTAACCTCTCTTCATAGGACAAGTCTGGTGAACCTGCGGTGCATCTCCTCTATGGCAACAAACTCTTTCCCAAGTAAGGAAACCAAAAGTTCACATGTACTCTAAGTCGGCTCCAATACAACCGAAGTAAGGCTTCACTACTCCTGTAGCTTAAAAATGTGTCGCTGGAAAAGTGCAGCAGGTCAGGCAGTATCAGAGGAACAGGAGAATCAACGTTTCGGGCATAAGCCCTTCTTCAGGAAGAAGAGCTTATGCCCGAAACATCGATTCTCCTATTCCTTTGATGCTGCCTGACCTGCTGCACTTTTCCAGCAACCCATTTTTAAGCTCTGATCTCCAGCTTCTGCAGTCCTCACTTTCTCCTAGTTTTACACTACTCCTGTGCTCAACTCATTTCATTAGCCTTCCTTAGCTGCACCAGCATGTTAGACTTCAGTGACTAATGGAGAAGGACACCTCAATCCCTTTAGGCATCCAAATTTTCAATAATTACTTACCATACACCGTACATGTGTTCCTTCTAGCAAAGTGGATAATCTCACATTTTTCCACATGAAATGCCATCAGACCGGGATTCTGGATTACTGTCCCAAAGACTCTAAACAGTGGAGATTGCTCCCCACCTCTTGATTCCCACTGACTTCAGTTTTGCACAAGTTCATTCATGCTGCATGTAGTTCAAATACTTTGATTTCAACAGCAGTCACTCTCACCTCAACTCAAGATCAGCTCTTATATGGTCCATATTTAGAACAAGATCTAGGTCAGGAGCTGAGTGGCCCTACAATTCTCTTGCAGGTAACACACCATCCAGGCTAGGAAAGTTAACAGAAAAGTCCTGCTGAACAGGGCTCTTCTCTAAACATTGTTAGCTTTGGACAGAATTCATCTGAACTTCACCCTGAACTAGAAATCTTAAGAACAGGAATTGACTTTTCCATGGAGCACCTTGCCTGTTCTTCACATGTCATTTTTCTATCTTCTTTCCAATTCCTTCTATTCTCTTTTATTTGCCAGATATTGTCTTTGAACCTATATGTACTCCTAAGTTCTCCTCATTACTGATTGGCTTTGTCTACTATGCTTTTGTTTGAGTAAAGTTTAAAAGTATTTCCCCAGTTTTGAACCATTCTACAGTGTGAACAGCTTGCCTGGTTTGACATCAACCATTGAAGCCAATCAAGTGTTGACACGTAAAACAAATGTGATATCTTTACATTCTCTAACTGCAAAGCAATTGCATGATTCTGAGTCTTTTCATGTACCTTTCTGCATGATTTGCACCAAATAAGATTTAAATGTATTTAGTAAGTGAGTCAATAATTGCAAGAACTTACCATATTGGCAACGAGGGCCCTGGAATCCCTCTGGACACTGGCAGGCTTGAAAGATTCCTTCAGCACACTTGCCTCCATTGAAGCAAGTTCCAATAGCACATGTAGCTAGGAAAACACAACACCATACTCTTAAAAATGTCTGTGCATTTTCAGGAATTCAATTCTTTTCCTCATTCTAAAAACTAATTAATTTGCTTTCACTTCACTTTTTTCTTGGGATATGGGCATGAAGTTAATGGCAGTTGTTGCCTATCTCCAGTATCCCTTGAACTGAGAGGGTTCCTAGGCCATTTCAGAGGGCAATTGAGAGTCAACTACATTACTGTGGGTCTGGAGTCATATGAAAGTCAGCAAATTTCAGTTCTTAAGAGGCACTGATGAACAAGATAGGTTTTAGAACAACTGAAATGAGTTGTTGAACCCACTGTCTGCCAACGTTTTTGAATGAACCACGAAGCATGAAGCAGTCATTGTCCCTTGTATTGCCCACACACTGGATGGGGATTAATGGTAATGGATAGTCTAATTTGGTCACTTGTGCCTAAGCTTCTCCCAGAAGAGTAGACAGTGACACAACTAGAATTTGGTGTGCCATATTCCATCTTAGAGAAATACATGGAATTAATGCATAACAAAAAAATTAGTGTATCAAAAAGGTTATTACCCTCTGTTGGTGAGGCCTACTCTACATTTATATTGACAAGTGCTGCATTTTGTAAAATGGTATTTCACATCAAGAGGGCTCCCCACTCTTTTGAGGTTTAGAGGATGTATTGACACATTCAGCAATATTCATTTTGTAACAACTGCACTTGCCTACTTAATTTTCTTTTGCATATTTAGGAAGGTGTCCACAGATACAGACATTTTTTTGTGCCCTCATTTTAATGTCTCCACTCCAAAGACATGCTGATGTCCTGACCTGCTGTCAGGCTTACACCCTTCCTTCCAGGACCAATTCCTCAGTGCTCATGGGCCAACACACATGACAACATCTTTATGTCATTGTACTCAGAAATCTGAGCTGAAACACCATCAAATGAGAGGTTGATACTTACGATGTAAGCAGCCTGGCTCATCATTTTGCTGGTTCCACCCTGGACAGCATTTATAGATAGTCTGGAGCTCCACACTGTACACCTGTCTATAGGCAGTATAATACCCAGTCCTACAGGTAAAAGGAAAAGTGGTCAATATATCAAACAATTTATTTATTATAAAGCATCTAACACAATTCAGTTAATCATTGACAGCAGTCTTCATCCTGAAACATTAGCAAATGGAATTAAATGTAAGTTTTCACATGTGGCAAGCATTTGTTTTCAGTCTACCTGAAAGTGATGTAGGAAAGGGATAAAATGGATAGGGCATGTTGCTCCTGACAACTCACGAGTGGGCATACATCAGAGAGTCCATATGCAAGACTGACCTGCACTTGTTCATGCTGTGCATGAGAACACTGCCTGGCACCAAATTATAAAATAGAAACTATTCAGCCAACCAATCTTTGACAGAAACAAAAACTGAAACTGCTGGAGAATCTCAGCAGGTCTGACAACATACTAGAAGAGAAAGCAGAGATAACATTTTGAGTCCAGTGACCCTTATTCAAAATTTTGGTAGCTAAGAAGAGGTTTTTAAATGCTGTAAATGGGTAGCAGGATGGCAAGGATTGAAAGGATAGCAAGAAGGAACCCAGAGAGAGAGAACCACAGTAAGGCACACAAGAGAGTAGATGATAGTTTAGGAAGTAAGAAAAGCTGATAGTGGGGTCCAGAAGTAGGTGAAAATGGGTTAGCTGTGCCAAAAGCAGCTCATGTTATGACAAAGCTTGAAATTTAGTGATGGGTAGGATGGTGCTCAATTTCTAAAATTACTGAACTTCATATTGAATCCTGAAGGCTGCAGGGTCCCCAAGCAAAACATTAGGAGAAACAAGCTTGCACTGGGAACTACAGGCCAGTTAATCTGCTATCTATCATAGGGAAAATGTTAGAAGCTATTATTACTGAAGTTAAAGTGGGCGCTCAGATAAGTTCAAGATAAGTAGGCAGAGTCAACATAGTTTTGTGAAAGATAAGTCATATTTAACCAATCTGTTTGGAGTTCTTTAGGAAAATAATATGCTGTGAATAAAGGATATTTTAAGTACTCTAGTTAGATTTCCAAAAGGAATTTGATAAAGTGCCACATCCAAGGTTATTGCAAAAAATAGAAGTTTGCTGAGTCAGGTGTCACATATTGGCAAGGAGACAAGATTGGTTGGCCAACAGGAAGTATGGGGTAGACATAATTGGGTCTTTAGGAAGATGTAACAAGTGCATGTCACAAGGTTTGGTGCTAGGACCTCAATATTTTACAACTTATATAAACAATTTGGATAAAAGAACAGAAGGAGTGGTAGCAAATTTGCTGATGACACATAGGTAGGTCAGAAAAAAAACTCTCACAAAAAACATAAGGAGATGTAGAAAAGTTGAGAGTCGAGAAAGAGATCTGGCAAATCGAGTATAATATGGGAACATTTAGCATGTCCATTTTGGCAGAATAAAAAGAAAGCATTTTATCTCAATGATGAGAGATTGCACAACTCTGAGGTGCAGAGAAATTGAAATATCCTCATACATGAATCATAAAGAGTTAGCATGCAGGTACAGCAAGTAATTAGGAAAGCTAATATCATGTTTTAATTAATAGCAAGGTTAACTGAATACAAAAATAGGGAGGTTATGTATCAATTATATTGGGCACTATTGAGACCATAACTGGAGTAATGTGTACAGTATTGGTCGCCTTATTTAAGGAAAGATGGGAATGGAGATTGTTCAGAGAAGGTCCAAACATACCAATGAGTTAGGTCATTTGTCTTATTTGGAAAAATAGATAGGCTATTTAGGTTTACAAGAATAAGATTCAACTGGATTAAAAACATAAAAGAACCTGAGGGATCTTAACAGTTTGTATGTGGAGAAGTTGTTTAACTCTTGTAGGAGAATCAAAAGCCAGACATGACTTAAAACAGAAATGAAGTAAAATTATTTTTCTTAGTGTTGAGAGTTCCAGGGACCACCTTATGGAAAACGCTGTGGAGCCAGAGTCCTTGAATATTTTTCAAGCAGATTCTTGCTAAGCAAGAGCGACGGAAGGTTATGAAGGGAAGGCAGAAATATGGATTACAAGTTAAAATCAAATCATTCATTACTTTATTGAATGGTGAAGGAGGTTAGAGAACCTGAATGTCATCCCTGTTCCTCTTCAAATATTTATGTTGAGCAAATTTTGTTTGCACCTCTCCAACAGAACAAAGAGGGTAGCAGAGTCAGCAGGTCTGACATTATAGTTGAGACATTTCTCCTTCAAAAACTTACCTGATCTGTTCATAAATGGCTCATGGTTTCTGCTTCAATCACAAGCTCAATGCACAGACTCATAAACCCTTGACGTGAAAGTATCCGCCTCCTCTCTAACAAAGCCCTCCCATGACAAGAACCTCTCTGTTTTGCTGCCTATCCTCATAATCTAAAACACATCTACCAATTAATTATATTATCTATTTTGTTGTAATAAAATCTCAAGCAGAGAATTAAAAAAAGGGAGATTAAAAAATATTTTGCAAGATATTGTACCAGAAAGTGAATTTATGCTCATAAACTAACAGCTGAAAATCCATTCTTCACATTCCTGTTGAGAGGGAAAAAAAGAAGTACACAAGGTGCTTCCACACAGGAAAAGGAACATGTTGGATCCTTCATTCCAGATGAACTTCCATGCATGGCTGTGGTTAACTAAGAATGGCAGAGGTCTATAGGCAATCCCAGAGTCAGTATCCTGGTTTTGGAAGGTATATGGTTTCTTACGAAAGAAATAAAAAAGTAACATAATGCATGTTACACTTAAAAGGAAAACAACAATGATGAAATGCTGCAATGAAAATCGTTTTGACTTGTTTTCAAGCACTGCTAGAAAGTGCACAGCTTCCCTGATGTCCCAGTTCTTAAAGGTCAGAACGCCACAAAGTCAAAAAAAACTTAGTTTAAATCTCTGGTCTGTACTGAGTTATCTGAAATCTGAATTTTAGCCAAGAAAAAAAAGCAAAAATGGTAACAATGATAACTTTTATAAAGGTCTCTGGAGATGCACAAGGTCTGCATCAATTCAACAACATTTTACTCACCTCCTTTCATACCCTACACACCACCGTTGTGCAGCACATCCCTGTTTCCACACTTTAACCATTCGGGTGAAGGCTTGAACACACGGTTGTCGGTGTCCCACCATGGCCAGTTCCTGCTCCATACACACGTGTGGCCTGCAAGAAATATGTTAACATTAACAATGGGAGTTCATAGTGTCACATTGATGAATTTATGCATTTTATTTCAGGCAGTATTTGAACAGTCTCCTTTCCCTTACATACAAAAAAATCTGAATTACTCAATTAAATTGCAACCTTTCAACCATTTGCAAGTTTTATTTACATTCTTATATTAAAAGTATTGGCTCTAATTCCCTTTACAGAGTAAGGTACATAAAAGACATGAAGGATAAATCCAAAATTAGTTTATACCTTTTAAGTGGGATGTAATTTCAAGACTTCCTATTTGTCCCTAAAAAATTGAGAAATATTTTGTATCGGAGGTGAATTCATTGTTTTTTTGTAAAAAAAACACAATTACTATTTTCAGCTTTTCCAGGCAATTTTTATTAAATGCCAAGTATGAAAGGTACCTAATCCTGATTTGAAAGCCACCAAGCAATCTTTTCTCCAAGAGTTATCAAAGGATGAGGCAAATATGGTCCTTTAAACAGTGATTTGACACTGCTGAGGAGGGCAGGATATGAGGGTGCACCATCTAGTGGAGATGTTGTGCCTGACAATCTTTGTTGACAATTCTATTGCATGCGCATTGTAGTTACTGTAAATAAATCAGGCTTCACTGCAGCTAATATTGTGTACTGGCCACTCCAGGTAGCTCTAGTACTTCCTTGAGAAATGAGTGCTTGATAGAAATTATATTCAGTTCAATTACATTATGGCTTATCCCAAGATTTAGTCAAGTCAATTCCTTTAACTTGCAAGTAACCCCATTCATGAAGAGTGCTATAAAATTCACTGACATGGTTTTATAATTTCATTCAATTTGATTAGTTACTACAAGTGAAGCAAGGTACTGCCAATGTCAGAGATCTGAATTAAAAACAGAAAGTGCTAGAGATACTCTGTAGGTCGGACAAAATCTGTGGAGAGAGAAACAGAGTTAATGTTTCAATCCTGATGAGACTCTTCTTTGGAACTGGTAAGTGAGATACTTGACGAAGTATAATGTATTGTACCCACAGATGTTAATAAAACATGTATCGATGTAGGACTGCTCTTATAATCCCAACTGTTTTAGAGCAAATCAAGTCCTTTTGATCCTTGTAATTTAAACAAAATTGTAATATTAAATCACAGCAGTCAATATGGAAAAAACTAAGGTTCTACGAGCTGCACTGTGACAAATGAGCAAATTATTTCATAAAATGATCTAGTTGAGAGATAAATGATGCCTAGGATAATGGTAGAATTCTCTTGCACTTCTTCGAAGAACACAATGGAATCATTTACATTCATCTATTAGTGCAAATGGAACCTGAGTTTTACATCTCATTCAAAGCAGCATTGAAACACTCACTCAATTGTACATATAGTGTTGTAAATCAAAACATCAGCCTAGTTACGTGCTCAGGTTTTTAGTCAACCTACAGCATTCAATCTCAAAGTTGAGAATGTTCCACTGAATCCCAGCTATTATATGTGTCAGTCAACAATATACATAGTATTATTTCTATCGTAGCAACATAGAACTAGGACATTCAGCCAGTAGATCCATACCAATGTTTATGGTTAAGCTTCTCTCTAGAACTAGAAAAGGCAGCTCTGACAGAGTCTGAAAAGCCAGGCACTTCATTAAAATGCAGCAACTCAAAAATAATCTCTGGAGTACTACCTGAGCCTCAGGCAAATTGACATAGAGCAAATAACATTTGTGAAATGAATGTGGATTTGGAAGACTGAAGTGAGAGATGGGGATACTGCATCAGTGCTGAGGAAATTGGAATCTGTCCTATTACCAAACAGCGCTGGAACTAGCGTTTTAATCAACCCAATAGCAAGGAAAGTAGAGAGAATCTTAAATTAAACTGGGAGGTGAGGAATCACGTAGGGATCAACTTGAGACAGCAGAGCAAATTAGTAACATGGAAATGAAGATTGGAGAATGGCCTGGAGCCAGAGAGAGAAAGCTGTGAGAATTCACCGAAATAGTCAATACTATATGTAGCAAAGATAACAAAAAGTCAAAAACAAAAGCTCTATATCTGAATGCATATAGTATTCATAACAAAGTAAATCAAATGATACCATACATTGAAGAAAATAAATATGATTTGATAGCCATTAGAGAGACCTGGTTGCAGAATGACAAGGACTGTGTCCTAAATATTGAGAGTTATTGACAATCAACAAGATAGCAATAAGAATGGAGCAGGAGCACAACATGTCATTGGTGCAGTAGTTAGAGCTGGGGTTGGTTCAGATCAGGATGTAGAATCGATTTGAGTGGAGGTGAAAAATATCAGGAGAAAGAAGTCATTAGTGACAGCAATATACAAGCCCTCAAACAGTAGCTACAATGCAGGATGAAGTACAATAATAGACATATTCTGTATTTGTAAAAAAGACATGGCAAAAATTATGGGTCATTTTAATCCACATATAAACTAGAAAACTCAGATTGACTGTCATGGCCTGGCTCAGGAATCCTTAGAATGCTTTCAAGAGAGTTTCTTTGTATAGAACATTCCAGAATTAATCATGGTGCAGTGATATTAGATTTGGAATTGAGAAATTTGGTACAGTGCAATGTGATTGGATTAATTAATGACCTCAGATTAAAGGCTGCTCTGGGCAGCAGCAACCACAATACAACTGAACTTTACTTCCAGTTTGAAAGGGAAAACTGCGGTCCTAATATTACATTTTTAAACTTAAGACCAACAGCGTAGACATGGATTTGAGCTCAACAGAAACACAGCGACAAATATTTAAGGAGTTAGTTCAGAATGCTCAGATTAAGCATAGTCCTACAATGAGGAAAAATTTGAAGGAGAGGACCCATCACCATGGTTCATGAAAGAAGAGAAGGAAAACATCAAACTTAAGGAAAAAGCATACAATTCCTCAAATATAACTGGCAGGTCAGATGATTGGTCAGAACATTGTGAAAGTGGAAATGTCAAGAGAAAGAAATTAAAGTATGAAAGAAAACTAGCCAGAAATATAAAAACGGATTGCAAATGTTCCTACAAGTATCTAAAGAGGAAATGATTAAATAAAGTTACTGTTGGTTCTTGAGATTGGGAGTAAAGAGTCAGTAAGATCAAGAGATAAGAAAATAGCAAATTAATTAAAATATTTTCTTTTGGTGTTCAATATACGGAATACAAAAAAAACTAGTAATTTAGAGGCGGTGTAAATCAGGAGGTGCAAAGAAGATAGGAACTTGGTGAAATTACAATCACCATGGAAATGGTACTGAGCAACGTGATGGAGATGCAAGCTGATAAGTCTTGATGGACTTCATCGTAAGATCTTAGAGTCATAGAGTCATAGAGATGCACAGCATGGAAACAGACCTTTCGGTCCAACCTGTCCATGCCAACCAGATAACCTAACCCAATCTAGTCCCACCTGCCAGCACCCAGCCCATATCCCTCCAAACCCTTCCTATTCATATACCCATCCAAATGCCTCTTAAATGTTGCAATTGTACCAACCTCCACCACATTCTCTGGCAGTTCATTTCATACACGTACCACCCTCTGCGTGAAAACATTGCCCCTTAGGTCTCTTTTATAGTTTTCCCCTCTCACCCTAAATCTATGCCCTCTACTTCTGGATTCCCCCACTCCAGGGAAAAGACTTTGTATATTTACCCTATCCATGCCCCTCATAATTTTGTAAACCTCTATAAGGTCACCCCTCAGCCTCCGACGCTCCAGGGAAAACAGCCCCAGACTGTTCAGCCTCTCCCTGTAGCTCAAATCCTCCAACCCTGGCAACATCCTTGTAAATCTTTTCTGAACCCTTTCAAGTTTCACAACATCTTTCCAATAGGAAGGAGACCAGAATTGCACGCAATATTCCAACAGTGACCTAACCAATGTCCTGTACAGCCGCAACATGACCTCCCAACTCCTGTACTCAATAGTCTGACCAATAAAGGAAAGCATACCAAACGCCTTCTTCATTATCCTATCTACCTCGACTCCACTTTCAAGGAGCTATGAACCTGCACTCCAGGATCTCTTTGTTCAGCAACACTCCCTAGAACCTTACCATTAAGTGCATAAGTCCTGCTAAGATTTGCTTTCTCAAAATGCAGCACCTCGCATTTATCTGAATTAAACTCCATCTGCCACTTCTCAGCCCATTGGCCCATCTGGTCCAGATCCTGGTGTAATCTGAAGTAACCCTCTTCGCTGTCCCCTACACCTTCAATTTTGGTGTCATCTGCAAACTTACTAACTGTACTCTTACGCTCGCATCCAAATCATTTATGTAAATGACAAAAAGTAGAGGACCCAGCACCGATCCTTGTTACACTCCACTGGTCACAGGCCTCCAGTCTGAAAAACAACCCTCCACCACCACCCTCTGTCTTCTACCTTTGAGCCAGTTCTGTATCCAAATGGCTAGTTCTTCCTGTATTCCATGAGATCTAACCTCGTTAACCAGTCTCCCATGGGGAACCTTGTCAAACGCCTTACTGAAATCCATATAGATCACACCTACTGCTCTGCCCTCATCAATCTTCTTTATTACTTCTTCAAAAAACTCAATCAAGTTTGTGAGACATGATTTCCCACGCACAAAGCCATGTTGACTATCCCAAATCAGTCCTTGCTTTTCCAAATACATGTACATCCTGTCCCTCAGGTTTCCCTCCAACAACTTGCCCATCATTTAGGTCAGGCTCACTGGTCTACAGTTCCCTGGCTTGTCTTTACCGCCCTTCTTAAACAGAGGCACCATGTTTACCAACCTCCAGTCTTCCGGCACCATACCTGTAACTATCGATGATAAAAATATCTCAGCAAGAGGCTCAGCAATCACTTCTCTAGCTTCCCATAGAGTTCTCTGGTACGCCTGAGTCTTAAAAGAGGTGACTACTCAGGTAGTAGATGCATTGGTGTTAACTTTCTAAAATTCATTAGATTAAGGAAAGGTTACATCAGATTGCAAATTCTGATGAATAGAAGTACTACAAGAAGAGAGGGAAGCAAAAAGCAGGAAACTCGACCAGTTAGCTTGGTGTCTGTTATGAGAAATGTGCTAGAATCAACAATTAATGAGGTTGTTGCTTGTCACTAGGAGAAACTCCAGGTAATTTGGAAGATTTGGCATGGCTTTGTGAAAAGGAAATCATGTTTAACTGATTTATTGGAGTCCTTTGAAGGAGAAACGTGTGCTATGGATAAGGGGGAGCTCACTGACACAGAGTAAATAAATTTCTGGCAGGCATTTCACAAGATGTCACATAGAAGGTTAATGCACAAAGTGGAAGCAGATGGTATAAGGGGGTAACATACTAGGGAGAATTGGCAGAAAACAGAGTATGCATAGATCGGACCTTTCCCTGAGTGGCAGCATGTGATGAATGGAATCACACAGGAGTCTGTGTTTTGGCATCAGAGTTTTACAGTTTATATCAATGACTTAATCGGGGTTAGCAAAAGGCACATTCACTAACTCTGCAGATGACACAAACACAGGGAAGAATACATGCTGCAAAAGGGACATAATGAGTTTGCAGACAGATTGTAGATAGGTTGAGTCAGAAGGCAAAAATCTTGCAGACGGAGTATAATGTGAAATTGTTCACTTTGGCAGGAAGAATCAAAAAGCATATATTAGCTAAAAAAAAAGTGGATGATTGCAGAGTTCTGAGGTGCTGTGAGATCCAGGCATTCCAGTGCAGATGTCATCAAAAAGTTATTAAGTATATATAACAAATATTGAAAAAGATTAATTAAATGCTTTCTTTTAATGAGAGAGGAACTGTGCATAAAAGGGTGTCATATTTAATTTTTAGAAGGTATTGGTGAGACCACATCTTGGGCATCACTTTGGCACTTGGAAGTTCTTCAGAACAGGTTTACTAGATGGGTTGTCTAATGAGGAAAGGTTGAACAGATTAGGCTTGGTTTCATTAGAGCTTAGAGAAGATTGACTTGATTGAGATGAAAATGATCCTGAACAGTTTTGATAAGGTAGACATGGAACACATACTTCCATATCCACTTTTCCACAAATTGAATGAATGGGCAAATGCATGGCAGGCGAAATATTAATATGGATGAATGTTAGTGTGTGGAGTTTATCGACTTTGGTAACAAAAACAGGAAGACAAATTATTACGTGAATGCTGACTGAAGGAGGTGCAACAATACCTAGATGTCCTTTTATACCTGTTGCTAAATGTAAGCATGAAGGGACAGCAGACACTGAAGAAGGTAGATATTATGTTCGCCTTCATTGTGAGAAGATCGGAATACAGGAGTAGGGGTGTCTTGTTGCAATTGTGTGGGGCCGTGATGAGACCACACCTGGAGTACTTTGTGCAGTTTTCATCTCATTATTGAGGAAGGATATTCTGGGTATGGAAGACGTGCAACAAAGATTTATTAGCTTGATTCTTGAGATGATGGGATTGAAAGATACCTATAAATTTCTAACAGGATTAGATAGGGTAAACACAGGAAGGATGTTGACCAAAGACTGGGGAGCCCAGAACCAGGAGTTAAAGTCTAATGATACAGTGTAGGCTATTTAGGACAGAGATGAGAAGACATTTCTTCTCAGAGAGTAGTGATCCTTTGGGCTTTTCTACCACCGGAAGCAGTTGAAGACAAAAATATTGAATGTTTTCAAGAAGAAGTTAGATATAATTCTTAGGGCAAATGGCATGGGGACAATGAGGGACAGGGTACTGAGTAGAATGATCAGCCATGATTATGTTGAATAGTGGAGCAAGGTCAAAGGGCTGAAAGGCCTACTCCTGTTCCTAATTTTGAAGTTTATATATTTTCTCTTGTGGGTGAGTTCAGAGCGAGAAAGTACTGTTTTAAAATCAAGGATCAATCTTTGAGGATAACAATGAGGAGCCTGACATCAGTAGTGGGAAGTAGTTGGAGGGGATTCTGAGGGACAGGATTTACATGCATTTGGAAAGGCAAGGACTGCTTAAGAATAGTCAAGATGGCTTTATGTTTGGAAAATCGTGTCTCACTAACTTGATTGAGTTTTTTGAAGAAGTAACAAAGAAGATTGATGAAGGCAGAGTGGTGTATGTTGTGTATATGGACTTTGGCAAGGCATTCAACAAAGTTCCACACAGTAAACCCATTTCCAAGGTTAGATCACTTGGAATCAAGGGGACCTTGCCAATTGGCTACAAAATTGGTTTGAAGGTAGGTGACAGAGGGTGGTGGTAGAGGATTGTCTTTTGGTCTGGAGGCCTATAACCAGCAGTATGCTGCAAGGATTGGTGCTAGGCCCACAGCTTTTCATCATTTACATAAATGATTTGAATGTGAATATAGGGCGTAAGGTTAGTAAATTTGCAGGTGCCACCAAGATTGATGATGGAGTGGACAGTGAAGAAGGTTATCTCTGAGTATAACAGGACCTCGTTCAGATGGGCCAACGAGTGGCAGATGGAGTTTAACATAGATAAATGTGAGATGTTGCGTTTTGGTAAAGCAAACAAGGGCCTATATAATTAATTTTAGGGCCCTGGAGAACAAAAAGATCTAACAGTGCAGGTGCAAACTTCCTTGAAACTGGAGTCGCAGGTAGACAGGGTAGTGACAGTGCTTGCCTTTATTGGTCAGTGCATTGAGTATAGAAGTTCGGATGTCATGTTGCGGCTGTACAATACTTTGGTGAGGCCACATTTAGAATATTGGATTCAATTCTGGTCTCCCTGCTATAGGAAAGAAGTTGTTAAACCAGAAAAGGTTCAGAAAAGGTTTACAAGAATGTTGCCAGAATTGGAGGATTTGAGATATAGGACAAGGCTAAATAGGCTGGGCCTTTTTCGCTGCAGCATTGGAAGCTGAGGGGTGACCTTATAGAAGTCTATAAAATCATGAGTAGGCAAGGGTAGGGGAGCGCAAAACTAAAGGTGAGAGAAGGAGGATTTAAAAGGTGTGATTTTGGTGCATAAATAGAATGATTTGTCAGAAGAGGAGGAAGAGGCCAGTACAATTACAACATTTAAAAACATTTGTATGGATACATGAACAGGAAGGGTTTAGAGATATGGCCCAACTGCTAACAAATGGGACCAGGTCAAATTGGAACGTCTGGACAGCACGGACAAGTTGGACCGAAGGGTCTGTTTCCTTGATGTATAACTTTTCCACGATATATAACTCTATGTCTCTGTGAAATCATTTTTCTGAATGTGTTGTGACAGCTTGGAACTCTCTGCTTCAGTGCACGTCGGAGACAGGATCTCTGAATATATTTTAAGACAGAGTTTGATAGATTTTTGTTAGTCAAGGGAATCAAGTGTCCCCAGGGGTTGATGGGAATGTGGAATTTGAAAAACAAACAGATCAACCATGAATCTTCAATGGAGAAGCAGGTTCAAGGGGATGAATGGCCTACTTATACTCTTTATACATATGCTCATATGTTTGTATGTAGCCTGAACTTAACTCTTAGCTCCAATCAAAAGCAATTTGAAGTGAGGGAAAACTCAGTAGGTTGGAGGTAGGTTCAACTGAGGCATTCAAAAAGGCATTGGATAAATATTTCGATAAAAATAGCCTACACGCATATGGGGAAAAAGCAGGGAGATTGCCATGAGGTGATGATGATCACTTAATGAGCCAGTCCAGAGATGATGGGTTGACTAACTCCATTTACCATAATACCACTGTGATTTTGTGATGCTGAACAACAGATTTTCAACTGAACTCCCCCTTCTACTTACCTAGTTTCGCCTTAAATACACCAATGTTATTTGCATCATCTGCCATAATTAGTTCTCCATTCATATGAATCTTTAGGTAAAGATGTTTCTCCTGAATACCCTGGTGGATTTATACGTATCATAGAATCATAGAGATGTACAGCATGGAAATAGACCCTTCAGTCTAACCTGTCCATGCCAACCAGATATTCCAACCCAATCAGTCCCACCTGCCAGGACCTGGCGCATATCCCGCCAAATCCTTCCTATTCATATACCCATCCAAATGCCTCTTAAATGTTGCAATTGTACCAGCCTCCACCACTTCCTCTGGCAGCTCATTCCATACACGTACCACCCTCTGCGTGAAAATGTTGCCCCTTAGATCTCTTTTATATCTTTCCCCTCTCACCCTAAACCTATGCCCTCTAGTTCTGGACTCCCCTACCCCAGGGAAAAGACTTTGTCTATTTACCCTATCCATGCCCCTCATAATTTTGTAAACCTCTATCAGGTCACCCCTCGGCCTCCGCACTTCAGCCTGTTCAGCCTCTCCCTATAGCTCAAATCCTCCAACCCTGGCAACATTCTTGTAAATCTTTTCTGAACCATTTCAAGTTTCACAACATCTTTTCGATAGGAAAAAGACCAGAATTGCATGCAATATTCCAACAGTGGCCTAACCAATGTGCTGTACAGCCACAACATGACCTCCCAACTCCTGTACTCAATACTCTGACCAATAAAGGAAAGCATACCAAACGCCTTCTTCACTATCCTATCTACCTGCGACTCCACTTTCAAGGAGCTATGAACCTGCACTCCAAAGTCTCTTTGTTCAGCAACATTCCCCAGGATCTTACCATTAAGTGTATAAGTCCTGCTAAGATTTGCTTTCTCAAAATGCAGCACCTCACATTTATCTGAATTAAATTCCATCTGCCACTTCTCAGCCCACTGACCCATCTGGTCAAGATCCTGTTGTAATGTAAGGTAGCCCTCTTCGCTGTCCACTGCACCTCCAATTTTGGTGTCATCTGCAAACTTACTAACTGTACCTCTTATGCTCACATCCAAATCATTTATGTAAATGACAAAAAGTAGAGGACCCAGCACCGATCCTTGTGTGGACTAACTTACTTTTATTAACCCTAATTCTGTTCTTCCTCATTGATGGAATGGAAGCCTCCACATCTACCCTCTCAAATCTAATAATATACATCCACTTATTCTGCTTCGCATTAATGCAGAATTTAACTGCAGGATTAGACTGAACTAGGCACAGTAAAGAAGGCTGTAGAAAAGTATAATCCTTGTACTATGGTACAGTTGTGACATTATATTTTGTGGGACCTTGAATAAAAAATATATATGTAAGTAAGTCCCAGCGAAAGGAAATTGAGAGCACTGATTTGACTACCCATGACCAAAAAAAGAGATATCTTCAGGATCTGAACAAAATTTATCATGTTCTCCGCCCTTTGAAATTTTCTGATTCTTGATCAGAAGTTGAACATGATTTCAGTTTGTAGAACTTGATTTTTCCATGCTGAAGCAGTTTAGCTCCCATTGTATAAATAAATTTCCACCATCCACATTTGGTAAGATCGATTCTCCACAGCCTGAGGTAAAAACATGTTGCTGGATATAGGTGCAACTATATACATTGAACATATTATGAATTACTGCAAAGTAATGCAAATACTTTTCTTTTTTATTCCTCTTTTGCATCTAAGATTTGTACCTAGGTACTTTGCAACCGAGATGACACCATAAGAGGCGACATTGTAAAAACATCTTTCACTGTACTCATGTACATGACAATAAAGGATATTCTATTCTATTTATTCTATTCTATTGCAGGTGAAGAGCTTGGATTTAAAATGGACAGATCCTCGCTGCTACTTGAAGTGCATAGGGGAAATGTAGCAACTCTGCAGACTTCTGTTAAACCAGAATTCAATTAATTTTATATAAATATAGAAGCTATGAAGAGAGGCTGGATAAGTAGTTGTTTCCTTTGAAGGAGGACCTAACTGAGGTGTATATAATTATGTGGAGCATGGACAAGTGCATAGAAGGCAGCATTAGACAACAGGCCAATATTAAGGGGGAGTAAGTTTAAAGTGAAAGCCAGGAGGTTTAAGAGGAGATTTGAGGAAAACGTTATTTCACCCAGAGGGTAGTGGGATTATCTGGAATGTACTGCCTGAGAGGGTAGTTGAGGTGGGAAACCACACAACCTTTAAAAAGTGCATGGATAAGCACTTTAAATGTCATAACTATCAATGCTATGGGCCATGTGTGGGAAAGTGGGACTAGTGTAGTATCAGCATATTTTCGGCAGTATGCATTGAATGGGCCAAAGGTCCTCTTCTGTACTGTAAGATTCCTGTTCCCAGCACTTTCTGAATCAATATATATTATTTAAGATGTGGCAAAAATAGAAATTGCTGGAAAAGCTCAGCAGGTCTTGGAATACCTATGGAGAATAAATATTTTGGGATGGGTGACCCTTCATCAGAACTGGCAGAACTCCACCAAAACACTGACTCTGATATCTCTCCATAGATGCTGCCAGACCTGCTGAGTTTTCTATTTTTATTTTGCTGAGCAATTTCTATTTTTGTCTCTGATTTACAGCATCCGCACTTCTTTCATTTTTTTATTTAAGATGTATATCAGTATTCCCACTTAAAACTCATTCAGTATAAGTCATTATGTTTACCAAAATAACTTGGACTTGCTAGACTCAATGAATGGAAGGAACTTATTTTGAAAACCCACTCTCTTCAATAGTTAAAATTGATGAAAATTGCATCAACACCAATGTGTAGACATTTCATTGTGGTGAACCAGAACTGTATTAGTCACTAGGGGCTGAATTTTAACTTTGTTTTTGGCGAAGTCTAAACTCCGTTGAGAGTTTCTTGGCTGTAAGGACTAGCAGGTTCTATTGCCCTATTTTATTAAACCCATCTCATTAATTACCTACTACATCCCTAAGGCATTTCTCACATCCAGTTTCCACCCCAACTTACCATATACCATTGCCAGAACAACTCATCACTCACCAGATACCCCAAAATTCATGGCATCCCTTGTGCCCATACCATCTTTAAAAGCCCATTAGAACACAGTAGGTCCATAGATGCCCTGCACAGTTGCTGACATTTACACCAGACATGGCAGACAGGGGGAAAATTACTGAGCCACTTTGCAGGAACTCCTGCAGGATGGAGTGATGCACATGCTGCATATTCTCTACCCTCTCCCCCTTACCACCTAGCCATGCCAGCCTTGCCTGAGCTGCCAGTCAGCTCAAAACAGCCTTAGCTCTCAGGAGTAAATTCCCTGCACAGCAGGAAGAAAGTCAATGACTTTCTCCACTCCATCAGGGTAAGTGTCATCATCTTCCCTCAAATCCTCACACTTATTTAATCTCCGCTATTAGGCCCACCTCCCACCAAGGCTCAAGCTCTGCTACTGAATGCAACACATTCCCACCGTTTCTCCCTTATCCCAACCCCAACATCCCTAACCTTGTGCTGTCCCCATGTCCTCTGAGCTGCCTACTCACTCACCGGGATACCTTCCCAACTGCAGCACCAGTAATAGCTGTGCCTCCCACTCTTCCATAATACTTGCCTTGCATTCCATGAGGCAAACAGGCCATAATAAGCCACAAGGAGTCATGATGGACATTATTGACACTAGAGCCAGGACACAAAAAGCAAATAGGGCAATGTGGTCAGCTCAATCAAGCACATAGTGAAGCTGTACTGCTTTCCAAGAGCCATGCAAGGCATGTGTTACTAAAGGAATCCCGGCCAACCTATAGAAGGATTCTGGCTCCTACAACAACTTCAAGCTGCTGAATGTAATGCATAGCTCTGACAGTGGAAAAAAATGTATGCTTACTGCTCCTTAACTCACAAGTCCCAACATTTCACTGGACTTCATAAATGCAAGGGGTTTCTGTTCCATTTTCACAAGAGAAAGTTCCTTCTGTCTGATGGTTTTCTCATCCAAAGAAAATGACTTTGAAATGCCTTCAGTATGAAGCCCTGAAACAGTGAGAAATTAATCTAATTCATTTCCAAAGTAGGAAGCGTTGTAAACATTCCCAAATGGCAGTTCAGATACATGTCCACAGAGTCATCACAGTTATTTGAGAGAGAAGATTGCAAAGACTGTACTGTTACCATTTTGTCTAGTTGTTTTATGATCCACAAGGACAGCAGTGAGAGTACTGCACTCCATAGTTCACATTCTTTCCCATGTTTGGAATATATTTGCTAATCATTCATTACATCTCACATCCTCTTAGCTCCAGGTGGCCTGTAACTATCACTGAGAAAATCAAGAGCACAAATCCATGCGTTTTTGTTCTTTGACTTAATTTTTTTGCTACACCAATGATTTGTACATACCGACCCACAATAAATGTTTCGACAGATGTTTCTAAAACTTTGTGCAAACTGTGTCATATGGTAAATGCATCAACATAACTGAGCAAAAATCCCTGCACTCTTATATTCTATGGTATGGGGTATTATAATGATCCACAATACTCTGACAATGTTACATAGAACTGCATAGAATTTACAGCACAGGAATATGCCACATTATCAAATCCAAAGAGAAAGAGGTAGGAGGACCCTGTGCTTCTGCATCAATGCGTGAGAGAGTATGGAAACAGCACCTTCATAAAGAGCACAACAAGGAGCAGGCCAACAGTTTCATAAAGAGCAAGGGAGAGAATGGGCGTCAGCAAATTCTCAAACAATGAGGGAGAGGTGTTTGCAGTTTCATAAAGAGCAGAGGGGACATGTGTTAGAGGGCAACTGTAACAGAAGATTAAAAAAAACTGTGGCAATTTGTGAGAAGGGTAGTGGCAGCAGGAGATTTCTTTAAAAAGCAGCAGAGATCCTCTTCCAATGGCTTCTTCCTATCAGAGACAAAGTGTGATATCGCAGGAAAACACAAAAGTAATTAGTGGATATTTCTTCTATGACTCTTTTGATTGGCCAAGTGGTTTTAATCAATTAATGCTGAAAAATACAGTTATGAAATTCACTTTCAAAAGATTTAACATGCAAGTTAATGAACTGAATAGGACATAGAGATGGCTGGGCAGGCGAGTGTTGCAACTGTAGTATGTGGGAGCCGTTAGACGCCAGAGTGACCACATCTACAGCAAGTTTTGGCTGCTTGAGGAACATCAGCTCACAACTGATGAGCTGAAACCACATTGTCAGCAGTGACTAGGGCATGCAGAATCAAAAAATGTACAAATAATTCGCAAAGGCAGATACTACAGATAATGGACATCTGAAATAACTCCTGGCAATGCTCAGCAGGGTGGTTATTATATGTGGGAGGAGAAACAGAATTCATGTTAAGTATGATTTGGAGATGCCAGTGTTGGACTGGGGTGTACAAAGTTAAAAATCACACAACATCAGGTTATAGTTTAATTGGAAGCTTTCGGAATGCTGCTCCTTCATCAGGTGATTGTGGAGTATATAATTGTAAGACACAAAATTTATACCAAACTATTTGCTATAAATATATATATTACACAGCTATAAATTGTGTGTCTTATAATTGTCTTATAATTAGTGCGCAGCACGGTGGCAGAGTGGTTAGCACTGCTGCCTCACAGTACCAGAGATCCGGGTTCAATTCCCGACTCAGGCAACTGACTGTGTGGAGTTTGCATGTTCTCCCTGTGTCTGCGTAGGTTTCCTCCAGGTGCTCCGGTTTCCTCCCACAATGTGCAGGTTAGGTGAATTGGCCATGCTAAATTGCCCATAGTGTTAGGTGTAGGGGTATGGGTGGGTTGTGCTTTGGCAGGTCGGTGTGGTCTTGTTGGGCTGAAGGGCCTGATTCCACACTGTAAATAATCTAATCTAATCTATATTCCACAACCAGCTGATAAAAGAGCAGCACTCTGAAAGCTAGTGCTTCCAATTAAACTTGTTGGACTATAACTTGGTGTTGTGTGATTTTTAACATGTTCAGTATGCAAGTTAGCCCACCAAGTGGTTTTCAGATGCTTCGTCACCATGATGAGGTAACATCATCAATGAGAATCTCTGGTGAAGCGCTGGTGGTGTTTCCCACCCATCTCTTTTTAGTTCCTGGTTTCTTAAACTGGGTGACATCATTCAGGTTCTTTTTTCAAGGGAAGGCAGAAGGGGTCTAAATCGATGTGTTTGAAAAAAAGGACCAGAAATGATATCAGCCATCTTAAGAAACCAAGACCTATAAATAGAGAGGCAGAACATACCAGCAGCGCTTCACTGACTCTCACTGATGATGTTACCTAGTCACAGTGACAAAATGTCTGAAAACAAACCTTTCAGCTCAGCAAGCTAACTTACATATTTCTCATCAACTGGAGCTACAAATCTTCTCAAAAATTGCCAGCAGAGTTCATGTTTCAGTTCAGATTACAGTTTTACCTGGAAGGAGAGCTTTAGACCTTGTGTAATGCAAACGAAGGACTAAATGTCTGCTCCCATTTTTCTTTCACAAATGAAATTCAAGAACACTTCTACACACAAAGGGCTGGATTTTATCTTCAATCATTAAGAGATTTGAAGAAAGGGGCTATGTAAAATCCAGTTAGTGACTTTCCCTCCACCGATCTGCCCACTCCTGGCTTGTCTGAAGTTTTTTGGGGGCTTAAGGAAGGCAGAGGGTAACCCACACACCCTTAGGCCTGTTAAGCCCCTAAGGCAACAATTAATGGCCACTTCAGGGGCTGATCCCAACCTCATCAGCTGAAAGACTCATGCCATATGGGAAGCCAGACAGCAGAGGCTGCATAGACTCAGGCAAGAGAGATTTCTCCTTGGCTGTCTCTGGACTCATCAGAGGTCCTGCCCCAAGCTAATCAGCCCTTTAACCCTGGGATCCTGGTCAATAGAGGTTGCCTGTTGTCCAAGCAGTGTCCACCACTTTCAGCTGGTACAATATATTAAAGGTCAGCCATGATCTTACTGAATGTGGAGCATGCTTTCGGGGTTCAATGGCCAACTCCTGTTCTTCTGGACAATTATGTCAGTAGCTTTTTCAAAAGACATGCTACTTGGATGACAGAAAACACGACTGGATGAACAGACTGCAGCAACCTTTAGAAAATCTCTGGCTTTAGAAAATCTCTCCTCAGGGCCAAATAGAAGAAGAAGGAGACCTCTACCTGCCCCTTCAGAATCGAGGCCCTATTTCCTACATTGTGGTTACAGAAGCAACTATGCAAGGCCGGTGCCTGTTGAGTTACTTGCCACTTTTAATGAATGCAATGTTACAAGTAAAGAAACAAAAAGCAAATACTTATGTAGGGCCTTTTAACATCCTCAGGACATCCCAATCCATTTCACGGGCATTTGAGTGCTTTTGAAATTGATTTACCGTTGTAATGCAGAAACACGGCAGCCAATTATTGTACAAAAATCTCCCTCAACTGCAATCAAATCAGCAATCAGACAACCAGTCTTTTACATATTGCTTGAGGAATAAGTGGTGCCCAAGGCACCAGGAAAACAACCCTGTTCTTTCTCAAAATAACACCATGAGATTTCTGAATGTCTACGTAGGTTTAATGTTTCGTCTGAGAAACAGTTCCAAGAATCTGGAGTGAGGGTTGACTTAAAAGATTTCCTCTGTCCGAATGCTTTCCAACATTTTGAATCATACAGTGACTCAGTGGTTAACACCGCTGCCTCACTGCACCAGTGGCACAGATTTAATTCTCACCCTCGGGTGACTGTCTGCGTGGAGCGTGCACATTCTCCCTGTGTCTGCATGGGTTTCCTCCAGGTGTTCAGGCTTCCACCCACAGTCCAAAGAGGCGCAGGTTTAATAGATCAGCCATGGGAAATGCAGAGTTACATGGATAGGGAAGGGTGTGGGTGAGGTCCTCTTCAAAGGGTTGGTGTGAACTCAATGGGCTGAATAACCTGCATTAATTCTATCTAATCATAAAAGGTTGCAGGTTACAGCACCAAGCAAATGCCTGCATGTTGAACTCCAAATAGGTTTATGCTGGGCAGTAATGGTATGGCTTCACTGAAAGTCCAAGTTCTTGAGGCTAACAAGCCCCACACTTCCAAGCAAAAATAATAAAGAATGAAACTCCAAAACCAGTTCTTATATAAAGTACATATGTGAAAGTGGTAGAAATTGAAATGAAACAGAATACAAAGCATAAAATTCAACGTTCCTGAACAAATTTAAGAAACACATTTGTAATTCACTATAAAATGCAGGAAGTACAGACACGCTGAGGGAAACCAGCAGTTTCTAAGAGGATTTCAGTGGGGACAGATTAAAGTGGATCTTTACATTTTGTAACTGTACTGTGAATGTTTTTAACCAGCTATAGTTCTGATTATACTCAGTACTCTGAAGTATTCCTTCATCTCTAGAACTGTTACCCTCACTCCCACTCCAATTCTCTCAAACTCTCTTTCCTCCCATAAGATGCTCTTTAAAAACTAGCTCTTCAGTAATGTCTCTGATACTCTCTCCTAACATCTCCTTTCAGCACTCAGTGTCAAATTTTACTTGTTAAAGCCACTTTGAAGCTGTCTTATACAAATGCAAGTTCTTTCATCTTCTCTCAGTCCACATTTTTCTAAATAGAATGTGTGCCGTACAGTACAATTAATACCGGGTTGGTTTAAAAATTGCTCAGAAGAACGAAAAGAAAGGAAGTTGCATTTCACAGCATGTCAAACTGAAGCTCTTGAAGAATGTTATGAGTTGCTAAATTCGACTCAGTCTAAATCAGTCTTAAATCAGTCTTGGCAATAGATTCACATTATCACCATTGTGCATTAACACAGAATGATAGTCCGAAGCAGGGACGCCAATAACCAACGGCAGGGTACTGGCCTGGAACAGGAGCGGCGGAAGCTACCCAGTGTGTTGTGTGGCATTAGCCAGCAGTGAGACGACATGGAGACTCCCTGTACAGGTCTGCTGAGGAAAGAGTGTAATGTTTGTCTTGCTAACGTTTTGTTTTCCTGACCTGTAGTCATACCGTGCATAGCTGCAAAGTAACTTTTGTCTTTGTTTCTCTATTCTACAACTGAGGATTGTACCTAGTTATTGTGATGATAACATTGTTACACTCTAACGTATATTGTAACTGAAGGTGGTGTACCTAGGTACCTTTGTACCAAAGATGGCACTGTAAGTGTCGGCTTATACACTTTTCACTGTATTCATTTGAGTACATGACAATAAAGCTAATTTAATTCAGAATATGTGAGGGTCCACTGTCAGAAGGATTATTTCCAGAATTTGAAACCTCAATTCAAAATCAGCAAATTTGCAGATAATTGCAGCAGTGGAATTAAATGAGACAGCTCTGAAATTACAGGTGGGCTTAACGTCTCATTCAAAAGATGATGCCTCTGGCAGTAAAGCATTCCCTCAGTGAATCTTAAAATCACCTGCAATGTAAATGGACTACCTTCAGAGCTGTCACATTAGGTTATTTGAAGAATGCAGGTGAATCTTCTCCACCCAGAGGGTAGTGAGACAATGGACTCTGCAAACACAAAATATTGCTGAGGTGAACCGCACATTTCATTTTGAATCAGAGTGGAATTGAAAGACGTGGGGATGGGATGGGGTCAGGAGTGGGGTTCGCTGATGACTACGCAATGTTCAGTACAATTTATGACTCCTCACATATGGAAGAAATCTATGTGCAAATGTAGCAAATCCTGAAAAGTTGCAACATTCATACCGCAAAAATACCAGGTAATCACCATCATCAACAAGAGGGAAGCTAAATATTGTCCCTTAACATTCAATGACATTATCATTCCAGAATCTCCAAATATCAACATCCTGGGGGTGTTGACCATACATTGAACTGAACTAACCTTATAAATATTGTGGCTGCAACAGCACGTCAGAGGCTATGAATTCTGCTGCAAGTAACTCACCTCCTGACTCCCCGAAGCCTGTTCACCATCTACAAGGCACAAGTCAGCAGTATGATAGAATACAGTCCACTTGCTTGGATAATTGCTGCTCTAACAACACTCAAGAATCTTCTTTTTAAAAAAAATTCATGGGATGAGGCATTGCTGGCTAGCCCAGCATTTATTGGCCATCCTGTACTGCCCAGATGGCAGTTAAGAGTCAACCATAAAGTTGTTCATCTGGAGTCACATGTAGGCCAGACCAGGTGAAGATGACAGTTTCCTTCCATAAAGGACAAAAAGTAGATGGGTTTTTTCTGACAATCAACAATGAATTCATGGCAATCATTAGACTCTCAGATCCAGAATTTTTTGAATTCAAATTCACCTTCTGGGGCAACTTGAACCTGGGTCTCTGGATTAACAGTTCAATGATAAGGTAAAAACAATGACTGCAGATGCTGGAAACCAGATTTTGGATTAGTGATGCTGAAAGGGCACAGCAGTTCAGGCAGCATCCGAGGAGCCAATTTAGGCCATCATCTCTCCTTGGCACCATCCAAGACAAAGCAACCCACTTGATTAGCATCACATCCACAAATATCCATCCCCAATGCACAGTAGCAGCAGTCTGTACCATCGACAAGATACATTGTTGAAATTCATCAAGGCTCTTTAGACAGTACCTTCCAAACCTGTGACATCTAGAAAGACAAGGGCAACTGATATATGGTAATATCAGCACCTTCAAGTTCCCCTCCAAGTCATTCACCATCCTGACTTGGAAGTATATTGCTGCTCCTTCAATGTGGCTGGGTAAACATTCTGGAATGCCCCTCCCTGACAGAAATGTGGAGGTACCCAAACCAAATGTACTCTAACGGTTGAAGAAGATAGCTCACCACCACCTCCTCAATGGCAATTAGAGATGGGCAATAAAAGCTAGCCAGCCAGTCATGTACATATCCCATGATGGAAAATAGGTCTGGAAGTGACTGATGAGGTGCACGAACACAAGCACAGACCTATCGGGCTGAATGGTCTGTTTCTATAATGTAAATTCGGTGCAATTTAATGTTTCCAAACACGATATAATGTGGAAAGAATAATAACATTTAAAGCAGATTATTGTAAAGTGCTATTCATAAAGTGAAAAAATTGACACTGAATAGAGAGAAACAATGAGGCTGAAATAGCTACAGATCAGCAAGAAGAGATCTTACAAATAAAAACCGAAAGAACTGCAGATGCTGTAAATTTGAGGCTGAAACAAATTGCTGGAAAAACTCAGCAGGTCTGTCAACATCCGTGGAGTGAAATCAGAGTTAACATTTGGAGTCAGCCATTGTACTCTATGCTATTTTCTACCCACCCCCACCCTCCCCGAGCTTATTTCTCCACGCTTCAGGCTCACTGCCTTTATTCCTGATGAAGGGCTGTTGCCCGAAACGTCGATTTCGCTGCAGTTTGGATGTTGCCTGAACTGCTGTGCTCTTCCAGCACCACTAATCCAGAATCTGGTTTCCAGCATCTGCAGTCATTGTTTGTTTTTTCCCTCAGAACTGACAGATCTCCACCCGGAAACATTAATTCTGATTTCTCTCCGCAGATGTTGGCCTGACCTGCTGAGCTTTTCCGGCAATTTCTGGTTTTGTTTGAGATCTTAGAGGCTCAGCGTTAATGTGTGCACTCAATACTGAGTGGCTATGGGTTAATCCGCGGAGTGCCGGTCTACATAACTTGAGAGGGAGAATTAAACGCGGGGAAAGCGCAACCTGATAGAGATTCAGGAGTTGGAACAGCTTATCCAGAAAGTTAACCTAGAATGTCACGTTAAATAACAGTAGATCATAGGCACACTGATTCAAACTGGAGGTATGCAGTGATAGGACTGATGTCCGGACATTTCTGCAGGCATGAATATAAAATAAACTCCCCGACAGCATGGGGAAAACGAACATTATGCCGTAGTGTGGTGTCAGATTTCTCCAGATGAGTGGAATGAATGATTTGATTTACCGAGTGCACAATATTGTCCCGGAATACACGTCTGTAACATTAATAACGTATTCATATTCACTCTGACGCTTCATAAGAAAAAGGCTTAACCTACCTCTGATTAATTCAAAGTTCTCCAATTGTAATTTATCTACTGTTTAAGTATTACATTCGTATTTTGTTTTTAGTTTGCATTGCATAGCCTATTTTTAATGCAAAACAAAGACTTAGATTAAGAAAAGTCAACTATTGCCTATCCAGAAGAAAGGATGCCTTACAGATTTCCTCAGAGCACTGGGACTGATACAAACCGGTCTGAATGTAAAATGTACAGATGCAACTGCAGCCGTGGTTCACACTGACCCCTGCAGACAGATTCAAACAAGTTCATTTATTTGTTGGTATTCAACCATGTCGCGCTGGAGTGCCTGAATAATAAGATAGCGGGGCAACTGTCAGAAAGCGCTGGAAATCTCCGTAAATGACCACATTTTGGCGGTACAGCTTTCTAAACCAATAAGTGAATCCTAACTCTGAGAAAGAAGGACGGAGCCGCACACATTGTACAGCAACACATCCTGTATTTTCAAATGAGATAAATGCGCAGGGCGGCTCAGTGGTTAGCACTGCTGCCTCACAGCGTCAGGGATCCGGAATCAATTCCCGCCCCTGGCGACAGTCTGTGTGGAGTTTGCACATTCTCCCCATCTCTGCATGGGTGTCCTCACACAGCCCAAAGATGCACAGGTTAGGAGAATTACCCACAGTGTTAGGTGTAGGGGAAATGGGGCTGGGTGGATTGCTCTTCGGAGGGTCGGTGTGGACTTGTTGGGCCGAAGGGCCTGTTTCCACACTGTAGGGAATTGAATCTAATCTATTGCGGAAACCAGAGCAGCCAAATAAAGAAAATATTCCGGTGGTTTCCCTGTATACTGAATATAAAACGTCCCAAATAAGATCCCAGGTATCGATGCCTATCATTGACAAATCCAAATCTTAGAGTAACTGCTAACTCACACAGTACAACATTATTGGGGGTGTGCACGGAATAGAGACCTGCTATTGTTATTCCCCATAGTCTCGCTATTTCCCTGCAAGGATTTTACATGAGTCCATATAGTAATCACTGGGTTTCTGTTAAGCCGACTGGCCGAGGTATGTGTGAACAGAGTATTTCTAAATTCAAGGCAGCTCGGAAATCTCAGCTCAAACTGTCGGCTGTTGTTCCAATTCGGACAAAGCCACAACAGAGCTCAGTGACTGGCCGTTTCAGCTCTTGAGCTACCTTCCCCTCGCCGTGGGAAGGATCACCCCGACATTGCTGCCTTTTTGAGCACTCACGACAGAAGCAGATATTCAAAACACTGAACGGAACTGACACACGAACTGGGTTTGTTCTCAATGCGGGGCTGCAATGCTGCAGATTGCATGGAGACGGTATAAGAAATGTGAAAGATAAGTCGCACTCACATGTCAGCTTGAAGTTCGAGCGAAACTGCCTGCCTGATGGCAAAGTAGTGGAGACAGATCATGACCACGGTGCGCTCCATTGCTGCCTCCCTCGCTGAAGTTTGGGGAGGAAGTGGGGTTCGAACAGGCGATCTCTGGGTCTGATATACTCCCCCAAAGCTCTTCAGCCTGAGTGAATCCCACGCTGCTGCATCCCGTTTAGCTTGCAACTTTATTGCCTGGATTTGAGGAAGGTGTTCTCTGAATAACGGACGAGACTTGTCCTAAAGGTTACATTTATCGTACCGCTTTGCGATTCTTCTCCCAACTTTAACCCCCCCCAGTCCCAAGGCGTCCTCTGTCCGATTCAGCGATTCCTCTTCCCCCTCCTCCCTTCCCTGCCCTTGTCACCTCCCAGTCTTGGGCCCTCACTGTTAACCGAGAGGGCGGTCAGTGGCGTGTGGGACCTGTTCTGGCCGATCCCTGACTCAATCACCGACTCTCCTCAGATATCCAGCACCAAAACCACATTTCCGTAAAGCAGCCCCCTTCTCGGAACATGTGACCCCTCCGGAGTCATGGTTACTGCACACACTCACACAACGGGGGTCTTTCCGCCTCTGTTTAAACTCTGCAGCATCTTAAATCTGCGCGCAGCCGCGGGGAGTTTGCTTAGAAGCATTCATAGACTGAATGAGACGCACCACTTTCTGGTCTTAACTTGCTAGTTAAATTTACAAGCTCTGAGGAAGGATGACTTAACTCGAAACGTGAACTCCGATTTCCCTCCACAGATGGCCGACCCGCTGAGCACTTCCAGCAATTTCTGGTTTTGTTTCTGGCCTTATCTATGTTGCATTAAAGGACAGTGCTAAGGACTTGCAAAATGAGTTAAGGGATGCAATTTTCCATAACTGCATCTCTTTCCTGCACTTTGTTTAGGGACAGTAAGTAAAGATGCCAAGATCCCAGGGGAGTATAGGGCCAGAGACAGTGGTGCGTTTATCCTGAGGGTCACCACACCTCAAAGGAGAGAAGTTGAGAAGGTAGGACTTTCATGGTGACCTCAGCTCTGCATGGAAAACCAGCAATCCAGCCAACCAGCCTGAAAGAGCCACTTTGTTGGGTACACAAGTGAATAGGTCAACAGTTAATTCCTGTCTGTGAACGCAGAAGTGTGTTTTTCAAGTCGCCAAAGGTGTTTGGAATTCCAGTAGAATCCAGAGGCTTCCCAATTTGAGCTGTGTGAGGTGAGACTTCGCCTCCCCACAGGTGGAGGAGAAAGATCCCACTGTTATTTCTTGATCCTCCCTTTTCACTCAAGAGCTGCATTCAGAACAAGTGGTCTAAATATCTCCTCATTGAAGAATGGTGCATTGTAATTAGAAGTAAACATTAGGATAAATCATGGACGCTTTGATATTTAGGAATGCAAGCTGAGAATAGTGTCCTCAGATTTACAAGAGACCTTTATTCATTCTCAGGTTGTGCACATTACTGGCTGGCAGGACAGCTATTGTTCCCCCTTTGACTGCTTTGAGAGGATGGTGATGAGCTGCATTCTTGAACTGTTGCGGTCAATTTGGGCATTCCAGGATTTTGACCTGGTGACACTGAAGGATTAGTGACATGGTTTCAAGTCAGGATGTGTTTGGGCGAATTTGCAGGTTGAGGTGTACCCTATCTGCTGTCATGTCCTAAATGGTAGTTGTTGTGAATTTGGAAGGTGCTGTCTAAGGAACCTTTGTGCAGAAATTCTGTGGATGGTACACACTGCAGCTATAGGTCAGTAATGGAATGTGGATGCTGTGTCAGTTAGGTCAGCTGCTTAATACTGAATGGTGGAAAGGTTCTTTAGATGGAGCTGCACTCATCCAGACAAATCGCAATTGTCCTTCACATGCATGATATGTGCCTTGTGACAGGCTTTGGGGAGCCAGGAGGTGAATTGTGTTTTGTATGACTACTAGCTTCTGAGTGCTCTTATAGCCACAATACTTACATGGCTAGTCTAGATCCTCAGGATCCTTATATTGAGGGATTCAGTGACAGCAATGCCAATGAATGTCCAGGGCAATGATAAAATTTGCTCCTACTGGAGATGGTCATTGTCTAGCACTTATGTGGCATTAATATTACTTGCTACATGCCAGCCCAAACCTGAATGTATGTGGGTTAACATCAGTATCTGAGAAGCATGAAGGGTGCTGGCCATTGTGCAATTATCAATGAAAACTAGGCAAAGAGTGTCAATTTCCTTCCCTAAAAGGAAGACAATCAGCAATGATTTCTTGGCCATCATTAAACTTTTAATTTCAGGGATTTTTTTAAAAATTCAAATGCCACCAGCTTCCACTGTGGGATTCGTATCTCGGTCTCTGAATTACTAATCTAACAACAATGTCATTATGTAATTATGTCTTGTCATAAACTAAACAACATTCTGCCTGCTCTCTGATGATATTAAAGTTGGAAACCCAAGGCAGGTTACAACATTCCAAACTCAAATTCACTCAAATTCACTCATGGCTTAATTGGAAGTCAGCCACTCCCAGGGTGATATTTTATTCAGGACTCCAGCTGACAACTTTAGGTTAGGATGAAACTGTCTGGCAACTGGCACAAATTGGGCTTCTTCCCTGCTGTATCCACTTTATTTTTTCTTTAAATTTGGTATTTGAGAATATTGACAGGTCACATACATAAAAGACCCAGCTGAAGTAGGGAACAAAACACAAGGGAATTATTCAACCCAAATTAACAGTTGCAACTAGAACTCTCAATAAGAAAGGACTCCAAAGTAATACTGACCATAATTTTCATTTAAACTTTTCATACTTGGCTTTCAAATATATATAACTTAATTATAACCTTTACAGGATCGAGAAAATTAACATGCACATTAAAATTTTAATTTAATATTAATTCTTACAAGATGGTCATATTATTTATGGTTATGTAAAGAGCAGTTACTTAATGAATAGTTGGTTATTTGAATCATTGTTCCTTTTTAAATCTAAAAATCTCTTGGGTTCTTTGATAAACTACATGTTTTCTGTATTCAGTAACCATTCTTTTCTCATTGCAGCTGATGCCAGTCTTTTTGGGATCTGATTGCGCATTCAAATGATTGGATGGGAGAAAACTCATGTGAAGCATAAACACATCGCGGAGCTATTGGGCTGAATGACTTCTTTTGTGCTATAAGTTCAAAATAATTTTATGTGTTGTTCTCAGTTTGCCAGTTTTTCCCTTCCTGTTCTATTTTTTTCCGGTTCTTGCCATTCCGACAATTTGCATTTTTGTGGTTCCATTGACATAGCAAAACATCCCAGTTCACTTTCATAGAAAATCTCATGCCATAATCTCCCATGCTGTAATTCTATGCATTCGTAACATTGATGGATTTTCATGGTATGTACATTATCTGTTGGTACTTCCCAAGATTACTTATCATCACTCGTCTTTAAGCTATTTTTAAAATATGTAAATTGATGCAGCATCTCCCAGCAAAAGTTCAACAAACTGTGGAGTGAACATACTCAGCCAATATCAGGTATTAGAAATTTAAATGTGTCTTTGCCTTGGCATCAACATGATCCCTAGTTACCTTTTTCTCTCCAGATTCCATGAAGCATTTAAGGCTTGGAAAAATAAAGTGCCGATCTGTGTAAAAAGTGACTAAGGAATAAACATGTGTTTAATATCATAAGAGGAAGATGAGCAGAAAGTTTTGTCTAAATGTACTTCATGTAGATAATGGTAAATACATGGATTGTTTTGGAAAAATAAATGACTGAGAGGTAGAAGACAGAGCACTTTCAGATTTGGGGAGTAGCTAGAAGAACTGCAATGATCTTATCTGTTACTGTAAATTCTTGTGTTACAAACTTGAACTGATTTATGTTGCTTTAGTCCATCTGTTCCACTCTTTACCTGCCAATTCCATGGAGGAGTACTGCAAAAGTAGTTATGTGATAGTAACAGTTTTGTTTAAACTCTTAGAACCAATCGAAATAAACAGACTTGTGGTGCGCTCTTTTAAAAGTGGATTTCTCAGCCATGATTGGATGACAACAATGAGTAATCCATGGAAATAATTGTTGAAAAAATACACTTTAGCTCAATATAGTTTGAATTTTGAAATTCAATGGATTGCCATTTTGAATGACACAATATTATGTAGACAGTACCAATTAGGTGGCATTTAAGCCACTACAAAGCAGCTTCAAAACCACCTTGGCAAAAAATAATCCTCACTCAGTTTGAAATCTGCTGATCACCACAATGTCTAAGTCTGCCTCAGAAATCTCTTTCCATTGCATAGGCATCAGGGTTCTCTACAGTGTCCCTTTATTCATTCTCTTCCTCATCCTGTCATCATCTGAGGTGCAGATCCTGGCAGTGCAGATCATCTTCTTCATCAATCTCCAATCCATTGTAAGCTTATATTATGTAACATGGAGTAAATGACCACAATACAACACCCTGGCTGGCATCTACTGGAGGGTGCCCTGAATGATACAATCAGTACAGATCTGAGTTCGGAGATAGGTTTGGTTGGAGCACCTTTCGCTATCCATTTCTGATCATTGAGCACCAAAGCACAAATGTCTAAGACCCTTTGCCTGGATGAGACACTATCTTCTGCATTACTGGTATCCTGTCATTTGAACGTAGCTGACATTTGAATGATGCACTCCATCTCTTGGATACTGCCTTATTCCCCTTTGCAGCTTTGTGCTGTGTTTCTCTGGACTCTCCTGAACAGGAGAATAGCGCAGCTGAAGTTCCTCCTCACTATCCTGTCCAATGTCAGAATAGGCAATTCCCATTTCTGTTCTCTGATGTTTGCTCATTCCCTCAGGCTTTCTGTCAATCATTGTTACCCAAGTGATACCAGCAGCTGGATACCCCTTTCTGAAAGGCTACGTCTCACAGTTGAAATATACCAGCTTGTCAGTTCTTGCAAATCTGTGTCATTAGTTATGCAGCTGAGCTTTATGCTGCACCTTTTAGATGAGCTGTTCAGTGTATCGCTTAGCCCTGGTGGTTTCCTGCTGTGCACACAGCAGCTGCAACCTCACCTGTCACCCAGAGTGTTATTTTGAAATCAGTCTATTCGGACACGGTTTGATACACATCAAAACAAACAGAAAATGCTGGACAAAATAAGTTGTTCTGGCAGCATCTGTGGGGAGCGAAACAAACATTGAGTCCAGTAAGACTGTTCTTCATATCAGACTCAATGCTAATTGAGTTCTTCAATCAGACTCAGTGGTACGGGGCGGCACGGTGGCACAGTGGTTAGCACTGCTGCCTCACAGCACCAGAGACCCGGGTTCAATTCCTGACTCAGGCGACTGACTGTGTGGAGTTTGCACATTCTCCCCGTGTCTGCGTGGGTTTCCTCCGGGTGCTCCGGTTTCCTCCCACAGTCCAAAGATGTGCGGGTTAGGTGAATTGGCCATGCTAAATTGCCCATAGTGTTAGGTAAGGGGTAAATGTAGGGGAATGGGTGGGTTTCGCTTCGGCGGGTCGGTGTGGACTTGTTGGGCCAAAGGGCCTGTTTCCACACTGTAAGTAATCTAACTCTGTTTGTCTCTCCACAAATGCTGCCAGACCTGCTGAATTTCTCCAGCATTTTCTATGTTTGTTTTAAATTTCCAGCATCTACAGTATTCTGTTTTTATTATGATATACCACCATGGCCTGAGGTAGGATTTAAACTTGGTGCTTTCGGCCCAGAAATAGGACCACTACCAGTGTGGCACAAAATCCTCAACCCAACTTAAACCAACCTGTTCAGCCATGTTATGACACACCTTCAGCCGGGAATACAGCCCCTATGGCCCTTTTAAGAGTCAACCACATTGCTGTAGGTCGGAAGACCAAGTAAGCCAGATCAAGTAAGGAGATTTTATTTTAAATCTAGCTGTTCAGATATGTTGTAACATACCTCAAGGGCAGATGGCACTTGAACTCAGGCCTCCTAGCCTCAGAAAAGAATCAGATATCAATTCACACTAAGGGTCCTGTGCTCTCCATTAACGTATTAATTCTGCCAGATATTTTGATCAAAAGCAGTATAGATATTATCTCCTTCTGACCAAAGGCTAAATAAATATACACTCAAGGCAATCTGAATGCCATCCTGAACCAGACCTAACAGGTGCTTTGAAATAGATAGCTCACTTTAATATGCTTTCCCTGTGAGAACTTGGTATGACATTGGGAATACAAATCCCTTCCTTTGACTGTCTCCTCCTCATCTCTGCAATAGCCTCCAGCTCTATACCCTTCACTCCTCCAGCCCTGTTTTTTTGCATAGCTCTGATACTCATTAGTCTGTTATTGGCAGCTATGACTTCAATCAGTTAGGTTTTATGCTATAGGGTCACTCCCTATCCTTTACTGCATCCTCATCTTTCATCCACTGAATGCTCCTTAAAGCTTCTTTCTCTGACTAACCTTTCATTTTCTGCCCTTCTACTCCTTCTGTGTCAGAGTTCATTTGATAATTTTCCTGTGAAGAACCTAATAACATTTTACAATGCTAAAGGCACTATATAAAAGCAAGTTGTTGATAAAACTCATTGAAAACCAAAGGGGATGAGTGTGAACATGTCTATTTCCTTTTCCACTCTCAACAAACAGGATATTCCCACGAGTGTTACAAGTAAACATAGGTTTGCTTTGCAACAACTAGCATTTTCCAGTTTTCTCCAATATTGTTCAACATTCTGTTGAGTTTTCTCATTTTCCACTGTCAAAATCATCATTACAATCTGCCAGTTATTAGCAATTTCTAACACATGACCATTTTGATGAACCAAGTGTGTTATGATCATATATCATATAATTTCAAAATTTGCCACATATATCTAGAGATGGAGTGGATAAGTAAGTGGATAACTGAAAAATAAAATCACAGAGTAAAATAACTCATGGCCATGCCTGATGCCAATGCAACATTATCTTGATCTTAATGTGTTGTTGTTGTTCATTCTAAATTGATGTTATAGTCAATGCTTTTCCCTACAAATCTGGAAATATTTCTAGTGCTTTGTATTGCAGGAAAATACAACAGTTACCAGACAGACAGGCCATTCAGCCCTTCCTTCCTGGACTGGAATTTAAACTCCCTTTCAGAGGCTTATTTTACATTGGTTGTTTTGTAGCTTTAGATTAGATTAGATTACTTACAGTGTGGAAACAGGCCCTTCAGCCCAACAAGTCCACACCAACCCGCCGTAGCACACCCACCCAGACCCATTCCCCGACATTTACCCCTGCACCTAACATTACGGGCAATTTAGCGTGGCCAATTCACCTAACCTGCACATTTTTGGACTGTGGGAGGAAACCAGAGCACCCGGAGGAAACCCACGCAGACACAGGGAGAATGTGCAAACTCCACACAGTCAGTCACCTGAGGCGGGAATTGAACCCAGGTCTCTGGCGCTGTGAGGCAGCAGTACTAACCACTGTGCCACCGTGCTGTTTCTTGCTTTGTTTCCATGGTGATGTATCTTTTAAGTCCTGTGTATGCGATTATCATCTGTCAAAGGGTGATGTTGGGGAATTGACCCATAACTTATAAATTGCCATGTTCAAATCAAGCAGCAAGATGGTTAACAGCTACCTAAATTCCTTCCCCAGCCAACATTGCTACGGCTAAATGAATAAATCCACTAAGTGTATTGAGACACGGAGCAGAAATAGCAAATATTTCATCCCTGGTACCTACAAAGCTGACATGTTTTCAGTCAGACAATCCTGGGCATTTATCCTTTGTTCGAAAAGCACCTTTCATAGTTTGAATTTATCATTATGTGATAGAATCTTTGCTTGATGCTAAGTAAATTAGTACAAGTTACACTGGCCTGACCGGTTGAGTTTTTCCAGCACCATATTCTTGACTTTGATCTCCAGCATCTGCAATTCCCACTTTGTCATTTGTTCAACAGAATGGAACTTTCCTTTTCACTGTTTGCCTAGAATAACATGAAGCCCTTAATTCTCATTTCCTTCTTTTGTAATTTTGTGAGGAGATGACGCAAACTACACACCTATACTTTGCAGCCTCATCTGCTGTGATGAGTCATTGTAAAGCAAGAGTAACAGGAAACATTTCAGCTCCCCGTTGATTCCCCAAGGTCCATAGTAGGATGAGAAATACTCCTCTCCGTCTGAAAATGATCAGAGATTGTTTGCATTATCAAAATAGGGTCTCACTTTTCCTTTGTTGCATCCAGTTGTACCAGCATAACACTTTTTTCACATGGACTGGAAGAAAGCTGCTAATGAAGCACACAAAGTGACTTTGGCTTTGCTTGATGGTCTCAGGGAGTACAGGAATCAGAATCTTTACAATGAGCTCAAGCAAAGAATGCTACATTCATCCTTTAATGGAATTAAAAAGAAAGACTTAAATCCTCATTCTCTTCAGTAGAAGAAACTTTGTTTCATTTGTGAGTCAAAATTTGGTGAGGAAGACATTCCCACAAGCTTTCTTCCCTCAGAATTCCCCAGTAACCCACAAACAAAAACAGAAATTGCTCAAAAAGATCAGCAAGTCTGGCAGCATCAGCGGAAAGAAATCAGAGTTAATATTTCAAGTCCAGTGACCCTTCTCCAGAACCCACAATAACCGACATAGCTGTCACCAGAAGTTATTCGATTCTAATCATTCCCATCCCATTTTCACCAGAAAACCACCCTGTAAACCCTAATTCCTTACTCAAACATGACCACAAAATTGGGCCAACCAGACCACGAGAAATACAGACTCTGTTTATCTTTGGTATGTATAACTTCCAGTTTTCTTTTTCAAATCTGTTCCATGCGTATTTTTAATATATAATTCTTATGATGGCACCTATATTAAAAAAAATTCCTGGACGATGCAGATTTATTTGCATAAATGTCCAACTTTATATGCATGCTTGCACAGATCCATGACACAAGCCTCACAAGATGTAAGGAAGCTGTTATTATCTAAAGGAACTAAAAATAGGACTGAGATCATTCAAATAATGCTCCATTCATCAATAGGCAATTAAACATTACTGCTGGATTATTGTAACCTAAACATATATGCAACTCACTGAGACTATAACTTTGTGCTGTACTGAGCTCCTACTAGCATTAAACACCACAACTTCAGTTCAGTGTTGAACATCTACTCAGGTTTTCGTAGCTCACTTACACTTTTCAATGAATTTCCACTATGATGTCATTACCATTGGCTGTTTAAATAAAATTATAAAAGGAAACCTATACGAATGTGAAGTTAGTGATAATTCTTTCCAGCTGGCTTTTATTTTGAAAAGGAGTTCTGCTTCCCTTTTTAAAAAGATTCCTGATTATGAGCCACTATGTGAATAGTAACAACCACATTCTAAAACACACAACATATAAAAAAAAGTTTTTTTTTTCAAAGTCAAAAGGAAATCATCTTCTAAAACAGGCAATTTTTCTGAATCTGCCTTCCTCCAGTCTCTGAGATCTGCTAAATCCATTTCAGTCTCCCGTGTACTTGCAATGATGTCCTGTTTTGAATAATTAAGAATTAGCTCATGTGTGTTCATAAAATACAACCATAGAAATTAATCTCTCCTGTCACATTCCTCCCCTTATAGCAGAATATAACTGTGTTTGATAATTAAATAAATTCACTGACTTTGAGTGGTTTAAATTTCAGTTTGCAGAGTGAAAGTGACTGAAGTCTGGTCATAGACAGTAGTGTGGAAAGAAGGGGGCATATAGTAAACTAACAGCAGAGCAGAGAAGGAGAAGCCCCAGCTCATTATGCCCATTCCAGCAGTCTGGGTTCAACTTTCAGAACCCAACGCAAATGGAAAAGGAGGTGGACAAGAGGTGAAAATATCGGCATCAACCAATGTGTTGGTTTTATGATGCTATTGCTGGCACAGACTATGTTTGCCAGGGCAAGAAGCCAGTCCTCATTGCAGAGTAGAAGTTTAATACTCGAACACGTAAGTGGTAAACCACATCAATAGTGATGTAAGAGCTCACATGCTGAGAGACTCTGAAGAGATATGCTGCTGTAGACCTCAGTGATTTGTCGAAGAATGTAAATAACTTTTAGTATGTTGAATAAACAGTAATTGTACAGAGACATTAGACTCCAGCAACATCTCTGAAATGATGTGGTGCACCAGTCTCCTCCAAGACTACCACCACAATAACAGAGGGTGAGAGACCCTGCAGTTAGATATAACAAGAGAAACTTTGAAGACAGTCTCGGCAGTAGGTCAGAGCAGTGAGATAATCACTACAACGAACAGCCCAGCAACTGGGAAGCAAGTAGCCACACAGTACTGGGAACAAGAGAAACAATAAGGAAGCAAGTTTCAATGAGAGGAAACCAGAACAAATCCATTGAACTTTTTGAGAGAATCTTTTGAGTACATGAAATGTCTAAGGCAAACTAAGAAGTGACAGAACAGGTGTATTTGATACAGGAACACTCCTGTGTTCCTTTTTATGAAACTATTTTTCTAAATCAACCCAGTTAAGAGATATCATTACATACTTCTGGAGTAAGTCGGACTTGAACCTGGGCCTCCTGCTCCAGGGGTATCAACACTACCCTACATCATAAGTGGGCCCCATAAATGAAATCAGAACTAGAATCAAACACAGGCCCCTAGATGGAAGGGGCTCTGGATTAATAAGCCAGCAGTAAACCACTAGGCCATTACGTACCTCATGGGGATATACCCAATGGATTTCCTAATCCATCACCTTAACCGCTTGACCATGACTGTGCATTTTTAATGGGGACAACATTCACTCCGTTGTGCACAGGAGGTGAGGGACTGAAGGCCATCATGAGGAGGCAAGATCCCTTTGCAGAATGGAGATGGCGCCTCGAGTTTCGAAGACTAGAGTGGTGTGGAGACTTGGCCCCCTGCAGTTTGGAGGCTAGGTGCTGTCACAAACTATGGTGGAAGAACAGTAAATTGTGTATTTGTTAAATTTTTGTGCTCATGCTAGACTTTTTTTTTCTCTATTTTATATCAAATACTTAAGTATATGTGTCAGAAAGGGTAACACTGGAATAGCACAGCAGGTTAGGCAGCATCCAAGAAGCAGGAGAGTTAATGTTTCAGGCATAAGCCCTTCATTAGGAATGTGGAGGGGCAAGGGAGCTGAGAGATAAGTGGGGGCAGGGGGGTGGTTGGGATGGGGGCAAAGTGGGTGGAAAAACGATAGGTGGATGCAGAGGCGTAATTGTGATAGGTCAGAGAGGAAAATGGAGCGGATAGGTGGGAAGGAAGATGGACAGGTAGGACAGGTCATGAGGGTGGTGTTGAGTTAGACAGTTGGATCTGTGATGAGGTGGGAGGAGGAGGGATTTGCAAACAAGTGAAGTCAATGTTGTTGCTGTGTGATTGAAGGGTCCCAAGGCAGAAGATGAGTACTTACATACCTTGTACCTAAGATGGCACAGTAAACACTGACTTGTAAACTTTTCACAATACTCATCTGAATGTATGTGACGCTAATTCAATTCAAGTCAATTCCATCCAACATCATGTTAGGGGAAATTTAAGTAAGGATCAGGTGAGTACTCTAAATATGCAATTGGTAGCTTTTATGCTCACTAAAGAACATGCTTGATTTTGAGAGTGTAGTTTCATTTCTGAATTAGTTATATTGCCTGGATAGAAGAAGATGATTTGATTAGAAATTGGATGGTGATCAGAGCTTGGGAAGAAGACATATTGGATTCTTACAGTCCTGTGTTGCAGTGCAATTAACAAGACCTTTATTTGAGATACTACAATGATATTATGGAAGGTAAAACATTCAAGAAAATACAATATGTTGGTCACAAAACTGAAAGCAAACCAAATCCTAAGTTAGGGAAATGTGATAAAAGGCACCAGATGCTGTCATGCAGTGACCTTGCTATGGTGAAATCCACAAGCGCAAAGACTATCCAGCTACAAATATGGAGCCACGTTCCTATGGGAACACCAGCCATTTAAGAGTGGTCTGTAATAGTAAGAAGATGTTGATGCCAAAATGGTGAGTACACCTATGAAACTGAGTAATATCCCAGGAGATTGAAGATCCAGACAGTGGTGAAGTAACTCCCTGAGGAAAAATAAAATTATCAAAAGGAAGAATCATAATGCTATTATAAAAGAAATTGGTTACTTAATGAATTTTAAACTTAAGACTGGAGCAGATGTATCAACTTTCTCAGAGAGTGTAAACTTGCTGAATTGAGAATCACTTCAACTTTCCATCATTTTTCTTTGAAAGGATGATTTTAATTCTTTATCTCCTCTTAGACCAGATGAGATTCAGGCTTCTTTGTTTAGCCATTTATTCATACATGCATCAGAGATGTAACCATCAAGAAAATGGCATACAGCTCAAATTCTACTGCAAGAACAAAGGTTTCATACGGCTTTACTGATAATAAGCATCCCATCACGGGTTAAACATTTACTCAGTACATCTTCATTCAATCATACTTACATAGTTCATATTCCAAGTTGGTATACATGATTATATTACGTAATACTATTCAAACTAACATGCAAGACTACATTATTCAATCATATCACGTCTCAAACTGTTAATATATGCTTTGCAATTACCATTACACTGACGATCTTTTTTTCCCTTTTAGTCTCTACTATTGCCAATATTGTGTGTGTTTTTCTTTCAACTACATGGACCAGTAGACAGTCAGCTAAAAGTGAGTGGTCAGTTGATTTGTGATTCTGCAGGATAAGACAAAGCTGCGATGGAGACTTTATGCATGATTCAAAATCAAGAATATTTTTCAGTGAGCAGAAAATCATGAACAGATCTAAAACTTATTTTCCAGTTTTGTGCAGTGTACAGCTAGGTAACAAAAAAAGTGAAATGGATTCAGAACTGCATTTCCATACATGTTCAGAAGCCTACAGAAGCTAAAGGCAACACGCCTAAGTCAATTTGTATACTTGCACCTAGAAAGCTCCATTTTAAATTCGGGGAAAAACAAAACGTGAAATAGAGGTCATTCTTCGCAGAGAAGTACTTTCATCAAGGACTAAGCCGGCAAATTGGTACCAGTCCCAAAACTAAACGTCTCATTAAGATTTCATGTGCACCTTACACAATTATCTTGAACTCCTCTAGAGGTCCCCAACATCAGCTAAATTAGATCTTGCCTGAGCCTTCTCTGTGCTAAAGAAAACAACCCCAGACTATCTCGTCCTTCATAGCTGAATCACTCCAGCCCAGGCAATACCCTGGTGAATCTATTTGACACAGTCTGTCATACAATCACCTCCTTCCTATAGTGTGGTGACCACACAGTACTCAAACAATGGCCTCATAAACATTATATATAGATGAATCATAATCTCTTTACATTTATATTCATTACTTTGACTAATAAAGGCCTTGATAACCACTTTACCCACCTGTTCTGCTGCCTTCAAGGTTTTGTAGACATACAAACTAAGGTCCCTCTAATCCTCCGTACATTTGAGGGGACTGCCATACGTCATGTACACCCTTGCCTTGTTAGTCCTCCAAAAATACATCACCTCACGCTTTTCAGGATTAAATTCCATTTACAATTGTTGAGCCCATCTGACCAACCTGACTGCATCTTCCTTAAGGCTTTCCTCCTCACCATTTACCAGACCACCAAGTTTCATGTCATCTCTGAAATTGCTAACTATTCTGATCAATGAGGAAGGTGCACCCATCGACTGCATCTTCTTTGTTAAGTAAGTCATGCTGTGGGAATTGAAACTGTAGACATCTACTGCCTGCAGGATTCTGCCAGTGGTGAATAATTTCATCAAGGTGGTAGCAGAGTAGGACACTCCAACAGGAGCTCCTCCATTCCTTCTGTTTATTTCCTGTTTTCTTCTCTTCTTTTCTCCTTTAATCCCTTTTGGTGTTTTCTCCACCGTAGAGTGGCTGGAGGAATGGAGCAGACTGGGTTTGGCCACGTGCCCAGGTGGAGCGGGTTGGAGGCTGAGTGGAGCAGGGATGGCCAGGAAGCTGGATGCTCAAGCAGAGGGGGATGGATATTGGACTGGGGACCGGTGGAAGCCCAGTCAGACCACATGTGGAAGCCCCCTGTGCTAATCACTGCAGGCACTTTATAGCAAGACTGGAACGCTTATCTTTTTAACTTAATTTCTCTTTTTTTCTAACTTACACTATGAATAACTGTAAGTAATGTACCTATTTTCCTTTTTTTCCCCTTTATTTGTATCTAAGTTCTGTACCTAGGTACTTTGTACCAAAGATGGCACTATATGGGGCAACGTTGTAAGCTTTTCATTGTAGTCTTGTACCTCTGTACTTGAGTGCATATGACAATAAAGGTTATTCTAATCTACTTTAATTTGGCATGACCTTTATAAACAGTACAAGATGTGTGAAGTTGCTTATGGTGTTCAAGGAACTCTAACATTCAAGGTGGAACTGCTGTTTACCCTGCTATTGCAACAGAACTGCATTGAGACCTTAGCAGGTGTTAGGTATGTAAACAGCACTATTTTAAGCATGCCTACAGGGGATGGAGCAACTGACAGTGGATAGGAAGGGAGCTATCCTGCCTCCATCCAGATTTGCAATCTGTGATATCAGGCATGTCTGGTCCAGGCCTGGATACCTAGTATACCCATGGAAACTCTGGTCACGTGACTGCCAACTGGCACTCTGTAATCTGGAAGAACTGCAAGCAGGAGAGCTACGACACAAAGGACAGAGAGCAGATTAAATGCTCTAGCCTGTGGTGGGACAGACCACCATCTTTAGGCTGGCCAAAAACACTGTCTCAGTTATGCTAAGGCAGATGGAGATACAAAGAGGCATGGACAAATGTACATGGCTGCGTGGGAAGGGAAACCAGATACCTTGATCCCAATAAGTCCCCAGTGAGGACAACAGGATGAAATGCAGCAGACAAGAAGGAAAAGCAAAAGGCAACAGCTGCCAGCTACTGGCACTGTGCCCTTAGCCAGGTCCAAAGTAGGCAGAATCAATGGGAAAAGAGCCAGCACCAGAAGATTCTAGGGCATGACTTTCAGAAAAGCTACAAAGAAAATCCAACAAAGGAATATAGCCATCCCATAACAGTGGCAAGAAATCACTTCTGTCTGAAATGAACCTCCTCTTTGGACAAAGAAGCATAAGAAAGATGTCAGCAGCAAATAATTGGAAAAATGGTCAGGAGCTGGAGGAAAAGAACCCACATCTCTTCCCAACCCCATCCCAGCTACTCCCACCTCCCCACCCACCCCCAGCCCCAAGTTCCAAAATACTGAAATCAGCAAGTGACGGAGTACATCCCAACCTCAAAATGTTATTTACATTGAGCCACCCAGTTCCTAAAATCTATGAGCAGTATTGTCCTCAAGCATGAGGAGAGTGGAAAGACTACACTAATGGAGGATGGTCCAACTTCCTTACTTGTAATGCAACATCCCCTGGGCAGGATTGTCTTTTTGCAAACAGGGTCTGAAGGAGTATTTCCAAGACCCAAGATTGTCACAAACATTTGGACAAATAAGCTACACAGGTTTAATGTGTAAAATGTGTGATATAAGCATATATATTTCACGTCATTTATTGTATGCTTGGGTTTGGTTTCTGAGTTAGTCACCTGCGGGTTTTCTGTGAAATTAATCTGTCTGAAATTAATAATTAACCTGTAAGCATTTCTGTAGCCATGGTTATTTATTTTAAAACAGATTTGAAGCCTACCTTTGAAGGCAATGGATTTGTGTGCATAACTAATCTAAGATTTTATTTTATTTCAAATTGGTTTGAAAATGAGTACAGTAAATAATGCTGCCTCATGTTTGCTTGAGATTCCTGGAACATTTTTTTTAAATGTTTAAGGGCAATACCCATACTGAAGAAAGAGAGACTTTTAGTTTCAGTTTTACTTTTGGTAGGGCAATCATATGAAGTCCTTTGAATTGGATGGGTGTGTAGACCACTAATGCTAAAGAGGGAAAGATATGTAATGGACTAAGTTACCTTAGAGTGAGGAATTAGCATTAGTCCCAGACCAGAAGTGGTTGGGTTCAAATCCTGAAGAGGTTCTTTAAAGCTGAGTATAGTTAAGCTCAGGTGTATGATTGCTTCAGGAAGAATCTATCTGCAGTTCCAGTCTTAAAGTTGAAATCACAAGTGACGTATAACTACAGGGTCTCAGATGCAGAGACTCTAGTGTGAGTATTGAATGAATGATATTTTTGAGTACTGTACAAGAGGTACTTTTTGGTTATGTACAAAAGCTGCTGTTTTTGTTTTTTCAATTTGCAAAGCAGTTTATACGATTATGTTTCAACCATATGCTTAAAAATCATTGAATTTGTTTGAAAAGTAGATGTTTTGGTTTATTTCATCTTCATTTCTTTTGTTAATAAACTTTTGTTTATTGCTAAGGTGAAATCTGCAGCATTGCATGCTTATGTTTCAGAGAGAGATTATTTGTTCAAACGAAACTCATTAAAATATGACCTTTCAAGCCTGGTTTCTGTGTAGAATTTGACTTGTCTCGGAATAAATCAGTTGGGTTCATAAATAGATCCAAGAAATTACTCCATTAACATGTATAGTTTCAATTGGAACATGTGAAGATGACTTTGGCAAGGGTAGAGTTTGTCCAAGATCCAGATGGCAACTTGTATGTGAACAGAAGATGTGGGAAGGACTTTTGATAGGTTTGACTTCAGCTTCACAAACAGGAGAAAAGATGCAGCTATCAGGAGGCATGTGAAATATTAGACAAAATAAGCATAATAAGAAGGGGATTACAGGAGGAGCTGACATCTTTGAAAGTGGATAAATTGCCTGGGAGGAAATAACAGATGTACCAAGGACCATTTTCAAATCATCACCAGATACAGCCAAGCATTAGAAGTTTGGGAAGATTGTACTATTATTGAAAGAAATGAAATAAGTATAGGCCATTCAGGTTGAACTTGATGGTTGGCAAATTACTAGAATCAGCAATGAGTGATACGATTAACTGTTAGTTAGAAAAATATGGATTGATCAAGAAATGCCAACATGGTTTTACTTGGGCAAGGTTATTTCTTACTGCCCTAACTGAATTTAGTTGAGGAAGTAACAAAGGGGATTGATGAGACTAGTACTGTGAACGGTGGTCTACATGGATTTTACAAGGTCCCACATGGCAGGGATTTGAAAAGGTCCTATATGGCAAATTGACCAGAGGAATTAAAGCTCATGGGACACAGAGGAATGTGGCATGTTGGATTAAAATTAACTCTGTGAAAGGGAAACCTTTGCGACTGGAGAGCAGTTTTCAAGTAATGTTCCACAGGGGTCAGTGTTGGGTCCTTTACTGTTTAGGGTATATAATAGTGATGTAGACTTAAGTACGGGAGGCCTGATTGGGAAATTTGCGAATAACACAAAAAATGGCAAGGTCGTCAACGGTGAGGACCACATGAAATATAAATTGTTTCTTTGAGTGGGCAGAAAAGTGACAAATTGAATTCAATCCAGAGAAGTGTGAAGTTTTGTGCTTGGCAAGGTCAAGAAAAGCATGAAATCACAAAAAATGGGAGGTAGAGAGGGGTACAGGAGGTGAGAGTCCTTGGAGAGCATGCTCACAGTTCCTTGAAAGTGGCAGGACAGGCAGATAAGGTAACAAATGTGATGAGTGCTTATAATTGGTGGGTAGGAAATGCATTTTCTGGAAGAGCAATTGGGCTTAATTAAGAAGCAGTCCAGACTGGTTCTTCATTAAAATGAGCAGTTTGACGTTTTGTATTAGAGCATATAACAGTGGCAATCTTAGTATGCCTTAACATCTGACTGCAATTTACAATAGAGAGCCAGTTAGGTAAATAAGAGAGATAGGAGGACAAGGGAAAGAATCACTCTTGCTTTTCCTAACTTCCCCAGGAATTGAATCTTACTATGCCACAGAAGAAGGGATACTTATTTTATGAATATCTTGTAAGTGATTAAGGTTTATTCTATTCCCTAAGCTTTAACTAGTATAGCAACTCCTGGTAAGGTTTTAAAGTATTTAAGAACTTAAGTAAATACATAATCACATGGAAGAATTAAATCCTTAATTAGAGCAAATCAAGGATGTTAGAGCGGATGATGACTCCCATCTATAGCATGTGGGAGTTCCAGGATATCAAGTTTGTCCAGACTACAGCAATTGTTTTATGTTCAAGTAGCATTGACTCAGAGTTTATGAACTGAAGGCTGAACTATAGATCCTATGGTGCATCAGAGATTGGGAAAGTCGCTGGTTATTTTGTACCAGGAGACAGTCATAGCTCTTAGTATTTGAGTCATTGGATTCTGTAAAATGTTTGAGGACAGGAGTTTGTGACCGTGAGTGAGGCTGGTAAGAGGACTAAGAGGGCAGGACTGTAGGAGCCTCAGCCGCTTCAGTTTACCAGTAGAATGGGAAATCTACTAGGTGAAAGTGAGGACTGCAGATGCTGGAGATCAGTGCTGAAAAATGTGTTGCTGGAAAAGCATAGCAGGTCAGACAGCATCCAAGGAGCAGGAGAATCGACATTTCAGGCACAAGCCCTGTCTGAAACATTGATTCTCCTGCTCCTTGGATGCTGCCTGACCTGCTGTGCTTTTCCAGCAACACATTTTTCAGAATGGGAAATCCAGTATTTTGACACATCACTGAAGGAATGGTGATTTACTTTTCAAGTCAGGATGACAATTGGCATGGAGGCAAAACTGCACGTGTTGTTGTTCCAATATATCTGCTGCCCTTCACCTTATGAGAGTGGTCATGGATTTGGAAGATGCTGTCAAAGGATTTTTGGTGAATTTCTACAGAGCTTTTTTATAAAAATGTTGCACTGTTTCTTCAGGGTCATTGGGTCAAAATCCTCGAACACTTTTGCTTCCAACTTTGTGTGTCTACCAACAACAGATGGACTGCAGTGATTCAAGAAGTCAGCTCACTAACCCCTTCTCAAGTGCTCTCAAAGAGAGGCATGACTGCATTCAGGAAACCAGAATGTGAAAAATAGCTTGGGTAGGAACAAGAAATGATGAAGCAAGATGTACGTTGTGGGTGTGGTGTACAGGCCACGTAATAGCCACACAGTAAGGTGGTGCATAAAGGAAGAAATAATGAACATTTGTCAGAAAGACATAGCAATAATGTTGGAGATTTTAATCTTCGAACAGACAGGAAAAGTTAGATGAGCAAAGCAACTTAGATGAAGAGCATTCTATTTTGATGAAGTAGATTATTTTTGGGACAGTTTCTTAGAACAGCATATTTCGGAATTGGCCAGAACAGCAGGCAATACTGGAGCTGTTATGGTGTAATGGGATAAGATTAATGTTTGATGACCTGGCGAAGGCACTCCTAGATTGCAGCAACCATGATTGATATTTTTAATTCAGTTTGAGGGAGAAAGGTGTGGCTGTATGTATATAGACAGAATCTTGTGTTTTTTATGGCTAAATGTCTAGCTTTTGGAGGGATTTCTGCCATATCTTACTAAAAACATGCTTTTGATGTCCCTCTGATCTGATTCTGTCCCCACCTTATCACACACTGATCCCAGAATAATTCACCACTCAATAGATTTCTAATAAAAGACCAACATCCCTTGTGTTTGCACTATCTTTGAAAGGCTGCTGTGCATCCAGACAAGTGTTAACAATCCAGAGTTGCCCCTCACCAGCAATATAACAGTATAGCAACCACAAAGCTATGGCACAAAACTGGCATTACAGAAATCATTGAGTACTATGCCCAATTGGGTATGTTTTCATATTGTAAATGATAAAGCATCCCACCATTAGATATAGGAACAGAATTAGGCCTTTAAGCCCATCGTGCTTGTTTTGCCATTTGATCATGGCTAATATGTTTCTCAAGCCCTTCTCCTGCTTTCTCCATGGAACCCTTGAAACACTTACTAATCAAAAATTTATCAATCTCTGTCTTGAATATATTTAATGACTTGGCCTCTGCAGCAATGATTTCCATTGATTCACCACCTTCTAGCCAAAGAAATTCCTCCTCAGCTCAGTTCTAAAGGGGTCTTCCTTCACCCTGAGGCTGTGCCCCTGGATCTTGGTTTCTCCTCCAAGTGGAAATATTTTCTCCACATCCACTCTATCCAGACCTCTCAGTATTCTGCCATTTTTAATCAGATTCTAAACTCCGAGTACAGAGCCAAAGTTGTCAACCACACTTCACTTGAGAAGCCTCTCATCCCAGGATCATTCTTTTAAACACCCTCTGGACCCCCACCAATACCAACACATCCTTCCTTAGGCACAGGGCCTAAAACTGCTGACAATATTCCAAATGTGGTCTGAACAGGGCCTTGTATAGCCTCAGAAGTATATCTCTGCTCTTGCATTCTAGACTTCTTGAAATTAATACTAACCATACATTTTCCTTCCCACCTGCCAAATGAATCTGCATGTTAACCTGAATAGAACCCTGAACTTGGACTCTCAAGTCACTTTGCACTTCAGATTTCTGAAACCTTTCCCTGCTAAGCATATAGTCTATACCTCAACTCTTCCTACCAAAATGTATAACCCACACTTTGTCAGACTGTATTCCATCTGCCACTACTTTGCTCATTCTCCTAGACTGTCCATGTCCATCTACAACCTGCCCACTTCCTCAACACTATCTCAACCTCCACCTATCTTTGTGTCGTTTTTTCATCTAGATTGTAAATGTAGGAATAGTTGCGGTCTCAACATTGAGCCTGTGGAACTCTACTAGTCACTGGTGGCCATCCTGAAAATAATTCCTTCATCCCCACTCTCGGCCTTCTGAAAGTCAGGCAATCCTTTGTCTATGCCAGTACTATGCCCCTAATACCATGCACACTTAACTTATTTTGCAGCCTCCTATGCAGCACCTTGTTAAAGGTCTTCTGGAAATCCCAAATAGATCACATCCACTGGCTCTCCTTTGTCTAACTTACTTATAATGTCACCAAAAAAATTCAAATTGATTTGTTAGGCATGACCACTCCTTGATGAAGCCTTGCTGACTCCGCCCTATTTTACCATGTAGTTCCAAATACTCCATAATTTCATCCTTAATAATGGACTCTAAACGCTTACCAATGACCAAGGTCAGGCTACCGGGCCTACAGTTTCTTGTCTTCTACCTCCCTCCCTTCTTAAACAAGGCTGTTATATTAGCTATTTTCCAGTCATCTGGAACTTTCCTTGACTCCAGTGATTCTGCAAAGATCACCAGCATGCTCTACAATTTCCTCAGCTGTCTCCTTCATAAACCTGGGTGGAGTCCATCCAGTATGAGTGATTTATCCACCTTCAAACTTTTCAGCTTCTCCACCACTTTCTCCTTAGTGATGCCCACTACAGTCACCTCTGCCCCCTGACTCTCTTAAAGTTCTGGAATGTGATGCTAGTGTCATCCACTTTGAAAACTGATGCAAAGTACCTATTTGACCCCTCTGCCATTTCTTTGTTCCCTTTTACTACTTCTGTCTTATATTGCAGCAGTCCTACGTCCACACTTGCTTCTCTTTTACTCTTAGATATCTTTAGAAAACTTCTGTAATCTTCTTTTATATTACTAGCAAGCTTACACTCAAATTTCATTTTCTCTTGCTTTTTTGTTATTCTCTGCTGGTCATTAAAGGCTTCCCAATCCTCTGGCTTCCCACTAATCTTTGCTACATGGAATGCTTTTTCTTTGGCTCTTATGCTGTCCCTGACATCCCATGTCAGCTATGGTTGCCTCATCCTCCTCTTGATATATGTCTTCTTCCTTGAGATGAATTCTGCTCTGCCTCCCATATTATCCCCAGAATCTCCTACCATTGCTGCTCCACCATCTTCTCTGCTCAGCTCCCCCTCCAATCAACTCTGGCCAGCCCCTTCCCTTCTGTCTTCATAGTTAGCTTTACTCAATATACAACTGATGCATTTGAAAGGTAGAAGCTGGAATCAAATGTAGGGTGAATTCTATCATACTATGGTCATTGTCCCCTAGAGGTTCCTTCACCTTCAGCCCCTTAATCAAGTTTGCCTCATTGCACATCAAATTATACATCACAAAGAACTTTGCAAAAGACCTGAAAGGAAATGTAAAGACCCACTCCAGTTTTCAAGAATGAGTTTCATTGGTAAGAAATTAGGCACAAAAAGATTTTATGCTTAGTTTAGAAAAATGTTTACAATGTTATTTGTGGCATAGTGGTAATTTTTTAAAAATTCACTCACTGGATTTTGGTGTTGTTGGCTGGCAGCATTTATTGCCCATCTCTAATTGCCCTTGAGAAAGTGGTGCGCAACTGCCTTCTTCAGCTGCTGCAGTCCATCTGGTATAGGTAGACCCATAATGCTTTTAGGGTGAGCATTCCAGGATTTTGGCCCAGTGACAATGAAGGAACGAAAATATATTTCCAAGTCAGGATGATGAGTGGCTCGGAGGGAACTGTGCAGGTGGTGTTCCCACATATCTACTGCCCTTGTCCTTTCTAGATGGAAGTGGTCATGGGCTTGGAAGGTGCTCTCTGAACATCTTCGGTGAGTTTCTGCAGTGTGTCTTGTAGATATTACATGCTGCTGCTAGTGAGAGCATGGCTGCTTGTAGATGTGTCCTGGATGGAGTCATACCTATTGAGTGTTGTTGGAGTTACACCCATCCAGGCAAGTGAAAAGTATTCCCTCACACTCCTGACTTGTGACTTGTTGATGGTGGACAGGCTTTTTAGGGAGTCAAGAGACTTTGAGACATGTCATGAGACATGTAATCCATATCTAATAATGTTCTGTGGACTTTGGATAAGATTCTACAACAAAATTTGGTGAAATTTGAAATCAATTAATAAAATCTGGAATTGAAACTTAACTTCAGTATGATGACCACTGATTTTCATAAAGAACATGTAGTTTATTAATGTTCTTTTTAAGGGAGGAAATCTGCCCTCCTTGGCTGATCAGACCTATGTCTCTACACCAGTAGCAATGTGGCTGCAAAATTGAATTAACTGGAAAGAGATTGTAGCCCCACAAATCTTACAAACGAACATGAATCAAGATGATCAGCAATGTTGTTAACTCTTAACTGCCTTCTTAAATATAAGAACTCGGAGCAGGAATAGGCCTTCTGGCCCTTTGAGCCTGCTCAGCCATTCAATAAGATCATGGGTGACCTTTTTGTGGCCTCCGCTCCACTTACCCACCCTCTCACCATAACCTTTAATTCCTTTATTTTGCAATAAAATATCTATTTTAGCTTTAAAAATGTTTACTGAAGTAGAGTCTTAGTGTCATCTGCAAACTTTGACACATTACATGCCCCCAACTCCAAATCATCTATATAAATTATGAATAATTGTAGTCCCAATATTCATCCCTGAGGTGCACCACTGGTTACTAATTGCTAGCCAGAATAGCACTCATTTATCTTTGCTTCCTGTTAGTCAAATAGTCCTCTATCCATGCTAATATTTTACATGTAACGCTTTGCATTTTTATCTTAGGCAGCAGCCTCTTATGCGGCACCTTCTCAAAGGCCTTTTGGAAATGTGGGCACACCACATACACTGGGGGTCCCTGTTGTCTACCATGCACATAATGTCTTCATAGAATTTCAAAAGATTAGTTACGTGTGACCTGCCCTCTTTGAACCCAGGCTGCATCTAATTCATGATGATTTGTGCCATTAACTCATCAACCTTGTTATGCATGCAACAAGCATTCAGGTAAAGTGCCCTTATGCTATTTTCATACCCTCGTGATTTCCAACATCTCTAATAATATCTCCTGAATTATGCTTCCTTTTTGCTTCTTTCATAGTCTGCCTTGTAGTTAAACCCTCCATTACACACGCTAAGCTACTGCTTACCTTTTTTACTTATCACCATACGTTCTTTCCTTCCCCCGCCTCCCCCCACCCCGACTCACTAGTTTAATGTCCTAGTCAATACTCTATTTATCTTTTTTTTTGCTAGAACACCGGTTCCAGATCGGTTCAGGTGGAGACTGTCCCATCGGTACAATCCCTTCATTTCCAAAACTGATGCCAATGCTTCAGGAAATGGAACCCCTCTTTCCCACACCACTCCCTTAGCCACATGTTTACTTCCCTAATTTTCTTATCCCTAAGTCAAGTTTCATATGGCTCAGGCAGTAATCTGGAGATTATAACACTTGAGGACTCGTTCCTTAATTTTGTTCCTAGTGCTTTGTCCTCCTTCCCAGCCTTGCCTATGTTGTTTGTCCCAATGTGGGCCATAGCAACTGGATCCTCCTCCTCCCGCTCCAATATCCTTTCAATCCTGTCCTGTACCCTGGCACTGGGCAGGAAACATACCATGCGGAACTCCCCAATCCAGCTTGCAAAGGATACTATCTATCCCCCAAAACACAGAATCCCCTTTAACTACCACTTGTCCTTTTGCTTCCCCCTCTCAAATGGCCTTCTGAAACCTGGTGCCACAGTCAGCTGGCTCATCCTCCCCTCAGCCCTTTCCCTCATCCACACAGGGAGCAAGAATCTCATCCCTGTTGGACAAGGTGAAGAGTGTCTGTTCCTGAACTCAGGATGCCCCTGCCTGCCTCACTTGCAGTGACACTCTACTGACCCTGGTCACTGACAGATTAAGTAATTCAAATTCAATCAGGTGTGACTACCTCCTGAAACAAAATGTCCTAGTAACTCTCCCCTTCCCAGATGTGCTACGGTGTTTGAAGCGGATTATGTCTAAAAGGACAATTAGGAATGGGTAACAAATGTCAGTAGTTACCTTTACTCCTTAATGGCAAGCACTTAACTGGTTAATTTATTGCCAATTAAATTGCTCTTATCTGTAGAAACTGAAAGAAGTGTGAATGCTAGACATCAGAAACGAAAATAGAAATTGCTGGAAAAGATCATCAGGTCTGTCAGCATCTGTGAAGAGAAATCAGTTCATGTTTCTGGTTCAGGTTCTGAGGAAAAGTCACCGGACCAGAAATGTTAACTTTGATTTCGCTTCACAGATGCTGCCAGACCTCTCAGCTTTTCCAGCAACTTCTGTTTTTATTGCCCTTATCTATCTTGGGTTGCTAGGTCACTACGTTTTTACAACATTCAATAATGGTTTAATGGGCACCATTCAACAAGCATTTAATTCCAGGTTTTAACAACTGAATTTAAAATCCACCAAATTTGTCCTTCATTGCTGAAGGGAGGAAGTACAGAGGTTATGTTGCAACTGTACAGGGTGCTGGTGAGGCCACATCTGGAGTACTGCATGTAGTTTTGTCCTCCTTACCTGAGAAAGGATGTACTGACACTAGAAGGGGTAGAGAATGTTCACCAGTTTGATTCTGGAGTTGAGGGGATTGGCCTACGAGGAGAGACTGAGTGGACTGGGATTATATTCATTGGAAGTTAGAATGGGGGGGTTCTTATAGAAACATATAAAATTATGAGGGGGATAGATAAGATAGAAGTCGAGAGGATATTTCTGCTGGCAGGTGAAACTAGGACAAGAGGGCATAGCTTCAAAATTAGGGGGAGCAGATTTTAGGACTGAATTAAGAAGGAACTTCTTCACCCAGAGGGTTATAAATCTGTGGAATTCCCTGCAGGTGAAATGGTTAAAGGTTCCTCAAATGTTTTTAATGTGAGGATAGATCTCTTTTTGAACAGGAAAAGAATTAAGGCTGATAAGAGGGTGGGTAAGTGGCACTGAGGCCACAAAAAGATCAGCCATGATTTTATTGAATGGTGGAACAGACTCAAAGGGCCAGATAGCCTACTCCTGATCCTAGTTCTTAAATTCTTATAATTTGAAACCACATCCCCACAGCGTCAGCCTTGATGTCTGGATTACGAGTCAACCGATATCCTCTCCACGTCACTGTCACCCTTACACCCACTGATGTAATAAAGATTCCAGGGAATGGTATTATGAATGAAATTTACACACCCACACCATCCTAACCATGCAGGCTAAACATATACACCCAAATAAATGGATAACTGTGACATGAGGATCAGAAGAAACACACAACTTTAATTTCTCATTTTTATTGCCCATAAAGCACTTAGTGCAATAGATGTCTGATACTCTTGTGGTGCACAAAGCCAAGTAACTGTACCAACCCCAAACTAATCAAAGTTCTAAGTATTGCATAGTATTTAATTGAATAACATAAGAATAGCAGAAATATAATTCTGAGGTCAAACATTAAAGTCATTGAGCTCAAAATCATATTTTCTGCTTATTTATTGCCTGTCCATGATTTTTTTATCTAATAATAAAATGATTGGGAGAAGAAAATATGGATTGAAATGTCACAATCAGAAAACTCTGGCTGATGAGTACAAAACCAAGCACCAACAGGTGACCTCTTTCAGTTCATTCACATTAATTAGTCAATCTCTCTGCTTAGATCAAATGTTGGTGGCATGACATGTGATCCCAATTTTAAGTTGCACTCATGGTTCTCTAGTGCTGGACCAATTAAGATTTCACCAATGATTTGAATTTCAGAGGGGATAAATATTGACAATTGGAAGTATTTCATCAAACACTTGCACATTTGTTGAAAATAACTCAATTCATAGTCGAACACAGCAACTGCAGCAGATATATCATTTCAGCTATGCTAACTCCAGTTTAAATTGGAGTAAACTAAAATTAAGTGCATTTTGACGCAGGTTACAATCTTTTGTATGTATTCTGATTAGCTCTTATGTGCAACTTTCTTGATTAGTTTTCACAAGATCACGAGTGTTAATCTTATATTTTTCCAGGACACCATGCAGGTACTGTGCGGTATTTGCTGACAGCTGTCGTTCTCTTGAAAGAATCCAGGCATAATGGGTGTGTGTTATGCCAAGGAATGATACACAGGAGAATACCAGAGAGTAACTTTTATAGTCAGTGTCTAACACCCAGTAATCAAAAGCTTTATCATCTGAAATAAAAGAGTACAGAATATTAATCTATGATAAAACAACAGTTAGGTTTTTTTGACTGGCTCATTGGTTAGTCAAATTAAGTGCAATATTTGGAAAAGAAATTCAGACAGACTAAATATAACATTTCCAACAATTACGTGATAATTATCTCCATTGGTTGATTGTGGCTTATCTTGCTACTGTCAGAGTACGGGATCACATCTTGGCACCATCCCATTGCCCTGGTAAGCAAGCATTGACACCTTTAGTTTTACAGAACTTGTGGTGAACTGGATCTTTGCAGATCTTCAGGCAATTTCTTAATCATTTACACCTCATTTTAAACTTTGGTTCTCTGATCTTAGACACATCTATACTGTACTTCAATCACATCATCCTATCTGCCTCCTCTGCTCCAAGGATAAAACCCTGCTTATATAAGCTCTCCTCATAACTGAGATTTTCCTTCTCAGGCAACATCCAGGTGAATCTCCTCTACACCCTGTCCAGTGCAATCCCATTCTTCCAATAGTGTAATGATCAAATCTGTGGCTTACGCAATGTTTTATAAAATTATAACAAGTATTCCTTAGTCCTATATTATAAACCCAAGCTAATGAAGGCAATCATCCCATATGCCTCCTTCATCACTCTGTCACCTTTGTTGACACCTTCAGGATCAGTGACTTGCACACCAATGTTGCTTTGTTATCCATTATTCCCTAGAGACCTATCACTCATTGTGTAATCCTTCCCTTATTGCATCTCTCAAAATGCATCATCTCACACTTATCAGAACTAAACTTCATCTGTCCATTGCTCTGCTGATTACCAGATGATCAATATCAGACTGGAACCGGAGACCATCCTCCTCACAATCAACAGCACCACCAACTTCTGTCATTCAAACTTATCCATGCACATCCAAGTCAGTAATGTACATAACAAGCAACAAAGGTCCCAGTAATAATCTCTGTGGTATTACCACTTGTCACAAGCTTCCAGTCACAAAAATAAAACCTTTCACCATCACCCCTTTACCTTCTACTTGCAAGCCAATTTTGGATCCACTTTGCCAAATTGCCTCAGATCTCATGGGCTCTTACCTTTTGTTTTAAAGATTAGATTACTTAGTGTGGAAACAGGCCCTTTGGCCCAACAAGTCCACACCGATCCACCGAAGAGCAACCCACCCAGACCCATTCCCCTACATTTATCCCTAACCTGCACATTTTTGGACTATGGGAGGAAACTGGAGCACCTGGAGGGAACCCACGCAAACACAGGGAGAATGTGCAAACTCCACACAGGCAGTCACCTGAGGCGGGAATTGAACCCAGGTTTCTGGCACTGTGAGGCAGCAGTGCTAACCACTGTGCCACCATGCCGCCCAATTGGACCAGTCTTCCATGTGACACTCTGATAAAGGCCTTAATAAAGTCAATAGAGACCACATCAACTACATGACCCACATCCATATATTTAGTCACCTTTTCAAAAAATTTAATTTTGTCAGACAGGATCAGTTTGCCAGTTTTCTGAACTTAATTAGTGTCACAGGGTCATAGATATACAGCACAGAAACCGACCCGTCAGCCCATCTCACCCATGCTGACCAGATATCCTAAATTAATCTATTCCCATTTGCCAGCACTTGGCCCCTATCCCTCTAAACCTATCCTATTCATATATCAATCTAGATGCCTTTTAAATGTTGTAGTTGTACCAGTCTCCACTACTTCCTCTGGCAGCTCATTCCATATACACACCACCCTCTGCATGAAAAGTTTGCCCCTTAGATCCCTTTGAATTTTTCCCCTCTCACCCTAAACCTACACGCTCTAGTTTTGGACTCCCCCACCTCAGGGAAAAGACCTTGTCTATTTACCCTATCCATGCCCCTCATGATTTTATAAAAATCTATAAAGTCACCCCTCAACCTCCAATGCTCCAGGGAAAACATACCCAGATTATTCAGCCTCTCCCTGTAGCTCAAGTCCTCCAACCCTGGCAACATCTTTGCAATTCTTATTACTGTAAACACAAATAGCTAGCTTGCTGAGATGAATAACATTTGAAAGACCACCTCAATTTGCCTGTTGATACTGAAATTATGTTCAAAGCCAGTGGTAGGGTGTGGAATGCCCTACCTGCTAGTGTAGTCAACTCTGCCACATTAGGGAGATTTAAACAATCCTTAGATAAGCACATGGATGATTTTGGGATAGTGTAGCTGAGAATAATTCACAGGTTGGCACAATATCGAGGGACGAAGGGTCTGTTCTGCGCTGTATTGTTCCATGTTCTATGTAAATGAGGCCTGCTCAACTAGCAAAAACTTACCACCTAACATAGACAGTGGTCATTCTACCCTCCTGTGGGAAGTTGTGCTGCCATAGCATTCTAATCAAAGACTCAGAGCCACATTGTTGAAACCCTATCACAGTTCACACTTATTGTTTGCAACACCCACTGCTGACACAAGGCCTGAATGGTTAGCACTGCTGCTTCAAATCACCAGGGACCATGTTTGATTCCACCTTCAAGCGACTGTTTTTGTGGAGTTATCATGTTCTCCCTCTGCCTGTGAGGGTTTCTGCTGGATGCACTGGTTCCCTCCCACAGTAAAAAGAGGTGCATGTTAGACGAATTGGCCACAATGTTCAGTGATGTGTAGGTGAGGTGGATTAGCCATGGGAAATGCAGGGTCACTGGGATAGGGTAGGGGATGGTCTGGGTGGGATGTTCTTCGGATGGTTGGTGTGGTCTCTTTTGGCCAAATGCCCTGTTTCCACCCTGGGAATTTTATTGTATTTTATTCATTCTATTCAAGTTTATTCATTCTATTCCGTTTAGTGAGCACAGACCTACACCAACAATGTCATAACGTAAAATAAAATCTCTATCCAATGTCTCAAGTCAGAGGCAAATCAGTCACTACTGGAGTTTACATCCCTTTGAGGTTTTTCATTTAAGATTGAAGAATCAGTGTTGCTGTAAGAGGACAGATTTTGTCACAGCTTTCTGACTTACACTTACTGGACATTCACAAGAACCCCAATGTGAATAGGAATGACCTCAATTTCTAGCATTCAATTAACTGAATTTCAGATTACCCAAACAAGGTGGCAAGGTCTCGATGCTTGACTAACTTATCCAGCATTCGATTAATTGAATGAAATACCTCCCACCCATGTCCTTCAGATAATCTAGGTTCCCCTGTATTCTTTTTAAGACAGTGCTAACTAGTTGACAAATATACATTGTCATTAAAATGCACCAATCAACACACTCTTCCCACATAGCATTCAATGTTGTTCTCCTTTATAACGATATTCTTGTGAATGTCCTGATGAGTACATGATAAGACGTTTTAGTGAAATGTCTTTTTCTAAATTATGTGTTCCTAAATGATATTTCAAAAATCTAATGACTTTTTTTTACCCACACATCAAAGTATTTAAAAATATAAATCTCCCAGAAGTCTTTGGTTTTTATACACTGTTCCACCTCGTGATGTCAGTGATTCTGCACTCTATACTTGTATTCATCCTTATTGGCTGGTGTGACATGAGTAATGTTCCATCACTGGAAATGATGTGGAAAATATCTCATGTTAGTTATTGGCTAGCAGCAGAGTTTATTCAGGAAGCTTGTTTCTCAGTAAAGGCTTAACATCAATTTATATGTTTGAAAATTTTTGTGGAAATTATTTACCAGCTTTATCCCCAACAAATGCCAAACTCAGAAATTAACCACGTTTTTAATCACTGCCAACATACTGAGAAACAATCAACAGGAGTTATTAGAAAAATGTAATCAGTAGTCAAAACATTGAACCTTGTATTACATTTAAAATAGGATCAGATGTTGTTTGTTATTGTATAACATACTTATTAATCGAGGAATTATGCTTTTTAAAACATACCTAAAGGCTCTTGCATTAGTTGTTCTGTGGAGTGAAGATAATAAAAATTAGTCACAAACTACAAACTTTGCATCGATTTTTTTTAAAGTAGAACAAAATGGAAATTTGCACTTTATCTTTGAAATTAAAATCTTTCACAATAATCAACCAACAACAAGTTGTATTTATCCATTACCTTTAACAAAATATCCCCAAGGAGGATCATAGGAAGAAAAGATTGAGTGTTAAAATGACTAATAACACAGGAGGACGCTATTAGAACCTTCAATCCATGTTGATTGTTCCGAAGCAATTCAGGCAATCCCGAGTCACGATTCAATTCGTGTAACTGTAAAAGTTCATGTCCTTCAGCCAATCCAATTTCCTTTCTGAAATCATTGATTGTTCCCATTTCCATCACTTTCACAGATAGTGAACCCCAGGTCTGTATAACTCACTGCATACAAAGGTTCTTTCTTATATTTCCTTGAATCTCTTGATCAGATGTCCATCTATGTCACCTAGAAACAGTTTGTCATTGACTACCTTATTTTGGTCTGTCATAACCTTGTGCGCTTCTAACACATCTTCCCACCATTTCCATTGTTCAATGAGAACAACACCACATTTTCCAACTTAACCTTGTAACTAAATTCCCCTGTATATGGAGGGTAAATCCCCTTCATATTCATATGCATTCTAAACTGTAATCTTTGTTATCCATTCCCTGAATATGTTCTGACATTTTCAAAGATCAATAGACGTGAACCTGCAGCACCACTGCTCCTGTAAACTGTTTAGAACACTGGTGTTAAGTCTCTTGCCTCTTCCTACTCCTTCTGCCAAAATACATCACCTCACACTTCTCTGCACTAAATTTCACGTGCAACTTCTTCACCCATTCTCTTAGCCTAGCTATATTCCATTGCAAGCAATTTGTATCATTTTCACTTTTTGACACTCCTTCATATTTTAGAACATTAGCAAAATTTGAAATTTCCCTCCATTCCATGATCCAAGGCATTTCTCCACAACAACACAGAGTGGTGGTACTAACACTGGCTGATGGGAAACACCACTACCTGATCTTCCTGCCTAAAATATACCCAGTCATCACAATTTGCTGCTTAAATTCCTGAGCCAGATTTTTAAATCCAACTTGATAGTGACCCTTAATTTCATGAGCCTCAATGTTGTTAACTAGCCTTCTACTTGCTATCTTATCAATGCTTTTTAAATGCAAAATGTTTTTTTAAAAGAAAACCATAACCTCTAGAGAATAAAATCTTCTGTAAAAGCAAAATATTTTTTTCTCCAGTCGATGATCCTGCATATTGAAAGTGGAAAGCAGCAATAGTCTGCACAGGATGAGACAGTGGGATTATGGCAATGTCAGTGGTGAAGATGCACTCTCTTTGAAGAAAAGTTCAAATCCCACCATTGCAGCCGGTAGAATTTAAACTTGATTAGTAAGTCTGGAATATAAAGCAACTGAACGACAACCACTCCCTCCAACTATTTCGTTTACAGACCTAATTTTATGCTTCACCTGGATTCTGGTCCCAGAATGATTCAGGTCGAGCCCATCATTTTGGAACAGCTCCCTTCTTCCCCAACCCTGGTGCCAATGTCTTATGAATTTGAATCTACTTTTCCCACAACAATCTTTACTTTTTCCATCTTCTTAACTTTGTGCCAATTAGCTCATGACTCAGGTGACTCTTGCTTTTTATAGTTTTAGCAAGATATCCCTATTTTTATGCTCCATTCCCTTTGAAATAAAACCAAACCAATACTCCATTTGCCTTTCCTTTTACAGTTGAAATTGGATTTTAGCTTTATGTGATATATGCATAAGGATTCTGAAATCCTTCTGTGTTATAACTCTCTGTAGCCTTTTCCCAATAAAATAATATTCAGCTTTTCTCATCTTCCTGAAAAAGTGAACAATGTCATACTTTCATCGTTTATAATGCATCTGTCAAGTTTCTGTCCACTGACTGGACCAGTGTACACCCTTGTCTCATCATCGCTCCTTATAAGTACACTCATTCATGTAATATCTGCAAATTTTGCAATAGAATATTTACTTCTATCATCCAGGTCATTAATACAATATTGATAAAAATTGTGGCACTGATCCTGCAGCACTCCACTCATTACAGTTGTCATGCTGAAAATGTCCCCTTTATTCCAACACTCTGACTTCTATTAGTTAGTTAATCCTCTATCTATGGTAGTGTTCTACTCTCAATGGTCTTATATTATAAAATTGACTTGTATGCTGTATCTTAACAAATGCCAATGTGGAAATTTAAATGTGTTACATCAATTGCTTGTTCTTTAAATATCCTCCTTTTTAATTTAATACGCATTGTTTTTCCTTGTATTTTTTTCTCTCATGAATGGTTTGTGTTTATTTCATGCCAGTTTGACATTTGTTTTCTTGATTATTTAGTTTTTTTGGGGAATGCCATTAATGTCTTTCATTGTGAAGACTGACAAAAAATATTTCTTCTGCCATTCTCTGGGTTGCCTTGTTATTGCTCAGCTTTGTTCTCTGAATAACCTGTGTTCACATTGTCCTCTTTCTTCTTTTTTATACATAAAAATAATTTTTACTGTCCATTTTTATATTAGTCGCTAGTTTGCCTTCATAATTTATGTTCTTCCTCTTTTTTTTGCTTTTGATTATTTTCTTTGGCTTTTAAGACTTTCTAAATCCTTTGGTTCGGCACTAATCTTTGCAACATTATAAACTTTTATTTCCAATTTGGTGCTATTCTTAACATCCTTAGTTGGCATAGTTAGTTTAAATCTTCACTGGAATCCTTCTTCCTAACTGGGAACTACCTTTACTGTGAATCTGAATGCTTTTTTCAAATGTCTGCTATTGTTCCCCAACCATCTTTTTTGCTGAACTCTTTTGCCAGTCCACTCTAGCCAACTGTGCCCTCATCTCTTTGTAATTATCTTTATTTATATTTAGCACAGTTGATTCTGACTCAGGTTTCTCACTCTCAAACTGCATGCTAAATTCTACCATGTTGTGGTTACTGATCCCAGGGGATCTTTTAGTCTGAGATCCATGATTCCTTGTTGGATCCTCAACATAGTTTTCTGGGAAACCATTCTAGAAAGTTTATTTATTATTCCTTGTGGCTGCCTTTGCCAATTAGATAATCCCAATATGCCTGAAGATTAAATTCACCCAGGATCAATGTACTGTCTTTTTTTATATGCCCTCATATTCTAATTTATTGGTTTTCTTATATTTATGATAGCAACATCTAAGACATTTGGGCAGACACATGAACAGGAAGGGAATGGAGGGATATGGACCATACACAGGCAGATGAGATTACTTTAGAATGGCATCTTGGTCAACATAGACATGGTGGGCTGAAGGGCCTGTTCCAGTGCTGTTCTGTGTTCTAACAGTCACTATTAGGGAGCCTATAAACTATTCCCACCAATATCTTCTTCCTCGTGTTATTTTCTACCACCACCCATACAGATGTTACATTATCCAATGTAAGGTCATTTCTTGCGTTTATACTTATTTCAGATTAACCATGAATTTAAAATGCTATTAAGTCATGCTCATCAATCCCTACTGTACTGTTAATTTGTTTATTTTTATGAATACAGTATACATTTATGTAAAGAGCTATTAATTTTGCTTTTACACCAATGTTCTTCCTTTGATCTTATTTGCTCTGCCCTTTCCTACCCGTTTTGAGTACCATTATAAAAATTATTGCTTGCAGTTCTGTCATTTCCTTTTGCTTGATAAAACAACATTCATTCCCTTCTGAAACCTTCCTCCTCTAATTAACTAAAAGCCCTCCAAACCCACAACCCCTGCCAAAAATAGGACAAAGGCAGTGGATACTTGCAAACACTGATCTGCAAGTTCAGCTTCAAGCGACACACCATCTCAACTTGGAACAATATCACAATTCCTTCACTGTTACTATGTCAAAACCCTAGAACTCCCTTCCTAACAGCACAGTGGATCTATCTACACTCCATGACTAGTTCAAGAAGGTTGGTCATTACCACATTTTCTAGAGGTGATTATTAAATACTGCCGAAACCACATGAAAGATAAATAACTTAAAAAAAACTTACTAAGTCTGTAGATTAGTTTTGCTTGATCTTTGGCTGTCTTGTCAGGTGGAATTAATTCTGCAGTGTGTGCAGCCACCTCATTACCCTTCCTGCAAAAAGGAGAAAAGCTTTGTACATATAAAGACAAATCCTATACTTCTGTAATGAATTCATCTGAAGTAAAGAGGTGGCAGTGATAGGACTGACTCACTTGTTCACAAGCCCTTCATCAGAAATTCCTGATGAAGGGCCTTTGCCCAAAACATCGATTTTCCTGCTCCTCATATGCTGCCTGACCTGCTGTGCTTTTCCAGCACCACTCTAATCTAGACTCTGATCTCCAGCATCTGCAGTCCTCTCTTTTGCCTCACTTGTTCTCAGCTGATTTCCAGTGAGATGGATCTCCAGTGTACCCCTTCACATCAACCACAACATACACCAGAAAGATTTGATGTTATCAATGAGGGGATACTGTTTTAATGTGGTTGGAGACTAAGCGGTCTCTCCATATTAGGAGGAGGAAACTTGCTGCCAGATTTGTGAGACAAGTATGAAAATAATTCTTTTCTGTGACTCTTTAAAATTTATTTATTGATTGAAATGAATTTTATCATTTGGGTGAACACATTGCTGAATCCAACAATAAAATATGAAAGAAATCAGATGCATGAATGAAATAGAGCAAGTGAAATGTGAGCAAAGACGACAGTTAAATGAAGATCCAAGGACAGACAGATAATGCAAGTACAAATACCAGAGCACAAATTCAATTCGACAAGTTTGTGGAAACAGAGATTTGTCCACAGGACCACTGAGCAATAATACATTTATACATTCTTACAGAAGACATAGCTTAAACACAGAGTCAAAAAGCATGGTACTGGATCATTCGGGAGGCAGAGAGGGGCTATTGAGAGGAGTTACAGGGAGGTAGTTACTCCACAGTCACGCAAAGAAAGTAAATGGGTTACTGTCAGGAGATGGAAAGGGAACTGGCAGGCAGTGCAGGGGGTCTCCTGTGATGATTCCCCTCAACAACAAGTATACCGTTTTGGATACTGTTGGGGGAGGGGATGACTTACCAGGGGTAAGCAATGGGGCACAGGTCTCTGGCGCAGTGTCTGTCCCTGTTGCTCAGAGGAGAAGGGGGAAGAGGAGCAGAGCTATAGTCATTGATGTCTCATAGTTAACGGGACAGATAGGAGGTTTTGTGGGAACAAGAGAGACTCACGATTGGTACGTTGGCTCCCAGGTGCCAGGGTTCACGATGTCTCTGATCATGTTTTCGGGATCCTTGAGGGAGAGGTGGAACAGCCCCAAGTTGTGGTCCACATTGGCACCAAACGACAGAGGTAAGAAGAAAGGTGAGGATCTAAGGCAGAAATTCAGGGAGCTAGGATGGAAGCTTAGAGCTAGAACAAACAGAGTTGCTATCTCAGGTTTGTTGCCCGTGCCATGTGCTAGTGAAGCGAGGAACAGGGAGAGAGCGGAGCTGAACACGTGGCTGCAGGGATGGTGCAGGAGGGAGCATTTTCGATTTTTGGATAATTAGAGCTCTTTCTGTGGAAGGTGAGACCTCCACAAACAGGATGGTCTTCACATGAACCAGAGTGGTACCAAAATCCTGGGGGAGTATTTGCTAATGCTGTTCGGGGGTGTTTAAACTAATGCAACAGGGAGATGGGACATGGATTGTAGTTCCAGCGTACAGGAGGTTGAGGGTAGTGAGGTCAGGGACAGATTTACAGAGAGGACACCAGCAATCAGGATGTTGGTTTGAAATGTGTGTAATTCAATGCCAGGAGCATCTGGAATAAGGTGGGTGAACTTGCAGCATGGAATGGTACCTGGGATTTTGATGTTATGACCATTTCAGAGACATGGATAGAGCAGGACAGGAATGGTTGTTGCAGGTTCCAGGATTTCGATGTTTCAGTAAGAACAGAGAAGATGGCAAAAGAGGGGTGGCTTTGGCATTGTTAATCAAGGGTAGTATTAAGCAGATGACATAATGTTGGAGGACTCATCACTGAGGTAGTTTGGGCTGAGGTTCGAAACAGGAAAGGAGAGGTCACACTGTTGGGAGTTTTCTATAGGCCTCGAATTGTTCAGGAACGTAGAGGAAAGGAGAGAAAAGATGATTCTCAATAGGAGCGAGAATAACAGGGTAGTTGTTATGGGGACTTTAACTTTCCCAATATTGACTGGGAATACTATAGTTCAAGTAGTTTAGATGGATCCGTTTTTGTTCAATGTGTGCAGGAGGGTTTTCTGACACAGTATGTAGTCAGGCCAACAATGGGCAATGCCATATTGGATTTGATACTGGGGAATACCTGGCCAGGTATTAGATTTGAAGGTAAGTGAGCACTTTGCCGATAGTGACCACAATTCGGTTATGTTTACAATACTAATGGGCAGGAATAGATATATCCTACAGGGAAAGAGGTATAGTGGGGGAAAGGCAAATGCAATGTGACTAGGCAAGATTTAGGATGCGTAGGAGGAGGAAGGAAACTGCAGGGGAAAGGACACACTTGAAATGTGGAGCTTATTCAAGGGACAGCTACTACAGGTTCCTACAAAGTGTTTACCTAGCAGGTAGGGAGGTGAGAGGGAGCCACAGTTTACTAAAGAAGCTCTTGTCAAGAGAAAGAAGAAGGCTTACGTGAGGATGAGATGTGAAGGCTGAGTTAGGGGGCTTGAGTTTTATGTTAGCCAGAAAAGATCTAAAGAAAAGGCAAAAAAGAGCCAGAGGGGACATGAGAAGTTGTTGGTAGATAGGATCAAGGAAAACCCTGAGGCTTTCTATAGGTATATCAGGAATAAAAGAGTAAGATTAGGGCCAATCAAAGACAGGAGTGGGAAGTTGTGTGTGGAATCTGAGGACATAGGGGAAGTACTTAATGAATACTTTTTATCAGTATTCATGTTGGAAAAGGGCAATGTTAGTGAGAATATGGAAATACAGGCCAAAAGATTAGATGGGATTGCGGCTGACAAAGAGGAGGTTTAAGCGATTTTAGAAAATCTGAAAATAGGTAAGACTTCTGGGCCAGATGGGATTTATCCTTGGATTCTCTGGGAAGCCAAAGAGGAGATTGCAGAGCCTTTGGCTTCGATCTTTATGTGATTATTGTCAACAGGAGTAGTGCCAGACACTGGAGGATAGAAAATGTTTTTCCCTTGTTTAAGAAAAAGAGTTGGGACAACCCTGATAATTATAGGCTAATGAGCTTTGGTTGTGGGTAAGGTGTTGGAAAAGATTAGAAGATAAAGGATTTAGAATCATCTGGAAAGGAATAATTTGATTTGGGATAATCAACACGGTTTTGTGAGGGTAGGTGATGCCTAACTAACCTTATTGAGTTCTTCGAAAAAGTGACAAAACTGGTGGGTGAAGATAAAGCAGTTCATGTGGCGTACATGGCCTTCAGTAAGGCATTTGATAAGATTCCACATGGTAGGCTATTGCACAAAATAGAGTTTCTGGATTGAAGATGACTTAGCCATTTGGATCAGAAATTGGCTAGCTGAAAGAAGACAGAGGGTTTTGATTGATGGGAAATGTTCATCCTGGAACTCAGTTCCATGGTGTGCTGCAAGGATCTGTTTTGGAGCCACTGCTGTCTGTCATTCTTATCTGGATGTGGGCGTAAAAGGATTGGTTAGTAAATTTGCAGATGACACTAAGGTAGGCAGAGTTGTGGATATTGCTGAAGGATTTTGTGGGTTACAGAGAGACATAGGTAAGATGCAGAGCTGGGTTGAGAGGTGGCAAATGGAGTTTAATGCAGAAAAAAGTGTGAGGTAGTTCCTTTCAGAAGAGGTAACAGGAATGCAGAGTACTGGGTAATGGTAAATTCTTGGCAGTGTAGATGAACAGAGAGATCTTGGTGTGCAGGTGCATAAATCCCTGAACGTTGCCACCCAGGTTGATAGGATTGTTAAGAAGGCATATGGTGTGCTGGTGTTTATTGCTAGGGGTATTAAGTTTCAGAGCCACAAGGTCATGCTTCAGCTGTACAAAACACTGGTAAACCCACATCTGGAGTATTGCGTACAGTTCTGGTCACTGCATTGTAGGAAGAATGTGGAAACTTTGGATAGGGTTCAGAGGAGATTTGCTCGATGTTGCCTGGTATGGAGGGAAGGTCTTACAAGGAAAGGCTGAGGGATTTGAGGCTGTTTTCATTGCAAGGAAGAAGGTTGAGATGTGACTTAAATCGAGACATATAAGATAATCAGAGGATTAGATAGGATGGACAGTGAGAGCCTTTTTCCTCAGATGGTGAAGGCTAACATGAGGGGACATAGCTTTAAATTGAGAGGTAATAGATTTAGGACAGATATCAGGAGTAGTTTCTTTACTCAGAGATTAGTAGGGGCATGGAACAGCCTGCCTGCAACAGTAGTAGATTTGCCGACGTTCAGGGCATTTAAATGGGCATTGTACATACATATGGATAATAATGGAACAGTGTAGGTTAGATGGGCATCAGATTAATTTCACAGGTTGGCGCAACAAGGTGGGCCAAAGGGGCTGTACTGCGCTGTAATTTGCTATGGTCTATGTTCTATGTAAAAGCACATCTGATCAGGCAGCTTTCAAGAAGCAGGAGAGTCGACGTTTCGAGAATGGATGCTGCCTGATTTGCTGTGCTTTTGATTTGAATTGAATTGAATTTCTAGTCATGTGTACCGGGGCACAGTGAAAAGCTTTGTCTTGCGAGTAATACAGGCAGAGCTTTTCACTGTGCCTCAGTACACATGACAATAAATTCAGCTTTTCCAGCAGCATACTTTTCCACTCTGATGTCAGCATCTGCAGCTTTCACTTTCTCCAGAGCTTCAATACACTCCATTCAAAAAAAGGAACCTGCTTGTAGCTTTCAAATGACAGAGATGAATAGAGATCAGGAAACGATGTAAATTTCAGGTTAAGGCCAAAGATGGCTGCAAATATTATTGTGAAAATAATAAAGGAGAACATAAGTAAGATTTGATACGCTGGGCCACTGGAAAATATTCAAGACACCATTAAAATTAGGAAAGCTTGGAACAGAGTAGATGGAAGCAGAACACTTCCAGTGTTGATGGTCAAAAGCAATGAGGGAGATTCCAAGATAAACCATGAAATGTATTTTTAAAAAACTGTAACTTTAACACACTTTATTGTGTGGCCGTGGAATTAAGTCCAGCTGTAAGGTTAAGTGAATACTCAAGATTGTATTTGACAGATGAAAAAAATGTTGAAGAGAGATGAGAAGTGAGTGGATAAAAATCATAGGAACCATTTGCTCACAAGAAGGGTGAACATCAAGGTGACTGGGTTAAACCGATGGCCTGATTCTATTTATAACTTCTGTGAATTTCCATGTGCAAATCCAGCTTATTTGCCTGGGTTCATTTCACATGAAGGAAATCACACCATCTGAGGATATGTGAGAAGTGCTGCAGTGAAGACATCACAACAAGACCACAAGTGGTAGAAAAGTGAGGAGCCTCCTGAAGATCAGAACATATAATTCAACTATAGGTCTCAATAGAGACTGAGGTCTTCATCCACGAGGTATGGGCCTGGCACAGGAGCAGAGTGGCCAATACAAACCTCTTTTCCTCCTTTCAAGGAGCCCAGGTCCCTTACATTGTTTTCTATTATATAGTGAGATCTTTCACATGGCAGTGCGAAGATGCAAGGTGGACAAGAGTGAACTCTGCTGGGATTGTGACAGGCAAAGAAGGAGTCTCTATTGGCAGCTCCAATGGTATTTATCCTTATCAGGAAGAGTCAAGTTTTGATTCTATAACAAAATTTTTCATAAGACAATGATTACAGCATCCAAACAGGAGAGTGGAGCTGAGACTACACCCAGATCAGACATGATCATATTGAACAGTGAAGCAGGACCGAAGGGGCAAATGGTCTACTCTTGCTGCTACGTCCTACATATGTATCTAAGGTGTGGAATCCATGGGCTGAATTCTCAAAAACAAATGAGCTAGTGTCATTTCAGAGGTTAGAATAGAAAACAAATATGAAACATGGCATTTTCATTTCAGGGTGGTACCTTGATGAATTTAGGGTATCTTAAAAGTAATTAGCCCTCGTCTTTCTAACTTTTTCACCTATGCTAGTGGAAGCACAGTCGGTCGACACTCGCCCAATGTCTGCTGCCAAACACCTTATGGTGTGGCTGGTGTAACATTCCAGTCAATTTGCTTGCAGCTAGCTCATTTATTCTAAAATTAATTTCCTTCAGCCCATGCCTAATTTCATGTGCATTTAACATCAGGTTTGCAGCATCACACTATTTGAAGCATTCATTGGTTAGTAGCTGTCTTGATTTCCAAATGTAACACTTAAGTCTCTTAATGAGACTGCAGCCTTCATTTACATTCATGTTCTTTTTAACCACAAGCAGCAGGGTTTCCAAGGATAAAGTAACTCTGCAACAGTGTTTATTGTGGAGAAGGACATGGGAAGATATAGAATGTGGAGAAATAGATGGTGACGTCTTGAAAAATGTCCATATTACAGAGGAGGAAGTGCTGAATGTCTTGAAACACAAAAGTGGATAGGTCCTGAGCACCTGTTCAGGTGTACCCTAGAACTCTGTGGGAAGCTAGGGAACTGATTGCTGGGCCTTGCTGAGATATTTGTATCCTCGATAGTCACAGGTGAGGTGCCAGAAGACTGAAGGTTGGCTAACATGGTACCACTATTTCAGAAAAATGATTAGGAAAAGCCTGGGAACTATAGCTCGGTAAACCTGACATTGGTGGCGGGCAAGTTGTTGGAGGGAATCCTGAGGGACAGGCTTTAGATGTATTTGGAAAGGCAAGGACTGAAGGTAGAAGACTGAGGGTGGTGGTGGTGGACAGTTGCCTTTCAGACTGGAGGCCTATGACCAGTGGAGTGCCACAAGGGTTGGTGCTGGGTCCATTATTTTTTGTCATTTAGGTAAATAATTTGGATGTGAACACAGGAGGTATAGTTAGTAAGTTTGAAGATGACACCAAAATTGGAGGTGTAGTGGACAGTGAAGAAGGTTACCTCACAGTATAACAGGGTCTTGATCAGATGGGCCAATGGGCTGAGGATTGGCAGATGGGGTTTAATTTAGATAAGTGCGAGATGGTGCATTTTGGAAAGCCAAATCATAGCAGGACGTATACACTTAATGGTAAGGTCTTAGGGAGTGTTGCTGAAGAAAAAGTCCTTGAAGTGCTGTTCATAGTTCCTTGAAATTAGAGTCACAGGTAGATAGGATAGTGAAGAAGGTGTTGGTATTTTTTCCTTTATTGGTCAAAGTATTGAGTATAGGAGTTGGGAGGTCATGTTGCAACTATACAGGACATTGGCTGGGCCACTTTTGGAATATCATGGCCAATTCTGGTCTCCTGTACAGAGTTTTCCAGCTGCAGGGATGTTGTGAAACTTCAAAGGGTTCAGAAAAGATTTACAAGGATGTTGCCAGGGTGGAAGGATTTGAGCTATAGGGTGAGTTTGAATAGGCTAGGCTGCTTTCTCTGGAGCGTTGGAGGTGGAGGGAGGACCATACAGAGGTTTATAAAATCATCAGGGGCATGCATAGGATAAATAGTCAAGATCTTGTCCCTGAGGGAGGGGAATCCAGAACTAGAAGGCATAGGTTTAAGATGACAGGGGAAAGATATAAAGAGACCTAAGGGACAATTTTTGCACACAGAAGATGGTGCATGTATTGAATGAGCTGCCAGAGGAAGTGGTGGAGGCTTGTACAATTGCACCATTTAAAAAGCATCTGGATTGATATATGAATAGGAAGGGTTTATAGGGATATGGGCCTAGTGCTGGCAAATGGGACTAGATTAGGTTAGGATATCTGGTTGGCATGGACAGGTTGGACCGAAGGGTCTGTTTCCATTCTGTACATCTCTATGACTCTATGACTCTAACTTAAAAGAACCACAGCTTTCTCAGTTCATATGGCAGGTGCCTTGGCAATATTGCTCGCGGGCCAATAGGAATGTTCTTGATCTGTCTGTTTTCCATATCACTTCCAGAGGCCCTCAAACATCATCTGCTCCCCTGGGCCTTCATCCACCAGTGGGCCCTCGCTGATAATCCCGGACTACTATTGGATCCAACAGAACACTACCATCTCCACAATCAAAACCCCTATTACACCTTTCATACCCTTTACAGAAAGATGTTCTGCCTGTCGATCAGGCTGACTTAAGGGTTGAAATTGCACAAAGTATCTACACACGTATCACCTTTGACCAATAGTTTAAATAGATAGAGTCATAGAGATGTATAGCATGGAAACAGACCCTTCGGTCCAACCTGTCCATGCCGACCAGATATCCCAACCCAATCTAGTCCCACCTGTCAGTGCCTGGCCCATATTCCTGCAAACCCTTCCTATTCATATACCCATCCAAATGCCTCTTAAATGTTGCAATTGTACCAGCCTCTACCACATCCTCTGGCAGCTCATTCCATACACATTGCCCTTTAGGTCTCTTTTATATCTTTCCCCTCTCACCCTAAACCTATGCCCTCTAGTTCTGGACTCCCCCACCCCAGGGAAAAGACTTTGTCTATTTATCCTATCCATGCCCCTCATAATTTTGTAAACCTCTAAGGTCACCCCTCAGCCTCCGACGCTCCAGGGAAAACAGCCCCAGCCTGTTCAACCTCTCCCTGTAGCTCAGATCCTTCAACCCTGGCAATATCTTTGTAAATCTTTTCTGAACCCTTTCAAGTTTCACAACATCTTTCCGATAGGAAGGAGACCAGAATTGCATGCAATATTCCAACAGTGGCCTAACCAATGTCCTGTACAGCTGCAACATGACCTCCCAACTCCTTTACTCAATACTCTGATCAATAAAGGAAAGCATACCAAACGCCTTCTTCACTATCCTATCTACCTGCGACTCCACTTTCAAGGAGCTATGAACCTACACTCCAAGGTCTCTTTGTTCATCAACTCTCCCTATGACCTTACCATTAAGTCCTGCTAAGCTTTGCTTTCCCAAAAGGATTAAGATGGCTGTATGTGTGGTGGATAAACACTGTCACATATTGGTCTGGTCAGGCAACTTTCTTCCTTATTACAATTTGATGTAATTAAAGTTATTTTACATATCTGCTTATCGTCATTGGAGACAGGAAAAAATTTTAATCAATTGGTTGGCCATTGGGTCAATGTTGTGGTGCTGATTTCTACATTGAATGAAAGTAATTAGCACAGTTGGTCAAATAGGTATCAGGGATCACTTGATGGGATTATCATTTACTGGGATCAGTGTCCAGTGATGCTTCACTAAAACCTGTTTCATGGTGGCTGCAGTCAAGTGCAGGCCAATTAAAAAAATGCCAATTTATCCGCACCTGAGACTGGAAGATCAGTCTGGTACAGCAGAAACAGCAGCTGCTGCAGTGCTGAACAGACCCAGTTTATTGTCACAGATATTGCTACATCTTCTTAATCTTTCTCCTTAGCGATCTGGAAGAAGATTTTTAAGTCTGCAATTAAGTGCACAAATAGGAAACACAATTGATGTACTTCATTCCCATCTTTCTAGAATTCAATCCTTTCAAATTTGTTCAATTTTATGCACCCCCAAGCCATTGCTACACATTGTTCCAAATTTTCATGGTTCTAATCAATGAAGGAACTCATGGTGATCACACTGCCAGTTGGAAAGCAACAGTAACACCCTATTCTGCTGTACCAAAATAGTTTTCGCTCTCCCTTTATTTGGAGAATTATGGTCGCTAAATTTTAATAAGGAGGTCATGACAATCATTTTAGTGTCTCACGTGTGCACATTTAGAACACACACAAATCTGCACACACGCGCACACACACAGTATTTACAATAGAACTTACGTAACCAAAGTGATAAGCTCATATATGGTTCTTAGCCCATTGTAGCTCGAGGATATTGTTTCAGAAATACATCTGTTGTCTTCAGTGACATTATAAAGTCGCTCAATTTCATACCATGTTCCCATATACTGTAATATAAAAACAAGTGTATTAGTTTATTAGTTATGTGCATAATTAATTGAGGACCAAATGCTGTAGATGGGAATTAAATCGATACTTGCAACACATTGCTCCGGTTTCCTCCCACAGTCCAAAGATGTGCGGGTCAGGTGAATTGGCCATGCTAAATTGCCCGTAGTGTTAGGTAAGGGGTAAATGTAGGGGTATAGGTGGGTTGCGCTTCGGCGGGTCGGTGTGGACTTGTTGGGCCGAAGGGCCTGTTTCCACACTGTAAGTCTAATCTAAAAAAAAACATCTTCACAAGATCACCATGAAGTTAAACCCTGCTGTGGTGGTGTATATCATGATTCTGTAAACATGATTCTCCATGCACCAGTGACCAAATCTCAATTCCTCAGATTTACCAGAAAATAAACATGCACTTCGTGTTCCTTGTAATTCCTCCTGGGAAATAATTGCAAAGTTTCATTAGCAGAAAAGTGCAAGTAGATCTTGATTTCATTTCTTTATTGTAACTTGTATTTTGGTACAAAATACAATGGAAAGTGTTGTAGAGTGTAGCCATTCTCTGGCGCTGTTTTAAAACAGAAAATTACACGAAAACATGAAGGCAGAAAAATGAATAAATAAAGAAAAAGTGTTTTAGTTTACAGTGCTTCTTGTTAAATGCTCCGTCATGGAGTAGGGGGCCTGATGACCAGGTCAGAGTCCCTTGGCAGCGCCTCTGCAATGAAAGGCTGTTCTCATCGGCATCATTTCGCTTCCACCGCCGCTCTCTCCGCCACTCTCGCCATTGCTGGACCTCGCCAATGTCGACTTGATCAATGCCATATCTCTGTCTCTTCAATATTAGAGAACAATGTGTGGTTTGGGTCAAAAGGCCGGAATCTTTCATGAAAATGAAGGTATCAAGGAGAAAATGAGCATCACTTATGGATCACTGGCTTCCATATTTATGGGATTTCAATTGCAGATCAACGCAAATTAAAATGGAAACACTTAAATGCATAACATAACATCCGAATGAGAGTAGCAGTTTATTTTTTTCTGTGGGACAATCCTTTGTCAGATTGTCACGGGGAGACAGAGGTGCCTTCACATGAACTACTCAAAATAGGAACAGCACAGAAATGGAAGGTCTAGAATACAGGAATATTTACTAACATAACAGCTGGTTTTTTTAAGAAACTGTTGTTGGATTAATAGGCGGCCATCATGTTTTAAAATCATGCAACATTTTTATGTATAGAGTTGCAAAAACCAAAGATAAATGAAACAGTTGCCATGTAGGGGGAGGTAGTGGATATTATTTGGTTGACATGATAAAAGGCTGGGAGAGAACAAGGACCCCTGGAAGAACAGCAGAGAGGAGGACCTGGAGACAGTTAGCAGCACATAAAAGAATGTGAGAGGAGACATTTTTGAATACGAGTCATATTTGATTTTTAAAAAAGTTAACTCTGTTTCTCTGTCCACAGATGCTGCCAGATCTGCTGAGTTTTTCCAAAATGTTCTGTTTTTTTTAAATTTCAGATCTCCAGCATCACAACAGTACTTTTATTGGGAGAGAGGAGGACGTGGATCTAGCCCAGGCCAGCCCAGACCAGCCCATCTTCCACTGGGTGGACCGGCCATACTCTAAAAAAACTCAAAGTGGGACACAGAACAGCAAGTACTTAATTGGATGCTCAATACCTTTCTTTATTAACTTATTTTCTAATTAAACAATTCAGAGATGTTATTACACACCTCCAAAGCAGGTCAGATTTGCATCCAGTCCTTACTGTCCAGGCATCCGGACACTACCACTGTTCTATATGAACCCTTCAACAATTTTCTGGTTAATCTTGCTGGACCCATTGCAATGAGAGATGTCAAGTGAAAGGATAGTTTAGCACATCAAATAACAAATATTAGTGAACTCTGTTTTATGGTGATAAAACCATGAACTGCATTGATGAAGATCTGAAACAAAGAATAACAGAAATTGTGAAGGTTATTGATGAAGCAGCTGAAGATGGTTGAGCTTTGAATACTACCCTAAGGAATTCCTGCGGAGATGTCCTAGAGCTAAGATGAATGATGTCCAACCATCTTCCCAAGTGTCAGGTATGGCTCCAACCAGTGGACAGTTTTCCCCTGATTCCTACTATTGGAATACTGTCTGCAATTCTGATCTCCCTGCTATAGGAAAGATGTTGTGAAACTTGAAAGGGTTCAGAAAAGATTTACAAAGATGTTGCTCGGGATGGAGGATTTGAGCTAGAGGGAGAGGCTGAATAGACTGGGTCTGTTTTCCCTGGATTGTCGGAGGCTAAGGGGTGACCTTATAGAGATCCATAAAATCATGAGTGGCATGGATAGCGTAAATAGACAAGGTCTTTTCCCCGGGGTGAGCAAGTCCAAAAATAAGACATAGTTTAAAGTGAGAGGGGATAAACTTAAAGGGACCTAAGGGGTACATTTTCACACAGAAGTGGTGCATGTATAGAATGTGCTGCCAGAGGAAGTGGTTGAGGCTAGTACAATTCAACATTTAAAAGGCATCTAGATGGATTTTTGTACAGGAAAGGTTTAGAGGGATATGGGTCAAATACTGGTAGATTTATTTAGGATATCTGGTTGGTATGGACTGATTGGTTTGAAGGGTCTGTTTCAAAGCTGTACATCTCTGTGACTCCACAACTCCAGTTTTGCTCAGGTCCTTGCTAGGGATCCTCAGTCCAATGCGGCCTTGGTATCACAATCACCTCGTTAGAATAGTTAGATATTTGTTTTTGACTGGAAGAGACTGAATGGGCTGAAGGGCCCTTTACTGTGCTGTAGATCTCTATGTCTCTTCTGAATGAATATGAAGGCATTCTTGGAAGTGGTGCAAATTGGTAGCTGCCTTTGCATTAGCAACAAGTTTCAATGGTCAGCAGAGAATGATGAAAAGAGATTTAGATTAGATTACTTACAGGGTGAAACAGGCCCTTTGGCCCAACAAGTCCATACCAACCCTCCAAAGAGCAACCCACCCAGAACCATTCCCCTACATCTACCCCTTCACTTAACACTACAAGCAAATTAGCATGGCCAATTCACCTGACATGCACATCTTTGGACTGTGGGAGGAAACCGGAGCACCCGGGGGAAACCCACGCAGACACGGGGAGAATATGCAAACTCCACAAAGTCAGTCGCCTGAGTCGGGAATTGAACCCGGGTCTCTTGCGTTGTGAGGCAGCAGTGCTTACCACTTGAGTCTCTGCCAGTCAAAAACAAATACCTAACTATTCTAATGAGGTTCATTCATTTATTTTTAAAATAAGTATATTTCAAACATTATCTTCTAAATTGGAACATGCTCCTCAATCAAGACAAAAGCTGTTGATTAAACACTTCAATAAATGTTTTCTCCTACCATCCCTAAGGCCATTTAAATATTTAGCAATCTATCAGTCTTTACCTTAAACATTGTCAAAGACTGAGCTTTGTCAGCTTTCTTGGATAGAGAATTCCAATGATTCGCAATCCTCGAGATAAAAATAATTCTTAACAGTTTGGTCCCCCTTAATTTGAAACGTTTTCCTTTGGTTCTAAATTCCCACACCTAACACCCATACACAAATTTGGAGACACTTCTTGCTCACATCTCCCAGACTAACACTATCCTTTTAAGCGTTCTGTACGTTTTAATAAGATCATCCCGCATTTTCTGAAACTCTTCCAAAAACAGGCCCTGTTTCCCCAAACTGTCTTCATTGAACAGCTCCACCATCCTCGGAACAGGTCCTGCATGGAAACGTAAGAAATACGAGCAGGATTAGGCCATTCAGCCCTTCGAGCCTCCACCCACATCCCACAAGAGAATTTTACAAATCACATTTTCCAACACTTAGCCTATCGCCTTGTCTGCCTTGGCATTGCAAGTGCACATCTAAATCCTTGGAAATTTTATGAGCGTTTCTGTCTCTACAATCCTTGCAGGCAGTGAGTTCCAGATTCTCACTAGCTTTGGAGTTAAAAGATTTTCCTCACATCTCTTCTGAAACTCCTGCCTGTTACCTTAAATCTGTGACTCCCAGTCACTGATTCTTCTGCCAAGGGTAAAATTCTTTTCACGCTTCAGGTTCACTGCCTTTATTCTTGATGAAGGGCTTTTGCCCGAAACGTCGATTTCGCTGCTCCTTGGATGCTGCCTGAACTGCTGTGCTCTTCCAGCACCACTAATCCAGAATCTGGTTTCCAGCATCTGCAGTCATTGTTTTTTACCTCTAAAATTCTTTCCTGTCTACCCTACCCTCATGTGATCCTCATAATTTTATACATCTCTATAATGTCCCCCCCCCCCTCAGTCTCCTCTGCGTCAAGGAAAACAAGCCTAGTCTATCCAATCTCTCCTCATAACCAAAACTCTTCAGCCCTGACAACATTCAGGTAAATCTTTTTGTACTCTCTCCAGTGGAATCACACCCCTCCTATTATGTGGATTCCAGGACTGCACATGAAATTCTAACTGTGGCTGAACCAACATTTAATATAGTTTCAGCAATAAACAATGTGTGCTGCTGGAACCCACAGGACAGCACTTAACATTAATACTAATTTCCAAATAATTTAGAAACATCTTCCCAAATAAGTCCTTAAATTATAATCCAAATTGTTCAATATTTACCAAAGTAAAACAAAGATAAATTTCCCCTACTCTTATGGTCTGTAACTAGCCCAATATTAGAACTGCTATATTCAATGATTACCCTATTCCCATTAAATTTCCGGTGTATTTTACATGATAGATTCACGTGAATAGATACAATTAATATAACATGATTGTTCAGCAGAATTATCTATTAAAATGATTTGAACAAATGAATATATTTCCTGTATTTGGGCAAGTTACCTTAAAGGACATTACACTGAATATATTAGTGGCAACAATTTCTGGAACTAAATCACCACAGATATAGATTTAATGTGATTATCATAAAGTATTTGTTGAGACAAATAGGTAACTTTGTGGATCAGTGTTAACCCTTCATCAGAAATTTCAGAAGGATCATCAATGACTGAAAGGTTAACTCTGTTTCTCTTCACAGGTGCTGCCTAACCCACTGAGTATTTCCAGCAGTTTCTGCTTTGATTATTGATGGGTTTCGTGGTGACTTCCACACTCAAAGACATTTGTTTCGGAGTACTAATGTAAATGTATTATAAGCCCTGTTTGTGCTAAATGAGAAACCATATGAGTTCAGATATAAGAACATAAATTGATTTTGCTTTGGATCCCTATCGGTAAAGTTGAGCAGATGGTGTGAAAATCTATTGAACTGACCAATCCTTTGGCAAAAGATGTTTTATTGATCCTTTGGCATCTGCATAATTTATTTCCTTATACAAAATGGAATTGCCAAGCAACTAAAGAATTAACAGACAAACCTGATTGAGACTAAAATTCTTTTGCACTTCAACATGTTCACATCTACCCCATTGGACAGCTTGAACTCTTTTGGTTAAACAAATGGAAGTGATCAACAGCGACAGGAACGGCCCCCACATGGTAGCAGCTTGAGAGGAATCTGAAACACAAAAGAGATTTCTGAACCAAATATACTCACAAATTAACTGAATCACAAAAACAGAGGCTGTTCATTTAATTTTATGGAGGCAATAATTTGTCTGTAAATTCTCGTAGGGGTTGCCGGTTCACTCAGTTGGCTGGATTGCAATATAGAGTGATGCCAACAGCATGGCTTCAATTCTCACTTTTGCTGAAATTACCAAGAATGACTGTCTTTCTCATCTCAGTCCTCACCTGAGGTGTGGTGACCCTCAGGTTAAACCACCACCAGAGCAATCCTTAAGGAACTCTATTTCGAGAGTACACTTCTTTTTATAAAAAAGCATGCTTCACCATCAGAAAGGATTTTACCTTAACAATCCACATCCAGGAGTAATCCCTGACTAATCTTGTGCAAAATGCTTCTCTATTTCTGTCATTTCTTAAATCTACTTTCCTTACAATGCCTACAATCGTTATTATTTGGAGATGCTGGTGTTGGACTGGAGTGTACAAATTGGAAGCACTAGCTTTCAGAGCACTGCTTCTTCATCAGGTGGAAAGGAGTGGCGTTCCGAAAGCTAATACTTCCAATTAAACCTGTTGGACTATAACCTGGTGTTGTGTGATTTTTAACTTTGGACAATCATTACAGATTTCTTAGGGCAATGTAACCCAATGGATTCTTCTGACACTTTGTCAAAATGGTGTTCAGCAAAATGGATTTTTTTTTAAAAAAACAACCTGGTTTATAGTCAGGGCTGATACTGTGTTCTGTATCTACAATGGAGTGGTGCTGGAAAAGCACAGCAGGTCAAGCAACATGCGAAAATTGATGTTTTGGGCAAAAGCCTGTCATCAGGGATGAAGGCAGAGAGCCTCCGCAGTGGAGAGATAAATGGGAGGGGGGTAGGGCTGGGGAGAAGGTAGCCAAGAGTACAATAGGTGAATGGGGGTGGAGATGAAGGTGATAGGTCAGAGAGGAGATTGGCAGGTAGAACAGGTCATGAGGACAGTGCTGAGCTGGAAGGTTGGAACTGAGGTAAGGTGGGGGGAGGGGAAATGAGGAAACTGGTGAAGTCCACATTGATACCCTGGGGTTCCAAGGCGGAAAATGAGGCATTCTTCCTCCAGGTGTCAGGTAATGAGGGAGTGACGGCAGAGGAGGCCCCAGGACCTGCATGTCCAGGGAGGGGGAGTTGAAATGTTGGGCCACGGGGCGGTGGGGTTGATTTGTGCGGGTGTCCCGGAGATGTTCCCTAAAGCACTCTGCGAGCAAAACGTTAGAGCAAGTTACAATTAGCAGGACCAATTAGAAATACTCCAATGAAGTCAGTGTTGAGTGGGTGGATGAAGCCATTGGCTTGATGTTGTGTTGTACTAGCTTGTCCTGAAATTTTATTCTCATGAAATGTCAGTTGTTCGCTTACAGACATCATCCTCCATTTGGTCTACCCAAGGAGTCGCTCTGTATTGGGATCCAGCTTACAAGCTCTGATGTTGGCTTTCACATTGTCTCTACCCAAAGAAGGTCTCTACCAAAAGGTAAACTTCCTTCCGGTGAAAAGCACTTCATTCATTTGGGCTGCTTGTGAAAACTGACACCAGGTCCAGAGTGAACTCCACTCACCTCGGGAACAGCGTGGCATCCTCCTTCTCTGGACAAATCAACTCAACTCGATACAACGAACTAATCCCAAGCACAACCCCAGCTCTCTTCATTCGGGAAGCTGCTGAGGAGCAACAGTCTCCCCGCCCGGTCTAAACACGTGTGTGTGTGAAAGAGAGTATGTGTATGTGTGTATATGTATATATGTGTGTGTATATATGTGTGTGTGTGTATATGTGTGTGTATGTATATATGTGTGTGTGTGTGTATATGTGTGTGTATGTGTATATGTGTGTGTGTATGTGTATATGTGTGTGTGTGTGTGTATATGTGTGTGTGTGTGTGTGTCCAAAGCAGAGCTCCCCGTGTTCCAGTCCAGGCCAATGTTTATCCCTTGATCCTCCCCAGACGGACTGACGCTCGCTCCCTTTAGGAACAGCATCCTGGCTGTATCCAAAATGGTCAGAGCCCACTGCACAAACGGAGCACCTTCAGGCGGGACAGGAGCTGTGTTCCCGAAGTTCCTGATTGTTATTATTATCACAGAATCACTCAAGTGTAGAGGCCATCCTACTATCGACCCAGTCTGGTTTTATTATCTAACTCGGATCTAATCCGGTTCCAATAACTAAACCGGCTCCGTTATCGAGCCCGGTCCTATTATCCAGCCCGACCCTAGTATCCAGTACCAATGCTGCCCTCACTCGCTGTGTGAAATAGGATTGCTTTCCCCCTCAGATCACTTTGCTTCGTGTGTACATCATTGTTATATCGCCTTTCTCTGCTCCGAGCTTCTCACAATAACTCTTCTCCCTTTCAGTCAGCCCTCTCCTCCCTCTCATTTCCCAGCAGCTTACCCTGAGCAATGTGGAGAGTGAGCGGCGGTCAGTCCCACAGCCGCTGGGTGCCAGCATCTGCCGAGCAAACTCACAGCCAGTCCTTATATTGCGAGTCCGCGCAAACCCCACAACTCCGAGATCACTGAGCGAACAGGGAGAGGGAGATTCAGAGCCGCCTCCCCCGAGGGCAGCTGCCACTCACTCACGGACACGCCCGCCCCACGGAATGAGAAAGCAGCTCAAATCTCCCGTTCTGTCCACAGCCCACTCACCCCTGGGCCATCGTCTTCAGGAATCATGTCAACAATATTAAACCCACCTTTTGTGGGCTCTGTCAGTGCTGCTGGTTTGATTTTAGTTTGATTTGTTACTGTTACAGGGAATAGCATTGTACTGTGTGCTATCCAAGCTAATCATACAGTCCACAAGTGCATCAGGCTCATGGGATGCAGAATATGGTCTTCCAGCTGCAAAGGAAGTGCCAGGCCACAGGAGCAATGCCCTGGACTGGTTTAAATAGCCAGGATGTAGCTGACCTTCACAGTGGGACTTGCCACTTAAAGGACTGAACCCCTGCCAATACCTCACTTCCTTATCTTCCTCACTGCTTCACTGAATGCCAGGATGTGGAGATGCTGGTGTTACACTGAAGTGACCTTCTGACTTACTTCCGTGAACTATCATGTTCCAGTATCAGGAAAGGAGTTAGATCCCACAATCTGATCCTTCTGAAACAAAAACAGAGATTGCTGGAAAAGCTCAGCAGGTCTCAGCAATGACCCGAAACGATTTCTCTCCACAGATGCTGCCAGACCTGATGAGCTTTTCCTGCAATCAGTATTTTTGTTCATGATTTACAGAATCTGCAGTTCCTCTGATTTTTACCTGATTCTTCTGGTTTTCTGAAGCTTTATTTAAAAACTCTGAATTGCTAAGAATGAGATAAATAGCATCCATTTACCCAAAAGACAAGATGGATTCCTTCCCAGATTCAGCTTTTTCATATTAAAAAGTCCTCAATTTCATTTAATCAAAAACACAGAGCTAATCTTAAGTAATCATTGTACTTTTGGGATGAGCTGGTCAGGTTTTAAAAATCATTTACTTTGGGTTTTGCTCACAAGGAGAATATTTCTTGTCCATGCTCACTTGTTCTTGATGAGCTGGTACAGAATGGTCCTCTTGAACCATTGCTGTTCCCTAGTGAATGTACCAGTGAGGATTGGCAGCTCTAGGATTTTAACTCAGTGATAATAAAGGAATGGCAGCAATCTATTTTTAAGCCTGACTGATGTGAGTCTTGGAGTTGGTGGTCTTCCTGTTTGTCTGTTTCCACTTGTTCTCCCATACGGTTGAGGTCACAGGTTTTGAAGGTGCTGTCAGAGGAGCCTGGATGAGTTGCTGCAGTGTATGTTGTAGATAATGCACACTGCTGCCACCGTGCATTAGTGGGGAAGGGACTGAATGAACAAGGTGGTGGATGTGTGATCAATCTGCTTTGCTCTGGATGGTGTTGGTTTCTGTATGTGAACTCATTCAGGCCAATGGAAAATAGTCTGACACACTCCTGACCTGACACTCACAGACGGTGGAATGGGTTTGGGGAGTCACAATGTAAGTCATTTGCGATAGAGAAGGGGGAATCTGATCTATAAACTGAAACAAAGTTGTACAGAATTTGATGCACAGAAACAAATCATTTGTCCTAACAAGTCTCTCCACTTGGCAGAAATAAAGAAGCAATTGCTGAACCAGTCAATGAAAACAATGCAGATTCTTTTTCATTTATGGCAAGTGCTTGTCCTGCCAAATTCTCCTAGTTGAATTATAGAATCCCTACACGCAAATAGAGGCTATTCAGCTGATCAAGTCTGCAATGACTCTCCAAAGAGCATCCCAAGAAAAACCCAGCCATCGCACCCCCTTCCCCCTTACCATAGTTAATACACCTCGTGTGCACAACGCTGAACACTATAGGGCAATTTACCATGGCCAATCTACCTAACCTGCACATCTTTGGACTATGGCAGGAAACTGCAACATCCAGCAGAAACCCACACAGATTCCTGAAGAACATGCAAACTCCACACAGACAGTCACCCATGGGTGGAATCGAACCTGGACCCCTGTGGGGGGAAGCAGCAGAGCTAACCACTGAGCCACCAAGATTATGGAGATGCTGGTGTTGGACTGGGATGGACAAAATTAAAAATCACAAACACCGGGTTATAGTCCAACAGGTTTAATTGGAAGCACTAGCTTTCAGAGCGCTGCTCCTTTATCAGATGGTTGTGGAGTAGAAGATTGTAAGACACAGAATTTATAGCAAAAGTTTACAGTGTGATGTAATGAAATTATACATTGAAAAATACCTTGATTGTTAAGTCGCTCATATGTTAAAATGACCATGTTAGTTTCACTTCTTTCGTATGTAAATCACAATTTTTTTTTAAAATTTACATTCTTAAGTGAACTTTAACAATTGGTGAGAGCCCAGACAATGTATTGGGTATTAGCACCCCTCTGTGCTGCTGTCTGTGCCATAATGTGAATTTGTACTTGCATAGTTGCATTGTACTTTGCTCAAAAACTGCATGAATCCATGTAAGATTCTGTTAATTCATTTTTTTTAGATTAGAATCAGTCTAATCATTATGGCACAGATAGCAGCACAGAGGGGTGCTAATACCCAATATATTGTCTGGGCTCTCACCAGTTGTTAAAGTTCGCTTGAGAATGTAACTTTTTTAAAAAAGTTTTTTGATTTACATATGAAAGAAGTGAAGCTAATGTGGTCATTCTAATAGATGAGAAACTTAACAATGAAAGTATTTTCGATGTATAATTTCAGTTACATCACACTGTAAACTTTTCTATAGATTCTGTGTCTTACAATCTTATACTCCACAACCACCCGATGAAGGAGCAACACTCTGAAAGCTAGTGCTTCTAAATAAACCTGTTGGACTATAACCTGGTGTTGTGTGATTTTTAACTTCGAACCACCAAGATGCCTCCTCAGGTGTTCTCATGAAGAGTCACTGGACTTGAAAACATTAACTCTGTTTTCTTTCCACAGATGCTGCCAGACCTGCTGAGTTTCCCCAGCAAATTGCTGTTTTTGTCGTTTATTGCCCATCTCTAGTTATCGGTGAGGAGGTGGTGATGAACCGCCTTCTTGAACTGCTGCAGTCCATGCAGGTTAGCAATGCCATTAGGAAGGGAATTTCAGGATTTAATGACACTGAAGGAATGGCAATATATTTCCAAGTTTGTAAAAGTGAGTGATGGTGCAAGGCATGAGTTATTTGTCTGGTGGCTTACATTTTTCTTTATTTTATTTTTTATTTTTTTAACTTTGCCACTGTAATTTTTCAAGATAACAGTAAGTGCTCAAGAATAGTAAGGAACACATTGCCCATCATTTCACATTTTTTTCGCTGCACATAAATACTTCAGTGCAACTTATCCCATAAGAGAGTCATGCACATGGATCATTTGCTACAGCTCAACTGTACACTAAGCAATAAACGGTTTCTTTCCATTATAGTTACGCATTCCAGAAACAGCTAGATCAGGTTTCATGCTGTCCCTGTCAACAAAACATACCTTCTGCTCCACAGCTCCAGATGTTACATAATGTGCAAATACCCTGAGGACAGAGGCAGAAATATGTCAACAAATACATCACTTTCCACATGAAATGTTCTTTAAGGGAGCATTGCTCTATAGTTTCTTAACGTGAATATCATACTTGCAATTTGGTTGTGATTTTTCCACATCTGCATAATCCAACAATTTATCAATCATCTCCCAATTACATTATTTAAACAATCAATGGACAGTATATGTAAACCTACAAATTCAAGGAGAAACAAGCCACTCAGCCCCACAAGTGAGCCCAATATTAAATAAAATAATTATTCCACATTCCTGCGTACCCCTGATAACACTGCAAAAGTGAGGACTATAGATGCTGGAGATTAGGGTCGCGGATGTGGTGCTGAGAAAGCACAGCAAGTCAATGTTTCAGGCAAAAGCCGTTTTGATGAAGTGGGACCCAGGGAGATAGTGAGGAAAGAGATCAATCTTAGACTGGTACAGTTGAGAACAGAAGCGAGTCAAACAGTCAGGACAGGCAGGGACAAGGTAGGAATAATAAATTAAACTGCATTTATTTCAATGCAAGGGGCCTAACAGGGAAGGCAGATGGACTCAGGGCATGGTTATGAACATGGGACTGGGATACCATAGCAATTACAGAAACATGGCTCAGGGATGGGCAGGACTGGCAGCTTAATGTTCCCGGATACAAATGCTACAGGAATGATGGAAAGGGAGGCAAGAGAGGAGGGGAAGTGGCATTTTTGATCTTCCCAGAAATACATCCAGGGAAGTTATTTGGGTGGAACTGAGAAATAAGAAAGGGATGATCACCTTGTTGGGATTGTATTATAGACCCCCCCCCCCCCAATAGCCAGAGGGAAATTGAGAAACAAACTTGTAAGGAGATTTCAGCTATCTGTAAGAATCAGTGGTTATGGTAGGGGATTTTAACTTTCCAAACATCCACTGGGACTGCCATAGTGTTAAAGGTTTAGATGGAGAGGAATTTCTTAAGTGCATACAAGACAATTTTCTGATTCAGTATGTGGACGTACCTACTCGAGAAGGTGCAAAACTTGACCTACTTTTGGGAAATAAGGCAGGGCAGGTGACTGAGGTACCATTGGGGGAGCACTTTGGGGCCAGCGACCATAGTTCCATTAGATTTAAAATAATGATGAAAAAGGATAGACCAGATCTAAAATCTGAAGTTCAAAATCAGAGAAAGGTCAATCTTGATGGTATTAGGCAAGAACTTTCAAAAGCTGACTGGGGGCAGATGTTCGCAGGTAAAGGGACGGCTGGAAAATGGGAAGCCTTCAGAAATGATAACGAGAATCCAGAAAGTATATTCCTGTCAGGGTGAAAGGGAAGGCTGGTAAGTATAGGGAATGCTGGATGACTAAAGAAATTGAGGGTTTGGTTAAGAAAAAGAAGGAAGTATATGTCAGGTATAGACAGGATAGATCGAGTGAATCCTTAGAAGAGTATAAAGAAAGTAGGAGTATACTTAAGAGGGAAATCAGGAGGGCAAAACGGGACATGAGATAGCTTTGGCAAATAGAATTAAGGAGAATCCAAAGGGTTTTTACAAATATATTCAGGACAAAAGGGTAACGAGGGAGAGAATAGGGCCCCTCAAAGATCAGCAAGGCAGCCTTTGTGTGGAGCCACAGAAAATGGGGGAGATACTAAATAGATATTTTGCATCAGTATTTACTGTGGAAAAGGATATGGAAGATATAGACTGTAGGGAAATAGATGGTGACATCTTGCAAAATGTCAAGATTACAGAGGAGGAAGTATTGGATGTCTTGAAATGGTTAAAGGTGGATAAATCCCCAGGACCTGATCAGGTGTACCCGAGAACTCTGTGGGAAGCCAGAGAAGTGATTGCTGAGCCTCTTGCTGAGATATTTTTATCATTGACAGTCACAGGTGAGGTGCCGGAAGACTGGAGGTTGGCAAACGTGGTGCCACTGTTTAAGAAGGGCGGTAAAGATAAGCCAGGGAACTATAGGCCGGTGAGCTAGACGTCGGTGGTGGGCAAGTTGTTGGAGGGAATCCTGAGGGACAGGATGTACATGTATTTGGAAAGGCAAGGACTGATTAGGGATAGTCAACATGGCTTTGTGCGTGGGAAATCATGTCTCACAAACTTGATTGAGTTTTTTGAAGAGGTAATAAAGAAGATTGATGAGGGCAGAGCAGTAGATGTGATCTATATGGACTTCAGTAAAGTGTTTGACAAGGTTTCCCATGGGAGACTGATTAGCAAGATTAGATCTCATGGAATACAGGGAAAACTAGCCATTTGGATACAGAACTGGCTTAAAGGTAGAAGACAGAGGGTGGTGATGGAGGGTTGTTTTTCAGACTGGAGACCTGTGACCAGTGGAGTGCCACAAAGATCAATGCTGGGCCCTCTACTTTTAGTCATTTACATAAATGATTTGGATGTGAGCATAAGAGTTACAGTTAGTAAGTTTGCAGATGACACCAAAATTGGAGGTGTAGTGGACAGCGAAGAGGGTTACCTCAGATTACAACAGGTTATTGACCAGATGGGCCAATGGGCTGAGAAGTGGCAGATGGAGTTTAATTCAGATAAATGTGAGGTGCTGCATTTTGAGAAAGCAAATCTTAGCAGGACTTATACACTTAATGGTAAGGTCCTAGGGAGTGTTGCTGAACATAAAGACCTTGGAGTGCAGGCTCATAGTTCCTTGAAAGTGGAGTCACAGGTAGATAGGATAGTGAAGAAGGCATTTAGTATGCTTTCCTTTATTGGTCAGAGTATTGAGTACAGGAGTTGGGAGGTCATGTTGTGGCTGTAAAGGACATTGGTTAGGCCGCCTGTCAGAATATTGCATGCAATTCTGGTCTCCTTCCTATTGGAAAGTTGTTGTGAAACTTGAAAGGGTTCAGAAAAGATTTACAAGGATTGGAGGATTTGAGCTGTAGGAAGAGGCTGAACAGGCTGGGGCTGTTCTCCCTGGAGTGTCAGAGGCTGAGGCAAACCTTATAGAGGTTTACAAAATTATGAGGGGCATGGATAGGATAAAGAGGCAAAGTCTTTTCCCTGGGGTCGGGGAATCCAGAACTAGAGAGCACAGGTTTAGGGTGAGAGGGGAACCATATAAAAGAGACCTAAGGGGCAACATTTTCACGCAGAGGGTGGTACATTTATGGAATGAACTGCCAGGGGAAGTGGTGGAGGCTGATACAATTCCAACATTTAATAGGCACTTGGATGGGTATATAAATAGAAAGGGTTTGGAGGGATATGGGGTAAAAACAATGACTGCAGATGCTGGAAATCAGATTCTGGATTAGTGGTGCTGGAAGAGCATAGCGCTTCAGGCAGCATCCAAGGAGCAACGAAATCGATGTTTCGGGCAAAATCTCTAATGAAGGGCTTTTGCCCGAAACATCGATTTTGCTGCTCCTTGGATGCTGCCTGAACTGCTGTGCTCTTGGAGGGATATGGGCCGGGTGCTGGCAGGTGGGACTAGATTGGGTAGGGATATCTGGTTGGCTTGGACAGGTTGGACCGAAGGGTCTGTTTTCATGCTGTACATCTCTATGACTCTATGACTCTATTAAGGGCGATAGAGTAACTTGAGAGAAAATTTAGGCCATTGAAGATCAACATGACCATCTACATGTGGAACAACAGGAGATGGTGACATACTAAACAAATATTTTGGGGTTAGTATTTACTGTGGAGAAGTACATTGAAGCTAGGGAACTTCAGGAAATAAATAGTCATGTTTTGAAAAGTGTCTACAGTACAGAGGGAAGGTACTGGAAGACTTAAAATTCATAAAGTAGATAAATCCCAAGAAGCTGGTCAGGTGTAACCCAGAAATTTATGGAAAACTAGGGAAGAAATTGCTCGGCACCTTGCTGAGATATTTGTATCATCAATAGCCACAGGTGAGGTGCCAGAAGAGTGGAAACTGGCTAATAGGGTGTCATTAGTGGGTGGCACGGTGGCACAGTGGTTAGCACTGCTGCCTCACAGCGCCAGAGACCCGAGTTTAATTCCCGCCGAAGGGCCTGTTTCCACACTGTAAGAAATCTAATCTAAAAGCAAAACTCAAGATGTTTGTGGGCGGCACGGTGGCACAGTGGTACAGTGGTTAGCACTGCTGCCTCATAGCGCCTGAGACCCGGGTTCAATTCCCGACTCAGGCGACTGACTGTGTGGAGTTTGCACGTTCTCCCTGTGTCTGCGTGGGTTTCCTTCGGGTGCTCTGGTTTCCTCCTACAGTCCAAAGATGTGCGGGTCAGGTGAATTGGCCATGCTAAATTGCCGTAGTGTTCGGTAAGGAGTATATGTAGGGGTATGGGTGGATTGCGCTACGGCGGGTCGGTGTGGACTTGTTGGGCCGAAGGGCCTGTTTCCACACTGTAAGTAATCTAATCTAATCTATTTACGAGAAATGGTAACGGAAAAGTTAGCAAACTAAAAAGTGGTGAGCGGTGAAGGGATTCTGAGGGTCAGGATTCATATGTATTTGGAAAGGCAAGTACTGAATAGGGATAAGCGCTGAAAATGTGTTGCTGTTTAAAGCACAGCAGGTTAGGCAGCATCCAAGGAATAGGAAATTCGACGTTTCGGGCATAAGCTCTTCATCAGGAATGAGGAGAGTGTGCCAAGCAGGCTAAGATAAAAGGTAGGGAGGAGGGACTTGGGGGAGGGGCGATGGAGATGTCGCAGTAGGTTAAAATCTTCGGGTAAAAAATGCGAATCCTTCAAGGATGCCTTCCTTGAAGAAGCTCTCTTCCTCCCTCTACAAGGATTTCAGTGAGTCTCTCTCTCACTGCACCCCCCCAGGTCATCTCCTCTGCACAGAAAACCTCCTTCCACCTATCACATTTCCATCACCCCTCCCCCAAATCCCTCCTCTCTACCTTTTATCTTAGCCTGCTTGGCACACTCTCCTCATTCCTGATGAAGAGCTTATGCCCGAAACGTCGAATTTCCTACTCCTTGGATGCTGCCTAACCTGCTGTGCTTTAACCAGCAACACATTTTCAGCTCTGATCTCCAGCATCTGCAGACCTCATTTTTTACCTACTGATTAGGGATAGTCAACATAGTTTCCCACGCTGAAAGCTATCTCACCAACTTAATTGAGTTTTTTGCTGGTGAACTGCCTTCTTCAACTGCTGCAGCCCACCTGCTGTAGGTTGACCCATAATGCTCTCAGATGAGAAATCCAGGATTTTGATGAAGCGATAGTGAAGGAATGCCAATATATTTCCAAGTCAAGAAGATGAGTGGCTTGGAGGAGAATTTGCAGGTGGTGGCATTCCCATGCATCTGGTGCTCTAGTCCTTCTAGATGGAGGTGATCATGGGATTGGAAGGTGCTGTCTGAGAACCTTTGGTAAACTTCTGCAATGCATCTTATAGATCGTACAGACTGCTGCTACTGTTTGGTGATGGTATAGGAATGGTTGCTTGTGGATGTCGTTCCCAATCAAATGGCTACATTGTCCTGGATGGAATCAAGCTTCTTGAGTTTTGTTGGAGCTGCACCCATCCTGGCAAGTGAGGAACATTCCATCACACTCCTAACTTGTGGCTTGTCAACGTGGATAGGCTTCAGGAGAGTCAGGAGACTTTGTGAGACATGTCATGAGACATTTAATGCATATCTAATAACATTCTGTGGACTTTGGTTAAAATTCCACAACAAAAGTTGGTGAACTTTGAATTTAATTAATAAAATCTGGAATTGAAACTGAGGCTCAGTACGACAACCACTTAACTACCAATGATTGTCATAAAACACATTGGTTCATTAATGTTCTTTCAGGCATGAAATCTGCCCTCCCTGCCTGATCAAGCTGATGACACTCCAGAACAATAGCAATGTTGATGCAAAATTGGATTTACTGGGGAAAGAGATCATAGAACCACACTAATGTTGTATAGGAATATGATTCAAGATGAACAGCAATATAGTTAACTCTTAATTGCCTCTGAATGGCTTACATTTAAAAAGGCAATTAAGACCATAAGACCATAAGACATAGGAGTAGAAGTAAGGCTATTTGGCCCATCGAGTCCACTCCGCCATTCAATCATGGCTGATGGGCATTTCAACTCCACTTACCAGCGTTCTCCCCGTAGCCCTTAATTCCTCGAGACAACAAGAATCTATCAATCTCGGCCTTGAAGACATTTAGCGTCCCGGCCTCCACTGCACTCTGTGGCAATGAATTCCACAGGCCCACCACTCTCTGGCTGAAGAAATGTCTCCGCATTTCTGTTCTGAATTGACCCCCTCTAATTCTAAGGCTGTGTCCACGGGTCCTAGTCTCCTCGCCTAACGGAAACAATTTCCTAGCGTCCAGCCTTTCCAAGCCATGTATTATCTTGTACATCTCTATTAAGTCTCCCCTCAATCTTCTAAACTCCAACGAATACAATCCCAGGATCCTCAGCCGTTCCTCATATGTTAGACCTGCCATTCCAGAGATTATCCGTGTGAATCTCCGCTGGACACGTTCCAGTACCAGTATGTCCTTCCTGAGGTGTGGGGACCAAAACTGGACACAGTACCCCAAATGGGGCCTAACCAGAGCTTTATAAAGTCTCAGTAGCACATCTCTGTTTTTATATTCCAACCCTCTTGAGATAAGAGACAACATTGCATTCGCTTTCTTAATCACGGACTCAACCTGCATGTTTACCTTTAGAGAATCCTCAACTAGCACTCCCAGATCCCTTTGTACTTTGGCTTTACTAATTTTCTCACCATTTAGAAAGTAGTCTATGCTTTTATTCTTTTTGCTGAAGTGCAAGACCTCGCATTTGCTCACGTTAAATTCCATCAGCCATTTCCTGGACCACTCTCCCAACCTGTCTAGATCCTTCTGTAGCCTCCCCACTTCCTCAGTACTACCTGCCTGTCCACCTAACTTCGTATCATCGGCAAACTTCGCTAGAATGCCCCCAGTCCCCTCATCCAAATCATTAATATATAATGCGAATAGCTGTGGCCCCAACACTGAATCCTGCGGGACACCGCTGGTTACCGGCTGCCATTCTGAAAAAGAACCTTTTATCCCAACTCTCTGCCTTCTGTTAGACAGCCAATCCTCAATCCATCCCAGCAGCTCATCTCAAACACCATGGGCCCTCACCTTGCTCAGCAGCCTCCCATGTGGCACCTTATCAAAGGCCTTTTGAAAGTCTAGATAGACCACATGCACTGGGTTTCCCTGGTCTAACCTACTTGTTACCTCTTCAAAAAGTTCCAACAGGTTTGTCAGGCATGACCTCCCCTTACTAAAACCATATTGACTTGTTCTAATCAGACTCTGCTCTTCCAAGAATTTATAAACGTCATCCTTAATGATGGATTCTAGAATTTTACCAACAACCGAGGTTAAGCTGATTGGCCTATAATTTTCCATCTTTTGTCTTGATCCTTTCTTGAACAAGGGGGTTACAACAGCCATCTTCCAATCATCCGGGACCTTTCCTGACTCCAGTGACTCTTGAAAGATCTCAACCAATTTCCTCAGCCACCTCTCTCAGAACTCTAGGGTGTATCCCATCGGGGCCAGGAGATTTATCAATTTTAAGACTTTTTAACTTTTCTAGCACTCTCTCTTTCGTAACGGCAACCATGCTCAACTCAGCCCCGTGACTCCCTTTAATTTTTGGGATATTACTCATGTCTTCCACTGTGAAAACTGACGCAAAGTACTTGTTAAGTTCTCCTGCTATTTCCTTATCTCCCATCACTAGGCTTCCAGCATCAGTTTGAAGTGGCCCAATGTCTACTTTTGCCTGTCGTTTGTTTCTTATGTACTGAAAGAAACTTTTACTATCATTTCTAATATTACTGGCTAGTCTACCTTCATATTTGATCTTCTCATTTCTTATTACATTCTTTGTTATCCTCTGTTTGTTCTTGTATCCTTCCCAATCTTCTGATTTCCCACTGTTCTTGGCCACTTTATAGGATCTCTTTTTTTCTTTAATACATTTCCTGACTTCCTTTGTCAGCCATGGTTGTCTAATCCCTCCCCGGATAATCTTTCTTTTCTTGGGGATGAACCTCAGTGCTTGCCTTAACTCCTCAATGGCAAGCATTTAACCATTCAATTTATTGCCAATTATATTGATATTATCTGTGGTGGGTTGCGAGGCCACTAGGTTTCAACATTCATCAAGCATTTGATTCCAGATTTTAGTAATTGAATTTAAATTCCACTGAATTTAAATCCACATCCCCATAGTATTAGTCTTGATGTCTAGGTTACCAGCCCACTGATATTTTCTCTATGTCTCTATTACCCATACTGTCAGTGATAGAATAAAGATTCAAGGGAAAGGGGTTATGAAGGAATACAAAATTTTCACACACAGACACACACACATTCAAAGCATTGTAGCTGTGTAGGCTATATGTACATACATAATCAAATGGATTACATAGAGATGAGGATAAAAAGAAAGACACCATTTTAATTTTTAATTTTTATTGCTGAAAAAAGGACTTAGTTTAACAGATTTCTGATACTCTTGTTGTGCACAAAGCCAAATATCTGTGTCAATGCCAAATTAATCTAAGTTCTAAGTATTGCACATGATTAATTGAAGAATGGAAGAACAGCAAAGAAATAATTAGGAGATCAAACCAGAAGTGCCATTAAAGGCATTAGCACTAATTAGTCAGTCGCTGTGCTTAGACCAAATGTTGGTAGCATGATGTCTGATTCCAATTGTCTCTAATTTTAAATGGAACATATCTTCATCTAGTGATGGACTAGTCAAGATTTCACCATTGATTTGAATTTCAGAGGGCGTTGATATTGACAATTGGAGGTATTTCTTCAAACTCCTGCACTTTATTGAAGATAACTCAATTCATAGTCCATCACAGCAACTGCAGCAGATATTATATAATTTCAGTTATGCTACCTCTAGTATAAATTACAATGGAGTAAACTAAAAATAAGTGTATTTTGATGGACAGTAAAATGTCTGATATGCATTCAGGTCGTCTTTTATAAGCAACCTTCTTGACTAATTTTCACAAGATCATCAGTTTTAATCTTATATTTTTCCAGGACACCATGCAGGTACTGTGTGGTATCTGCTGACAGCTGTCGTTCTCTTGAAAAAATCCAGGCATATGGGGTGTGCATTATGCCAAGGAAAGATACACAGGAGAATACCAGAGAGTAACTTGTATAGTCAGTGTCTAACACCCAGTAATGAAAAACAACTTCATCTGCAATAAAAGAAAAAGAGTACTGAACATTAATCTCTGAGAAAACACGCAGCTAGTTTCTTTTCGTTGGCTCACCAACTAATCAAATTAATTGCAGTTTTGGAAAAGAAATTTAGACAAACTGAAACACAGCATTTCCAACAGTCATGTAATAAATATTTCCACTAGCTGTTTGAAGAGCATTTCACTACTGTCAGATTGCTGGACCAATTCGATTTCAGCCCCAGATGACTGTCTGTGCGGAGTTTGCATATTCTCCCCGTGTCTGTGTGAATTTCCTCCACGTGCTCCAGTTTTGTCCAATAATCCAAAGATTGCAGGTTAAGTGAATTGGCCATGCTAAATTGCTCATAGTGTTCAGGGATGTGGAGATTAGTTGTATTAGTTAGGAGAAATGCAGAGCAATTGAGTTGGGGAATGGTTCCGAGTGGCTTAATCTTCGGAGGGTCGATGTTGGGCTAAATGGCCTGGTTCCACACTATAGAGATTCGATGATTCTATTTACTCTATCCCTGCTCCTCACAGTTTTATAAACCACTATAAAGTCACACCCTCCACCCCTCCCCAATTGGAAGTTGCATAACATCTTTGCTGCAGAAGATCTGGCTCTTTCTTCCCTCCCACCCTCCAGCCAGGTTGGACATTCTAGTGCAGCTTTTTAGCCTCCGCTGTGCTTTGTTTTACCACTTTAACAAATTCATTGGCTTACCCTGTTTTCCTACATCCGTCATCCTTATGCTTTTATCTAACCCATTAACACTGTGACTTCATGCAGCCTACTCTATTACAGTGAATACACTGCAGCTTTTTAACTTCTCTTTCCCCTTCATGGGTTTCATTTTACCTTGTGGTATGTTATTCTTATTCTCTTCACCGATATCTGATTTTCCCTTCCCACCTGAAGACTTCTCTTTTCTCCATTGTTTTACCTCCTGGATTGAAATTGATGTCAGAAGCCAAAATTTGTTTTATGAACCAGTTCATAACCATCAGCCATTTCAGCTGCTAACCTTGCCGGTTTAACTCTCTGCTCTTCCACATGAGGCAAAAGTGAGGACTGTAGATGTTGGAGATTAGAGTCAAGAGCCTGGTGCTGGAAAAACACAACGATCAGGCAGCATCCGAGGAGCAGAAAAATTGACGTTTCGGGCAAAAACCCTTCATCAGAAATCATTTTGCCCAAAACGTGGATTTTCCTGCTCCTTGGATGCTGCCTGATTGCTGTGTTTTTCCAGCACCACACTCTTGACTCTTCCACATGAGCTCTCACTACCCCATAGTGACTTTTTAAATTCCTCCAAAATAATCAACTCTCTAAGTGTGTCATATGTTTGACCTATTTTTAAGGAACTCATTTATCTCTCAAAATTATTTTGTTTTATCCTTTCAAGTTCAATGTATATTTGACTGGGGTCCATAGAACATAGAACATAGAAAAATACAGCGCAGTACAGGCCCTTCGGCCCTCAATGTTGCGCCGACCAAATCCTACCTAACCTACACTAGCCCAATAACTTCCAAATGCCTATCCAATGCCCGCTTAAATGACCATAAAGAGGGAGAGTTCACCACTGCTACTGGCAGGGCATTCCATGAACTCATAACCCGCTGTGTAAAGAATCTACCCCTAACATCTGTCCTATACCTTCCACTCCTTAATTTAAAGCTGTGTCCCCTTGTAACAGCTGACTCCATTAGCGGTAAAAGGTTCTCAGTGTCTACCCTATCTAAACCCCTAATCATCTTGTACACCTCTATCAAATCTCCCCTAAACCTTCTTTTCTCCAATGAGAACAGCCCCAAGTGCCTCAGTCTTTCCTCATACGATTTTCCTACCATACCAGGCAACATCCTGGTAAACCTCCTCTGCACTCGTTCCAATGCCTCCACATCCTTCCTATAGTATGGCGACCAAAACTGCACACAATACTCCAGATGAGGCCGCACCAGAGTCTTATACAACTGCAACATGACCTCAGGACTCCGGAACTCAATTCCTCTGCCAATAAAGCCCAGTAGACCATATGCCTTCCTCACAGCACTTCAGGTCCCTCCTGATGTGCCTGAAACGTTGTCTGTAGACTTCTGGCACAAACTGATATGCATTTAAAATTGATTTCTTCTGCTCCTCATGCACTCTCGATAGGTCCTTTAGCTGTACCCACCAGCTTGGTCTGGATCATCAAAACCCAAATGGTTACTGGCCACTTCATTCTTTAGTCACTTTTGCAAATGAAATGAAAAGACTTCAACATCCTCTAATCTTAGACACATCTGCTATGAAGAAAAGATTCTCATGATCTATTCTGTCTATACCTCTCATAATTTTGTATTCTTCAATCTGCCTCCTCTGCTCCAAGGAATATGACCCTGCCCATCTCACTCTCTCCTCATAACCAAGATTTTCTTTCCCAGGCAACATCTAGGTGAATCTCCTCTGCACCTTGTCCAATGCAATTCACAATCTTCCAATAGTGTAGTGAGCAGAACTGCACACTGTATTCCATTTGGGGATTACCCAATGTTTTATAAAATTATAACAAATATTCCTTGCTCCTATATTACGCACCCAAGCTAATGAAGGCAATCATTGCCTTTTTCATCACTCTGTCACCTTTGCTGACACCTTCAAGGATCTATGACTTGAATGCTTTCCTTTATTGGTCAGAGTATTGAGTCCAGGAGTTGGGAGGTCATGTTGTGGCTGTACAGGACATTGGTTAGGCCGCTGTTGGAATATTGCGTGCAATTCTGGTCTCCTTCTTATCGGAAAGATGTTGTGAAACTTGAAAGGGTTCAGAAAAGATTTACAAGGATGTTGCCAGGGTTGGAGGATCTGAGCTACAGGGAGAGGCTGAACAGGCTGGGGCTGTTTTCCCTGGAGCATTGGAGGCTGAGGGGTGACCTTATAGAAGTTTACAAAATTATGAGGGGCATTGATCGGATAAATAGACAAGGTCTTTTCCCTGGGATTGGGGAGTCCAGAACTAGAGGGCATAGGTTTAGGGTGAGAGGGGAAAGATATAAAAGAGGCAACTCTTTCATGCAGAGGGTGGTATGTATATGGAATGAGCTGCCAGAGAATGTGGTGGAGGCTGGTACAATTGCAACATTTAAGAGGCATTTGGATGGGTATATGAATAGGAAGGGTTGGAGGGATATGGACCAGGTGCTGGCAGGTGGGACTAGATTAGGTTAGGATATCTGGTCGGCATGGACGGATTGGACCGAAGGGTCTGTTTCCATGCTGTACATCTCTATGACTCTATGACCAACATCCCTTTGTTATCCATTACTCCCTTGGGACCGACCACACATTGTGTATAACTTCCTTTACTACATCTCTCAAAATGCATTACCTTACACTTATCAGAATTAAACTTCATCTACCCATTGCTCTGTCAATTACCACGTGATCAAAATCAGACTGGAGCCTGAGACCATCCTCCTCACAATCAACAACACCACCAATTTCTGTCATACAAATTTCTACTTGCACATCCAAGTCATTAATGTACGTAACAAACAGCAAAGGTCCCAACAACAATCACTGTGGTATTACCCCACTGGTTAAAGGCTTCCTATCACAAAAATAAAACCCTTCACCATCACCTCTTTGCTTCCTGTCTGCAAGCCAATTTTGGATCCAGTTTGCCAAATTGCCCGAGATCCCATGGGCTCTTAACTTTTGGACCAGCCTTCCACATGGCATTTTGGCAAAGGCCTTAATGAGGTCTATGTAGACCACATTAACTACACTACCCACATCAATATACTTAGTCAACTTTTCAAAAACCTCTGTTAAAGTTGTCAGATGGGAAAATTAACACAGTTTGTCAGTGTTCCAAACTTAATTCTTATTACTGTGTACGCAAATAGCTAGTTTGCAGAGATAACAACAATTTACCTGATGATGCTGAAATTATGTTCAAACCAGCGAATGAGCCTGCTCAACTGGCAAGAACATACCGCCCAAGACAAAGGTCATTCTACCCTCCCAGTGGGAAGTAGTGTTGCCACAGCATTCTAATTAAAGACTCACAGCCACAATGTTAAAGCCCTATCTGAGTTTACACTTATTGTTTGCAACAACCACGAAAGGTACTGTGGTTCAGTAGTTAGCACTGCTGCCTCACAGCATCAGCTCGTTTGATTCTAGCCTCTCTATGTGGAGTTTGCATGTTCTCCCTGTGTCTGCATGGGTTTCTGCCGATGCTCCAATTTCCTCCCATATTGCAAACAGGTGCATGTAAAATGGATTGGCTGTGCTAAATTGTCCATAGTGTTCACGGAGGAGAAGGTTAGGTCCGTTAGTCATGGGAAATGCAGGTGTAAAGGAATAAGGTCGGGGGATGGGTCTGGGTGGCATGCTCATCAGATGGTTATTGTGAGCTTGTTGGGATGATTGGCCTGTTTCCACACGGTGCGGATTCTATTCTATTTTCTCCATTCTATTCCATCTGGTGAGCACAGATTTACACCAATAATGTCACAATGTCAAAAAAAACTCTACCCAATGTCACAAATCAATCAGTCAGAGGCAAAATAAGTCAATTAGAGTCAAAATATGTAAATAAGTCAGTGAGTCAGCTCTTGAAGGTTTCTAATTTAAGGTTCAAGAATCTGAGCATTGCTCTAAAACGAGATATTTTGTCAAAGCTTTCTGTCTTAGATTTACTGGATATCCACAAAAGACCAGTACGAGTGGGAATAACATTGCATTCTGTTTGAGAAGACAGTGCTAACTGGTTGACAAATAGACATTGCTATTAAATGCACCAATCAACACTCTTTTTACAAAGCATTCAATGTTGTTCTCTTTCATATTGATTCTCATGTGAATGTTCTGACTATTGCGCCTTAAAATGTTTTTAAAATGTACCCATTTTTAGCAATATTCTAAACCTGTATTATTAAATGACTATTCGAGAGTCTCATGACTTGTTTTGCACACACATTAAAGTATTAAAAAATGATTTCTCCCATATGCCTCTGACTTATACACTGCTCCGTCTCATGATGTCAGTGATCCTGCACACTGTACTTGTATTCATCGTTAATGACTGTTGTTACACGAGCTATATTCCACCACTGGAAATGCTACGATAAATATCTCATGTTAGTTATTAGCTGGCAGCAGAGTTTTATTCTGGAAATTTATTTTTCACTAAAAGCCCAGCATTAATTTGTATGCTTGGAAATTTTGGTGGAAATTATTTGCGAGCTTAATCCCCAACAAATGATGATGCCAAACTCCAAAATGAACAAAATTTTAGTCACTGCCAATGTAATGAAAAACAATTAACAGGAGTTACTAGAAAAATGTAATCAGAGGTCAAAACACTGAATATTGTATTACATTCCCAAATAGGATCGCACTTTGTTTGTTTATTAATCAAGGAGTTGTACTTTTCAATACATACCATCCATAGGCTCATGCCCTATTTGTTCATCTGTTGAGTTAAGAAAATAAACATTAATCACAAGCCACAAACTTTGCATTGACTTTCAAAGTAGAACAAAATAGAAGTTTGCAATTTACCAATGAAATTAAAATCTCTCACAATAAGCAAACAACAAGTTGTACTTGTCCATCAACTTTAATAGAATAAAGATGAATCATAGGAAGAAAAGATTATGAAGTCATAAAGTCTCTAATAATACAGAAAGAGGCTATTTAGAACTTTGAGTCCATGCTGATTATTCCTGAGCGATCCAGTCAATCCTGGGTCTTGAAACAATTCCTGTAGCTCTACAAGTTTATTTCCTTCAAATGCCAATCCAATTTCCTTTTAGAAATTATTGATTATTCCTATTTCCACCACCTTCATAGATGGTGAATTCCAGGTCTGTACAATTCATTGCATACAAAAGTCTTTCTTATGTTTCCTTGCATCTCTTGATCAGGTGCCCATCTGTGTCGCTTAGAAACAGTGTATCATTGACTACCTTATTTTAGTCTGTCATAATCTTATACACTTCTAACAAATTTTCCCACAATTTCCATTGTCCAATGACAACAACACAAGATTTTACAACCTAACTTTGTAACTAAATTCCCCCATGTCTGGGACTATTGAGGGTAAATCTCCTTCATACTCATGTCCTCTCTAAATTGTAAGCTTTGTCATCCATTTCCTGAATATATCCTGACACCTTCAAAGATAATAGACTTGAACCCACAGCACCCCTGCCCCTGTAAACTCATTAGAACTCTGCTATTAAGTCTATATTGTCTCTCCCTCCTCCCTCTGCCAAAATATATCACCTCACACTTCTCTGTAGAACATTTCATTTGCAACTTGTCCACCTATTCTGTTAGACTATCTATATTCCATTGCAGGCAATTTGTAATATTTTCCTTTTTGACACTCCTTCATATTTCATAACATTAGCCAATTTTGAAATTTCCCTCCATTCCAAGATCCAAGGCATTTCTTCACAGCAACAGAGTGGTGGTACTAACACTGGCTGATGGGAAACGCCACTATCTGGTCTTCCTGCCTGAAAAATACCCAGTCATCACAACTTGCTGCTTAAATCCCTAAGCCAATTTTTTTGAGGTTACCATGAAGGACTCTCCTTCTCGAACTCTTCCCTCGCCTGAGGTCTGGTGGCCCTCAGGTTAAGTCACCACAAAGTCACTTCTCCCTAATGAGAGAGCAGTCCCTATGGTCCAGTAAGACTATGGTGACACAAAAACAATTTTTTATCCAACTGGATATTGACCCTTTGATTTCATGAGCCTCAATTTTGTTCACCAGCCTTCTACATGCTATCTTGTTAAATGCTTTTTAAATGCAAAAATGCTTTTCCAAAATAAAAGTTACCACCTCTAGAGAATGAAACCCTCTGTACAAACAAAATATTGTTTCTCCAGTCAATGATCCTATTTATTGAAAGTGAAAAGCTTCAATATTCTGCAAAGGATGAGGCAGTGGGGTTATGATGTTGTCAGTGGTGTAGATCGGTTCTCTGAAGTTCAAATCCCATCATTGTAACTGGTGGAATTTAAACTCAATTATTAAGTCTGGAATACGAAGCAACTGAACCAGAACCCTTCCCTCCAATTATATTGTTTACAGGCCTAATTTTGTGATTCACCACAATTCTTATCCAAACATGAATCAGGTTGAACCTGTCCCATAGGAACAGCTCCCTCCTTCCCAGTAATGGTGTCAATGTCTTATGAAGTTGAACAGATTTCTCTGATGCCAATTTTTGAGTCATGCATGTATTTTTTACATCTTACTGACCTTGTGCCAATTAGCTCATGGCTCAGGTGATTCTTACCTTGTATAGCCTTAGCAAGACCTCCCTACTTTTATCTTCCATTCTCTTTGAAATAAAAGCCAATGTTTCATTTGCATTCCCCATTACTGTTGAAATTGGATCCTAGCTTTGTGCGATACATGCATCAGGACTCTGAAATCTTTCTCTATTATAATTCTCTGCAGCCTTTCCCCATTTAAATAATATTCAGTTTTTCTTGTCTTCCTGCAAAAGTGCATAATGTCATACCTCCATAATTTATATTCCATCCGTCAAGTTTCTGTCCACTCACTTGACCGGTCTATACCTGTCTATATATCCTTGTATCATCCCCACTACTTATAGTACACAAATTAATGTGTTACCTGCAAATTTGACAATAGTTCATTTACTTCTTTCATCCAAGTCATCAATACATATTATTAATAATTGTGGCATGATCCTGTAGCACTCCACTCATTAATGAGTTGTCATCCTGAACATGCCTCTTTTATCTCAACACCCTGACTTCTATTAGTTAATTAATCCTCTATCCATGATAATATTCTGCTCACAAGGCTCTTATATGATGAAATATGTGCAGTATCTTATCAAATGCCTTTATGGAAATCCAAATATATTATATCTACTGTTTCCCCTTTAAGTTTCCTCCTAGTTAATTTATTTGCCATTGTTTTTCCTAGTACATCTTCTCTCATGATTGTTATGTGCATATTTCCTGCTCGTTTGACATTTGTTTGCTTGAGTATTTAGTATTTTTGGAATGCTATTAGTGCTTTCCATTGTTAAGACTGACAGAAATATTTATTCTGCCATTTCTGAGTCCCATTGTTATTTCTCAGCTTTGTTCGCTGATGGACCTCTTCTTTTTCATAAATATAAAAATAATCTTTAATTGTCCTTTTTTTAACTTGCTAGTTTGCCTTCATAGTTTATTTTCCCTCTTTTTTTTCTTTTTGGTTATCATTTTTGGCTTTTAAAACTTGCAAAATACTCCAGTCTTTGCAACATTGCAACTTTTTACTTCCACTTTTCTACTATCCTTAAAATCCCTGTTTAGTAGAGTTAATTTTAACTTTTACTTGAATCCTACTTCCTCACTGGGAAATATCTTTACTATGAATCTGAATGATTTCCTTAAATGTCTGCTATTATTCCTCGGCCTTCTTTCCTGCTGAATTCTTGCCAGTCCACTTTAACCAATTTTGCCCTCATGTATATGTAATTATCCTTATTTAAATTTAGCACAGTTGATTCTGACCCAGGTTTCTCACCTGAAATTGCAATCTACCATGTTGTTGTTACTGTTCCTGAGGGAAACTTTTACTCTGAGATCCATGATTCCCTGTTGGATCCACAACATTATGTTCTGGGACACTGTTCCAAAAACAGCTTATTAATTATTCCTAGTGGCTACCTTTGCCAATTAGATTTTCCCAATATACACAAAGATTAAAGTCACCATGGATCTATGTACTGCTTTTTTTTAACATCCTCTTATATTCTGATATAATCACTGTACGATATTAATGATAGGAACATTTAAGAGATATTTGGATAGACAAATGAACAGGCAGGAGAGAGAGAGGTATGGACCATGTACAGGCAGGTGGGACTACTTTAGAATGGCATCTTGGTCAGCACAGACATGATGGGCTGAAGGGCCTGTTTCAGTGCTGTTCTATGTCCTAGCAATCACTATCAGAGGGCCTATAAACTATTCCCAACAATATCTTCCTCCTCTTGTTATTTTCTATCACCACCCATATTGATGTTACATTATCCAATGCAAGGTCATTTCTTGCAATCATACTTATTTCAGCTTTACTAACAAAGCATCCTCTTTATAACCATAAATTTTAAAATGCTATAAAGTCATATTCATCAACCCCTACTGTGCTGTTAATTCATTTATTTTTATGAATACAGTATTCATTTCAATAAAGAGCCATTAATTTGCTATTATACCATTTTTTTCTCCTTTGATCTTATTTGCTTGTATGCTCTGCCCCTTCCTATTCCACTTTGAGTACCATTATAAAAATTATTGCTTGCAGTGCTGTCATTTCCTTTGGCTTTGTAAGACAACATACGTTCCATCCCAAAACCTTCCGCCTCCAATTAATCAAAAGCTCTCCAAACCCACAACTTCTACCAATTGGAAGGACACAGGCAATAGATAATGGGAATACTATTATCTGCAAGTTCAGCTTCAAGCCATACACATCCCATTTTGGAATAATGTTACAATTCCTTCACTGTTACTATGCCAAAACCTTGGAATTCCTTTTGTAACAGCACAGTGGATCTATCTACACTTCATGACTAGATCAAGAAGGCTGTTCAGTACCAAATAAAGCAGTCAGAGATGGTCAATAAATGTTGCCCAAATCCCACGAAAGATAAATTAAATAAAACTTACCAAGTCTGTAGGTAAGTTTTGCTTGATCTTTGGCTGTCTCGTCAGGTGGAATTAATTCTGCAGTGTGTTCAGTCACCTCATTACCCTTCCTGCAAACAACAGAAAAGCTTTGTATATCTAAAGACAAATCTGTCCTTCCACTTTGACATGAATTCATCTGAGTAAAAAGTGAGGTCTGCAGATGCTGGAGATCAGAGCTGAAAATGTGTTGCTGGTTAAAGCGCAGCAAGTCAGGCAGCATCCAAGGAAGGAGGGCTTATGCCCGAAACGTCGAATTTCCAGTTCCTTGGATGCTGCCTGACCTGCTGCGCTTAAACCAGCAACACATTTTCAGCTATGAATTCATCTGAGGTAAGGGGTGGTATTGATAGGACTGACTCACTTGTTCACAGCTGATTTCCAGTGGGATGGATCTCCAATCTACCCCTTCACATCAACCACAACATACATCAGAAAGGCTTGATGTTATCAATGATGGGATACCAATTTAATATGGTTGGAGACTAAGGATTAAAAGGGGTCTATCCATATTATGGGGAGGAAATTTGCTGCCAGATTTGAGAGACAAGAAGGAAAATAATTCTTTTCTGGGACTTTTTAAGTATCCACTTAGTGATCTAAACAGAGGATATTTGGTATTTGGGTGAAGACATTGCTAAGTCCAATAACAATTGAAGAGAGAAATAGATGGATGAGTTAAATAGAGAAAGCAAAATGTGAGCAGTGATTTAAATTTTAATTAAAATGCGAAAAACAAGTGAAAATGCAAGTACAAACACTAGAACACTATATTAAATTCAACAAGTTTGTGGAAAATCTAGAGGTTTGCACACAGGACCACTGAGCAATAACAGATTTATAAATTTTTCCACAAGATACAGATTAAATATACTCCATTAAAAGAAAAGGAGACTGCTTGTAGCTTTCAAATGACGTAGATGAATAGAGATCAGAAAACAATATAAATTGAAGATTAGGGACAATAATGGTTGTAAATATAAATCTGAAAATAATAAAGATAATATAAGAAAGTAAGATGTTAAGTGGGTTTAGAAAGATCAGAAATGATATTTTACAAATACTGTGCATTAGCAAGAAACAATTAAAAGTGAGGGAGCGTGTGGAGATGTGAGGATCATCAGTTTGTAGATAATTAAAAAGTGGAACACAATAGTCAATATGCTTTTGCTGAACAAATATGGTTGGAGACTAAGGATTAAAAGGGGTCTATCCATATTATGGATGTTGCAGAGGAAGTGAAATCTGAAATATCTGGGAACAGAGTAATATTCTAACCAAAGACATTTTTAGGGAAGGGGCAATGAACCATTAAGGTCTGCTAGGATACATCTAGTTAATCCAGCAAAACTTGGGTAAAGCCTTAGAAGGTGAAATTTCAGAACTTTATTGAATGTAGGTGTGTGCCACTGGACTGGAAAGTGACCAATGCTAAATTCATGTTATAAAAAGAGAGTCAGAGTTGATCTAGATAATTACAAGCCAGCTAGTTTAACATCTGTGGTATAGAAACTCTTTGGAATGATTAAGTATGTGTGAAATTACCATGCATCCATATAAAGAGTCAATTGTAAGAAGTTGCTAGCAGGAAATCCAATAGGCATGATCAGCCAGTAAAAGAACATCTGAAATAGCAATGGAAGTATTCCGTTCAGCCCCTCAAGTCTACCCAGTCTTTCAATAATATTCAATAATAATACTTGCATTCCTGAGGGTTCAGTTTGAGATCAACTTCTGTTCACTGTATGTATGAGCAATTTAAATAAAGCCTTGTTTTGAGAAAAAGACATGAAGACAGATAGCTAAGGGATATTGCTCAACAGAGGTTAATGGATTAAAATGTGGGAAATAAAATTCAATGATCCTAGGTTTGAGTTGACGCAAATAGGGAATTAAGTAATACATAATTGAATGGATGTAGTCAGAATGCTGCAGAGGAGGATCGGGGCTGGAAAATGTAGGTTCACAGAACATCAAAGGGAACAATATAGATTGTTAAACATGTCAGTTAGCTGAACAGATTTTATGCATTGCAGTATGATACTAAAAGAGTAGGTTGAATTTCTATACTAGCTGAGGTCATTGTGATGATTTTGAGTTTGTAACCTTGATCCCATCTGAGGCATGGTGACCTTCCGGTTAAATTAAGCACCAGCTGCCTCTCTCTAATGAAAGAGCAGCCCTCTGAGCTGATAAGATCATACTGACTTTCTAACAAATAAACTTCTAGCTTTTATCTCAGGATGCCTTAATTATTAAAGCTAAGAGGTTATAATGAGTCTAAATTGAAAAAAACTTATTCCCACAAACCACAATATAGTATTGGGTTTGATGATAGGAAGAATATCAGTACTCTTTGATAGGGTTAATTATGATGTTCCCTGATATATGGCAATACAGAAATAAAGGAAGATTTGATACGTTGGGGCTTTCCTAAGAGCAATACAGTTCACAGGGAAATATGCAAGACACCATTAAATTTAGGAAAGTTTGGAACAGGGTAAATGGGGGCAGACCATTTCAAGTGTTGATGGTCAACAGCAGTAAGAAAGATTCCAAGATAAACCATGAAATGTCCAATGAAAAACATTGAATCTTTGACACATTTTATTGTGTGGCCGTGGAGTTAATTCCAGGTGTAAGGTTAAGTGAAAATTCAAGATTGTATTTGACTGATGAAAAAAATGTTGAAGAGAGATGAGAAGTGAGTGGGTAAAAATTATAAGAACCATTTGCTCACAAGAAGGGTGAACATCAAGGTGACTGGCCTGATTCCATTTATAACTTCTGTGAATTTCCATGTGTAAATATAGCTTATTTGCCTGGGTTCATTTCATATGAGGCAAATCACACCATCTGAGGATATGTGAGAAGTGCTGCAGTGAAGACATCACAACAAGACCACAAGTGGTTAAAAAAAAGTGAGGAGTCTCCTGAATACCAGAACATATAATTCTCCTTTAGGTCTCAATACAGACTGAGGTCTTCAGCTGCAGGGTCTGGGTCTAGCACAGAAGCAGAGCTGGCCAATACAAACCTCTTTTTCTCCTTTCAAGGAGCCCAGGTCCCTTACATTACTTTCTATTGTATGGTGTGATCTTTCACATGGCCGTCCAAAGATGCAAGGTGAGTATGAGGGAACTCTGCTGGGAAACCCTCCCACTCCACAATTTGGATTGTGACAGGCAAGGAAAGAGTCTCCAAAGGCAGCTCCAATGGCATTTAACCCTATCAGAAAGAGTCAAGCTTTGATTCAGTAACAAGATTTCAGATAAACTAGGGAGACATGGATTACAGCATCCAAAAAGGAGAGTGGAGCTGAGACTACAACCAGATCAGACATGGTTGTATTGAACAGTGAAGCAGAATTGAAGGGGCAAATGGCCAACTCTTGCTCGTATGTCCTACATTCATGTCTTAGGTGTGAAATCCATGGGCTGAACTCTCAAAAACAAATGAGCTGGAGTCATTTCAGAAGCTAGAATAGAAAACAAATATGAAACATTGCAAGGAGGAGAATGGTTTATGACTCAATAACACTACCCCAGCCTCCCTGGTCACAAACAAGCTCAATGTGAGATTGTTGCCTCTTGGTGGAAGGGTGAGGGCTCTGGCCCAAAACGTCGAATTTCCTGTTCCTTGGATGCTGCCTAACCTGCTGCACTTTAACCAGCAACACGTTTTCAGCTCTTGGTGGAAGGGGCAAAATCTACTTATGAAAACTAAATGGATAGTAGACATATATATGTCAGGGCTTTTTTAGGCAAAGATCAAACACCCTAGTAAAGAATAGGGTATTCCTAAATGCAGATATCCCTCGACCTTTGAACTTTTTCACCAATGTAGTGACAGTGTAGGCTGTCAACACTCACCCAACATCCTCTGCCAAACACCTTATGGTATAGGTAATGTAACATTCTAGTCAATTGGCTTGCAGCAAACTCATTTATTAAAATTATTTTCCTTTGGCCCATGCCTAATTCTATGTGTATTTTAACATCAGGTTTGCAATATCACACTGCATTCGAAGCATTCACTGGTTGGTAGCTGTCTTGATTTCCAAATATAACATCCGAATCATGTAAGTCTTTTAATGAGACTGCAGCCTTCATTTACACTCACGTTCTTTTTAACCACAGGTAGCTGGGTTTCCAAGGCCACAAGTAACTCTGCAACTTAAAAGAAGCAAGGCTTGCTCAGTTCATATGGCAGGTGCCTTGGCAATATTGCTCGCAGGCCAGCAGGAGTGTCCCATGATCTATCTGTTTTCCATATCTCTTCCAGAGACCCTGAAGTATCATCTGCTCCCCTGGGCCTGCATCCACCTGAAGACCCTTGCTGATACTCCAGGGCTGCTACTGGATCCAACATAGCCCCACCCTCTCCACAATCAAGACCCCTATGACACCTTTCATATGCCTGTCAGTCAGGCTGATGTATGGGTGAGAACTGCACAGAGTATCTAGACGCGTATTACCTTTGACCAACAGTTGAGATAGATGGCTGAAAGAAATAGAAACAAATGGGACTAAGATGGCTGTATGTGTGGTGCATAAATACTGTCACATACTGGATTGGCCAGCCAACTTCCTTCCCTGTTATAATTTTATGTAATTAAGGACAGTTTACTTCCTGAGTAAGAGCTTACTTATGTAATTGCTTACCGTCATTGGAGACAGGAAAATGTTTAACTAACTCTTTGGCCATTTGGTCCATTGGACCAATGTTGTGATGCAGATTTCTACATTCAATGAAAGCAGTCAGCACCGTTGCCCAAACGGATATCGGGGATTACTTCGTGGGACTATCAGTTACTGGGATCAGTATCCAGTGATGCTTCACATGACTCAAAACAATTTTTCTCAGAGTCATAGAGGTCTACAACATGGAAACTATGGCATGGTAGCTACAGTGAAGTACAGGCCAGTTAATAAATGTCAACTTATCCACACCTGAGACTGGAAGATCAGACTGGTGCAGCAGAAACAGCAGCTGCTGCAGTGCTGAACAGACCCAGTTTGTTGTCACAGATATTGCTACATCTTCTTAATCTTTCTCCTTAACACCTGGAAGACTTTTAATTCTGTAATTAAGTCCTCAAATAGGAAAAGCAAATGATGTACTTCGTTCCCATCTTTCTGCAATTGAAACCTTTCAAACTTGTTCTGTTTTATGCTCCCCTAAGCCATTGCTACACTTGGCAGTGTTCCAAGTTTTCATTGCTCTAATCAACGAAGGAACTCATGGTGATCGGTTGGTGTATCATACTGCCATTTGGAAAGCTACAGTAACGCCCTATTCTGCTGTACCAAAATAACTTTTGCTGTCCCTTTATTCAGAGTATTATAGTAGCTAAATTTTAAGAAGGAGGCCATGACAATCATTTAATGTCTCGCGTGTGCACAAATAGAACACACATAAACCTGTACACACATACACAGCAGTTACAATCGAACTTACGTAATCAGAGTGATAAGCTCATATACAGTTTCTATCCCATTGTAGGACGAGGATATTGTTTCAGAAATACATCTGACGTCTCCAGTCACATTATAAAATCGTTCGATTTCATACCATGTTCCCATATACTGCAAAATAAGAACAAATGTATTAGCTTATTAATTACATGCATAATACATGGAGGACCAAATGCTGTAGATTGGAATTAAAAAAATACTTGCAACACAACAAATCAAAAATATCCTCACAAGATCACCATGAAGTTAAACACTTGTGGTGGTGTATGGCATGGTTCTGTAAACATGATTCTTCATGCACCAGTGACCAAATCTAGATTCCTCAGATTTACCAGTCCTTTCAGAAAATAAACATGCACTTAGTGTTCCTTGTAATTCCTCCTGGGAGATGATTGCAAAGATTCGTTAGCAGAGAAGTACAAGTAGATCTTGATTTCATTTATTTCTTGTCACGTTTATGTTGTTACAAAATACAGTGGAAAGTCTTGTAGAGTGCAGCCATTCTCTGGCACTGTCTTAAAATACACAAAAACATAAAGGCAGAAAAATGAATAAATAAAGGAAAAGTGTTTAACTTTACAGTGCTTCTTGTTAAGTGCTCTGTCACGGAGTAGGGGTCGGGTGACCAGGTCAGAGTCCCTTGGCAGCGCCACTTGAATGAAAGCAGTGAGCCATCGGCATCACCTTGCTTCCACCGACGCGTTCGCCACTGTGAATCATCGCTGGACCTTGCCATGTCGATGCCACCAATGCCACCAGGGGGAGACAGAGACACCTTTACATGAACTACTTAAAATAGTTAAAAATCACACAACACCAGGTTATAATCCGACAAGTTTAATTGGAAGCATACTAGCTTTCGGAGCGACGCTCCTTCATCAGGTGATTGTGGAGGGCTCAATCGTAACACAGAATTTATAGCAAAAATTTGCAGTGTGATGTAACTGAAATTATACATTGAAAAATTGATTGTCTGTTAAGCCTTTCATCTGTTAGAATTCAGTGATAGTTTCATTTCTTTCATGTGTAAATCACAAAATCGTTTTTAAAAGTTGCATTCTCGGGTTAACAATGGTGATAACTAGACAAGATATTGAAGGTGTTAGCCCCCTGTGTTCTCTGTCTATGACCTGATGTTTAGATTGATTCTAATCCAAAAAGTGAGATAACAGAGTTTTACATAAATTCATGCAGTTTTTGAGCAAAGTGCAATGTAACTCTGCAAGTACAAATTCACCCCACAAAATATATGTGTGCGTGTGGGTCTTTGTCTGTGTGTGTCTGTCTGGGGTGGGGATTGTGAGTGTGAGAAAGTGTGTGTGTGTGTGTGTGTGTGTGTGTGTGTGTGTGTGTAGCGAGTGCAGAGTGTCTGTGAGGGGGTGCATGTGTGAGTGTGGGAGTGTGTGTGTTGGTGTCTGTGTGTACTTGTGTCCGTGTGTATGTGAGAGGGTGTGTGTGTAGGAATATCTGTGTGTGTGTGTGTGTGTGTGTGTGTGTGTGTGTGTGTGTGTGTGTGTGTGTGTGTAGTGCAATGGTGATCACCTGTAATGTGATATGAACCCAAGGTCCCGGTTGAGGACCTCCCTATGGGTACCGAACTTAGCTATCAGCCTCTGCTCGGCCACTTTTCTCTGCTGCCTGTCCCACAGTCCACCTTGGAGGATGGTCACCCAAAGGTCCGAGGCTGAATGTCACAGACCACTGAAGTGTTCCCCAACTGGGAGGGAACCCTCCTGTCTGTTGATTGTTGTGCAGTGCCCATTCATCCGTTGTCGTAGCCTTTGCTCGGTTTCCCCAATGTACCATGCTTCCGGGCATCCTTGCCTGCAACGTGTAAGATAGACAACGTTGGCTGAGTCACATGAGTACCTGCCATGTACAAGGTGGGAGGAGATACCACTATTACACGCGGGAACAATGTCCACAATCTGACTCGTCTTGCAGCATCCACCGTGACAGGGTTGTATGGAGTTGTCCTGAGAGCCGGGCAATTTGCTACGAACAATGATCTGTTTGAGGTTTGGTGGTTGTTTAAAGGCAAGTAGTAGAGGTGTGGGGAAGGTCTTGGTGAGGTACTTATCCTCATTGATAATGTGTTGCAGGTCATGAAGAACATGGCGTAATTTTTCAGCCCCTGGGAAGTACTGAACAACGAAGGGTACCCTGTCAGTTGCAGCATGTGTCTGTTTCCTGAGGAGGTCATTACGGTTCCTTGCTGTGGCACGTCGGAACTGGCGGTTGATGAGTTGAGCATCGTATCCCATTCTTGTGAGGGTATCCTTGAGTACTTCCAGGTGTCCGTCACGTTCCTCCTCATCTGAGTAGATTCAGTGTATGCATAGGGCTTGTCCGTAGGGAATGCCTGTTTTAATATGTTTTGGGTGGAAGCTGAAGCATTGTGAGGTTGTCTGTGGGCTTGCGGTAGTCTTCACCTTTGACAACCAATTCTTCATCCAGACACACGGAACAGCTATGGGGACCAAATTTGCACCCCAATATGCCAACACTTTTATGCACAGGTTCGAACAAGATTTCTTCTCTATGCAGGATCTCCAACCAACACCGTGCACCAGGTACATTGATGACATTTTCTTCCTCTGGACCCATGGCGAGGAGTCACTGATAAAACTACACAGTGACATCAACAAGTTTCATCCCACCATCAAACTCACCATGGACTACTCTCGACTGTCTGTCTCATTTTTGGACATGTGCGTCTCCATCAAGGACGGACACCTCAGCACCACACTCTACTGCAAACCCACAGACAATCTACAATGATACACTTCTCCAGCTTCCACCCAAAACATATTGAAACAGCCATTCCCTATGGACAAGCCCTACGCATACACCAGATCTGCTCAGATGAGGAGGAACGTGATGGACACCTGGAAGTACTCAAGGATGCCCTCACAAGAATGGATGCTCAACTCATCGACTGCCAGTTCCGATGTGCCACAGCAAGGAACCATAATGACCTCCTCAGGAGACAGACACGTGCTGCAACTGACAGGGTACCCTTCGTTGTTCAGTACTTCCCAGGGGCTGAAAAATTACGCCATATTCTTCGTGACCTGCAACACATTATCAATGAGGATGGGCACCTCACCAAGACCTTCCCCACACCTCCACTACTTGCCTTTAAACAACCGCCAAACCTCAAACAGATCATAGTTCGTAGCAAACTGCCCGGCTCTCAGGACAACTCCATACAACCCTGTCACAGTGGACGCTGCAAGACGTGTCAGATTGTGGACATAGATACCACTATTACGTGTGGGAACACCTCCCACCTTGTACATGGCAGGTACTCATGTGACTCAGCCAACGTTGTCTATCTTATACATTGCAGGCAAGGATGCCCGGAGGCATGGTACATTGGGGAAACCGAGCAAAGGCTACGACAACGGATGAATGGGCACTGCACAACAATCAACAGACAGGAGGGTTCCCTCCCAGTTGGGGAACACTTCAGTGGTCTAGGACATTCAGCCTCGGACCTTCGGGTGACCATCCTCCAAGGTGGACTTTGGGACAGGCAGCAGAGGAAACTGGCTGAGCAGAGGCTGATAGCTAAGTTTGGCACCCATAGGGAGGGCCTCAACCGGGATCTTGGGTTCATGTCACATTACAGGTGATCACCATTGTACTACACACACACACACACACACACACACACACACACACACACACACACACTCTCACATACACATGGACACAGGTACACACAGACGTGCACATAGACACCCACACACACCCTTATAGACACACACACTCCCACACTCACACATGCACCCCCTCACAGACACTCTGCACTCACTACACACACACTTTCTCACACTCACAATCCCCACCCCAGACAGACACACACACAGACAGACAAAGGCCCACATGCACACATATATTTTGTGGGGTGAATTTGTACTTGCAGAGTTACATTGTACTTTGCTTAAAAACTGCATGAAGTTATGTAAAACTCTGTTATCTCACTTTTTGGATTAGATTAGATTAGACTTACAGTGTGGAAACAGGCCCTTCGGCCCAACAAGTCCACACCGACCCGCCGAAGCGAAACCCACCCATTCCCCTACATTTATCCCTTTACCTAACACTACGGGCAATTTAGCATGGCCAATTCACCTGACCTGCACATCTTTGGACTGTGGGAGGAAACCGGAGCACCCGGAGGAAACCCACGCAGACACGGGGAGAATGTGCAAACTCCACACAGTCAGTCGCCTGAGTCGGGAATTGAACCCAGGTCTCTGGCGCTGTGAGGCAGCAGTGCTAACCACTGTGCCACTGTGCCGCCCAAAGGAATCAATCTAAACATCAGGTCATAGACAGAGAACACAGAGGGCTAACACCTTCAACATATTGTCTAGCTATCACCATTGTTAACAGCCAACCCGAGAATGCAACTTTACAAAAAAGGGTTTTGTGATTTACACGTGAAAGAAATGAAACTATCACTGTATTCTAAAAGATGACAGGTTTAACAGACAATCAATTTTTCAATGTATAATTTCAGTTACATCACACTGCAAATTTTTGCTATAAATTCTGTGTTACGATTGAGCCCTCCACAATCACCTGATGAAGGAGCGTCGCTCCGAAAGCTAGTATGCTTCCAATTAAACTTGTTGGACTATAACCTGGTGTTGTGTGATTTTTAACTTTGTACACCCCAGTCCAACACCGGCATCTCCAAATCATACTTAAAGTAGGAACAGTAGAGAACACGGTAGATCGAGAATACGGGAACATCTACTAACATCGCAGGTGTTTTTATAAAGAAACAGTTGTTGGATTTAATAGGCAGCTGTCACGTTTTAAAATCATGCAACATTTTTATGGATAGAGTTGCAAAAAATCAAAGATAAATACAACAGTTGCCATGTCGGGAAAGGTAATGGATATTATTTGGTTGACATGATAAAAGGCTGAGAGAAGAGAAGAGGACCCCAGTAAGAACAGCAGAGAGGAGGACCTGGAGACAGACAGGACTACATAAAAGAATGTGAAAGAAAGAGACATTTCCATACAAGAGATGTCCTAAAGCTGAGATGACTGGTGTCCAATCACCTTCCTATGCATCAGGTATGGCTCCAACCAATGGAGAGTTTTCCTCCTGATTCCCATTACTGGAATAATCTATACAATTCTGGTCTCCCTACTACAGGAAGGGTGTTGTAAAACACAAAAGGGTTCAGAAAGGTTTACACGGATGTTGCCTGGATGTTGGAGAATTTGAGCTATAGCAAGAGGCTGAATAGACTGGGGCTGTTTTCCCTGGATTTTCGGAGACTGAGGGGTGACTTTATTGAGGTTTATAAAATCATGAGGGTCATGGATAGGATAAATAGACAAGGTCCTTTTCCAAGAATGGGGGACTCCAAAACTGGAGGACATAGGTTTAAAATGAGAGGGGAAAGATTTAAAAGGGACCTCAGGGGCAGATCTTTCACACAAAGGGTGGTACATGTGTGGAATTTGCTACCAGGGGAAGTGGTGGAGACTGGTACAATTACATTTAAAAGGCATCTGGATGGGATTATGAATAGGAAGGTTTAGAGGGACATGGGCCAAATACTGGTAGATTAAGTGTGGGTGAAAATGTGTTACTGGAAAAGCAAAGCAGGTCAGGGAGCATCTAAGGAACAGGAGAATCGACGTTTCGGGCATAAGCCCTTCTTCAGGAGATTAAGTGGGGATATCTGGTTGGCATGGACGAGTTGGTTTGAAATGTCTGTTTCAAAACTAGATCTCTGTACCTCCACAATTCCAGTTTTGCTCGGGCTCCTTGCTAGGGATCCTCAGTCCAATGCGGCCTTGGTGTCAAGGGCTGTCACTGTCATGCCATTAGAATAGTTAAGTATTTGTTTTTGATTGGCAGAGACTCAATGGGTTGAAGGGCCCTTTATGGTGCTATAGATCTCTATGTCTCTTCTGAAAGAATATGAAGGCAATCTTGGAAGTGGTGCAAATTGGTAGCTGCCTTTGCGTTAGCAACAAGTTTTTGTAATCAGCAGAGAATGATAAAAAAGAGGTTTAGTTCATTCTTTTATTTTAAAAATAAGTATATTTCAAACATTATCTTCTAAATTGGAAACAGGAGTTGACCATTCAACCCATTGAATATGCTCCTCAATCAATACAAACGCTGTTGATCAAACACTTCAATAAATGTTTTCCCCTACCATCCCTAAGACCATTTAAATATTTAGTAATCATTTAGTAAACATTGTCATAGACTAAGCTTTCTCAGCTTTCTTGGATAGATAATTCCCATGATTCACAATCCTCGAGATAAAAATAATTCTCCTAAGTTTGGTCCCCCTTAATTTGAAACTTCTTTCCTCTGGTTCTAGACTCCTACACACAACACGCATACATAGATTTGGAGAGATTTCTTGCCCACATCTACCAGACTGTCAACTATCCCTTTAAGCATTCTGTATGTTTTAATATGGTCATCTCTTATTTTCTGAAACCCTTCCAAAAACAGGCCCTGTTTCCCCAAACTCTCTTCATTGGATAGTTCCACCATCCTCGGAACAAGTCCTGCATGGAAACGCAGGAAATAGGAGCAGGAGTAGGCCATTCAGCCCTTTGAGCTACCACCCACATCCCACAAGAGAATTATACAAATCACATTTTCCAACACTTAGCCTATCGCCTTGTATGTCTTGACATTGAAAGGGCACATCTAAATATTTTGTAAATGTTATGGGAGCTTCTGTCCCTATCATACTTGCAGGCAGTGAGTTCCAGATTCCCAATACCTTTGGAGTGAAGATTTTCCTCACATCTCTTCTGAACCTCCTGCCTGTTACCTTCAATCTGTGCCTGACGGTCATTGATTCTTTAGTCAAATGTAAATTTCTTTCCTGCCTACCCAACCTGTGACACACAAAATTTTATAAATCTCAATCATGTCCCCCCTCAGTCTTGTCTGCTCCAAGGTAAACAAGCCCAATCTACCAAATTTCTCCTCATAACCCAAACACTCTAACATCCTGGTAAATCGTCTTTGCATTCTCTCGAGTTCAATCACCTCCCTCCTATAATGTGGATTCCAGAAATGCACATGCAATTCTAACTGTGGCCAAACCAACATTTAATACAGTTTCAGCAATAAACAGTGTGTGCTGCTGGAACCCACAAGACAGCACTTAACATTAATACTAATTTCCAAATGTTTGGGAAGGTATTTCTAAACTAAATCCTTAAATTCTAATCCAAATTGATTGATATTTACCAAAGAAAAACAACGAGAAATTTACCCTACTGTTATAGTCTGTAACTTACCCGATATTATATATTACGCTGAAATGAATTAATATATTAGTGACAACACTTTCTGAAACTAAATCACCACAGATATAGATTTAATGTGATTGTCAGAAAGTATTTGTTGAGACAAATAGGTAACTTTTTGGATCAGTGTTAACCCATCATCAGAAATTTCAGAAGGATCATCAATGACTGAAAGGTTAACTCTGTCTCTCTTCACAGATGCTGCCTAACCCACTGAGTATTTCTAACATTTTCTGCTTTGATTATTGATGGGTTCAGTGGTGACTTCCTACTCTCAATAAGGGACCACGCTCAAAGACATTTGTTTTGGAGGACTAATGTTAATGTCTTATAAGCCATGTTTGTGCTGAATGAGAAACCATATGAGTTGGGATGTAAGAACATAAACTGATTTTGCTTTCATCTCTGTCGCTAAAGTTGAACAGATGATGTGAAAATCCACTGAACCGTCCAATCCCTTTGGCAAAATATGTTTCATTGATGCTTTAGCATCTGCAAATTTTACTTCCTTACGCAAAATGGAATTGCCATGCAATTAAAGAATTAACAGGACAAACCTGATCGAGACTAAAATTCTTTTGCACTTCCACATGTTCACATCCCCCCCATTTGACAGCTTGAACTCTGTTGGTTAAATAAATGGAAGTGATCAACAGCGACAGGAACGGCCCCCACATGGTAGCAGCTTGAGAAGAATCTGAAACACAAAAGAGATTTCTGAACCAAATATACTCACAAATTGACTGACTCACAAAAACACAGGCCGTTCACTTAATTTTATGGAGGCAACAGTTTGTCTGTAAGTTCTCGGTCGGGGTTGCCGGTTCACTCAGTTGGCTGGACTGCAATATAGAGTGATGCCAACAGCATGGATTCAATTTTCACTCTGGCTGAAATTACCATGAAGGACTCTCCTTCTCATCTCAGTCCTCACCTGAGGTGTGGTGACCCTCAGGTTAAACCACTGTCACCAGCCGTCTCACTCTGGGAGAGCAATTGCTTTAGGAATTCCACAGAGGGGACACTAAGAATTCTTTTTGAAAAAGCTTGCTTCACCATCAGAGAGAATTTTAACTTAACAATCCACACCAAGAGGTAATCCCTGATTATTCTTGACCTGAGGAGCCAGTGTTGGACTGGGATGGACAAAGTTAAAAATCACAACATGCCAGTTTATAGTCCAACAGGTTTATTTGGAAGCACTAGCTTTTGGAGCGCTGCTCCTTCATCAGGTGGTTGCGTGGCCAAACCATAAGATATAGAATTTATACCATAGGGATTACAGTGTCATGCAGCTGAAATAATATTACAAACAAATTTAGGTTAAGTCTTTCATTTTTCAGAATGGGTTTGCTGGTTTCAGCTCTCCGATACATAAATCCCAGAACTTCTTTTAAGTTACATCTCAAGATACCTTCAGGTTTTCTAACAATAGTTGATGTGTTCAGCCACAGGGCATTAGGGTTGGTGAGTGCAATGTCCCAGAGATGTTCCCTGAAACAATCCACAAGTTGGCATCCTGTCTTCCCAATGTAGAGGAGACCACATGGGGTGCAACAAATGCAAGAGGTGACATATGTGGAAGTACAGGTAAATTTCTGATGGATGTGGAAGGATCCTTTGGGGCCTTGGACAGAGGTGAGAGAGGAGGTGCAGCACAGGTTTTGCATTTCCTGTGGTGGCAGGGGAAGGTGGATTGGCAGGATGGGCGGGTGGGTTGGTGGGGGGCCTAACAAGGGAATCATGTCTCTCTGAAACATAGGTAGGGTTGCATTAAAAATGCGCGGTTAAAGTCTGTCTGTGTCCCAATCTTGAGTCAGGCTGGTTGTATTTCTGAAGTGGGATAGAATCTTACATGGATATGTATTTTTGAGGAAAATAGAACATAATTCTGCAAATATAAATTCACCCCATAGACCTATGTGTGTGTGCATGTAGGAGAGACAGTGAGTGTGCACATCTGAGTGTGTGCGTGTGAGTGTAATTCATGTGAGAGAGTGTGTGTGTGTGGGTATGAATGCATGTGAAGGAGATACATCAATGACCATATCAGTGCTAACCTCGTGCTCCCTTGAGGAGGTTGAACAATTCATCAACTTTACAAACCCTTCCCATTCCGATCTCAAATTCATCTCACAGACACATATCTACTCTTCCCAGACCTCTCCATCTCCATTTATGCTGACCAACTGAACACAGACATCCATTACAAACCCATGGACTCCCACAGCCACTTGGATGACATCTCCTTCCACCCTACCTCCTCTAAAAACACTATCCCTTCTTCCCAGTTCCTCCATCTCCACCACATCTGCTCCCAGGAGGGCAAATTGCACCATAGAACATCCCAGATGGCCTCTTTCTTCAAAAACCACAATTTCCCCTCCTACATGGTCGACAATGCCCTAAAGTGCATCACCTCCACTTTCTGCACCTCTGCCCTTGAAGCCCACCCCTCCAGTCACAACAAGGGCAGAATTCCCTGGTCCTCACCTTTCACCCCAGCAACCTCCAGACACACTGCACCATCCTCCACCATTTCCAGCACTTACAAACAGACCCCATGATCAGAGATATGTTTCTCTCCCCACCCCTACCTATGTCTCAGAGAGACCATTCCCTCCATGACTCCCTTGTTAGGCACCCCACCAACCCACCCTCCAATCCTGCCAATCCACCTTCCCCTGCTACCACAGTAAGTGCAAAACCTGCACCCGCACCTCCCCTCTCACCTCTGTCCAAGGCCCCAAAGGATCCTTCCACATCCATCAGAAATTTATCTGTACTTCCATGTATGTCATCATCTCCTGCATCCATTGCACCCAATGTGGTCTCCTCTACATTGGGAAGACAGGACGCCAACTTGTGAATGGTTTCAGAGAGCATCTCTGGGACATTGCACTAACCAACCCCACTGCCCTGTGGCTGAACATTTCAACTCCTGCTCCCACTCCACTAAGGACATGCAGGTCCTGGGCCTCCTCCATCACCAAACCCTTACCAACTGACACTTGGAAGAAGGACGCCTCATCTTCCACTTTGGGACCCTGCAACCACAAAGGATCAATCTGGTTTTCACCAGTTTCCCCATATTCCCTCCCCACACTTTATCCTACTCCCAACCTTCCAACTCTGCACCACCCTCTTGAACTGTCCTACATGTCCATCTTCCTTCACTTCTGTCTACTTTCACCCCCACCTTCATCTACCTATCACTTTCCCATCTACTTTCATCCCCAGCCCCACCCCCACCCACTCCCATTTATCTCTCAACCCCCTTGGACCATAAGCCCTCATTCCTGATGAAGGCCTGATTACCCAAACGATGACTCTCCTGCTCCTCTGATGCTGCCTGACTGACTGCTTTTCAAGCACCACACTCTGACTCTGATCTCCAACACCTGCAGTCCATATACTTTCTCTGGTTTACAGTCAGTCAGTCTGTCCTGTATGACATTAGAGCAAGTTTCCATAACAGAACCAATTAGAAATACTCCGTATGAAGTCAGTGTTGAGTGGGTGGATGAAGCCATTGGCTTGATGTTGTGTTGTACTAGCTTGTCCTGAAATATTGTTCTCGTGAAATGTCAGTTGTTCGCTTACAGACATCATCCTCCATTTGGGTCTACCCAAGGAGTCGCTCTGTATTGGGATCCAGCTTGCAAGCTCTGATGTTGGCTTTCACATTGTCTAAATACATCACTGAAGCACTAATAACCAAAACGCTACAATGGACATATGGAGCTACTCTCAAACAGCTGCATGCATTGTAAGTACACAGGCTACCTTAAAGCAAGTAAATTGTTCAAATTGTGATTCAGTAAAGTTTCATCGATGGTAAATAATTGAATGGTTTTCAGTCATTTCCCCTTTACAGGGATGTTTGTCCTCAGTAGGCTTTCCTCTCAGAGTTCTTGGGAAAATTCTTTGACATAACCGGCCCTTCTCTCCCTTTCCAAGGTTACAGTGTATTTGCAGTACACTCTGTTCAGGCGAGTTTCCAGCACTTACTGGTGATATTTCGTCGATTCAAAATTCTCGCAAGGAAATTGGCTTCCAAGAAGAGAACTAGGAACAAGAAAACTGATCTGAAAAGTCCACTCGGATCGTTTCGCTGCTCCGTGCCTGTTTTTCAATATCAGCTCAGTAATTAGAGACGGGTGCGTGAAGGAATGAGCCCTTCACATCAACGTGGAAGGGGAAGAGAACAGCAAACAACCAGAGAGCATCTCACTCTGAGAGCTGGCCGGTGTGATGCGTTGAAGGACTGAGGGAGTTCCCTCACACGTTGCTTTGCACATCTTATCCCAAAGAAGGTCTCTACCAAAAGGTAAACTTCCTTCCGGTGAAAAGCACTTCATTCA